>NC_141063.1:38989885-39623635 GCF_041138505.1 Cibotium barometz
CTTGTGATAGACACGTGAAAAAAATCCCTAAATTTTATTTTGAGCTAGCATTCTAAAATTATAGCCTATTCTATTTCTAACACAATTTTCCCAAGAGAGAATGCCAGATTATGAAATAAACTGAGAATGGCATGTTCTGAGTCAGTCTCACTGCCCCTTCTCTAAATGCCCTGTATACCCCAAAAGAAATCAACCATGCCAGTGTATCACTTTACACTTGAAATCACACTATATTTGAACTCCTATTTACAGACTAAGTTGCATTATTCGTTATTCGGGAATTCGTTTATTCGAGAATTTGTCCGAATTTAAACGAGGGGCCTAAAAATACGTCCGTATTATTCGATGACACCTCAGCAAAAGACGTTGACTAATTTATTCGATCGAATAATTATTCGATCGAATACTATTCGATCGAAAAAATAGTGCTATATAACCACAGAAATTGCTAGTTCTTTTCATTCGGCTCCTACTTAGAGAGCTTCTACCTGTTTGCAGGTAGTCTTATCCTATAAGGTTAAGAGAGTCAAAATATAAATTGACAATTTAGAATATTATTAATATTTAAATGATAAATGTAAATTTTTAATAATGTCTAAATATTAATAATATTAATAAATTTAAATATTAATTTAATAGTTTAATATTTTTAAAATATAGATAAGCTTTTGTGTTGGTAAAAATTAAAATAATACCATGTTTTAAGACAAATTAGAAAATGATAAAAATAATATATTTAAAAGAAATAAAAAATAATACAAAAATAATGGAAAGTAAAAAATAGGAATTATCAATTTATACATGTTTACATATAGTTAAGAGTTGTCACGTATGACTAAAAACTTATCGTATTGTTAGGGTGTGTACCTTACCATTGATTCGAGTGGTGATGGTGGATACGCTATCATACGATAAAGTATTAGATGTTGTGTGTAAACTTAATATTAACTAGGGTGTGCACCTCGTCTCACTGATTCGGGTGGTGAAGGTGAATACGCTAGTGTATATTAAAGTTATTTCAATACGTAGGAAAAGCTTAATATTCGCAAGGGTGTGCACCTCACTACTGATTCGGGTAGTGATGGTGTATACGCTAGCGTATATTAAAGTTAGCCTAACTAATGAAAGGTGTTGACTCAGGTATACTTTCCCCAATCTCCAATTCCAGAATAAACATCATCTGCTTTCTTCAAGAAGTGAAGAAAAACATTGCGTTGATGTAGATCGTTATGCAGAATATCTCTTGAGTGGATAAAGTCCACTGTGTAGAGTAACGCAGAAATGAGATGGAAAATTTTTCTGCATACTCGGTCTACATCTCCGATATCACGCGAGATACTGATAAGGTCCCTGGGAGGGATATCTTTACCTGTGGACCTTGCTTGCTAGATCCAAGAGGCGAGATTTCCACCATTCCAAAATGGAAAAATTACCATTGGCCTCTCTTCATCTCTAAAAATGCCAAGAGGACCGACTATGCCACGATGCATGACAGTTAGTCGAGTTGCCTCCATTGCTGCACAGGCATCTGCGGGCAACCCTCTATCCCCTTGGTTAAATACCTTTGCCATGTACTCTTCATTCAGGAAGTTCTCGTCATTGACAAAGCACTTCAAAGCTGTGGCAAAGGCCCCCCTTCCAAGCTCTCTCTCAGCAGTATAAACAATTTGATCTTTCTCTAGATTAAAGATAAAGGGTGGCCCATTCATGAAATGGCCTCTGTGTTCTTGTACTCTTGGCCTCTTTGTAGATGGGCCTGTTGGCTGCTCAACCTCTGTTTGGCTATAGGTCGCTTGCCTTTATGTATTGAGCGATGGGCTATGTAAAGCTCTTGGACCATCTTGATCTTTCCTTTGTTATCAAGATTCTCTCTACTGGCTTTGTCCAGATGCTTGATACCATGCTCAATCTCACCCAATGTCTTCAAGACTTCATTTCGCAAAATACCACTCCGTACAAGTTGTGGCTCTGCCTTCAAAGCATCCCACTGTACTTGGAGAGCATTCCAACACATGGTAACAAGGGTATTTGTAAGCTCTGCGCTCTCTTTGATTAACATCAAAGAGCCTTCGTAAATCAGCTTCGCTCTGAGCCAGAAGATGGACTACCATTGTCTTTATAATGACGGCGCTCATCTTTGTTGAGGGTTACCTTGGTTCCCCCTTCCATCATGGGTCTGAAATGAAAGAAATAGACAATCAATAGACCAATAGAGAAACAACAGACAATCAACAGACCAATATGCACGTTCAATAGACCAATACACAATCAATACACCAATATGCACGATCAATAGACCAATACACAATCAATAGACCAATATGCACGATAAAAAAAAGTAGACAAGACGTAGGTTAACACTAAATGTACATACCCGACACGTAGGTTAACACTAAATGTACATTAATATTACATAGATGGATATTAGATTGATAGTGCAGATTGATGGACATACACGACAGATTGAGAACAAATTAGATATATGTACATACACGACACGTAGGTTAACACTATATGTACATATACGACACGTAGGTTAACACTATATGTACATACATGACACATAGGTTAAGACTAAATGTAGGAGACGTATATTAACACTAAATGTAGACTGGACATTTGTTAACACTATATGTACATGCACGACATGTAGGTCAACACTAAATGTAGGAGACGTATATTAACACTAAATATAGACACATACGTACACACATAGATGGATATTACATTGATAGTACAAATTATATGTACATACATGACACGTAGGTTAACACTAAATATAGACAGGACATATGTTAACACTATATGTACATACACGACACGTAGGTTAACACTAAATGTAGGAGACGTATATTAATACTAAATATAGACCCTACATACGTACACACATAGATGGATATTACATTGATATTATAAACTATATGTGCATACATGACACAAGGACAGTACAATTATATGTAGAAGCATGAGATACTTATATATGAAGACAATTATATGTACAATTAAATACACTCATATATGAAAACAAGGAGACGTATGTACTAACTTTACGTTCGACAAGCACTTTGTAAATAACAAGAGTGAGACTAGTGTGCACAAGCATCTCTATAGGTCAGCCTATGTGTGAACTATAGGAAATGATCACTCAAACAATATATTCCATAAAAAAGACGTGTTCACAATACGCACCCAAAATAGTGCGAACGTGGCACTTCTAATTCGTGGAGTATATAATTTGAGTGAACAAGGGAGGGTAAAGGAAAAGTTAGACGTAGTCACTCCATCACCCAAGTCAATGACGGCGTGGCCACCTCTAGCAGGTACCTAAGGATGAGGATAAGTAGACACACCAACGAGGTCACTCCGACACCCGAAACAGTGTCAGCGTGCACTCATTAACGCTCATGAGGCTAGAGAAGAAACTCTCGCGTACATACTCCAGCACCCGAAATCAATGCTGCAATACATACCCCAGGCCATAGACAAAGTAGAATACAAACGTGCCCACTCCGACACCCGAAACAGTGTTAGCGTGTGCACATTTGCAGATGCAACATGCACATACAATGCATTTAAATTGATGCAAAAAAAATTTTACATGCAAAAGTAAAAAGAAGAGAGAAAACATTTCGTTTCATTTAAAATAATAATATAAAAAAACATTTAAATACTTTATTCTAAGTATGCCACGCATGCCACTTTAAAACATTAGACTTTATCCTAAGCATGCTACGCATGCCACTTAAAAATATTAATTTTATTTTTTTACTTTCTTTCCTAAGTATGCCACGCATACCACGCATGCCACGCATGCTACATAAAAACAATGAAAATTAAACTACTTCAAAATAATTTTCTAAAAAACAACAAATATTTTTCTAAACAATACTTCAAAACTTAAAAAACACTTTTTCTAAAAAAAATTAGACAAAAATCAAATAAATTTTTTTTAACAACACTTCGGTTTTTTTTTTAACCTGGAAAAAAATTAAACTACACTTTCTACCCAATTAAACAATACGTCAAAACTTACAAAAAAAAATTTCTAAAAGAAATTAGAGTAAAAAACAAATAAATTTTTATTTTAACACTTTTTTTATTTTTTATTTAACCTGAAATATAAGAAAAACCTAGAAATGTGTGTGTGTGTGTGTGTGTGTGTGTGTGTGTGTGTGTGTGAGAGAGAGAGAGAGAGAGAGAGAGAGAGTGAGGGAATATGTGTGAGAAAGTAAAAAAAAAGAGACGCAGAATCGATTGAATGCGGGTTTTCTTATATAGGCAGGCCTAATTTATTCGATCGAATACTATTCGACCGAACAAAAAAGTAAAAAAAAACGTTATTCCTTGTTTTATTCGACAATTCCTGAATAATTGGGTATTATTCGCATAATACTCATTATTTGACTCGAATAATGCAACGCAGTTTACAGAGTACTAGCATATCAAGCCCATGTACGGTTTATACATCACTGTTTGCATGTCCTTGTCTCTGAATTCATGTGAATTGATCACAGAGAAGATTTTCCCTACATGGACGTGCCACAGCATGACAACATGTTATGGCAACACATTGCACAATGCAAACATGTCTCGAAGGTGACTTGCTCTATTGCACCTAGAGTAGAGATAAAAGTAGAATAAGAAGAAGAAGCAAATCCTTAAGAGTGTAAGCATGTTAACGTGTTACACTTTTTATGCTAGTTAGCATGTGCCAACAAGCACATATTGTTAGCATGAGGACAATTTGTGTATTGAAAATGAGTGGGCCACCATCATGCAATGTTGTGGGATCATTTTACAAGTTGTGTATTTAAAATGAGTGGGGCACAATCATGGAAGGTAGTGGTGGGTGGTGGGACATTTATTGAAATATTTCTTTTCTATCCTCAGCAAAAAGTTTCGGTAGGGATGTTATACAATTGAAGTGTAGTGATGAAGCATGCAGGGAAGGGGGGGTGGGAGCCACAAGCAAGAGACATGGGGGCTATCAGTCCCTCCTCAGCAGGCTGCAAGGGAGGCAAAGAGCTCGGACTACAAACCAGTGACATCCGAGGACTCGTCCGACCATCCACCAACCAAGAAACACAGCAAGGCCAAATCTACTACTGCTTCTACTCCACCCCGCAAAAGAGTGAAGCTGTCTGATTCCGAGGGATCCCCAATGTCACAGTTCATGCATGCAGGCAAAGGAAGGAACGACTTAGGTATTCTCTCTCTCTCTCTCTCTCTCTCTCTCCTTGTGTGTGTGTGTGTGTGTGTGTGTGTGTTCCTCTATTCATCAGTGTCCCCTACATGCAGTCCGGTATCGGTTCCCCAATGAGCAGTGAAGTGTGTGTGTGTTTGTGTTCTTCTGTTCAGTGCCCTCGCATGTAGTCCGCCGACATCGGTTCCCCAATTTGCCATTTACAGCCAGAGAGAGAGGGACATTATATATGTCGTTGGAATGTATTATATATGTAGTTGGAATGTATTTTGTCAGATTCTACTCTTTTGATCATGTAACCTTTTGGTTTTTACTAATTTTCCTATTGCATGTGTGCAGTCTGATGGAAAGCTCCCAAGGTGAAGATCCCAGTGCAGGAGAAATTATGTACAACTTTGGAAGATTTTAATGCTGCTTATGGCCTCTCCATGGCTGGTTTGGATCCCAAATTGGTTAAGGTTCAGTGTGTTCAGACAGTTGAAGGATCTCAACCAGTACCGCATTAAATGCATCTTCATCCACACTGATATGTATGAGCAGCTGATGTGGTTATACTATAAGGTCTACCAGAAGGGTCCATCTAACATGGAGATCAACTCTGCATTCACGAAGGGGTTTGTAAAAGAATTCAGTCCTGTGGTGATTGCAAGCAGGGCAGCCATGAAGTTCAATTGGGTTGAGTTTGCTGTGCAGTATTTACAGGATCTTCGAGAGAAGGGCTACTACGAGGGCCATGTCAAGAAGTGGAAGATGTGTAATTCCCAACATCAAGTTCCAAAACAAGAGGATGAGTCTACTGAAATGTGGGAGGACAACTCGGGCTGAGTAGGTACGAGCAATGCAAAAACTACCAAGGCCACACCCCTGTCTCATCACAGCACTCAGTAGGAGGACAACTCGGGCTGAGTAGGTATGAGCAATGTAAAAGCTACCAAGGCCACACCCATGTCTCATCACAGCACTCAGCAGGAGGCAGAAAGCTTTTCATTTTTTGACTTGGAGGATTTGCAACGCATGAAGCAACTATCCTTCATCTGAGAACACAACTGCAAGATGCTAAAGAGGATCTCAGAAATGCACAACAGGAGTTGGAAGCTGCAAGGGTATTGAAAGCGAGCAGTGCGAAGGTCAGTCCAGTTGTCATGGCGATGAGACAGAAGCTGCGTGATGCTAGTAATGAATTGTAGACTTTATCATAGAGTTGTCATCTAAAAGCAAAAAATGGAGATCGAGGTGAAAATAGAAACAATTAAAGAGACACTCGATGTTTTGGGGTTTCCTCACTGTGAGGATGCCCCCGTTGATAGTGACATTGACATAACCTGTCATCTGGTAAGTGTCCGTGATTTTCGTACTTGCACCTTATGTTTGGTACATGTGCATAGTTAACCTATGTACTTAACATGCTCTTTTTGTCTTTGTTTTGTAGATTGAGGTGGAGGTCAAGGAATCCAAAGTGCAAGCCTGTGAAAGTCAACTGCACTTGCTAATGCATATGCAATCCAGGCTACAAGGCTCTTTTTTTCCCACTACCCTCTATAATTTAGCTATTGTCGGATTTACGAGACGGATAGAGGGGTGCGTGACGATGCTAGGAAGGACCAGTATACTGTCGATGTGGTATGCCACTTGAAGTACATGAAATCCTTGCAATGGTCAAGCTTCCATGTGAACATAGCTATCACCTTCTCTGCTTTGCAGCTGCATGCTCCCTTAGGACTGAATGTAGGGCTTCCACCTACCAGCAGAGGATACCAATAGAATGGTTGTGCAAGCTTGCAGGGAAAGAACATCCAATCACACCAAACTCTGGTAAGATAATAATAAATGGCAGGTATCCAGCCTTGATTCATATTTAGAATTTTCACCTTGCTCCCATGTGGGTTTACCATCATAACTAGTATGCTAGCTAGCATATTTGGTATGTTAACTAGCATACTGGGTATGCTACCTAGCATATTGGGTATGCTAGCTAGCATAGACATTATTATAGCTAGCATACTCAACATGCTACCTAATTAGAATGTTAAGCATAGTAGCAGGCATACAAGGTATGCTAACTAGCATACTGGGTATGCTAGCAGGCACACATGGTATGCTAACTAGCATATTGTGTATGCTAACTAGCATAATCAACATGCTTAATAGCATACATGGCATGCTAATTAGCATACTAAGCACACTACTAGGTATATTGGGTATGCTAACAAGTATATTGAGTATGCTACTTAGCATACTGTGTATGCTAACTAACATAGACAGTATTACAGCTAGCATACTCAACCTGCTACCTAGCATACATGGCATGCTAATTAGCATACTAAGCATTCTAGCAAGTATACTTGGTCTGCTAACTAGCATATTAGGTATGCTAGCTAGCATAATGTGTATGTTAACTAGCACCCTTGGAATGCTAACTAGTGTGCCATGTATATCTTCAGTATGTTAATTAGCATATTGAGAAGGTTTACTAGCACAAATGGTATGCTAACTAATATATTGTGTATGCTATAGCTAGCACATATGGCATTATATTTAGCATACTAAGCATAGTAGTAGTATGCTACATAGCATACTAGGTATGCTAGTTAGCATACTGTACATACTAACTAGCATATTTGGTGTGCTAACTAGCATACATAGTATAATAGCTAGCATACTTAACATGCTACCTAACATGCATGTCATGGTAATAGTTAGCATACTAAGCATGCTTGTAGGTATACTGGGTATGCTAACTTGCAAACCGTGTATGCTAACTAGTGTGCCATGTATATCTTCAGTATGTTAATTAGCATATTGAGAAGGTTTACTAGCACAAATGGTATGCTAACTAATATATTGTGTATGCTAGCTAGCACATATGGCATTATATTTAGCATACTAAGCATAGTAGTAGTATGCTACATAGCATACTAGGTATGCTAGTTAGCATACTGTACATACTAACTAGCATATTTGGTGTGCTAACTAGCATACATAGTATAATAGCTAGCATACTTAACATGCTACCTAACATGCATGTCATGGTAATAGTTAGCATACTAAGCATGCTTGTAGGTATACTGGGTATGCTAACTTGCAAACCGTGTATGCTAACTAACATATTAGGTATGTTAAGTAGCATATTGAGTATGTTAACTAGCACACTTGGAATGCTTACTAGGATGCCACATATGCTAATAAGCATACTCAATATGCTAATTAACATACTCAATATGTCACAGAAGAGGCTACAATGGACACTTATGCTGCCCCTAAGAGGATTGTGGAGGACATAACCAAAAGCACCAAAGGTGAAAAGAAATCCCTCCGCTCATGAACTTGCAAGAAACTATGCTGAACCTGTTCTGTTCTGCCCAAATTCTATAGTGCTAGCAAGCTAGTGTGCCCGTAACTATTATGTCCTCACTGAGTGTGCCCATTCCTGTCATCTACATGCCCTTACCCTCATATGTAGAACTTTTTTGCTTACTGCGCCTCTTGTGGCATCATGTAACTTTTTGAAAATTTATAATGAAAAAGGTCTTTTTGGAGTAAATATAAGTGTGCAATAGTCCAGTATATTTTGTTTGTCTTTTATGATTTCTTCATTCGATACCTGTGTTGTGTTGTAGGGGAAGAGAAATACGTTTTAATTGCCCTGCATGATTTAAATTTTTCCATTGAATGGAAAAAGCTACAAAAAGGCAAATCGCCAAGGCCAGGCAGCTTAAAAGAGAAAAATTTGAGATTGAGAGGCGCCTGCACCGCTACTATGTACGCGTCTATCAAATATGGGTGTACTTGAATTTTGTTCATCCCTCTGAGGAGGTTATTATTAGTGAGTGGTATCCTCTAGCTGACCCAATATGGGTGCCAAAGCTTCTGGCAGACGATAAGTGGGCTCTCATACTTGATTTGAATGGCCTACTGGTTTGTGTTGTAGAGGGTTAGTATGGCGAACAGCCTCCTGCATATGCAAAGAAAATGGTAACGTACAATATCAATGTTGAGCGAACATTGTTTTGTCACAAAGACAGCCACAGATTTTTGGATTGGTGCCTCCAATATTTCTATGTTTTTATATGGAGCACCAGCATGCAGCGTAAAGTGAATGGAATACTAGATATTGTATTCAAAGAGTAGCAGTCAAGGCTAGCAGGTGTTTTTACACAGTACCATTGCAATGGCTAGCCTTGGAAGATTATGAATAAGCGTGTGTTCTTCAAGAACATGAAGCTCTTTTGGATGCACATTCCGGATTTCGGGCCCAAAAACACTATTATCATTGATGATAGTTGATACAAAGTGTACTAGAACAATGAAGGAACTTGGCTTATTACTCCCAAGTTAGAGCATCAGACTGTTGAGCAGCGACAACAATTCCTGAGAGGCACTTTGACTGACTGGCTATTTCTATGGTTGCAATCAAAGGATCGTGCAGCATATACAGCTGAAAACATGTTTGATACCGGCCCTGACTTATTTTATGATGCAGTCATCGGCAAGGTGCAATTAGATATAAGACAAAAGGATGAAGCCACGTTGAGGGCAGCGATCCGTCAGCAACAAAGGGAGGCTGACCTAGAAGCTAAAAGGCATGAGAGGGAAAGGCTGGACAGGGAAAGATTAGAGAAGCAGATGCAGAAAGAAGAGGCTAAGCAGAAGCAGGAACCAGTGAAGCATAAATACGTGCACCGTGGGCACGGCAAATAGGCTTGGCAGTAGAATGTCCTTCCTATGTATTTTTTTATGATGTAACTTTATGGAGTTAGCAGCAGCCAGCAGACTTTTTGTAAAATTCAAAACTATCTAAAGTCATTTGATATTGTGATATCATGATGGGATCACCTTTTCAATGTCCAAAACTGTTCTGACTTTCATTTAAGATGTTAAGAATCAACTTTTGTACTATTCGATTCTTTTGTGACCAAAACGGGGTTCTTATGTGTTGTGTCACCCTACACTTACAAGGCATGTGGGACATACCTATTCTAGTGTTGGCATACTCTGTATTCTTATAAACATTCTAAGAATGCAATACTAGCATATTGAGTGTGTTGGTGAACACTTGAGTAAGCTAATTAGCATAAACAATATGCTAGTTAGCATACCCTGGTATGCTAGATTGCAGACCTGATATTCTGTGCTGGTTTAGAGTCTGATTAAGCTAGTTAGCATACATAGTATGCTAGTTAGCACCACTAGAGCATACCCAATATACTTATAGGCATAACTATTATACTAACTAGCATACCAAGAGTTAGCATAATCAGTATGGTAGTTAGGATACAAGGTATGCTTATAAATTGACTTGCCAACAAAGTTGAGAACTTGAATATGCTAAGGCTGGTTTCTTGAACATGGCTGTAAAGATAGATTTAACCAGCATACAAGGTAGTTATCATGATTGGCTACGATAAACGCCATAGCCATATACACACACAAGAGACACAAAACTGACATTGTGAGAGAACTGCATTACCTGTAGCAAAAAGTATATTGAAAATCCTTAGGTTACAGCTTAAAAACTAAAGGGCATGCTATTATAGATTGCTTCATAGCTTTCTGAGGTGATTGTGTACAGTTGCCTTCTCTTTGGGATGTGCTGCATAGGTATTTTGATACATCATACTAGATGCGAAAGTAGGTGGATGATGGGCTGTTGTGGTCTAGCTTGAAGGTGTATGCATCAAGTTGCTTGTAATACAATCCTTGCACAACATACAAGCCTCTATCAATTACATTGCTCCATTCATCGATGTACCCCTTCTCCACCTTCTCCCTTACTGCAACACACTTGACTAGGTAGAAATTCACATCCTCAGCATTGGTTGAAGAATCTGGATTTACCGCAAATGTGTCGCCAACACATAACTGGGAATGCTAACTAGCATACACACTGTGTTAAACAACATACTCATTATGCTAGCTATCATACTAGAAATGCTAACTAGCAGACATATGTGTTAACTAGCATGTTAACCAGCATACCCAGTATGCTAGTTAGAATACAGGGAATGCTAACTAGCATACATATTGTGTTAACCAACATACTCATTATGCTAGTTAGCATACTATAAATGCTAACAGACAGATTGTGTTAACAAGCATACAGTGTGTTAACTAGCATACCTAGTATACTAGTTAGCTGGGTATGCTAGCTAGCATACTGGGAATGCTTACTAGCATACACATTGTGTTAAACATCATACTCATTATGCTAGTTAGCATACTAGTAATGCTAACTAGCAGACACAGTGTGTTAACCAGCATACTAGGTATGCTGGTTACTATACTGTGAATGCTAAGTAGCATACATACTGTGTTACACAGCATACTCATTATGCTAGTTAGCACACTAGAAATGTTAACTAGCATACACATTATGTTTAACAACATACTCATTATGCTAGCTAGCATATTAGAAGTGCTAACTAGCAGACACATTGTGTTTACCAGCATACTAGGTATGCTAACTAGCCTACTCAGTGCAAACTAGCATATGAGGTATGCTAAATTGAATAGCATGTGTGCTAACTAGGTATGTTAATTAGCATGGTGGGTATGCTAAGTAGCATACAAAGTGTGTACAAGCATACCTGGCATGGTAAAGTTCTATCATACACAGTGTGTTAACAAGCATCCTCTGTGTGCTAACTAGTATGCTAACAAGCATACTAGGTATGCACTAACTAGCATAGACTGTGTGCTAACTTGCTCATATAGTATGCTGACCTACTCACACAGTATGCTGACCAGCATGCACAGTATGCACTAACTAGCATAGACTGTGTGCTGACCTACTCACACAGTATGCTGACCAGCATGCACAGTGTGGATATCATTATTAGACTATAGAACAGTATGGTAGTTATCAGACTATATAAATTATGATGCACTAGAGATGTAATGCATGGAATACCAAAGTTATGGCATATCAATTGGATTGATCACCTGAGACTCATCCAGGAGGTGCACAGGGTGTTTTATGTAGCAGACAAAAATTAATTATTCTAACTCTATGTTTAACTCTAAAGAGAGCTAAATATCACTAAAAATTACATATTCTAATGTATTTTTTGATGCAATAGAAGTAAACAAAGCCTAATACACTCTATATGCAAGCATTAGGAACATTAAAAACCACATTAATAACAATAAAAACAATGATTTAAGCTAAAATTAAGCAAAAGCCATTCTTTACAAAACAAAAAAGAGAGCTATTTCTCATAAAATCACACATCACCATCAAAACCACATCTTTTTCATGGTAAGCCACTAATCAAGACACTGGGCAATGAATAATTCGTAGATTAGAGGAAAACGATGGAAAAAGCCAAGGTATGATTCTCCAGTAGCCAACAAAAATGTTATGGCTCACCCAAACCCCCCTTGAAACACATCCAACAAGAGATTACCTCATGAACCGCAACGTTCATTAGGATCTTTCCAATGGCCAAGCTCGTAACCCTTGAGGTCTCCAAGCTTTACAACTCTTTGAGAAGAAATTTCACCGCGCCTCCTGCGAGTGTTATCACACCGCCACATTGCACTACGTGTACTCGTCCCATTTTCCTCCCCATGCTCTTCCAACAAACATCCTTCTTGTTGGGGGATACGCGAGTCTCCTCTCTCCAAAATGTGTACACCAATTCCTTAATTTCGTCTGTGATAGGGCTATAACGGTGTTGCTTGTGACATGCAGCCAATGAAAGCAATCCACCATTGTTAGGGGATACGCGAGTCTCCTCTCTCCAAAATGTGTACACCAATTCCTTAATTTCGTATGTGATAGGGCTATGATGGTGTTGCTTGTGACATGCAGCCAATGAAAGCAATCCACCATTGATATCAGGCTTCATCCGTGATTTCACCTTGAACAAGGAGCGATGGCCAACACTGCATTCTTAAAAAACAACTCTTCGTTAGAACCTGGCTGCTTGACAGTAGCCAATGTGTTGTGGACATTGGAGATGATTGAGCTCTATACAACAACCTCCTCCACTAAAGAATGATCATGGATTGCCTGAACAATAGGATATTCACAGCAACTAGATTCCAGATCTCCCGTTTCACTTCTGTACCAAAACCTTCTATCCTACTCTTGAAAGCTATTACAATCTCGGAGGAGATTTTCTTTTTCTCCTCATCATTGAGGGCATGATGTCCTCGCTCACCCTGCATCTATTTCTGCCCCCTCTGTTTTCTCTTTCTTTCTCTCCCATATTTCCTGATCACAGAAAGAGCTGGATCTTGGGAGTTATGATTCATCACCTGTAATGGCTCCCTTCTGCAAGTTTCTCTTGAGGACTGCAAACATACATAAAACATTAATTACTTAAAATCACTTAAATGTCATATATGCCTGCATCATAAGTTAACATTAGCAATTTACTTACCAACATTGAACACGTTGTCTGCATATCCAACATTGGAGCTAGTGGAAATGTTGTTGTCTGGTTCTTCATAGCTCTATGGAGATGGGAGGAGAAGGGAAAACACAGATAGGAGGGCAGGTTAGTGCCAGCTAGAGAGAGAGAGAGAGAGAGAGAGAGAGAGAGAGAGAGAGAGAGAGAGAGCTCAGCTTGGACAGTGCAGTCGCGGTTCAGAATGCCTGCTAGATGCAGAGAGAGAGGAGCTCAGCGTGCCTGCTGTGCGAGAGAGACTGCGAGTTTGAGAGAGAGAGAGAGAGAGAGAGAGAGAGAGAGTATAGGAGCTCAGCATGCCTGTGAGTTTGAGAGAGAGAGAGAGAGAGAGAGAGAGAGAGAGACCGCCGTCCATGACCCCACGACTCCAGTAACTGAAAAAGAGGCCTCATTTGATCGGATAATAATTTTTTATGGACATTTTAAATTGAAAATGGACATTGTCCTGGGTTATCAACATATGCTAACAAGCACTACTACCTAGCATTGTCTTGGACATTATTTTCAGTGCCATGTTAGCATGCTTACACCCCTAAGCTAAGAAGTAATACCTTAGCATTCACCTAGGTCTCTCACACCTAAGAGAGCTTAATAGTAAAACATCATGGACTCAAGAGAGACACATTTAAGATGGATCCCCAACTTGGGCTAGAAGGTAATGAATATCCCCCTCCCCTTGCTCTCATTACATAGAAAGTAAGGCTCATCCCATATGCCACATGTCAAACATAGGTGAGTCCTCTCAATTACAACCAATAGGGAGTGGGCAAGCTCCCATCCCCTCAACACCATTAACTTTTGCGCATAAAAGAGTGGAAAATGTGTGTCTATGTGCACAAACATAATGAGATACAAGGGTGAATCTAGGTGGTTATTAATAGCTTGAGCTTGAAAGTAAAAGCTATGTAGCGATGCACAAGCTTCTCCACTTCCCTATCTCACTTTCATCAAGTTTGATTACAAAATTTGCCACCCCTTTTGCTTTGACATGTGAGAGATTGTAGATTTTTGTATTGCCTTTTGCATAGTCTCAAGGTCAAAGAAGACATTGTTATAGTCATCATATGACATATCCCTCTTCTTTCCTTGATATGTGCTTTGGTGCATTGGCTCCACCGTCTTCATTATGTGTTCATTAATATGTTGTCAGTCTCTCCTTACATGCAGTGGCTGAGGGAGTATACTACCCATGAGTTTATTTTGCTTCATCTTCCCTCGCATAGCCTTGTAATGTTATGAGTATACCTAAAGACTCATTCCTACATCATCCATAGTTTTTTGTACCTCCTCTGATGCAAGTACATTTTCCCTCAAGAAATTCTGAACACATTTTCTCCTAAATTTTTTAAAAGTTTTCTCCTCCAAGAAACCTCATGTGGCTAATACAGGTACAACATCGCTAGAACACTATGCCACAACATGTAAGTCTCTGTTTCTCTTGTTTTTATTGAAGATAAGACCTACAAAAAATTGAATCTTACATAAGAGACAACAAAACGGAGGAATGAAAATAGTTATGTAAGCTATATGTTAAAGAAAAGGACACTCCACCTTGCTGCTTGGATTCTTTTGATGCAACCTTCGCTTCCACACTTTAAACTCTCTATATTTTTTAGTGTTATCTCCCTCATGGGAATACCTAGCAATGTTCACCTTGTTTTTACCCTAGCTAGTCATTTTTGAAGATTATCAATCCTATTGGAGCTCTCTTTAAGCTCCTCCCTTAGTTGAGTGACCTCTCCACGCTATTGCACATTGTTAGCGGATCGCCGCGAGCGACGGATGTCTAATAGCATAGCTATACACACTAACATACTCAATGTCAATGCAAGGAAGCAACCTGATTAGTGCACGGAGGCTATGTAGAGTGTCAATCTATGGCATACACACACACACACACACACACACACACACACTAGCAATGGAAGAATCTAGCTCTCTAATATACTAATCACACACTAATCAAAGAGAGGCACACATAACCATTGACCTAATAATTGATGCATTAAGGTAAAGAGGGTGGATAAGAGGCATGTGGGTTCCCTACTTAGTGACAAACAAGCTTTTAATGACCTAATCTTATGCTAATTACACACTTTAACATAGAGGTGGGAGCTATGATTTGGGTCATAATCCGCATGTAAAGTTTAAGATCAAGCATACAAGGTTGAGAAGCATGCCATGGCAATCACGTTCAAGCTATTAAACACTAAAAACCCTCTCTTAATCGAAGATTAAGAGCCCACACACACACACTCTTTACCTAGAGCAACTAATCACTAATTAACACATTTAAGCATCAAAATTAGTGAATAGACAATCAAAAGAGACACAATGGAAATGGAGAAGCCTTACTTTGCATTAGAATGAAGATTGATACAAAGAGATGCGCGTAGGAAGCGCCGCAAGAATCACCTTCACTATGTGTAGGAGAGCTCTTCTATGTGTAGTCAAAATGAGTATATCTCTAAAAACCCTAAAATTGACTTATATACTTTGTGCTTTTTTAGTTATGTGTTGTGGATTCAAATCTCCTTACAACTTGGAAGCCCATGGCCCCTTTTATAAATGGGAATTATCATCATTACATGTGATTTATCATTACAATGCTTTTTTGGGTAAAATAAATGAGTGGTTACGGGAAATTTAAAAATAGTCCCGTGTTGCTAGTTCCCACATCCGCTCCCATTTACTCCACTTTCTTCCATTTGATTGCTTTGTAGCTTCGTCTTATTCCCGTAGCATTCTTCTTTAAGCCCATTCTTCCCAGAATAGTCCGTATTTCCTTCATATACGTTCCTGTTCCGTATTTCCCAAAACACTCCTCCCTTTCTAAACTGGCGACCGTCCTCGGGCGCTGTATTGTGAAGCACCCTGTGATTGCTGAAGTGATTGTACTGAGAGATTTGGGTTGATGAAAACCTGAAGCTCATGGGGAGTTCAGTGCGTGTTGGAGAAGAATTATTTCCAGCTTGAAAGTGTGTGGGGCATTGTTTTGAGCTACCATTGGTTGTAGAATCTTGATGTCTTGCTTGGCTTGAAGTTCTCCATTATTATGCTTGAAGAAGAAAAAGAAACAATTGTGGTGCTAGTGAACACCAAATTTGACCGAGGAGAAAATCCCAGTGGGAAAAAGTGCCCTCGCTTGTCGATCTTATTGAGTATGTACATATGCTAGAGTTCTCCTTAGAGTGTGTCTCATGTGATGATGGTGCATGGGTGGAAGTAATAAAAGTGCTTAATGCATGTGTCCAAGGGTGGAGCACCCTAGTATGCATTCACAGAATATGCAATCAAAATGATATGCGGTGTGTGAGAAGAGTTTTGATGGGTTCTCTTAGAAGTAAATGTAGCACATAGAGCACTGAAAAGCGCTCCAATAGCTGTCATTACTCCTAAAAGGGCTTTTGATGTCGAGGTTTCTCCACTCTCCTTACCGTGCTCATGTGCGTGAGTGTAAGACTCTCTGCCACTCCATCGTCACTTAAGTAACTTAGACTTTGACTCTTATGCTCATCTCATCCAGCATGAGCGTCACACATAGTAGCTCAACTCTCCAGCTTGAGCATAGTTGCATGCCAAATGAAGAAAATAAATAAGCTTGTAGCACATGCAAACTATATTCACATAGTAGATATGACTTGAAGCTATGGGACTGATGCCTTGCTCATTTAATGGCTTGGCTGCCCGACTCTTGACGCTTATGTCACCAACATGTTTTGGTTGGTGGCGACTTGGGACTTTTGTTGATTGTGTCTTGAAGTACACAAATGTAAACTTTATTGTACCTTGTTGATGAAACCTTCTTGATGAAAAAGATTGATCAAACTTGTTTCCACCGAATTTGTGTGAGGCTTGAATGGAAGGTTGTTCTTCCTTGTCGAAGAATGTGAAAAATTATAGCCTCTTAGAAGGTTTCCGTCTACTGCTTGATAGGAATTACATACCCCTTTGGCAAAGTATCTCATCCACAATTTGATTCGTCTTGAATTGGGCTTGGATCAAAGATAGGACTGATGGTCATGAAGAAATTTGATGGTTCCATCAGAGTTGATACATCCTTTATAGGTTCAAGGATTGCTTCTTCTTTAGTGAACTTAGGAGAACCTTGTTTAGGGACCCATCTTTGACCTCTGTTTGATGTTGGTTTTGAAGAGGTTTGGGGTTCTTTTGCAGCAGGCTGTTCCTTTGGGACCCACTTGTATTCTTGCTTGATAGTTATGGCTTGATTTAAGTGAGTACCTTGTGCATCCTTTGGTACCAGGCTCTGTCTTCTTGCCTGTATTTGTGATATGGTAGCCGCGTAGCTTGGTTTGTGAAATAAAGTAGCTTGTATTGGCCTCCATTGCCATGTAGTTTTTGGTGCTTGAGGCTTATCTGCATTGGTTAGATCACTTTTTGTTCTGGTTTTTGCCAAGGCCTTTAGTAGCCAAAGTTGTGATTGTCCTTCATAATAGCCCTGCACTGTGAGGAGATCTTGGGGAATAATCCACTCTTTGTAGGCTTTAGAATTTCTTCTTCTTGCTTGAATTTGCACTAAGTTGTTGCTTACATTAGTAGTCATTTGAGCTAGCCTTTCCTTGGGGAGCCAAGTCTTCCCAATGGTGTTATATATTGTATTTTGGTCACTAGTGTTCCTTCTTTGTCGTCTTTGCTTTGAGGTTTTATGTTTCTTCCTTGCACCTTGAGTGGGCTGCCTTCTTCTTTGATGTATGAAAGGAACTTTGTACATCGTAAACTCTGGTTATGCCTTCTTCTTTGATGTATGAAAGGAACTTTGTACATCGTAAACTCTGGTTTTGGCAACCAAAGTGACCGATTGCCTTGGAAGTAACCCTATGCTTCCAAAGACTTATGAGTAGATAGCCATCCACTTGATGCCTAACTTGTAGTCACATGGCGCTCTACCCAGCTATGTGTATCTCCCTCACTTAATTTGTGTACCTGTACCATATGTTTTGGCACAAAAGCTTGGTGTTTTCTCCTTTGTTGAGCTCTTGCTGAGGGGTATTTTGGTTGATACACCTTTTGTGTCCCCTTTGTTGATGAAGAGAAAGTGTGCTCCTTAGTGAGCTGATTTGGACGATAGTCGTTGATTGCTGTTGAGGTTGAGGTCTCTGGTGTTGATGAAGAGAAAGTGTGCTCCTTAGTGAGCTGATTTGGACGATAGTCGTTGATTGCTGTTGAGGTTGAGGTCTTTGGTGTTGATGAAGGTGATTCTTCCCTGGATTTTCCTTTATCCATGTATGTGGTAGTTGTTTTTGTAGGTCTCTTTGGTAGAGATTTTATGTCCTCTAGGGATGTTGTTGGTACACCCTCATAAAGCTATACAACTACCACCATATTTTTTTCTACATTGAAGAACTTCATGTGCCGAAAGGTCCACCCTATTGTACAATTCCGTTTTGCCATCCATGCTCGACTGAGAACTATTTCTTTGTGTAGATTCCCACGAGCCATGACAAAAAACTTTCCTACCTCGGGGTGATCTTCTATCTCCCAGGAGATTTCAATGACTCCTAAGCAGTCACCAAATACATGTGCAGATTTTTGTACATACTACAAACTTGGTTGTTGGATTGAGATTAGGCTTACCTAGCAAACACCAAGTTCGATGAGACATCATATTTTTCTCTGCACTCATGTCAATGAGAGCTAACCTTTTCAGTTGAGATCCATCTTTGTGTTGTATCCTCATGACAATCCTCGTCCTCGCAGGGGGAACATATGAATCTCCTTGTTCATTTGTTGCATGTGCTACCTTTGGCAGTTTGGTTGGTGCTGGCTCCTGTGGAGTTTGTGGCTTGAAGCTTGATGAAGTAGCACCTTCTTCCTCTTCTAGGTTTATCTTCAGATTTGGCATTGGTTGCATAGGTCTTTGCGGGATTGGTTGTGGTTGCTCTTGACTCCTTGATGATTCTGCACTTGCTGGTGAGCTAGCACTTGATTCCTTTTGTAAATCATTCTTTGAGACTTCAAGAGATTTGTTGTGCTTTGTGGTAGGATCTGTCTCTTTTGAGGTGATCTTGGTGGGGATTTTGATGATTCCTTGGGAGATGATTGTGTTGATGGTGCAGGAGACTTCTTCTGCTGAGCATCTGCAGCTATTAAGCCTTCTTTGGCACTTCCAAGTGGCATCTTTTTGCTTGGCGTAAGCATCGGGCAGTCCTTTAGGAGGTGGGCTATTCCATAACCTGTGCATTTGCGGCTCTGCTGAAATTTCTCATCCTTGAGTGTATCATTCGGTGGTCCATGATATGGCTGATACTCATTACCATCTGTATCTCTGTATGCATATGTGAGGTCCTTCACATGTAGATACTTGAAGACTCTTGGTTTGTCAGGCTTCTTTCCTTGAGGGGAGGGGAAAATAGCAATTGGAATTGGCCTCCTTGATTGTCTTCATACAAGCATTGAATGCTTGATACGGTGGTTATTGACTTCAGCTGGAAGCTTCCTTCTATCCTATATTCTGACAGAGGCTTCATTGGAACGTACTGGCTTTGCAGACTTGTAGAATGTACTGCCGCCTGGGTCATATGTGTTGTTGAAACTTACTCCCTCACTTCACTGAATTTAGGTTTGTACCCCTCTTGTGCATGCTTTGGTGATGATTTCCCAAGGGGTTTCGTGGCAGAGAAAATGAAAGTGGGGGCTCCCCCCTTCCCAAGCAGTTCTCCAGGTGGAAGTCGCTGAGTCTCGCCGCCTGATGACTCCATGCTTGTTGTGAATAGATATTGCATGTTTGTGTTCAGTAACGGTGGCAAACTAGGCTTGAGGTGCTCACTGTGTGGTTTTATGTATGCATTAGGAGTGATCCCATGTGCTTTTTGTGTGCCTATGTGAGCCTCACATTTGGCAAGTGTTGTGTCCTCTCTAGTGAGTGATTTGATGCTGATGCATGGTGTGAGCTGATGCACTCTATTACTGATGCTTGCCTTGGCATATTAGTGCTTTGATTGTAATTATGTGCATTGATGGGTGGTTGTGTAAGATCTTGCAAATGTGGTGCTCTCTCAATCATACTTTGTGAAAGGGGTGATTGTGGTGCAGCACCATTGTTAGCGGCTAATTGCATATCCCTATGTGATGCACTAGTGGTTGAGGGGGCTACATGTCCCTGATGAGTGTAGTGTATGTTAGGGGTAGAGTTAGAGATACTTACAGGCTGTATAGCTCTTCCATTGTTGGGTGATTGATGATAGTAGCTTGAGCCTTCACTTGTTGGTACCCCTGGACCATGAGGGAGCATTCTTTGTTCTTGCATAGGCAGCTCTTGGTTGTTCATTACCTGGCCTTCACACTTCACTGAATCTTTTATAACTTGCATGGGTTGTGAAGTTATCATGGGATCAAAGCCTGGTGGGTGGCTTAGAGTCGGCTTTAAAGCTTGTTGGGCATTGACACTCTTGGCGAATTGAATATTGCCTAGTGTTGGCCTTCTGTGGCCGGCCGCCCATTGACTACTAACATTATATGTATTCTTTTACACTCATTGTGAATACAACCCGTGCTAACCCTATCCTGTGTGTGCTTCTCCTTCCTTGCACTCCATAGCTTGCTCGCCCGCGTCGTGGCCGCGCTCCCGCACCCTTCATTCTGGTATCAGAGCCGCACTTAGTGTTCCCGACATCTCCCGCGCGTGACCGCACTCTATGGTGAGGAGATAAGCTTACTGTGTGAGAAGAAATTGAAAAACGTTTTTGCACAGAGTGGAGATTTGAAAATCGTTTTTCATTGTTTAGCTATAGGAGAGTGATTAGCTAGCTTCTGGGTGATAGTGGGTAGCAGAAGAAGTGCTTCTTTGCTTCATACACACACACACACACACATACACAAAAACGTTTTTGTGCAGGAGAGCCTTCTGTGCAAATTTATGAGCAAGAGAGAGAGAGAGAGTGTGTTTATCAGGTATCTGGCATGCTTGCTTTGCAGGAGAGTGAGAGAAATGAGCCATTTCTTCATCTACACACACACACACGTTTTTGTGCAGGCAATAGAAAAGCCATTAATTTGTTTTTAATTAATTATTAATTAATTAGTTAAGAGCCCGTTCCCACGGCATCTCCTCCCGGCTTCGTTTTCGAGCTCACGGCTACTCCGAACGAGCATTTTCTTCACCGATTCGCCCACATCGAGCCTCGACATCGCGTCTACGAGCTTCAAGTACGTCATCGGCTTCTCGACCACGTTCCGTTCATCGGCCCCGTTCGTGAGCTACCTCGCTCTCGGGCACATCGTCTTCATCCAGGTACGACCCACATCGGGTCTCGGCTACACATACTCTTGTTTTCTGCTCTTACAAGTTGCAGGACGAGCTTAGCCATACGACGGCTACGCTCTATTTTGGCATGCACAGAGCAGATTTATGTATGTTATATTGTGGGTCCATTGGTTGTGAGTCACGCTAGCGGACGTGACCGCCGCTGCGGTCTTTCAGGTTCTCTGGACAGTCAGGATGTATGACATTGTGGTTAGCTCTCAGTCAGCTGCATAGCTTATTTTGTGAGTGACGTGAGGTTTTCTAGCTGGGGGATACCCATGTCCGGGATCCTTTCGGTGATATAGGTGGAAGTCCCTCAAGCATCCCATTCGGCATCAGCATAGGATGTATTGGACTGTGGATAGTCTGTGGATTGCATCTTGTGCTCGCTTACGCCGTTGAGGCATTGTTGTCACTTATGCGTAGTGGTTTGACCACTTTCAGAGACAGATCAGTTCTCTTGTGATCGCAGACAGTTTGTCAGTGCAGTGGGAGATTAGCCTTTTGAGCTATTTTGGGTTTGGTTTTGTGGTTTTTGAGCCGTTTTACAGGGGAAACTCTGCTGGATTTTTCCTAGAGTTCAGTAGTGCTATACACACATGGCTCTATTGCTTGTTAGCACACTTGTTTTGGGTTTTTACAGCCATTTTAATGCCGAAATACTACCGAAATTCTACCAGATTTTGGTCCAATTTATCCCATAGTTGCAGTTTACTCATTTTAGCAATCAGTTTTGGTCACTTTTGCTTGGGCTTACAGTGCCATCGTACAAAGGATACTCTGCCAGATTTCTCTTGGAGGTTTCACGCTTTGTCTAGCTCTTATGGCGTCGTCTACGAAGGACAGCAATGTTTTCGACATCAAAAAGTTTGATGGTTCGAACTTTGCGCTATGGAAAGAGCAGATTCAAGATATCCTTGTACAGAAGAAGCAAAAGGCTCCTATTGTTTTTGCTACTAGACAAGCAGCTTTAACTGAACAATTTCAGATTAATGATTTTGAATGGACCGAGCTTGATGCTATGGCAAGATTGACGATTCCCCTACACCTTGCTGAGTCAGTTTATTTCACAGTGCTTGACTGTGCTACAGCGCATGCTACATGGTTGAAATTGTGCAATACTTATGAGCAAAACACTCCCAGTAACAAAGTGTTCCTTATGCGTAAGCTCTTCAATCTCAGGATGAAAGAGAATGGCAATGTTGCACACCATATCAATGACTTCGAGTCCGCGTTTGCTCACATGCGTGCTCAGCGTATGAACCTTGATGATGAGTTGAAAGCTATCTTTTTGCTTTGCTCATTACCAGCTTCATGGGATACATTTTGCACGGCAGTTAGCAATTCTGCACCCAATGGGAATCTTGTGTACAATATCACTGGAGCTCTTCTCAGTGAGGAATCAAGACGCAAGACGATGGGTAGCTCGCATCATGGTGAAGCTCACTATGTGCAGAAAGAGGGCAAACAAAGATGAGGTCGTAGTAAGCAGCGTGATTCTGACAAGGATGGCAAGAGAGATGGTCAATCTCGTGGTCGTTCTCAGTCTCGTGGCAAAAAGGACATTCGGTGTCATTTCTGTGACAAGTATGGTCACTTGAAGAAGGATTGCTATGCATGGAAAAGAGAGAAGGCAAAAGGCAAAGAAAAAGTCAGTGGCAGTGCTCATGTTCATGCGTTAGAGGATAAGCCAAAGAGTTTCGTGAAGATTGAAGAATTGTTACTCATGACAATTATTCACAAGACATTCTTGTGCTTAATCAATCGTCAGAGACATTTTATGATGCCTAAGAAAGTTTATGCCTTGAGAGTAATATTTCAGCAGAGATTCTTGTCAGTGGTGAGGTTTCACATGCCTAGATCTTGGACTCTGGTGCATCTCTTCATGTAACTCCGCATAGAGAATGGTTCTCTCATTATGAGGAGACAGGTGGCATAGTCACTTTGGGAGATTCTTATGCATATTGTTGGCATTGGTGACATTCCTACGGTGCTTTCCAATGGCATGACATTTGTCATTGAAAATGTTCGTCACATGCCCTGTTTGACAAGAAACTTGATCTCTATTCCGCAGTTGGATGACCTTGGCTACAAGGTTACTTTCTCTCAAAGTTCTTGGAAGATCAGTAAAGGCAACATGCTTGTTGCACATCGTTCTAAAGTTGGCTCCCTCTATCCTTTGTATGTGTCAAAGAAAGATACTGTATTATCTGTAACCAAGCAGCCGTCTGTTTCATTGTGGCATAGCCGGTTGGGACACATGTCTAGAAAAGCAATGGAGACTCTTTCTCGTTCGGGTTATTTGCCTGATTTATGCTTTTCAGATTTTATGTTTTGTGAGCATTGCATGTACAGAAAACAAATGCGTACGTCAAGAAATATCTCTTTTGACAAAGAAAGACAGCCTTTAGAGCTGATACACAGTGACGTATGTGGCCCCATGCCGACGAGGTCTCTTGGTGGTGCACAGTATTTTGTCACTTTCATCGATGATGCTACAAGTAAAAGTTTAGGTGTATGGCCTAAGGTCTAAGGATCAGACATTTTCCTATTTTTAGTGATTCTTGTCGAGTGTGGAAAACCAATCTGGCAAGAAAGTTAAAGCTTTGAGGTCAGATAATGGTGGTGAGTACATCTCCAAAGAGTTTGCAGACTTTTGCGCAAGAAAGGGTATAAAAAGGGAGTTCATTGTTCCATATACACCTGCCCAAAACGGTGTTGCAGAGCGTATGAATCGTACGATTCAGGAAAGGGTAATGTCTATGCTGTCACAATCTGGTTTACCTCAATCATTTTGGGTTGAAGCCTTGATGACAGCTGTTTATTTGATCAATCAAACACCGAATGCTACATTGCATTTCAAAGTGCCTGAGGAGTTATGGACGGGACATCCAGTCTCTTATCACAGACTCAGGACTTTTGGCTGTGAGGCTTATGCACATGTGCCTAAGGAGCTTCGTGCTAAGCTTGATCCAAAGTCTCGAAAATGCATCTTTATTAGCTATGGACAAGATGGTCAGTTTGGCTACCGTTTATGGGAACCACAAAGTCAAACAGTGATTCATAGCAGTGATGTTGTTTTCAACGAGACTAGAATGCATAAACAGCCAGAGAAGGAGGTTGAATTTCGTAAAGTCACATTTAGTGATGTCTCGCCTCCTATGCCTAACATTCTGTAAGTTAATGCTCCACTTGATAGAGCTACTGAACAGCCTAGCACTAGTAGTTAGCCAAGAAGATCAGAGAGGATCTCACATCCGCCAGATCTCTATGTACCTGGCGTTGATTTTGTGTTGCTGACAGACAGTGGTGAGCCGTCTTGTTTTACAAAGAGGCTATGCTAGCGGGTGATAAGTCTCAGTGGGAGCTTATGATAAAGAGTGAAATATCTAGCATTGAAAAGAACAAAACTTGGGAACTTGTTCCGTTGCCAAAAGATCAGAAAGTGTTACCATGCAAATGGGTCTTCAAGAAGAAGTTTACATCCCCTAATGCTACGCCTAAGTACAAGGCAAGATTGGTAGCTAAAGGCTTTAAGCAAGAGCATGGCATAGGTTTCGATGAAATCTTTTCGCCTGTTGTCAAGATGACGACTTTACGTGTCATGCTTGGTCTTGTGGCTACAGAGAATCTTGAGCTAAAGCAGATGGATGTAAAAACATTTTTCTTACACGGTGATCTTGATGAAGAGATCTACATGGCTCAACTAGAAGGGTTTGAGAAGACTGGAAAGGAACATTTGGTGTGCAGATTACGCAAAAGTCTCTATGGCTTAAAGCAGGCACCCAGGAAATGGTACCATAAGTTTGATACTTTTATGCATTCTCAAGGGTTTAACAGAAGTAAGGAGGATCCATGTCTCTATGTGAAAAAGCCAAGAGACGGACAACTCATTATGCTTTGATGACATGCTTATTGCTGGTCATTCAAAGAAGGACATTGCTGATCTTAAGCAGAAGCTATCAAGTCAGTTTGACATGAAAGATTTTGGTGATGCTCATGATGCTGGATCAAAATGAGAGTGGTAATCCTCGATTTTGATCGCAAAGCGATGCATACAATCCTTATAGATTTTAGAACCATAACTATTTTCCTTGTGAAACCTAATCGTAATGTCAAAGTTCAATTCAATGCCGTAGGGCACTGAGTGACTAGATGACGTGGTGGCCATGCTTGCGTCTGATTGGGTTTCATAAGCCAATTTTTGTACTAGATTGCTCACGTGAGGGTGTGATCTAGCTGTGCGCTCACGTGAGGGTGTGATCTAGTTGTGCTCTCTTGAGTCTTACACCTTAGCTGCATAGGGTTTTACTAGCAAAAGGTGCCTTTTTTGGCTGTTTTTGGCTGTTTTTGGTCAATTTTGGCCCGTTCAAAAAATTTTGACTTTGCCCAAAATTTTTCAGAACCCGTTTTGAAGGTACTAGAACAATACTGCACAAAGAAATAGTGCACTTTTTGCTCTCCAACCTCTTTTCCCTTCCCCTTTCTTTTATTTTCTTCTCCCTTCCCTCACAAGAGTGCTAGGTACTGACTCAAGAATTCAAAAAATAAAAAATTAATTTTTTGGGCAAAAATGCTTAGACACGCGTGTCTAATGTTGGACACGCATGTCTAATTTTGGACACGCATCAGGTAAGTTAAGATCTAGATGATTGATCAAGTAAGTTAAGGTAAGGTAAGTTTATATGTTTAATGATTGCATGTATTGTCTGCAGGGTTCACTTACTCTCGACAACATGTGTGTCCCATGTGTGGTCCTAGATTAGTGTAAGTTAAGATCTAGACGATTGATCAGGTAAGTTAAGGTAAGGTAAGTTTATATGTTTAATGATTGCATGTATTATTTGCGGGGTTCACTTACTCTGGACAACATGTGTGTCACATGTGTGGTCCTAGATTAGATGCATGCTACTCCAAGCCACTGCGAAAGATAGTGTATGAGGGTCATTGACAATATTTGCCTAAATTCTATCCAATGCAGGAGGGGTTCTTAGGAAAACCTCCTTCCATGTTGCGTGTCAGTGATTGGAAACACACATGGGATATGGATCCATCTAATGCACCAGCTGGGATGAAACAACTCTCTATCTTCCATGTTCTACCATATTGGGGGGATCTACTAATAAACCATTTGATTGATCCCATGTACATTTTAAGAACATGGCCGTAGTATTGTGGAAGACAATCACAGGAGATAAGGAAACAAAAAGTCAAAGAGACGATTTACAAGCGCAGGGGAGGATGCATAATTTGTGGGCACAAAGTAGGCCCAATCGCAAGGTGTTCTTACCTAAAGCACCCTAATTCTTAACCAAAAATGAAGAGAAATAGATAAAGACATGTATCCAGGACTTTCGTAGTCCAATAGGATGCATGCACTACCTAAAGGGGGCTTTCACAAAGGATGATGAGCTTTTGGGATTGAAGTCACATGATTGGCACAAATTTCTACAATTTGTGTTGCCCGTAGCAATCAAGGATTGTCTCTCAGATGACATTCAAAACACAATATAGAAGATCAGTGCCCTTGTACATTGGATATCACAAAAAGAGATAGCAAGAGACATATTGGAGAGTGTATGACTAAATAGCCTTGAAGCCGTTGCCATGGTCAAGAAGTTCCTTCCATCAAGTGTATTGACCATTCAAATGCATCTTTTGGTTCATGTTGTTGATGAGGTGCAAGTTGCTGGCACAGTGCATAGTCGATGGATGTTTTTTCTAGAGCATTTCATGAAGACTTTAAAGGGATTTGTTTGTCAAAGAGAACGCCCAAAGGGGGTATGGCAATGGGGTTCTTAGTTCAAGAGTCCCTAGTCCACATCACCGAGTTCCTTGTTACAGTGGATCCAGATATGCCACGACTATGGAGTCAAGATGAAGATGATCGAATGCTTGGTGAAGAGCCCCAAAGAAAGGGAAAGGTGAGAACGATGGATGTATCCATGCATGACAAGATAAATAAGTTTTGTATATTGAACTCCCAAGTTATGCAAAAATGGATTGCAAATCATGATGAAGAAAGGAAGAAAAGGGATGAAGCTCGTCAAAGATTTTGACGAAATCGTACAACGAGAATGCTTCCATACCCAGCTGATCTTGCTCATCTACCAGAGTTCCCTATTGGCAGATGGCTAGACCAAGCTATTCAACAAGCTAAAAACAGCGGAGAGATAATTAGTGATGAGGAGCAGGAACTTGCTTATGGATGTGATCGCCATGTAACATTCTTTCCACATCAATAATTTCTTGATGGTTTCTTTGCTCATCTACCAGAGTTCCCTATTGGCAGATGGCTAGACCAAGCTATTCAACAAGCTAAAAACAACGGAGAGATAATTAGTGATGAGGAGCAGGAACTTGCTTATGGATGTGATCGCCATGTAACATTCTTTCCACATCAATAATTTCTTGATGGTTTCTTTGCCATTATTATTTAGCTTACAATGGATGTTTTCTTGTAGTGTCACAAGTTTGGAGCACTATGGTCACGTGGACGTCACTTTTGAGTGGAGCATGTAGACAAGAAACGAACAACCTTTGATTGTGGTGTGAAAGCTAGCTTTGAACAAGAGACCAGGTCAAGCACTAGTGACCAAAATACTCAAAATAGCAAGCTTGAGTACTTTGGAACTATCCAAGATATAATCAAGGTTGGGTTTAGAAAATTTGACATGTTCATATTTGATGTGCGGTGGTCCAAGGTGGTGACTCAAGGACAACAAGCAACCATACGAAGAGACAAGAGTGGATTAATTCAAGTGGACTAGGTATGGACTGACCAAAGGGACACTTTTGTATTACCTGAACATTGTGAGCAAATTGTCTTTAAGGTTGACCCAAGAGAACTAAGGTGGCTATTTGTAATCGAAGTTGCTCCTCGTAAAAGACAAATCTTTGAAGGCGTGAAAATAGAGGAAGAAATATTTGATGAACCTACAATCCCAAATGATGGGAGTGGACTAGTTCAAGGACACGATGGCATGAATGTTGAAGAGAAACCGTATGAGAACCACAAGAAGCTTAACCATTTGAAGAAGTACATGAAGGAACCTTGATTGATTTACAAGAACCTTTGATTGGAGTACGTCTACCTCATCTAAATTTTATATTAACATTAAACTTAACCCTGAATATGCTACAACACATAGTGTAAATCACAGAGTGTTAAGGGATGCAGAAGAAGCATGCAGACTCTTGTGTCATAGCAACCAGCCCAATCTGAGTCCGAAAAAGCATGTAAATCTGGCGGCAACGATCCCCCCTTGGGATAAAACAACCCAAGATGTATGGTGCCACTCAAGTAGCGAAAGATGCGTTTAACTGCCTTCCAATGCTGAGACCCTGGGCTATGCATAAACCTGCTCACCTGTGAGACTGCAAACTGAATGTTCGGCCTCGTAATGCATACATAAATGAGGCAACCAACAGCTGTCTGATAGAGTGTGACATCAAAGTGATCTCCAGCATCATGAAGACTCAACTTCAAACCTGTCTCCATTGGAGTAGCAATAGGCTTGCAGTCTTCAAGCCAAATCTTCGCAACAATGTCTCAATATACTTTGTCTGACACAAAGCAATACCTCCATCACACTGCTTAAATTGTATCCCCAAATAATGATGCAAATGCCCCAAATTTGACATCTCAAAAGAGGCATTCAAATCAGCCTTAAAATCAGCAATATGACTCTCATTTGGTCCTGTGAGCAGCATGTCATCGACATAGAGAGCAATGATTAGATGTACATCATCCACATGTTTAACATACAAAGTGCTTTCTGTTGGACTATTCTGAAAACCATGTGCAGTCAAATATGCATGTATCTTTTCATACCAAGCTCGTGGAGCTTGCTTTCAACCATATAAAGCCTTTTTCAACCTGCACACTTTGTTTTCCTGCCCTCTTTGAACAAAACCACGAGGCTGCGATACATACACCTCCTCATGCAAATCTCCATTTAAGAACGCAGTCTTTATGTCCAGCTAATGTACATTCCAACCATTATGAGCTGCCAATGCACAAATGCTACGAATGGTAGTCATACGACAAGTGGGAGCAAAGGTCTCATCAAAATCAATGCCCTTTTCTTGAGCATAACCCTTTGCAACAAGTCTAGCCTTATAGCGATCAACACTGCCATCTGGCTTTCGTTTCAACTTAAAAACCCACTTACACCCAATGGCCTTTTTACCAATAGGCAAATCACACAAAGACCATGTACCATTCTTCATTATAGCATCATATTCACTTTGCATTGCAGCCAACCAATTTTCTGAATTTTGTGCCTCATCAAATGAAAGAGGTTCTTCCTCTTCACACATACTAGACACAGCCAGAGCATAACAATCTGATGTATAAGAGGCATGCTGAAAACCTGAACGAGTACGACTAGTCATAGGTGCATCAATCTTACTATCACGCAAGGTTTGCACCAGCCATTTAGGCATACCTCTAGCCTGCTCATTTTCAGCCCTATCTTCATGAATTACATCCTGTAAATCTACATCAGAAATAGGCTGATCTATGATGTCGTTTGAAATCTGCATAGGCTGAATATTTGCCTCATTAGGACTTACATTTGAATTCCCACCTGTAAAGAGAGGCAACAACGTATCAAATACATCCCGTGAGCTCACGCCTGTCTCTTTGGTACATGATAACAAGGGCTGCACAGCATCTTCCACAAAAACAACATCTCGACTAATCAAGATACGCTTTGACTGCGGATGATACAATCTGTAACCCTTGCTTTCAGCACTGTAACCAACAAAAATGCATTTGACAACCTTATCATCCAATTTTTTGCGTTGTTGCATAGGCACTAAAGCATAGGCCAAGCAACCAAAGACACGCAAGTGACCAATAGAAGGCTTCCTGCCATGCCAAGCTTCGTATGGAGTAATAGACTGCAAGGCCTTAGTGGGACACCTGTTGAGTACATATGCAGCACACATGACAGCCTCAAACCAACACACATGTGGCAAAGCTTGGCTCTTGACCATACATCGTGCCATCTCCATAAGTGACATGTTCTTCCTCTCAGCAACACCATTTTGCTGAGGGGTATACGGCACTGTACATTGGTGTTTTATCCCACGACTAGCCAAAAATGCATCAAACTCTTTAGACATGTACTCCCCCCCTCGATCAGAACGGAGGGTGCCCACAGTACAATTGGATACATTTTCAACCATAAGCATAAACTGTTTGAAGCACAAAAACACTTCGGACTTTGCCTTCAGTGGATATACCCATGCATGCCTTGAGTAATCATCAATGAAAGTCACGAAGTACAAGTGTTTACCAAATGACGGAGTTTGCATAGGCCCACATACATCACTATGTACAAGCTGCAATTTGTGCAATTTGCGAATGGCCCGCATAGAACCATCCTTTGGAAACGCAGAACGCTGCATTTTGCCCAAAATACAGCCTTCACAAACATGTTTCAATGGTGCCTCAAGAGGGGGCAATGAAGCAACCATATCAAATTTCTGCAAACGCAGCAAACTAGCAAAGTTTAGATGACCAAAACGAGCATGCCATAGTTTTGCATCTGAAACTGCCTTTTCATCAGAAATTGCATTTGTTGAATCTTCCACACACTTGTCATAAGAATTGAGCCTATACAGCCCACGAAACAAGGATCCAGATACAATAATCGTATCACCAGAAGTCAAATCATGAACAGTACATCTGTCATCCACAAATTTGACTACAAATCCAAGTCTAGCAAGCGTAGAGACAGACAATAGATTCTTCTTTATCCCTGGCACATACAAAGCATCTGAAAGTGTGAAAGCGCTGCCATTTGCAGCAGTAAGCATAATTTTACCAATGCCCTTCACTGGGTAAGAAGCATTATTGGCACATGTGACAGTATTCCCATTAGGGACAGCCTCAAGAGAAGTGAATATATCACGATGCGAGGTAATGTGCTTTGTAGTAGTCAAAATACCATACATGAGAGTCAACAGAAACTGCCAAACATGCATCATATATAGATGGGTCATACTGGCAATACACGCTAAACGCCCATTCTGTATCCTGCACAACATTTGCAGAATCTGCATTTGTAGAAGCATCCGCTATTGTGGCTGCATTTGACTCTTTCTTCTTTGCCTCTTTAGCCTTTAGCTTAGGGCAATTCTTAATGACATGATCATTTGTCTTACAATAGTTGCACCTGGTCTTTTTCTTGCCTTTATCAAGAGCCTTCTCAGACTTATTGTTGCTACCTGTGGAAGGAGAAGAAGCTGCAGACCTACTAATAGGAGAAGAAACAGTGGAAGGGGCTACCTTACCACTTCTTCTCTGCTGCTGGGCAGCAATAAATGCTTGAACTGCACGCTGCCTGGCCCTGTTTTGCCTAGACTGCACTTCTTGCAAGAGCTTGTTGACTAAAGTATCATACTTGACAGCATTAGGTCTGTCCTCATTAAGAAGTCTCCACGTGGAAGCAAAAGTCTGATATGTCTCAGGTAAAGCATCAAGAACAGTCTGCACAAGAGAATGATCAAGAATAATCTCACCTGAAGAAATCAACTGTTCTTTGAGATCTTTAATCTCAGCAAGAAAAACATTCATGTCATCATCTTCTTGCATAATCTTCAATTCTAGCTCTTTACGTAGGTAAGCGATTTTTGCCTCATTAACCTGCATACAAACCAGCTAGAATATCCCAAGCCTGTTTTGCTGTTTTAGCTAAACGAATATGTGGGGTGATGTTACGTTTGACAGAACGTGCAATCAAGGCATGAGCCTGCGCATCTTTACCATCCCAACGAGCTTGTTCAGCAGTGGGTAAAACAGCAGCAACAGTAGAGCTGCTAGAACCTCATCCTCAACAGATCCTACATCCACAGAACCTAGACGTACATCCGTACCCTGCACAATGTTCCACACTCCTTTTGCAACCAAAACATGCTGCATCATGTATACCCAAAGTGGGTAGTTGCTGTCTCCATCCAGTTTGTCTTCAGTAGACAACATGCGAAATACATCATTGCTGTTATCAGCCATGGCCACTGACTGAAACTGATGCAAAAGCTACGTGTAATGAAGCAAAGACTGAATAGAAGACAACTTGTGCTATGTAGCACGGTCCACAATAGAACACGTATGCCTGTTTTGCAGAAAACTGCACTGTCGAAATTTCTGCAGAAAATGACGAAAACACCTGTGCAGAACTTGAAATGCAAAAACGGAGCCCGAAACGACCTTAGATGAAAATTCTAAGAACGCAAAGCCCTACAGGATTATTTGCAGAGTATAGAGACCTGCAAGAGCTCGTGAAAACTCACCTCAATCGGAGAACGTGAGTCGAAGGGTGCTGGCAGCGTAGCCCTGGGAGCCGATGCCTGCTCTGATACCAATTGTTGGAATTAGGGTTGCAGGAAAGCACACAAAGCTTGGAGAAGAAGAAGCAAGAATGCACATAACACACAATGTATTAGATTGTGTCAATGTACAAAAGATAAGTTAGTCCTAGAGTGATGGGCGTATATACAAGCCGAGGGAAAAAACCTCCTAAAGAGGGAAAAAGTGCCCCGGCGGTCCTAAGTGTGTTCACACACATCACTACCTATATATATGACAACACAGACTATGCATGGAAGGGAAGAACCACATTGATCTATGGATTGATGGGAGCATTTATCCAAGAGATCCACTAACTGGAAGGTACCCTGCTTTTACCTCTGTTCATGACCTTATAAGGTTTATAGGGGATGGTGCTGATAGTCTATTAGGATATTGTTTAAGACTTTTCCAATCTAGTAATGAACATGTGAATCATCTTCTTTACTTAAACACACTTTTAATGAATTTTCAAACCCAAGTTACAGAGCTTCAAAACAAAATTAAAATACTTGAAGAATCCAATGAAAAATTAAATGCCCTTAAGAAAACTCCCATTGGTTTCAGAGAAAGAATTAGGCATCGGAAACATATTCATAATCTCTCAAGCACCTATGGGGGAAGGAAGAGAAGAATGAAATTATTAAGAGAGTACATTTCAGAGGTTTCTGGCCTAGATATGCATAAATGTGAAGAAAGGGTTCAACTTCTAAATGAGAAAATGAACAGTTCAGACATTATTATGTCAAGCTAGGCCACCTCCATTGTCTAGATCATAAAAAGCCTTGCAATTTGATTCATAGGTGTCTTGCCTTAATTTTGTTCTTATATTTGAAGGTTGATTTCACTCAGGGCGACAAAGCAGGAGATGACCAAGAAGAGTTACCTCCTTCCTCTTCAGTCAATGTTGCTACACTCATAGATATAGAGACTGAAGAGGTAGAAGATCTTGAAGAGCCAATAGATGAAGAGAAAGAGAAGGAGGTTACTGCACAGTTAGATTTCTCAATTTTCAAGGTAGAAACTATCATTGCACATGAAGATAGCTTTGAGGTTGCAGACATAGATGAGAACTCCATGATAGTTACAATATTCTCTATATTTCATGCAGTCTGCTCAGAAACTTCCAATATTTACTCTCAAGGTTCTTGGGATATTGTCCTATTCAGGTTAATGTAAGAAAATAATGCTTCTAGAGAGGACAGGATTTTTGGCTATGCCCCTAGGTTCAACATATTGAGTGACTTCTTATGCTACTTAGATTATTTACTTTCAGATGAAAAGATAGATGTGAAGTCTCTTAGAGGTTACTCAAGGAAAAAGTATTTGAAATATAGAGGTGATATGCGTGAGCAAAACACTGCAAGAGACTCAAGAGATGAAGCTTTTAGGAAATTTGGCAAAAATTTTGTATATAATGTTTGCTCTTTTGGTCAAGTATAATAGTATTTTTGTTGTGACTACCAAGACGTACATATCCTTATTGAAAAATGTCTATAAGTGTTTCCTCTTCAGGAATGTTGTCTCCATTGGTTGGTTATATGTCAATTTCATCATCTTCATTTGCACTAAAACTCTTTGAATGAGTATAAAGGAGTTGAAATATGTAAAATAAGCTCAAGGAGTTGAATGAGTATAAAGGAGTTGAAATATGTAAAATAAGCTCAAGAGGAGAAGGTTTAAAACAAAAAACAAAAAATAAGCTCAAGAGGAGAAGGTTTAAAACAAAAACAAAAAAAACCATCTTATATATGAAAGCTCGAACTCCAATGGATAGATTCTAACGGCTAGTGCCATGTGGCAACTTCTTATTCATCACACGTGTGGCCAACGATCATATTTTTATAGTATATATATTTTCTTCGGTCATTTTTGCATGCTATGAATTTTCTAATCTCCAATATCCCACATGTTATATCCCCTAAATCCCTTCTTTTTTGCTTGATGTGGATATCTTTTTCCCTCATACTCCGCACGGCGCGAATTAACACTGCCGATCCAAGACCTTTGCAATTGTATCGTGTGGTGTGGGCCATCAATTTTGTCTTGTCCACACGGTGCAATTCTACAAAGGGGGTCCAAGACCAATGGTGCATTTTCACATGGTGTGGGCCACCCATTCCATCAAAGTCTGCACTGTGCGATTTTACAAAGGCACTCCAAAAGTCATAGAGGTAATTCGCTCCGTGTGGGCCATCTTAATGATTATGTTAGAATTCTCCTCTTTACATTTGCTACTTTCTCCTCCCAATCCCGCACGGTGCTAGAATACAAAGCATCTTTCTCTTCCCGTGCTATTGCTACTCTCTGCTCCCAGTCCCGCACGGTGCGAGATTACAAGGTAGGTTCTTGAACAAGGCTACCGTATTGCACCATGTGGGCTCCTTAGTTTTTCAACCCTTTATCCTTATTCAATGTTTGGGCTTTTTTTCTTAAGGCTCATTTGCATAGTAAGGAATGACAAGGACAAAGAAGACTGTGAAGAAGAGTGGTGCAGGGCCTGGTCTTGCAAGTAAAGCCGCAAGAGCCAAACAATCCACAGTACTTAGTGAGAAGAATGAGAAATCAAAGAGTAAGTCAAGGATCCATTACCAGATTAATGCTCTAAACGAGATAAGGAAAGCTCAAAAAACTACTGAGCTCTACATCAAGTGGACACCCTTTATTAGGGTTGTCAGCCTTCAGGGATATTTCTAAGAGGCTATGTAGGATTATGAGAAGCGAAGTCTTTGAGTTTGTTAGATGGTAGTTCACTGCTCTTGCATGCATGAAGCAGTTGAGGACTTCCTCGTAGATTTTTTCAATGATAGTTGTATAGCTAGTGCATTTGCTCATAGAGTCACCCTTATGATTAAGGATTTTGGGTTGGTCAGTAGGCTGAGGTATATGTTTGACAAAGCCTTGGAGCATATAAGTATTCAAGACAAGAAGGCATTTGACATCCTCAATGTAGCTCCAACAATAAAGCCAAAGTCAAGTGTCAAGATTGAGGATGTCACACATTTGTACAAGACAATGAAAGCAAATGAGAATGTCACATTTGTACAAGACAATGAAAGCAAATGAGAATGTCACATTTGTACAAGACAAGGAAAGCAAATGAGAAACACCAAGAGAAGCAAAGGAAGGAGAAGCAAAGAAAGTGTCAAGATTGAGGATGTCACACATTTGTACAAGACAAGGAAAGCAAATGAGAAACACCAAGAGAAGCAAAGGAGGGAGGAGTAAGAACAATTATCTGAGGACCAAATGCTAACAAGAAAGATCAACAGGCTGAACGTCTTAAATATAGAAAAGTACACAGCTGTCTTAGGTCAAATTATTATGAATGTTTCCCTTGTCTCTGACAAGGAGCACTACCTCACAATCTCACCTAAGGATAGGACCGTGCTTGCTAACAAAAATATTGAGATATCAGATTCCATTGTGAACACTTCTATTAGGTATGTTTTCTTTATTTTCCTTTTGGTCCTCTTGATTCTCTCCTTGATCTTTTGCTTGGTCTTCTTGATTTTCTTTGGTCTTCTTGATTCTCCCCTAAGCCTTCTTTATTTTGCAGGATATTGATATCAACACTTCCAGTTGAGATTTCTTCAATGATTTTTGTGTTGTACCCTCTTGTCTCCTTCAGTATTCTCAAGGATGCAGAGGATGTCCTTGACAAGTTTTTGGCTGATTTTGACTTCCTTGAGTGCAACATTATATTCCTGCCCTATGTTGAGGGCTATGTTTTGAAATCCTTGCAAATTTGGTTGGTATCCTTTAGTTTTAATTCACATAATGAAGTAAGGTTCTATTTGCTCTTCTTCAAGGGTCATTGGAGCTTGGTAGTTATTCATTTTCTTGAAAGATATGCCATGTTAATGAACACTCTCAATGGCTTTCATGGACAAAGCAAACTATATATATACTGCAAGTTTTTTATACTTTTGGTTTACATGTCTCCATGATTTCACTACTAGAGAATGAGCCTTTACCGATGGTGATTTACCGATGCTTGTCCCGCCATCAGTATAAGCATCGATATAAACGTCTATATAAGCATCTATATAAGCGTCTATAAAACCGCCGATAAGTGTGTCTATAAAAGCATCGGTATAAGCGTCTATATAAATGTGGAAAATTACCTTTTTTTGTATAATAGAATTTTGAGCATTCTTTGTCTATGAGAGGCTCCCCCTATGTGTAGAAACTCTCCTATTAGTATTTGTAGTCATAGATCCATAGTTAGAACATAATTCTATGCTGATTGGTTATTTTGAGTCTTGGTTCATTGTTTTATCAGACACTAATATAGCCTCGGTAAAAATTTTGGGATTGTGGATGAATGTGTTTGACATATTGAAAGTAAAGATTAGTACTTAGCATATTTTTCAATATTAATACACTTGTGTCAAACCTTTTAGTCCTCAAACGCGTTTTTTTATGTCCTTAACTATCACCTTTTGGTCCTCAAACTCGCCCCTTCGCAATCCAACACTCATTTTTACTTATCCAAACACTCATTTATACTTATCCAAACACTCATTTGTATCTCCTCAATCAGTGTGCGATTCTAGTAAAGCAATTAATCAATGAAGTTTAGAATATGAACTTGCAACGTGAATTATTCAACACCACAAATTGCTAGAAGGAAAGATCCCAACGTCCCACTGCCATAATGAATCCTTGCTTCAAAAAGAACTTTGTTGTCTTCCTTTTTGCTCTCTTCCTTGCTTTCATCCTGCATTGCAAGTCACACGTACTTTTCATAGGTTTTCAAACCTCATAGCCTAGTCATTTGTTTCATTTTCACATGTATGTGAGAGTTACCCTCCACACAATGCACACACAATGAATCCTTGCTTCAAAAATCACTTCGTTGTCTTTCTTTTTGCTCTCTTGCTTGCTTTCATCCCCCATTGCAAGTCACATGCACTTTCATAGGTTTTCAAACCTCGTAGGCTAGTCTTTTTCATGCGTATATGAGAGTTACCAAGAGAAATATTCAAAACTTCTTGTGTTTTCTTGAACTCCACGTGGATCTATACAACACTTGTGTGTGCATAGAGCTCCTTGCATGCAAGATGAGCAAGCTTCATGCTATAGCAGCCTGTATCTTCACTCTCTCTCTCTCTCTCTCTCTCTCTCTCTCTCTCTCTCTCTCTCTCTCTCTCTCTCTCTCTCTCTCTCGGACTCCACGTGGATCTATACAACACTTGTGTGTGCATAGAGCTCCTTGCATGCAAGATGAGCAAGCTTCATGCTATAGCAGCCTGTATCTTCACTCTCTCTCTCTCTCTCTCTCTCTCTCTCTCTCTCTCTCTCTTACTACACACACACACACTCTTACACTCGCTCTCGTCACATACTTTTCATAGACCTCGTAGGCTAGTCCTTTTCACACGAATTTGAGAGTTACCCTCCACACACACACACAGATTTGAAGTAAGTTTGTCATAAAGTTAATTGCTTGCATTACTTAACACGTATTAATTAACTAATATGGTAAAATAATGTTTGAAGACATGTTGAAAAGATATTCATTATTACTACCAAGTGTACAAAAATGCCTTCCTTATAATATGACTAGAAAAGGTTGTTTTTTTGTGGCGTGAAATTTTTTGAGACACCTATATTTTGTGAGGCATTTGCGGTTGTTGTGGCACTTGCTCTTTTAGGAGAACTCCTTTGAAGTGACTTTGTTTACCCTCGGCAAGGCTAATATCATGAAGGCCTAGTTTCATAGGTGTGTAAATCCGTGTGGCTTTTGCATGAATGGATTTTATGCCTCTAATTGGCCAATATTTGGAATGGGTAATACCGTCTTGTGGTATTTAGGTGTGTCTAGAATGGTTGTGTGGGCAGGACCCACACTCTTTGGTTATAACTACATTTGTAAGCAGAAGGCCCTTACATTTCATCCATTTAAAAAAGTTTTGAGCAATATTAATCGTGTCCTTGGTGAGTATCTAGTGCATGATTAAAAATTACATCCCAAGATCGCTAACTAGAACTCAATTTATTTGGTATGATCATAAAAATTTATATAATTTTTGCATGCCTTTACTTGTGTTGATCCACTCATGCATAACATGCATTCCATTCCCTAAATGCAAACAAAAGAGTAGCTATTCATTCACTTTTACCGATTTCAGTTTCTCCCGAAACATGTGGTCAATTATCACTTCATGAGGGAGAAGTTCTTGGCAAGCAACATTATATGTCATCAAGAGGAGTAGACAATTGCCATTTTCATCAAGGCCTTGTGAGCTAAGAAGTTTCACAGATTTTGAACTATGCATGAGATGGAGTTAAGCTTGATGGGAAGTGAGGAGATGTCAAGCTCAACATGAGCTCACACTCACGCAAGGCCTAGGTGATGATTTTGACATTGACTCACAATGGCACATTGTTACACAATGGATCTCAGCCAATTATTCTCTACAAGTGGACTACACTACTAGTCCACGTATCAAGTTATGATATACTTATCATGGTAGCTCATCTCACAACTGGTTCAGACTATAGACTACTTTTACATAGTACTCTAGGACATGTATTTTTATTGACTAGAGAAGAAGAAGAAGATCATACCCCCACATGGAAGCCTAACGGTTGCACCAAGAGGCTCGCACACCCTGACTTTAAAAAAGCATTTTTTTGTTAAATTCAAAAATTTGCTTGCTAACTGGCTACCACCTGCTCTTCAATGAGTTTAAAAAATAATAAAGAGTTGACGTGTCCCTCTTAAGTGCAAGGCCACACTAATATCTCGATTTTCCACGTAGCTAGTAGCTAATCATCACTTAATTTCTCTGTTTTCCAAGCATTACCGGATCTTGTAGATGCAATTAAATAGCCAATGTAATTACAAGCTGAAGCCATAATAATGATCAGCACACTTATATATATTCTCTTGTACATAAATAAAGAAGATACTTACCAATGATACGATTAATATTGCTCAAAACTTTTTTGAATGAACGAAATGTAAGGGCCTTATGCCTACAAATGTAGTCTTAGCCAGAGAGTGTGGGGAGGCATGAAAGCCTTTTGCATAAAAGCGAAATACCCCAAGAGGGTATCACCCATTCCAAATATTGGCCAATTAGAGGCATGAAATCCATTTGTGGAAGGAGTACTCCTAGGAAAAGAGCAAGTGCCACAACCACCATGAACAACCCATGGAGGATAGGTGTCCCAAAAAAGTGCCACCCCCATACCCCCAAATGGAAGCCTAACAACAACTGCACCAGTGTGCTCACATGCCCTCAAGCGCCCCCCTCCCAACTTTAAGAAAGTGAAATTTTCTCTTTTTTTTAAATTCAGATATTTCCTTACTAGGCTACCAGATGAATGAGTTTAAAAAAATAATAAAGAGTTGACGTGTCCCTCTTAAGTGTAAGATTTCACGCAAGGCCATGCAAATATCCATGCAGCCAATACCTCATTTCTCTGTTTTCCAAGCATTACCGGATCTATGTGAGCCGGCTTTGCACAAATTTGAACAAGCTCTTGGCTAAGTCGAACCTACCTTTTCCCGAACCCTGCTTGAGAGTAGACCAACTTCAGGCCACAAAAAAGCAACCTTCTCTAGTCATATTGTCCTGTACACTTGGAAGTTGATAGTAATGACTACCTTTTCAACATGTCTTCAAACATTATTTTACCATGCTAACTAATTATACGTGGTATGCAACACATGAAATTAACAACCTACAAAAATTTTGTTTTATACTTGATGACTATGTATATAATTACTTTTCACTAGTGCTCAAAAGAGGTATTGACTTAGCCTAAGTGTTTCCTTTGTGTTGTAAGCAAACTAACCGCTTCACAAATAAGGCAAAATATTGCCTTGGTTTTATTATCTTAGTGAGGTAACTTTTAAACTATAGCGACCCTCATTGGTGGAGAACTCTGTGACTATTTCAATCTTCCTTTGCTTCTACTAAAATCTCAATCTAAATTGGTGTACACATCCATGGTGGTGGAGGATTTAACTTATGGTTTTTGATGACATTATCATTACCTTCGTCTTGCTCATTATGGTTAAAGGATCTTGAGCCCAACAAAATAGAGAGATGAAGCACCAAATGATCATGCATTCTAAGGGTTTCATGGAGCTTTCATTGTGTGCTATCACATTCATGAAATGAAAGCTCTTTTCATGGTGAAATAGACCTAGATTGTGCACTCTAGTCATCAAGTGAAGGAATTTGGGTTTAAGAAGCAATTGTCAAAGTATTGGAAGTGTCTTAAATGTGTAACTAAGTATTTGCTCTGCTTAGAACCCAATATACTTGTAAGGTGCCTTCCATAAATTTGGATTTCTAAATAGAGAGCTCAAGAGAGATGTCCGAGGTAGTGCAACTCAAGAAGCCACTTTTGTCCTTAAAGATGGGCCTTTGAGAAGCAATGTCGGCTCCAATTAACTTCTCCACAAGTGGAAGTTCCTTGCTTGAATGGCCCTGATCTCCAATATCCTACACATTCAATAAAAAACATACTTTGTAAAGTTGCATCTAGTAAAGCTAACTCAGATTAACAAAAGCATAATCATTCTAGAAGTAGACCTAAAATATAGCATTGGTTCACCACCATTAATTATCCCTACAATTAATTAGTACCATACCATTAAGCTTTGTATTATTTGTTGTGATGATTATAGCTTATATCAATAGACTTTCATTGATGATTATAGCTTATTCCATTGATTTGGTTTTTAATATTGATAAGTTGCAAAATATAAGGGGATAGTGTATAATCACTTGGCATGTATTGTAAGTGGTAGGTGACTCGTCCTGTAAGATAGAATTGTGAAGAACTCCTCCTTCTCCTCCTCATCTTCTCAGGAAAAAGGTCGGAAAAGATAACATCAAGCCTTGTGTGTCAATGCAGCTGCCATTTTCACAAAAAAAGACACTAGTTAATTTCCAACAGGTTTTAGAAATTTTCCCACATTTAATAACATCCAAAATTCCCACTTCTAGATTATGACAATGGCATGAGCTTGATTTGCAGGCAAGGCACCACGTGCATACCTAGCAGCTGGGTGCAGTGGGGGGTGAGACTGCATCGCTGGCCCCACTAAGGCCCTTGGTCCGGCGGGGAGCAGTCGCAGTCCGCAAATAGCATCGTGGCCACGACTCGTATTGGGTAACCCCACTATGAAATCCATAGAGATACTTTCCCACTTGCCTTGTGGGATCTCCAATGGTTGCAACAAGCCACCTGCCCTGAGGCGCTCTGCCTTGTTGACTTGACATTTTTGGCATCTTAGTACGTACTCTTGAACATCATTGTGCAACCCTGGCCAATAAAACTGTCGCCTAACGAGAGCATAGGCCTTTCTGATGCCTGGGTGACCGGCGCTTGGACTATCGTGACACTCAAATAAAATATGGCGCCTGGTGTCTGAGTCCGATGGTACACAAACTCTCCCCTTGTGGAGTAGGTAACCATCCTTGATGGAAAAATTCTTCCATTGCATAAGCTCATCCTTCGAGAGGGTAGAGCCCTGTGGGGAGTTATGCTCTGCACTTGCAGACATACTAGAGTGTAAGGGATCCCTTCTTGATATTGCACTCCACACTTTGTCATATGACTGATCGTGTGCACACTTACCGCGTAATGACTCCAAGAATTCACTCTTTATTTCCGTGAAAGCAAGTGAATTGACTTGAGGCATCTAGTTAAGAGCATCAGCTACGATATTGTAAGACCCATAGATGTGAGCCATGTAACAAGGGTGCTTGATCGGTATGTGCTAATGAAAAAGATAGTGACGATGACGTCCTGCTTCCAACGTAGTGTGCTCTTTCGGTGAAGCCCTGCTTCTAGCGTAGCGTGCTCCTTCCCTCCTGGGAGAGCCTTCCCTACGCTCTGATACCAATGTAAGACCCATAGATGTGAGCCATGCTAGTAACCACCCAACCTTGTCCTTTTATAGCCCCTGGCCCTTTCACATTAGGACGCCCACCTAGCATACATGGCCGGGCCTTGCCCTAGGACCCGTGTCCTCACAGTGATATACAGGCAGTGAGAGATTCCTTGATCGAGGAGGGGTATTCAGAGCAGCAGATAGAGGCTTTTCTTTGACATATACCCCCTACAGATAGAACACAGTACGAGCGTATATCTGACGATACTAGAGCTACATGGGATAGTATCATTGACGAGTCCATTAGGCGTCACCAGACTGGGTCGATGTCCTCTGACATATATTTTGCAGATCCAGCACTTAAGGAGGCGATCCGAGGTACAGAGGTAGATACTAGAGAGCAGTTTAGACAACGCATGTATATGGAGTCTCGGATTTGGGAGATGGGGTAGCGTGCTAGGAGCACTTTGGCAGATCAGGAGCTGGCTTACGCTAGGGTCAGAAATTTGGAGAGATTTGGGAGACCTGTCAGTGAGTAGGGGGAGTCGTCACACCAGGCACAGAGACGCTTTGTAGCAGAGGAGGAGACAGCAACACATCAGCTTTTTGGGGCTTCTTCTCAGGATCCATCAGCACCTACCCAGCGCACTATTGCAGAGAGGGTTATCTAGGACCCAGAGGGGACCTTATTATGAGCTAGATTCTGATTCTAATTCTGATTCTGATTCTGATTAGATGATTTCATATGGATTTTTGTATCACATTTATATTTATGTTGGAGATCACATCCTTGTATCACATTTATGTTTTGTTTCACATCCCTATGTATCGCATGTTTATGATCTATGTAGATGTTGTTTGTGTGTTCATTATGGTGATGCTTATGGTCTTGTTTTTCTAATGTTATGGTCATTTTAATAGTGTTTATTTGTGTGTTCATTATGGTGATGCCAATGGTCTTGTTATACTTATATTATGGTCTTGATTTGGTTATGGTCATTATGATTATGGCTATGGTTATTGTAATGGTTTAAGTTTTGGTGATTTATATTTTGTTTGAGATCCATATGTGTCGCATGTTTATGATCTATGTAGATTTTGTTTGTGCGTTCATTATGGTGATGCTTATGATCTTGTTGTGCTAATGTTATGGTCATTTTAATGGTATTTATTGTATGTTCATTAATGTGATTCCAATGGACTTGTTATGCTAATATTATGGTCATTTTATGGTTATGTTCATTATGGTTATGGCTACTATCATGTGCATGCTTACTCTCTCTCTCTCTCTCTCTTAGTGTCCCATTTTGACATCGTATGGTCGAGACGGGGCCTTACCCTGGCGTTTTTTGCACCACGTGAACGTAGTAAAAAAACGCCAGGGTAAGGCCCCGTATCGACCATACAATGTCAGATGGGGATGAAACTGGACAGGAGCCTCCATGGTGATAGGATCCACATGCATGCCAAGTTTCATCCCATTTTGACACCGTATGGTTGAGACGGGGCCTTACCCTGGCATTTTTTCCACCACGTGCACATAGTTAAAATCACCACGGTAAGAGTTTGTCTCGACCATTCGGTGTCGGATGGGGATGAAACTTGACACAAGCCTCAATGGTGATAGGATCCACATGCATGCCAAGTATCATCCCATTTTGACAATGTATGGTCGAGACAGGGCCTTACCCTCGCGTTTTTTCCACCACGTGCACATAGTTAAAATACGCCAGGGTAAGAGCTTGTCACGACCATACCGTGTCCGATGGACATGAAACTTGACACGAGCCTCAATGGTGATAGGATCCACATGCATGCCAAGTTTAATCCCATTTTGACAACGTATGGTCGAGACAAGGTCTTACCCTGGCGTTTTTTCCACCACGTGCACGTAGTTAAAATACGCGAGGGTAAGAGTTTGTCTCGACCATTCAGTGTCAGATGGGGGAGAAACTTTGAATACATGTCCATCCTATTCCCATAAACACACCTGCAAAGTTTCACCCCCATCGGACATCGAATGTGGGATGGGGTGCGCCTAAATCAACGCTTTTTACTTCACAAATGCGGGGATTGAATCCCCTACGTAAAAAGTGACGATTTGGGCGAACCCTATCCCACATTCGATGTCAGATGGGGATAAAACTTTGCACGCGTGTCCAACCCATCCCCATAAACTTGCGTGCAAAGTTTCACCCCCGAATGTGGGATAGGGTGCACCTAAATTGTCGCTTTTTACTTCACAAACGCAGGGATTCCCTACGTAAAAAATGACGATTTGGGCGAACCCCATCCCACATTCGATGTTGGATTGGGGCAAAACTTTGCACGCATGTCCATCCCATCCCCATAGACACGCGTGAAAAGTTTCACCCCCATCGGACATCGAATGTGGGATGGGGTGCGCCTAAATCGTCGCTTTTTATAAACTTCACAAACGCGGGGATTCCCTATGTAAAAAACGACGCTTTGGGCAAACCCCATCCCACATTCGGTGTCGGATGGGGGTGAAACTTTTCATGCATGTCCATACCATCCCCATAGACACGCGTGAAAAGTTTCACCCCCATCAGTGGCGTGCGCCTAAATCGTCGCTTTTTACTTCACAAACGCGGGGATTCCCTACGTAAAAAAACAATGATTTGGGCGAACCCCATCCCACATTCGGTGTTAGATGGGGGCGAAACGTTGCATGCGTGTCCATCCCATCCCCATAGACACGCGTGCAAAGTTTCACCCCCATCGGACATTGAATGTGGGATGGGGTGTGCCTAAATCGTCGCTTTTTACTTCACAAACGCGAAGATTCCCTACATAAAAAACGACAATTTGGGCAAACCCCATCCCACATTCGGTGTCGGATGGGGCGAAACTTTGCACGCCTCTCCATCCCATCCCCATAGAGACAGGCGTGCAAAGTTTCACCCCCATCGGACATCGAACTTGGGATGGGGTGTGCCTAAATCGTCGCTTTTTACTTCACAAACGCGGGGATTCCCTATGTAAGAAACCACGATGTGGGCGAACCCCATCCCACATTCGGTGTCAGATGGGGGCGAAACTTTGCACACGTGTCCATCACATCCCATCCCCATAGACACGCGTGCAAAGTTTCACCCCCATCGGACATCTGCAAAGTTTCACCCCCATCCCCACAGACACGCGTGCAAAGTTTCGCCCCCATCTGACACCGAATGTGGGATGGGGTGCGCCTAAATCATCACTTTTTACTTCACAAACGCGGGGGTTCCCTATGTAAAAAGTGACGATTTGGGCAAACCCCATCCCATATTTGGTGTCGGATTGGGGCGAAACTTTGCACGCGTGTCCATCCCATCCTTATAGACATGCGTGCAAAGTTTCACCCCCATCCGACCTCGAATGTGGGATGGGGTGCGCCTAAATCGTTGCTTTTTACTTCACAAACGCGAAGATTCCCTACGTAAAAAACGATGATTTGGACGAACCCCATCCCACATTCGGTGTCGGATGGGGGCGTGTGAGGACACGGGTCGTGCCATGCAGTTAAGTGGGCGTCCTTAGTGTGAAAGGGCCATGGGCCAGCCAGGGGCTATATAAGGACATGGTTGGGTGGTTAATCGCATGGCTCACATCCAGTATTCTCACATTGGTATCAAAGCAAGAATGTCTCTCACGAAGGGGAGGGACTCACGTACGCTAATGCTCATGCCATCTTCTCTACGCATGAGAGGTCTCATAGCTTTTTTCAAGCACTCTAGTGCTTTCTTCTAGCACTGAGTGCCGTGCGGGAAACCCAGCTTGTGGCCCTGGAGGGAGGAGATGGATGTTCACGGAAACGCTGTGCAGACTGGCACCAAATAGGAGTGCCACAACAGTTGCTACGGTTTTCGTTTATGCAGTTCGTCTAGAAAACGACCGCCCAGGCCGGATCGAGCGCTTCTTCCCTCTCGTGTTGCCGCCATCGCTGCTGTTTTAAGCTTTATTTTTAAAGCTTAAAGCTTTTAAGCTTTATTTCTTTCCTTGTTCCCATGCATCACAAGACGAAGTGCAGCAGCACACGTGTGCCGTAGCCAAGCTCCATGAGCACAAAGCATGTGTAGCTGTGTACACGGCCGTGGGCCAACGGTCTCCAACGCGCATTTTACCTCCATGCGTACAGGTAAAAGTTCTTTTCATACGTTTTGTCTGATTTATCTTGTTTTTTTGTAGCTAAAAGCAAGTTTCACAAGGACCAAAAAAGCACACTTGAAAAGCTAAGAGCTTTTTAAGCTTCAATAAAGCATACTGCTTTTTCTCAAAGTCCCTATATAAGGGAAGCCAAAAGTCATTATTTTCCACAACCCAAACATACAAGCAAGGTTGTATATTTCAGCAAGCACAGCGTTGCTTGAGTGCACAAGTGGAAAACTTCACCAAGGGATTTTACGTCGTCTAGCCAGCATAAAAGCAAGCAGTTCTACGAGAGGTGTACGTTCCAGCCCCAGCACACAAGCAAATTTGAGCACGCAACTAATCGCCTATGGCTAACACTTGTCAACCATCCCTTGTGTTCACCACGGAGGCACCGGTGATCGATGACATTAATGTACCATCTGGAGCCGCGCTCGGCAATGATGACACTTATATGGATGATAGTTTAGATGACACGCAGTACAAGCATGACCAAGCTTTTACGGCTCAGGAAATGCGTCAAGCGGCACTCAAGAAAAACTTCACTACGATGAACCAGAATATTACAGCACTGACGAACCTTATTCGGGCTTTCATGGACAAGCAGGTTCAAGACACAGCACATGCATGCAACTGTCATGGCAAGGCCAACAGTTACTCCGGTGGTAGTAGAATATACGGCTCTTCACCTGAAGAACGTGACAATTTCGGAGTACAAAGGTGAGGAACGAGACCGCAACAAGGACGCAGTGAACACCTTTTTATTTAAGTGGGGAGATATTCATCGCCTACGAGGTACCCCATACCATGCCAGGGCTACAAAAACAAGTCTATCACTTAAAGGCAAGGCCTATAAGTGGTGGATGGCTTTTTCACTCATTGCTCGTCCCAAGACATGGAATGAGTTTCAGGAGGTTTTTTTCAAAGAAATCTTGCCAGACAATGAACAGGCAAAGAATTGGAAGGCGTGGGATCATTACAGTATGACTGACATGTCTCTCACACAGTACATCTCTTCGTATAGAGAGATTATTCTCAAGTTGGACAATCTGGACGACTTTCATAAGATGAGAGGTTTTATACGCGGCCTTGATGCAGAATATAGTCTCCACGTGAGGACACAAGACCCCAAGAATTTTGAAGAGGCGGTTAAGCACGCTCAAAATTTTGATGATGATCAAGATAAACAAGGCACGCCATCTATTGCAAAGAGCACCTGGCGGAGTCGTTCTCCATAGTGTTTCAACGAAAATAAGCGAAGAACCTCGCCACATAAGCACGAGGCCAAGATGCCTAAACAAGCACGAGATGCTCGAAGAGGGCCTCTCTCTTATGCCGAATTTGAACGTGCCAAGAAGAATAATTTGTGCTTTGTGTGTATGTCTGATCAACACACAAAGAAAGATTATCCTTTTTTGCAAGGCAAGCAGGCAGAGACTGCTAAGAGTAAGGATTAGGACATCCTTTATATTCCAGTCATGAATATTTTTGGGTCATACATTGTAGATAGCCAGTGTGCCTCTTTTATGTAATAGGGAGTTTTCTTTATTTACTAGAAGCAGATTTAATTCAATAAGTATTTTTGTCTCACTATTTGTTTTACAGTTGGGTTACTCATTTTGGTAAACAAGATGATGTGAAGTCTAATCAGTGATCGAACAGGGGAAGCAGTTGGCTATTATACCTAACAATGATTGTGAGAATATTTAATGGTATGGGACATTAAATACTCTTATCAGTTGTTGTAATCATTGTTAGCTGTTGGGAATATTTAATGGTATGGGACATTAAATACTCTTAACATCTATCGTAATCCTTGTTGATAATATTTAATGGTATGGGACATTAAATACTCTCAACCCTGGTTACAGTGGTGGAATGGGACACCACGATTTGGGTATAATAGTACACTTCTTTTCATTGGTTTGGAAGGTTAGCAAAAGAGCTAAAATTCACGAGCTAAGAGCTAAACTTCACGAGAAAGTGTTAAAGTTAGAGGTAGTGATTGATCGTAAAAGTATCAAATCGTATACTACTAAGATACATTGTAAGAATCGAATGGCTACAAGAGCTGAGATTCTTGAAGTTTACGAGAAAGTGTGGAGCCAAGTTTTGAAGGGATCCCTCACATTTACATGATGTTGCAAGTGCAGAGTTATCCTCCCCACAGGGCTCTACCCTCTTGTAGGATGAGCTTATAAGGTGGCTACTACTTCACAAGAGGTGAGTAGGAGAGCCAATGGACTGAGACATCAGGCATGCCCACCTTTGTGAAGAGAGTGTCACATGATAGTCCATACGCTGTTGATCCAGGCATTACTAACGTATGCTCTGGGAAGGCGATAGTTTTTGGCAAGGATTACGTCATGATGTTCTGGCCAGAGTTGCATCATGATGTTCAAGAGTACGTACTAGAGTGCCAACAGAGTTAACAGAAGAAGCTAAAGCACCTTGAGGAAGGTGGCCTGTGTGGTAAACATTCGAGATTACACAAAGTATGTGAGAACGAATCTTTATGAATGTTATAGTAAGATTACCACTTATGAGTCCGGGAGACTATCTTACCAAGATGTGTCAATTTATTCCCATAGGAAACGACGGTTACGACACCGCCGTTATAGACGGTTAGGCGACCAAAACTTGCAAGATTGTTTATAAAACAATCATATTTAGAAACTTTATGGTCTATACGTATCGTTCAAGCAGTTAGCAGTCGAGTTATTATTTTGGCTTGATCACCCAAAATTGATAATAAACAACTAGTAACTGCTAAATGCTAATGTAAGCTCAGGAGAGTTGCAAGAAGTACATAGATTAGCATCACTATCTCGTTACTTTAGCAAGAGGAGAAAGAGGTTGTCTTATGGTCTGAGAGCATTCAGATAATTTGAAGACTAGACTAGTGGCTCAGTTGTCACCTAGGTTTTGGTAAACACAAGGGTGTTAGTCAAGTGGATAGAAAGATCTGAAGAAGGTTCCACTTAGGGAGAAAGTCTCTGCGCTTAAGAAGTAATTCCCTACCTTTGTTTTCGAGGACGAAAACATTTTTCCAAGGGGGGGTAATGTGAGGACACAGGTCCTGCCATGCAGTTAAGTGGGCGTCCTTAGTGTGAAAGGGCCATGGGCCAACCAGGGGCTATATAAGGTCATGGTTGGGTGGTTAATCGCATGGCTCACATCCACTAGTCTCACAGGGCGAAACTTTGCACGCATGTCCATCCCATCCCCACAGACACGCGTGCAAAGTTTCAACCCCATCGAACATCGAATGTGGGATGGGGTGCGCCTAAATTGTCACGTTTTACTTCAGAAACGCGGGGATTCCCTACGTAAAAAGTGACGATTTGGACGAACCCCATCCCATATTCGGTGTCGGATGGGGGTGAAATTTTGCACGCATGTCCATCCCATCCCCATAGACACGCGTGCAAAGTCTCACCCCCCATCGGACATGGAATGTGGGATGGGGTGCGCCTAAATCATCGCTTTTTACTTCACAAGCGCAGGGATTCCCTACGTAAAAAGTGACGATTTGGGCAAACCCCCTCCCATCTTCGGTGTCGGATGGGGGCGAAACTTTGCACGCATGTCCATCCCATCCCCATAGACTCGCGTGCAAAGTTTCACCCGCATCGGACGTCGAATGTGGGATGGGGTGCACCTAAATCATCGCTTTTTACTTCACAAACGTGGGGATTCCCTACGTAAAAAACGTCGACTTGGGCGAACCCCATCCCACATTCGGTGTCGGATGGCGGTGTCGGATGGGGGCGAAACTTTGCACGCATGTCCATCCCATCCCCATAGACATGCGTGCAAAGAACGACGATTTGGGCGAACCCCAACCCACATTCGGATGGGGGCGAAACTTTGCACCCATGTCCATCCCATCCCCATAGAAACGTGTGCAAAGTTTCACCCCCCATCGCACATCGAATGTGGGATGGGGTGCGCCTAAATCGTCGCTTTTTACTTCACAAACGTGGGGATTCCCTATGTAAAAAACGACGATGTGGGCGAACCCCATTCCACATTCGGTGTCAGATGGGAGCGAAACTTTGCACGTGTGTCCATCCCATCCCCATAGACATGCGTGCAAAGTTTCACCCCCATCGGACATCGAATGTGGGATGGGGTGCGCCTAAATCGTCGCTTTTTACTTCACAAACGCGGGGATTCCCTACGTAAAAAGTGACGATTTGGGCGAACCCCATCCCATATTCGATGTCGGATGGGGGTGAAACTTTGCATGCGTGTCCATCCCATCCCCATAGACACGCGTGCAAAGTTTCACCCCCATCGGACATCGAATGTGGGATGGGGTGCGCCTAAATCGTCGCTTTTTACTTCACAAAGACGAAGATTCCCTACGTAAAAAACAAAGATTTGGACGAACCCCATCCCACATTCGGTGTTGTATGGGAGTGAAACTTTGCACGCGTGTCCATCCCATCCCCATAGACACACGTGCAAAGTTTCACCCCCATCGGACATCGAATGTGGGATGGGGTGCGCCTAAATCGTCGCTTTTTACTTCACAAACGCGAAGATTCCCTACGTAAAAAGTGACGATGTGGGCAAACCCCATCCCACATTCGGAGTGGGATGGGGGCAAAACTTTGCACGTGTGTCCATCTCATCCCCATAGACACACGTGCAAAGTTTCACCCCCATCGAACATCGAATGTGGGATGGGGTACGCCTAAATGGTCGCTTTTTACTTCACAAACGCGAAGATTCCCTACGTAAAAAATGACGATTTGGGCGAACATCATCTCACTTTCGGGGCAAAATATAGAAAATGAACAAAATAAAATGAAATTTACAAAAAAGATGGTATTGCACAAATACTATGAGAATGGAAACAATTGGACAATAGCATGAACAAAAGGTCATATTACAATACCAAGGTCATGGAGTACAATAATGAGACACAACTGCTACAAAAGTACAAAAGGAGATGTAGTATAAAATAACATATAGGGGGATACAAACTACCGTCTCACTTCTTGCTGTGAACTCGACGAAGATCAAGTTTCACAACAAGAACGAGCATAATGGCTTCCTTCTTCCACATATACTGAGAGAAAACAATGGCTCTAGCACGGGTGGCAACCTGTGCATATAATATCTACCATACACAACTACACTATGCCTCTGAAACCCGAAGCCAAAGTCATCCTACGTATCCTCTGTGAGTGTGCACTTTGACCTAGTGCATCGTAGAACGTAGTAGTCAACATGCTCCTCATTCCTATTTGGTGCAATGATAGTAAAAAACATCGCCCTGCTGAAGATAATCTGTCAAAGAGTCATAATCTATACTATGATGTCCCTAGCCGATAGCAAGGATGGCTGCTGATGGCTCAATCTGTCGTACCTGTAGGGGAGTCAAAACCTGCTCAAACCATGCATCAGCCCACTCTGTATTTTGGCATGAGTGCCAAAACACCATCAAGAAAACCCTCACAAAAACATGCATATTTTCTAGTGAATATCGTGGGATCACTGTATGATGAGCTCCTGATGCTATGCAATTGGAGTGTGTCATCAACAGTACCACAATCCAATCCACTAGTATCAATGTCAGCCCCATCAATACACCAAAAAAAACGTCGTACATTCCTACCATGACGTGTAGGGAATGAGGATGCAGCACTAGTGGACATATGATCTGTACACCAATCTACCACTTGTCGAGCATCTCAAAAACGCTCACTATCATGTCGAAGCTGGTGATGCCTAAGAGCCCGTTGGATACAAGCACCTGGACCATCATGTTCACCCTTCCCATGCCCAGTCTCGAAGAAGCTCCATAGAACCTGCACTCCTGTATGACAATGCCACCTGTAGAGCCCCAAAAACTGACGAGCACTTTTAAACTGTGCTCCACATCCATCTGACCATATCCATCACTGTGTGCAAGTGATGCCATGCTCGCACATCCAACTGTCATGATGATGAAAACAAGGTTGCACAAAATGTGCAATGTGAGAGCGATCATCACTAATGTAGAAGTGATACTCGCGAATGATCACTCTCTCCTCTAGAGTGCTCTGTACACCATCCTCATCCAACTGGGCATGTCGATAGCTAATATGAACCATAATGGCAACCTAGTGGGGGACAACAAACACAAATGTTAGACTTAGAAAAATACAATAAGCACACAAAAAAATCACATACAATAAGCAAACAAAAAAATCACATTCAATAGACAAGAGGATTGGGTTGTAAAAAAACCTACTCAGAGAAGTAATACTCTGACTGTATCTCCTGTTGTGGTGCAAAGGTATAATTCTCCGCAAAGTCCACCACTGAGACAACTGTACCAATCGAAAAGTGCATGATGCTAGCACGAAACTACCTATCCTGCCATTTTTCTCCATGTGCATGTTGTACATACGGGTAGATGGCTGCGTGAAATGTGGTAATAAAATCTAGACATGGTGACTGATGATCGACTAATTGCAACCTCCTAGAGTCACCATGCATAACATACTCATACTGACGCCATCTAACCATCTCCTGATGTGAAGAATCTAGCTCCTGGATCTATAAAAGACGAAGGCTTCCGCACTCCTCACATGTCCCCTAAACACAAGCCATCCTATGATACATGTCCCCATCCTCACGCCATGCACAAAGCAAGGAGTGCACAAAATTACGAGGACTAGTAGGGTGTATGCTACCACTATGCCCAATAGACCTCTGAATGCAGAATACAATATCTGGAAGGAAACATGATATTTGCAACAACGTGTGTCCCGCTACTGGGAGTACCTCACAAACCAAGGTTTGCAAGCCTCAAATGATTGCTGGCTAATAATAATGGTGGGGTGCACATGCTTGAACTCTAGGTACAGCTATGTCTGTGTCATCTCTAGGAAGCATGCATGGTGCTCCACATAGACTCCATGCTGAACACGTCGACGCAACACCTTTTTGTACTCAGGTGATATGCGAGAATGCTCCTCCCAAAATGTCTCAATCATGGCCCTCAACTCTGGCTGTAAAAGGCGCGTGTGTCGAGGAGCACGACCCTAAAGGCTACCCTCCTCTCCAAGGTCCAATCTGCGCCGTCTACTAGACCCCAAACGAAGAGCTTTGCGTTGCATTTTAAGAATGTCAGATGTAGCACGCAATAAACCTGCCATATTAAATAATGTGACATTGAAGTGACCATACTTTGACAATAAACTATAAGTGAATGTGTAACATCAATATTTGAATATCTACAAATGTGTATAAGTGGAAAGTCCTAAGCACATACGCATTTGTATAGCAAACTATTCCATTTAACATTACATTATTCAATGGGACATTAAAACTCCATATTAAATTTGAGCACTTTCACTAAAAATAAAATAAAATACACATACCATGAGAATCGCTCCCTGAAACCGCGGCAAGAATCGTGCGACAAGCTCCTACACAATCTTTGTGTGCCGTGTGCTTGATAGAGCTATAAGAAGCTCTCAAGCTATGTAGAACATGCATAGTAGCCCTCCTCAAATGAGGACTAGATATCTGTAATGCCGATGTACAACGCTCCATGCTAGAGTGCTGAAGTAAACTATCAAGCACGCGTGACTGAGAGGGCACATCAAGATCGTCGAAAAATCTGCTGACAATCATATTGGCACGTTTTCGTGCACCCAACTTGGAAAGCGACTTTCCATGTGAAGACGCTCCAAGAATGGGGCATGATGGTGGAGTGCCAAACTCATGGTGAATAGGAGAGGTAGCCAGGAGTGGAGTGGTAGCTACGACTTGAGATTTCAAAGAAGTAGCTACAAAGGCTGAAGAGCCACCAACATCATGGGATGTAAACAATGTTGGCACAATAGGAGAAGGCAAATGCGATGTAATAGGAGTAGATGAAGGTGGTAGGATGTATGTAGGAGATAGAGGAGGTATGGGACCATGAAGAACTAAGGGAGAGTGGCATGCGGGGGGTGAAGCATGTGGCACGGAGTCACTAGGAGGTGGGGTGGAATCAATAGGAGGTGCAAGAGATGATGCCTCCAAATCTGGTTTTTGCTTTGCTCTATACCGTGCTTGGCGTGGAATCAATAGGAGGTGCAAGAGATGATGCCTCCAAATCTGCTTTTTTCTTTGCTCTATACAATGCTTGACACATAGACAAAAGGCTTGAGTTGGCATTGTCACCTCATATGATGATGTGTCATCTCCCTTGTACACATAGACTAAAGTGTTGACTTGGCAATGCCACCTCAATTGATGACGTGTCAAATCCATGTGACACATAGGCAAAAGTGTGGCTAGGATATGCCACCTCAGATGGTGATGTGTCATCTCCCCATGAAACATGGGCAAAAGTGTTGAGTTGGCATTTCCACCAAGGCATGCATGGGCTTATGTGGAGTGTCACATTGATGAGGTGGAAAAGCCATGTAGGCAGTCCTAATTGTGGTTTTACACATAAACCGGACATAAGTGCTTTGAAGAGGAAATTATGCAAAACTAGGTCTTCCTTTGGTCAAATTGAGCCAATTTTTTTTTGTTGGATAGACAATGTCATGATCCTTAACATATATAATGATGGTGTACAATAGACATTGAACCTAATTATTAGAATTTTTTAACTTAACTATTGCCCGGTCTCTAGGACTCTGCATACATTTTCTAATGAACGAGGTGATCAAACAACAATGCCAAAAAAGAAATTGATTATAGATTAACATTATATATACTAATAGCTACAAATTGACTATTTCAATCTTAGTAGTTCATGTTTGAATTGAGAGAAATGAGGCACAACAATTGTGTGGTTATTTTAATCAAATTATTTCATTTATTAATTATAGAAAATAGTTAATCAATCCAAAAAAATCCTAATAAATCAAGTTAAGTTCTTCTCACTATACTCAATTGATGTACAAAATTACAAATGGATTGGAGAATCCTAAGCCAAGTATAATGGGCACAAGAGGAAGCAACATAATATCAACATGTAGCGTTACTTCAGCGTACTGTCTACATTATATTCCATATAATATGCATCAAAACTTATCTTTTTTTCACGAAAATTATATCATTTGATTACCTAATATGTATAGAATGTGACCAATTCATCTTTGTGCACTACTTTAATAAGAACCATGATAAAGGGAGGTTCTAAGTTAGAAAAAACCCTGTTTTTTGACCTGTTTCAAGGGCGCCCAAGGGCACAAAGTGGGTCACCTCTATCTTGCTACCACCCTACAAGAGAATGGGCCATAACCGAGGGTAGTATTTTATCAAAAAACTCCCGCTCTCGGTAGGTAATACCCCCCACAATAACCCTTAATAAAATCCTTGGTAATTTTAAAATTTAAAATTATCAGAGGACTGTTACTGGAGGTATTACAAAGGATTACATTGGGGGCATGTAAAATCAATACAAAACCAGATCTGATAGGCACGCCTCTGGCCCTCGCACCGGTGCACTTTAAACCTACCCTCCTGACCTCCCTGGAAATGCTGGAATTGCAAAGAAGCAAAGAGGGTGCTACACTAGCACACATGCACACCAAAAACCCCAGAAAACTTAGTGTTTACATGCACATAGCCACTATACATAATATCAAGTACGCGCACACTGCGCAGAGTCCACTGTAGAAGAAAAAGAGAGAGTTCACACAGAGCTCACGACGACCAAGATAAAGAGTCCACACAGGACTACACATAGACACCAAATGACACAGAAGCCGACAATAGGCTATATGAAGAGAGAAAAAGAGATTCTCACAAGGTATCTAGAGCTATCAATAGGCGGAACATTGGGTGGGATTGCGCATGGGCTCACACAGAGCGCACTTGTGCCGATGCTCCCACTTCCTTCACCCTCTTTCTCACTTTCCCTGCCTCTACTAAAGTGCGGCCACACAGGCTACTAATGCACAATGAATCACTACTCTCTCTCTTATCGCCTTCTGCTTAATCAGGGTTGCCTTTTCTTTGCTTGCTTATGGTTGCAACCTAGCTCACACAGAGCTCCTTCAGTGGCACACCATGCTCCCCTTGACAAGACCACTCAAACTTCTCTTATACGCTAGTTGTGGCACATGCTTTCAAGATGCCCTAACTCTTCTTTTCCTCAGAGTAGTTCGATGCTGGCTCGGATTGACCTTAACCTTGTGCATAACCTGCAATCACTGCTCTCCAATGGACATCATCTCGAGAAGGCAGTTTGTGAGCACTTGCCACACCCTTGACATGTACCACTAGAGGAATGCCAAGCTCATTGTTGGCCTACAGTAAACACTGTCCTACAATCTCGGTATGGATTTATTTTCCCTATTGGCACTAGTAGAAATTTCCTCCTGCTATGTACCTTACTTCCTTCATACTCCACTAACAAGAGCAGTAGTATAGTCCCTTGGTTCACGACCCTTTATGCTTTGTACTGCTTTGGTGGAGTTTCACACGTGGCCTCCTTGCTTGATGGAGAATATTGTCAGTTCTCTTCCCTCACTACTCACTGGTGCACACAGCAGCAGTAAAAGGGCAGTAGCTACGTCATTCCTCTCACCTCTCTCTCTCTCGTACAAAATGGCACACACAACTGCCCCTTTCTCTCATCAACTCACGGGCGTGGTCTACTCTCACAGTAACTTGCAAAAGGGCAGTAGCTACGTCATCCATCTCACTCTCTCTCTCTCTCGTACAAAATGGCACACACAACTGCCCCTTTCTTTCATCAACTCACGGGCATGGTCTACTCTCACAGTAACTTGCAAAAGATGGTGATTCCTTGCACTGTCGATTGTGCAAAATTTCTCTCTCTTCCCCTCTTGAATTGGGGTAGTATACAAGGCAGCCCTCTATCTTCTCTTGCAGCTCACGGGTAAGACACGGCCAGCACAAGAGCAAAGGTCTCTCTTTCTCTTGTAGCTTGAGGGCGCGCAACCCTGCCCCTTCTCCCACAAGATTTACGGCTACAGCCTACCCAACTAGTGTGTTTCAAATCTGCAAACAACAGCCAGCTCTATCACTGCTCATGCTCTTGGTAGCTCACAAGGCAAGCTCTCCCTCTCCCTATGCTCACATGCAGCCTGCTTATGCAAAAAATAAATGGCAATTTTTAGCTCTCAGTTGTAGCTGACGCAACAACTTCTCCTCCCCCATCGTTGTTATCAGACACGGCCCCCTTCTTCCATACATGCGCGCCTGCCTACTCTCTCATGTGCATGCCAATTAAGGCCTGTGACACGGTCTTCTTCTTAGCGTTTTTAATTACGTACCTATGAAGTTTTTCTAAAATATGGAACGGTTCCTGTGCTTGCATGCCGAAGCCCATCACATTTTGCATACATGACTACCTAGAGCATGTGAACACTTTACAAGCAACCTCCTTTGCACAAGATCTTTGCTTTGGGTACCAGGCCTAGGTGAGGCCACCAAAGCATCTATGTAATGACATGGGTCTCCTCCACTTCTACTTCTGAGATCTTGCATAACCCAAGATGGAATATCCCAATTTTTAGCTCTCAGCCGTAGCTGATGCAACAACTTCTCCTCCCCCATCGTTGTTATCAGACACGGCCCCCTTGTTCCATACATGCGTGCCCGCCTCCTCTCTCATGTGCATGCCAATTAAGGCCTCTGACACGGCCTTCTTCTCAGCATTTTTAATTACGTACCTATGAAGTTTTTTTAAAATATGGAACGGTTTCTGTGCTTGCATGCCGAAGCCCATCACATTTTGCATACATGACTACCTAGAGCATGTGAACACTTTACAAGCAACCTCATTTGCACAAGATCTTTGCTTTGGTTACCAGGCCTAGGTGAGGCCACCAAAGCATCTCTGTAATGACATGGGTCTCCTCCACTTCTACTTCTGAGATCTTGCATAACCCAAGATGGAATATCCCAGTTATTCATCCACGAAGGTTCCTGTGTAACTTTATGCTTAAAATCTAGGTACCTTGGGCTTGGCTGCCTATCTCAAAAACTTATTTGCGGGTTCAAAAGCCCATCTCCACGCATTGTCATCTGTCCATTTCTGTAAGTACCCAAGAGGACTATCACCTCATGGAATAAAACTGACGGTGGCAGGTCCTAGATCAGCCTTACTACCTTCTCTAAATGCTCTGCTTGTCCCGAAAAGAATCCAACATGGAAATGTATCACTTGGGATTGGGACCCACACCATACTTAATGGTCATATTCACTATAAGTGCTTGGCCCTCTTTGACTAGTCCTCAGTGATGACTGCCCACATATAAAGCACTCAATCACAAGCCACAGCATCCTGGAGACATGCCCTCCTACTGTGTTTCTTTCACGTCCCATGGCCTGCTATAACACAACAACAAATTAGCCATTTTCTAGCGCTTTTATCATTATTTTTTCAGCACTTTTGAGAATGCATGACAAAATAGACAAAAACTTGTAATTTTTGGAAAAAAATGGCGGGATGCTCGAAATTTCAGCGGTTCTAGTCAAAACGCTGAAAATAGCAGCGTTTTTATAACGCAGCGTTCTGTAAATGTTGGAGTTTCTAGCGGTTTGACCAAGAATGACCAGAAATGCTGCTATTTCCATCGCTAATACATACGCTGGAAACTCCAGCATTATAAAAATCTTTGTAGCGCTGGAATTAGCAGCGTTTTGCAAAACGCTGGAAATTCCAGCGTGCCGAAATTTACTAAGCGATGGTATTTCTAGCGTTTGTAAGCAGCAAGTGGAGGTTGGCGCATAACAACTTGGTTTAGGGCAGCGCCTTCATGATCATGAATACCAAGTGTGGGGGCTGTCCCAAAGGCGCCACAAGTGCTTGACGGGACTGTCCTCTCAAAAATTTCTCTCCGGAGTACACTGGCTACAGGATAAGCACAAGAAGGTTAGGCCAAGCAAGCATCGAATAACTTTGAAGGAGGCAAAGTAAGAGGGCATCTTCCACTGCAGCGATGTTCACTTGTGTGCTTTATGTGGGCATTCACCGAGGTCTAGCAGAGGATGGCCAAGCATGCTCTTTTTGGTGAATTATGGGCATTTAGAAAAAGGCAGTAAGACTGACCTATGACCTGCCGTCTTCTGATTATTCCGTCATGTGGCACACCCTCATGGATGCTTCCTAGGAATAAGTATATGTCGGCATCGGGGAAGCAAGGTTATTGTAGCGGGCCACCCTCTCCTCTTCCCGTGAACTGCTTCATCCAAATTCCCCTTTGAAGGGCAGGTTTGCTTAGTAATTTTTTTTATCAACGGATAGAAAGTGTTTATGTTAGAAAAGTAAGAATATTGACCATGGGATAAGTGTTTAGGTTCTCTAAGTTCTGGCTTACAACTTCTTCTGATGTTAAATGGTTAGTCAACGGGATTCGTTCAACGTTCCATAGCTAAGCCTTATTTGTGAGTCTAGTTAAACTAATGATTGCAATTTCCGGCTTCGATCGGAATAGAGAGCAAGTTGATTAGTGTTCGGAGAGTTAAGAAGTAGGGTCAATGAAGCTACTCTCATATATTTTGAGTCACGAGTTGTGGGTTCAAGCCTATAGAGAGTACATAGATAAGAGTAGTATATTATGAGGGTTAAGTCTCAAAGGGATTGGGTCAAGAGTTGCTATGATTATGAATTAATGCGCTTGTTTAAGTACATCATGTTAAGGAAATAGCTTGCATAATCTAAGTGGAACTAGAAGGATTGGAGGCTTGGCATGTTTTCTGCATTTTGCTGAATCAAGAAGGATTGGCTCTAGGGTGGATTAGCTCAAGTCAAAGACCATGCTAAGGACTATCTCATCAGATTTTAATAGAGTCTAATTCCATACTTAAGGAGTGTCCTATGCATTAAGAGATGGCTATGCCCAAAGAGAGGGTTTAGTTTGCAATTCATGTGCACAAAGCTTCTTGCTAGATTCATTAGGTAGCCAAGCCGTATAGGAGTAGTTAGGATCACAAAGGTGTATTAAAGTTGATAGGAGTTTGAAGAAGTACGGTATTAGGGTATTCACATCAAGGAGGAAGCAGGCGTAGTGAGAGTCTTAGCCTAATCTCAGTTAGGTAGGCATGCCTCATCCTTTGTAAGGAGTTGTTACAAGAGCAGTCCCCCCTTTTTTTTAGCCCATCTTGCCTAATCAGGTTGTAACTCCTAACTGATGAGTGTCCGAGGATAGAAACTTGCCTTGTTCAACTAGCACTTGAATGAGTAATTTAGTAGGAGTTTGAACAAGTCTAGTCTTAATGAAAGTTGTTTCGTTTAACGATATTAGGAAGCTTACCTTGTTACATCGTACATTGTTCACGAGAAGATGAGGTCCCTTCTTGGCTTGACGTAGTAGAGGGGGCTTAGAGTGAAGTTCATAGTGTCACCCTATAATCTGCTCGAAGGTGGTCCTCTTACTAGTAAATTTTGCACTAGCTGCAAGACGTAAGAGGGCTTATCCTTAAGCGGATCCACCAAGGTGCAAGTCTATGAGTTAGCCGTCATGATTAGGGCATAAAGAGAGCTTACGTGGGTACTTTGTTCTAGGAAATGTTAAGTAGGAGGTGTAGAGCGGTGCTCCGTGAATGTCACTAGAAATATGAGTTAATGACATGCTAGTTCAAATCAAAATACGTCCCAAGAAAGGCACTATGTGAATAAAGAAAGAAGGTATATCGTAGATAGTCTATTCCTGTCAATGATAATTTTGGTCTTGTCTAGTGATTTAAAGGAAGAAGAGTGATTGCTTTCTAGTTAACCAGGCCCAGGGTCAATGTATGGTTGAGTGTAAATGTATGGTTTAGAGTCTAGTCATTTCCTTTGTATTTATAAACCATTGTGATTGACACCAATTGTAGTAGCCGAAATGTTTTGAATTTCCAAATTATGAAAAGAGGATGAAAAGTAGCCTCAATAATCAAAAGTTGTTTCTAGTTTCATCTTTTATTGCTTAAATTCAAAGGGAGGTTTAAATTCCCCTTTCCCGCTAAAGCAGAGTTCTTTTTTTTTGGTTCCAGAGCTCTTAAAACAAAGGAGACTCTGGCCAAAATTTTCAAAATTTTTTATGGCGAGAATGACCTCTTGTGGATTCTCATTGTTCTATGGCCTTAAGGCTAGTTATAGAGGACAGGGGATAAACAGTTGAAAAATTAAATTGATAAACTCTGGGTAGGAAAGCGGATGTCACAGGGGCTAGAATCATTCCCGGGGAGTTGCCCTCCGGGTCATGATTGCACCAATTCGCCGATGATTTAGGTTGTAAGAATGTAACAGGGCTGTAGATCTTATTGAGTGGAGCAAGGTCTCGTTCTTGAGGGTAGTCTCGAGATCGCGGAGTCATGCATGGAGATTAGTTCCTCGTCTTAGGGGACCGCCTAACGGTCGTGCCTTGCACCGCAAGGAAAAAGGCGTTGGGGATCGATGGATTTATAGAGAGAAAGCCGCCACACAGTTACATTTTTATTTAAAACTATAAACCCTGAAAAAGAGATGAGTATCTATGTAATATTTTTATAGAGGAAGTGAAGGCCCCAATATTGACGATGAGAGAGGAAAACAGAAATAAGGATATAGAAGATTACATACTGCAGATATCAAGCAATAGAAAATTTTGACCTCAAAAGTAGTTTCATTACATTTCTCTTGTGGGCTGAAGTATCTCTATGCATGAGAGAAGATAGAGCATCGTGAGAGAGTTGCGCCTCCTGAGACCTACGCCTCCTAAGTTACAACCGTTTGAGTTTTAAAAAAATATTTGGAAAATAAAAAAATAGTTTATTCTATAGTAGCCACGTATCATTTCTTATGAAGCCCCTTCCTCTTTACTATATTTAAGTTGCGCCTTTTGGCCTGCCGAGGGAGGTCTTAGTGTTAGATTTTTTTTGGGTTTTTTGAGATGTCTATTTTTTATTGGCTGGCGGGAGTTTTCTTATTTGGTAGTACACGTTGGGGATCTCCCTCTTATCTCTCTCTTTCTCAACACCTGGAAAAGAGGGCACAACCCATGCCTCGCCTCCGTGTTTCTATTTGTAGGCCTGGCGCGTGCTCTCTCTCTCTCTCTCTCTCTCTCTCTCTCTCTCTGCCTTGTAATTAGATGGAGGCAAAAGTAGCGATTAGGCCCGATACGAAGGGCTTCTTATGAGGTTCTATAGAGGAGGCAAGCTAGGTGAGGTTGTAAAAATTGATTGTTTTTGTGTGTGTAGATCACTCTACATCCACACCCATTTGTGTTATTATCATGCTAGTCTCGTGGTCTTGCCCAATGCCATCAAAACCAAGACATGATCTATCATCTATTATAATCATATAATTTTGTTTTGAATTGTCATTTTTGCTTGTTTAAATAGAGTCACAACATTGGATCATTTCAAATTATTACAGCTGTAGTATCTTATTTTAATGTGCACTCCTTGTGTAGCCAACGAAAAGATTTATGTATGTTGTCATTTTGGTTTTGCAACCTTGCCATCAAAACCAAGGCTTTGAATGGGGAGCACTTCTATAGGTGTAAGGATGGGGATTGGCTTCTAGAGTCTGCTTATGCCATCCTAGTAGATTTTTATGACCCTGGCAAAGTGGTCGGGAACTGCTCGTGGGTCAAGACACCAGGCGTCCCCCGCTACGCTGGAACTTGGTTTCTCTTCAATACAAAAGGAGACCATGTAGAATCCGGAGATCTCGCTAGCTTGGTGGCTGGTAATCATTAATTATGCATGAGCCATGCTTATTCAATTTTCTTCTAGATTCAATGATAATGATGGTAGGTTAATGTTGACGATTGTGCCGTTAGTCAATAGAATTATGATGCTTTTGCTGTGTATAGGATGAGGATCACATTAGTGGTAGCCTTGTATGCATATTTGGGCATGTGAATATGTCCTGAGTGTGAATCATAATAACAATGGCATCGTGGCGCTTGCAGAAGGGTCAATGAAGGTGCATTTTGTGTGGATTTTTAGGTTTTGAGTCTCATTCTGTTGAGAAGAAGAGGTATTTATCTCGCACACTATTGTGCACAGCTTGTGTCTAGCCTAGAGGATGATAATTGATAGAACTCGATGATGAGAGGATATTGATGTTGACTATGGCATTTACATGACTGAAACGCCTTTGCTTATAAGTACTGAATGTCATGGTGCAAAGTTTCAACGCATACTTATTACTGAATGGCATGATTGTATAATTTATGATTTTTTATGCCTTTTTATAGTCATTTGTCTGCTGTTGATATTATGACATTTGATGCTACTTTGATGTCATTGTGTTTTAATACTAATATGATGACACTTACCCACTTTTGGTGTCATCAGGTTTATTATGCTCGTGTATTGTGTGTGTGTTTGTGCGCGCGTGCATGTGCGTGCTTTATTTATCCCCCAAAATTTCAAGGTTTTCTCTCCTAGAAAATTTATTTTAAAAGGTAAATTTCAAAATTTGAAGGTGGGATTACACTAAACCTAGGTTTTTTTTTTTGAAGTTAATGTCTCTCTCTCTCTTACACATGTGTCGCTGGAAAAGCAACGCACAGCTGCTCTTTAAAGGTGCCACAGTGCCAGTGCTTTTTCTTAACATGCCTCTCAGTGCCATGAAGAAGGAGAGGAATACTGGGCTGAAGTTGGATCCGAAGAATTGGCCCGGATTGCAGCATGACACCACCATTCGCGGTAGAAAGTGGTGTTGCGGGGGCCAGTTATCTGCTGCAACAAATAGAGTTCTGTACTATGATAATGAGGGGGTCCTCTTGGTGGGTCCGCTCCCCTTCGAATTTGATTGGAGAAAAGAGAGACCCCATGGAGAAGCCCTTTTTCTTGAGAGCAGGGCTACTACGGGCGGCTCCAGCTCCGGCTCCGGCTCCGGCTCCGGCTCCGGCTCCGGCTGCTGCTGTTTGGGGGCATCCAGTCTAGACTGCGCATTTGCAATATGCAAGATGGCAGAGCTGCCAATGCATAGTGCCAAACTTGAGCTTTTATCAAAGCAGCATGTGTAACCATGCCTCTGTTTGGAGAGGCTTCTGTGATCGATTCCTGTCCTGTTTCAAATCACATCCTTATGGTCGAATCATCATCCTTGATGAAAGCAAGCTATGCCTCCAGTCCATTATCAGGATAGATCATCCCTCACAGGAAGAAATTATGCGCTTACTCCATGGGCATCCGCTTGTGACATGCATCCGGTGTGAGGACCTGTCTAATTGCTTTTTGAACGGAGACGGGGTTTACAGGGGCACTTACAACATGCACCGTCTTCTGCACTGCGTTGTGCTGCTGGGCTACACTTGCAGTGATTGGATCCTGTTCAATTCTTGATCCGGACCTGCTTTTGGGATGAATGGTTTCTTCAAGATCAGAAGATCAGATCAATCAGGAGTCGGGGAATTTGTCATGCTAGCGCAAGTACACCCTTGATCTTGTAGCTACTATTACGCCTGTTACGATTTGGTTTTGGTAAAAATCCTCTGTTTAATGATGGTGTGTGTATCTTGAAAAAATGCATATGTTTAGCAAGATGTCACCTTGTGACCCGCTCTGAGGAAAAAAGGGAAGAATGTTTTTGTCGATGCTGTAGATAGATGCATTACCCTTGCACACTGCAAAATCTTTCACGGGTTAATACCTTCTCACATATAATTTGTGAAGTCTCACAAGGTTGTATGCATGTATACATGTGTGTGTGTGTGTGTGTGTGAGAGAGAGAGAGAGAGAGAGAGAGAGAGAGAGAGAGAGAGAGAGAGTTTTCTTGGGTTATGCTCATACTATAGACGATTCATATGGCATTTTGCTTTGATTGCTGCCCCTCTTCATCAGTTGACAAAGAAGAAAGTCCCCTTTCAGTGGACTTCATTGACAAAGAAGAAAGTCCCCTTTCAGTGGACTTCATTTTGCTTTGATTGCTGCCCCTCTTCATCAGTTGACAAAGAAGAAAGTCCCCTTTCAGTGGACTTCATTGGAAAGCAAAGCTTTCTATTCACTAAAGGATGCAATCATATCTGGGCCCGTGTTGATCATTCCTGACTTGCACAAGCCATTCTTTGTGGAATGTGATGCATGTGGAGATTGTTTAGGTGCTGTCCTAAACCAGGAAGGACACCCCGTGGCATTTGAGAGCCGCCGTTTGCGTGATACGGAGCTTTCTTTGGGGATCTATGAGAAGGGGCTATTGGCAGTGGTTCATGCATTGACCATATGGAAGTACTATCTCCTGGGTGCAGAGTTTATGGTGAAGACCGACAACCAAAGCTTACGGTATTTTCTCACACAAACTAAGCTCTCAGAGAAGCATATGCGGATGGCAAATTTCCTCTGAATATTTGGAAGCTTTTCAGTTGCGGACAACTGTTTAGAAGACGGGGAGATGTCACCATTGAGCTATCTAATGGTCCTCTTATCTTCTTGTGTGAGCTTTGGGCTCTGGATGAGCATACTCCGTAGTGGTGCTCCATCGCTAGGACTGGCACGGCGTGATTCGTAGTGCCAGGGACGGGTGGATTGCACACGGTGTATGTTTCTGGATTACCACCGCTAGGACTGGCACGGCGTGATTCGTAGTGCCAGGGACGGGTGGATTGTACACTGTGTGTGTACCTGGAATTGACTTTCCGGTGGGCCTGTTTGTGCCCGGAAATGTCAAGTATTGTGCAAGTGCATGGGAAGAAGGCGCCTCACTTCCAGCCCTCTCCCTTGCATTTTGAAGGAGAAAAACACAACTGCTTGCTGGGATTTAGGGAAAACAGGCTGTACAGCAGCTGGAGCACTCAATATTCTCATGAAACAGGTCGTACAGCTCCTATTCCAACTATGGTTTGAGGACTGAACCACACAGCAGGTACAGCAGGTATATTACCCTCATTTCTTGCTGATTCTGGTCGTACAGTAGGTACAGCAGGTACAGGAAGTACAATATCATCATTACCTGTTGATTCTGGCCGTACAGCATCCTTGGAACCCTTTTCCCATGGACTGAATGGTACAGCTTCTCTCTTTTCTCTTCCACGCGTGGATTCAGGTCTGGACAGCTCTCTTTTTCTCTCACGGGTGTACTCAAAACAGTTAGCAGGAGCCCTCTTCACTCCCACGTGTGATTCAGGTCAGACCAGTGGGGTTATCCGCGTGGATTTAGGTCATACGCATTCCCTACAAGTGGCCCAGGTTGTTTCACTCTTCCTACTGGCTGTACAGTGGCTCCAGAAGATTTTCATCGCGAAGAATGAGGAATTCTCCTGCTCTCCTATGTCTGGACTCCTCTTCCATTCACCGAGTCAACTCCGTGAGGGTGCCCCATCGCTAGGACTGGCACGGCGTGATCCGTAGTGCCAGGGACGGGTGGATTGCACGCGGAGTGTGACTCTGGAAGGTGCTATGGACGGGGCAGCCCTTGGTGACTGCAGACTCGGCATCAACAAACATATTTGGGTTTGATACTTTGTTTTTCATTGTGCATTGCTTATTGGAAATCTGGCCTTGGGCCCGTGTACTTGTAACAAATTCTCCCAAGTAATAATATCAATCCTTGGGGGGGGGCCGGCCGTTCCGGCCTCAGTGTGGTGTCATCTATCTATGCTCAGAGTTGTTAATTACTTTTTATTGCTATTTTGTCTTGTGCTATTGTCTTTTAAGAGTGTATATTAAAGTACTAATTGGAGAAGTGAGTCCAGGAAGGGGTGACCCCTGCTTGGATCTCGTTTCACCATCATCCTCTTTCATTTACCATGTATTTTTCATGGTCTCATTTGCTTTGCTACATTATGCTGTGAAACTCATGACACAACTCATGTGCATGAATGTGTGGCTTAAATCTCCCATCATTTTGATGAAAGGAGCATACCAATGCACTCCACTCATAAAGGGCTTCAATCTCACACCATTTTGATGAAAGGAGCATACCAATGCACTCCACTCATAAAGGGCTTCAATCTCACACCATTTTGCCATGTCTCTTAAATAGTGTAAAACTGTGTAGGCTTACATTAAATGATCTCAAAACTCACATTCTAGTGGAAATAAATACATCAAGGCATAGGGCTTCACTTCCAATAGCCCTTATTGGGCTTCGCTTCCCAATAGCCCTAATGTAATTTTCAAGAACCTTTTTTTTTTTGCAAAAAAAGGCAGCAGATTTATATTTCGAAATGGGTCTAGCCCTCAAAACATTACAAACCCAAGTGATCGTGGGCGGAGCCCTTAGTATATATCTATCCAGAAGTCTACCGGGCCAAGCCCATTTTACAAGATAAAAACTAATCCTATTGTGCATTACTGGGTTGGGTGAGTTTGATCATCTTCAAGGCCTCAGCCAGGTGTGTCCGCAGCTGGAACTCTTTGTTTTCCTGCTCTGCAATTTCAGCTTGAATGTCCTCCCACCAAGTCCTGTAAAAAACCTTATTTTCATTCATTATGGCCCTCGTCAGGTGCCCATTTTCCAGCATTGAATCTTCTTCAGCATGCTGCCCTATCCATGTTGTATGAGCTCTTCTCTGGAGCGCCTCTTTCTTGCAGCCGGTCTCAGACTGTAGCTGCAGTGGAGGGGGGACCCTTAAAAACAGCCGCGTTACGGTCCTTCCATATATACCAAAGGGAAACCCTCTGATGATATTCCAGAGTGAGGTGGGGACCCCATAGACTCCCCCACCAGCCAAGTTTTCCAATCTCTCTCCCTCTTCACCAAGGGGTGTAGGATCTGGCAATCACCGGTGCATTCGCAGGACAACTGAAGAAGAGGTGAGCGAGAGTTTCACACTATCTCTTACATCTTTGGCACGGGTCTTCTGCAATTCCTAGCTTCCTGGCTTTTTCTCCCGTCCATACGCCTTGATATATAATGAGCGACATCAAGCATGATACCTTGGGAGGGATATCCAAACTCCAATGGTTTTGGAATTTGAACTTCCGCTGTCTTCTGTCCAGAAGCAGACCCCATTTGTCGTTAAGTCTGCAGTGGATGGGAGGGGAGGGGGAGACCCTCCGGATGTGAGTGAGGGAGGACCCCCCTTCCCATCTGAAGGCCTTCCAGTTGAGATCACCATTGAACCCAACTCTCAAACTCTCCTTCTCCTGCCACAGAGAGATTTGGGCTAGAATGAGATTGCTATCCTGGGCAGAGAAGCTAGCTCTGATGCAATCCATTGAGAGCCACTGCAAGGTTGGGTCCGGTACTCGTATTTGAGCGATACATTCCATACATATGTACCTGTACGTACTGAACCATCAGTACCGAACAATCAGATCGATTTTTTGTTCGTCCTTTCATCCTTCCTCTTACTTACGTAGAAAACGTACAATACGTATGATAATCAAGTGATTGGAGTGCAATGTATTTTTTCTTGACTCTTTTCAATTCTAAATAATTTAAGTTTATCAAATTCTATATACACATGCATAATTTTTCTTTACTATAAAAAGTTATTGTCGTACTTTACGTACTTTTGCTCAGAGAACGTACCGTACTGCGTACCATACTCGTACTGCATTGTACATATCGTACGTATGGACTTACCTTGAGCCACTGCTGCCCAGAGATCTTTCCATCTTTTAAATCCCTTCATAGCCTGAGGGCCCTTTCTTCCTCCTCTGCATTGATCTGCTTGATTGAGACCAAAGGCCACCATGTGGAGTCTTCCGTAGCCAGGCATGCTGCTTCCTTCGATTGGAGGAGACACCCCAGATTTTCCTTTATTCTGTTCCAAGCTCCCTAGAGAGAGTTTATCAGCTGTGAACCCTTTGGTTTGAAGGAGTGTTTACTGTACAGTAAGGTGGGTAGTGGAAGCCCCTTCCACCTCTCGTCTATTTCTAGGGTAAACTTAGGGAGGTGTCTGCATAACAAGCGAGCCCATTCCTTCTATGGACATTGGATGCTTTTCACAATCCATTTGGCAGCGAGCCGGTCGGCCATTTCTCTAAGGTCATGAATGCACCACCCTTATCTTTAGGTAGGGTGCAAACTTCCCACTTGACCTTGGGGAGCGCTTAAAGCTTTACCTTCCCAATCCCCTGACCACAGGAATTTCCTGCACATGGCTTCCAGTTGTTTGATGGCCGAGTCTGGGGGCCTCCAACAGAAAGGTAGAGCTACCGGTTGGCTTCTAGTTGTTTGATGGCTGAGTTTGGCAACAGAAAACGTAGAACAGAGCTACCGGAGTGATAAAATGGTTTACTGTCACGTGACACATTCATATGTGGTCACATGGACATTAATCCCGCAGCCGAAAGCCATCAAATAATTCAGCCACGTCACCATTTCGCATTTTCATGTAATATCCAATTATGAGGTCGTGCATGAATGGCCGACTAGCAGACTGGAAAAATATATAAGTTCAGCGTGGGCTTCATTTGATGCATCTTGTGCCAGGTCGTGCATGAATGGCCGACTAGCAGACTGGAAAAATATATAAGTTCAGCGTGGGCTTCATTTGATGCATCTTGTGCCAACAAGATGCATCAAATGAAGCCCACGCTGAACTTATATATTTTTCCAGTCTGCTAGTCGGCCATTCATGCACGACCTCATAATTGGATATTACATGAAAATGCGAAATTGTGACGTGGCTGAATTATTTGATGGCTTTCTGCTGCGGGATTAATGTCCATGTGACCACATATGAATGTGTCACGTGACATTTACCACCATTTTCTCTTCCCGGCAGGGATGTCTGCATACCTGTCCATCTCTTCAGCTTTTCTTCTAGTCTGCACAAGAGCCGCTGCCACCTCTGCTTCATGCCGACATTGAAGCCCATCGGTATACCAAGCAATCGGAAGATTCTTCCTTCCTCTATGAGGGTGCACCCTTGCTCCATCATCCATTGGGTGGAGGTTTCTGGAGAGCCCTTATTCCTATTTTGCTGTGGTTTATCTTGGAGCGGGATTCCCAGCAGGTTATGAGGGATTTCTCCTCATTCTTTACCACTGCATTCGTATCATTAGCGAACTGCTGCATACACATCTCCTCTCTCCCTCCCAGGGAGGGCAATACCTGCAATCTTCCCTTGGCTAATCTCATGCTTAACCAGAGTGTTAAGCCCATCCACTGAGATGGCAAACAGTGGAGCTAAGGGGCAGCTGAGATGTATGCCCGATCAAGCCTTGCCTTCCTGCAGAGTTCTGCCAAACTGTAATTCTGCCATGTAAAGTCTCCGCTCTCTCCACCATCAAATACGACCAGATTTTGCTGAAGGGAGGACCAGGCTGCTTTCTCTGACACTCTTATGACACTGCCCTTTTGGAGGAATCTGTCTTCCATGTCCTCTACCATGTTAAAATCCCCAATTAAAATTACTGGCCCCTCCAGTTGTAGAGATTCCCACAGCTGGGTTCTCTCCTGAACAGAACCGCCTGCATAGATCGAGATGAGGGAGTAGGGGAAAGGGTCATCCATCCTCCAGCTTTCTTCTCCATCCACTTCTGCAATGGGGAATGATGATTTTTTTTAATACCCCCAGCACTGCTCCTCCTTTTCCTCTTGAATGAGTGGTTGAGAACCATATGTGCTTGTCTGAAATCAAACACGACCAGTTTTTGATGAAGGGAGGACCAGGCTGCTTTCTCTGACCTCTTATGACACTGCCCTTTTGGAGGAATGTGTCTTCCATGTCCTCTACCATGTTAAAATCCCCAATTAAAATTACTGGCCCCTCCAGTTGGTGTAGAGATTCCCACAGCTGGGTTCTCTCCTGAACAGAACCGCCTGCATAGATCGAGATGAGGGAGTAGGGGAAAGGGTCATCCATCCTCCAGCTTTCTTCTCCATCCAGTAGCACTTCTGCAATGGGGAATGATGATTTTTTTTAAAACCCCCAGCACTGCTCCTCCTTTTCCTCTTGAATGAGTGGTTGAGAACCATATGTGCTTGTCTGAAATTCTTTCAAGCCTTTGGAACAGGTCATCACCTGTCACTTTAACCTCCTGCAGGCAAATGTAGTCCAAGGAGGAGAGTTGAGGATGTAACCAGGACTTTACGGCTTCCACCTTAAGGGGGTCTGTGAGACCCTTGTTGTTCATGGAGAGGATTTTCATCGGTTTCTTGTTGTTTTGCGCCCCTGGCTTGTGGGGCAACCTCTCCACTTCAGTATGAGGGCGCTTGTTGTCATTCTGGGTATCCATCGGGGTCGTCTAGGGAGTCTGCTCTTGAGCAATCTCCTTGCCCTTGGTGGAGATCTGTGGTGACTCGCTAAGGCATGCATCAAGATTATTGATCTGAATCTCCAGGGTGGCTTTTTCCTGCTGTGACAGGTCTGAGGGGGGGGCTCGGGTTCTTGATCTTGGGACGTCGAAGATTCTCCTTGCTCGTTTGTTTCTTCTTCAAGCCCAGCAAGCAGGGCATATCTATTCGCCTTCTGCCCTCTTTTCTTGGCCTGCGGTGGTTTTCTGGGATTGGGTTGCTGTTCTGCACCTTACCTTGGGAGCCTCAGGTTGAGGCTCTGCATGCACCTGCGCTTGGGGGGTTTTTTCCGCTGCTTGGCCTGTTTTGTGCGCCCTGCTTGGTAGTGCCTTCAGTTGGTGAGCCCACAGTGGAAGCATGCAATCGGGAGATGCTTGTAAACCACCGGTTGCATGAAAGACGAGCCATCATCTAACCCGATGTTGATCTTCTTTGGCATCTCTCCTTCCAGATCTACCTCTACGAGGATCTGCGGGTGTCAACGGGGGTTAAAAGACTGAGCAGGGCGAACGCCTAAGGCCTTACGAAGAGGGCTCACAATACTCTTCAGAAAGGGCTGATACTGCAGGGGGAGGCTGGGGAGTTCTATCCAGACAGGGTAGAGGGTTTTGCAGGGGTGAAGTCCGGCGACCACCTGAAGAGGTAAAGGGGGGAGTTGCGTATCGTCCACTAGAAATATGTAGTGTTTTTTGGGCAGCACCTGGGTGAGGAAGACCTCGACCCGAAGGGGGTCCCAATAGTTTCTCATCCAGGCCTTCAGAATCTCCATGGGAGGACGGGGGCCAAAGAGGAGCCCAACAACAGCGCGGGAGCTGAAGTCCTCTTCTGTTTTCCTAATAAGAGATGCAGGTAAAATCACAGAGGGGGAAGGGTTTACCTTGGAGACGACTGCTATCGCCATTCGCAGCAGTAGGTTTGCTTTGGTCGAGGAGAAGGACCTCGGTATCGGCACCCCTATTTCCCATGGCAGTTTGCTGAGGAATTTCCATATGCATGTCTGCTCCCTGGAGGTCAGGTCACCTTTCTTTGGACCCCTCGTGCTGTCTGAGAAGATCTTCTAGGAATTGGAGTCTTCGCTCCTTTTCCACAGAGAAGGGCTGATACAGGGGAGGCAGGGAGGACGGCGTTGCGAACAGGCTTAAAGTGTGGGAGGGGCCCTTTCCCCACGTGCTGGAGGGGGACGGGGCTTTGACAAGCAAGACGGACTCCGTACTCCCACTCCAAGTTGTATTAATTCCACAGAGAGGGGAGGAGAGCAGCGTGTCGAAAGGAGAGCTGATGGGGGGGGGGAGAGAGTGAGTGAGGATGGGACATTAGGGCGCATGGGCCGAGGAGCTCAGTGTTGATGGGCAAGGGCAGAGTGCGCACGTAGAGGTAGGGTTAGGGTTTGGGGCACGTGCAGGATGTGACCCATTCATCTTCGCTGATAATGCAAAACTTTTGTTTTTTTACAAGAAAAATGCCATGCATAGCCTTCCAAGGATAATTTTCACACTACTCTCCTCATCCCGGAGAACAATGTGAATCTGTGTTTTGAGGATTAGTGCAAATATGTGATTTTTCCCTTTTTGAATTCACTGATACTTCACAAGGACCTGTAAAACACATGTCTTGCACCAAGAGCTATTCCACTCTGGGTTTTTAACCTTTTCTAGTCAACACCCTCAGGCTTTCTTGAAACATTTGCTGTGCAACAAGAACTCGACCGTGGGTAACTTTGTCAGAATAGGATAGTTCAAGTCCTTGGACCCACCTAGTGATGATTGAATTCTGTCCAACATAAGACCAGAACAGTGTTGCAATAGTTATGGTGACTAGTGCTAATTTGTCCATTTTTGACCTATTTTGAGAACTAGGATCTTGAACGGTCGCATGCATACCTTACCCAGACATGACCCCTGTTTTAGATAGCCCTCCACTTGCTTCACACCAACCTCATGATGAATAGTGAAAGTTATGGGGATTAGTGAGAATCTGTAATTTTTACATTTTGACCCATTTGGAGTTTAACTAGTCTCCTTATTTAAAATTGCTCGTCTCCTACGTGGCTAAGGTAGAGATTTGCTCTACATGTAGATGCTGAGCTAAAATAATAGCACATTAATAGATTGGCTCTCTTCAGGCCAAAATTCATAAGTTTCCTGCTGCCAAACTGCTTGTGTAGGTGCATCCTCTCTGCCCCCTCTCACCCTGCCAGATGCCTATGCACAATGGTCAAAGCACAAGCATCTAGAGCTACATGCCCATGGAAATCAATGCAAAGGTGTGCATGTAAAAGGACTGCATTTTCTTTTAAAGACTCCTTTGGAATGCTGGAAGAAATTGGTTATCCACAAGGCGACATAATAGGCTTGTGGAGGTATGGAAACCTTATGAATTGGGGCAAGCTAATCCATGTTTGTGTCCATGGTCCATCTTAAGGCTTAAGCTGCAGCATAGTAAATCTGCAAAGGGTAAATCTCATCAATGGGCAAGCCAATGAGGAAAAATCAGCAATGGTGACGCTGATGGAGGGAAAATTCAGCATTATATCAAGGTTGAAAATGCTTAAAAGAGAGTAAATTTCAACAAGGGAATCATATTTAATTAACATCATGAAAATTAAACACACACAGACAATTAGGATGCGGAGGAGACCAGAGACTTCTTGAGAAACCCCACCGATAATAGGCACACCACTTTGTTTTCTCGACAGTCTTAAGCACATATAACAAAGAAACTTCAGGCACCAAGTAAGCCTTTTATATGGTCCAAGGCCACAATGTCCAGCATCTACACAAATGATGTTTGTTGATACATTTAGGTTCTCACCACCAAAGGCATGAGAATAAAATCACCAATGCCAGATGGATCACGCTTTGGAACAAAGCAAAAGCCTCTAGAACCATATCTCCAGCCATATGAGTTCAAGACAATCCAGTTGTCTCTTGTGTATCCAGCAACAAGAACAACGCAATGTTGGAGGTTTGGGCTGTACCGGCCCCTATAGACCCCATTTCCATCCAAACCTTCGGCTGCCAGCCCACACTTGACGCCCGTGATGACCGGAGACCTAGTGAGATAGTCTTCGATGGCTTGTTGGGGCACATCATCATCTCTCAAGATTGAGTCGATGTGTAGCAGCCTTGGCTTCATCCGTTTGTCGTCAAGGAAGATATCTGTACAAGGCCTATCACCATCGGGCTTGTATGCCACATATTCCCTTGCCGTGCACACTCCATTCTCCTCCACAAACTTAAGGCAATCAAAAGGATCGCCACCACTACACCCTTTTCCTTTATGGAAACCGAGGAGCTCTTCCATCCTTGTCCAAATTCTTGTTGGCAACTTTGGACACCCTGTCATGGCCCTGTGAAAATGGAACAGCACAAGTGTGGGCATGGTGGTTGCAGAGTCAGAATATTGAATGATTCATATGGGGGGTGCCCGAACAGAGTTAAAGATGTGTGGACATCCCTAGGTGTGAAGGGGGGAACTAGAGCAGGGTTGTGGAAACAAGTGCCTGCAAGTACAGATTGGTACCGTTGCTTCCTCCAGTGCTGATTCACGAGCTGATTTTGGTAAGCTCCTCATCTGTTCATCTATCTCTCTTTCCACTGCTTGATGTCTGTTGCAGATACGAGTTATCTGGCCCCTTGTGAGAGGAGGGGTATGGCAGATTGACAAGGGTTGAGACAGAGTTTGGACAGTACATGTATGTATGAGCCGAGATGTTGTATCATGCACTTGAGTTATGCCAGATGTATGCTCATGGCTGCCCTGCTTAGTGGTCTTGGCTGATCAGAGGGAGGCACAGTGTGTTATTTGGAGACACAGATCTGTGTGCATAGATCCTCTGTGCTAAGAAGGATTGTGGGCCGTCAGATTGGACATACAGGTGTAATCTCTTGGCTGATTTTTGTTGTACTCAGCCATTCATATTTTTGGAATTGAATAAAGAAATACCGCAAGGGACGCCAAGCTTTGGGGCCAACAGGTGTCGCCTTGTTTTCAGATTTGGGTATTCTAGCTCCAATCTGTTTTGTTTTCATATCTAGACTACAAGTGGACGGGTGACTGCTAGTCTACCGCACTCTGGTTTCTATCAGAGGCCGGTTCCAAGGTTCCGTTGCAGCATGCTTATGTTGCAAACTCTCAGAGTTCCTTCTATGGACAGCCACCTATTCCTCAGCAGAATATGCATCCAGGTTATTTTGGTGGTGGCTCGGTGTTCCAATCTATGACTGGGGGTTACCCTCAAGGAGGCATGGGTATGTACGGGCCTTTTGGAGCCAATTTTCAGCCTGGCATGCAGGGGAATATGTATGGTGGTATGCAGTCTGGTATGCAAGGAAATATGTTTGGAGGCATGCAACCTGGGATGCAAGGCAATATGTTTGGTGGTATGCAGCCAGGTATACATAACGGAATGTTTGGAAACATGGCTGGAATGTATGGTATGCCTGGTGTGGGAATGGGAAATGTTGACCCAATGATGGGCATGAATGTTGGGGGCAGCAATCTTGCAAAGCCACTTCCATATGATAATCTAAAGCCTATGGGAAAGGCGAAGGATTACAAGGAAGGGGGAGCTGCAGTGAAGTTTGACACATTCAGTGGGGCCAAGGATAAATTGAAAGCACTTACCTTTTTACAGCAGTTTGATGCTGCTTTTTCTGGTGGGAATTACACGGAGTCCTCTAAGGTGAGGAAAGCTGCCACTTTTCTCAAGGGCAATGCTTTGCAGTGGTGGTCTACTCTTCTTTTGCAGGGCATAGCACCCACCACATGGGTCCAATTTAAACAGGTTTTCTCTTCCGTATGGCTCACATCTACATTTGAGGTGGATGTTATGACCGCATGGCACAAGTTGGATGCTTCAAAGTGTGATAGTTTGGAGGATTATAACAAGAAGTTTTGGGAAGCTTTACTCCCAGTGACTTCTTATGGTGCGGTGCCATTATCTGAGCAGGTAGAGAAGAATTGTTGTGGGCTGCCCAAAGAGGTACGAGATTATTGTATAAAGACAAGAGTAACGAACATGTCACAGATGATTGAAAATGCTATGACAGCTAATGCGTTACTCACAGGAGGTTCATTTGGGTTTAAAGGTAGTAAGAAATTGAGCAAGAAAGTTGAAAAATTTGGGCATGCTCCTCGTGATGCTAAAGGGTCTTCAGAGACAAGTATAAGAAGTTGCCAATGCCCAAGAGGACTTCTGAGGAAAGACAGGCTTTGATAGATGCTTAAAAGTGTTTTTACTGTACTGAAGAGGGGCATATGTCATTCAATTGTCCCAAAAGAAAGTCCCAAAAGGACTCTGACAATAAAGGAGAGCCCAAGCCAAAGAAACAAAAACCTTCTGCAGGCTTAGTTCCTGATCTTGTGGGGGAACAGCCGGGTGGTGAAGCCACAGAGTTGTGCAGGGCATGGGGCAAAGTGAGAGATCAGAATGCCTTGATCTTCTTTGACACAGGTGCTAGAGCCAACTTCATTTCACCAGATTTGGCTGGCCGATTGGGGATTCGCACAGAGGAGATGGGGCCGTTACATGAGGCTAATATGGCTTGTCCAGGGTATGCAGGATCCGTTACTCCTATCATTGGGAAGCTTCGGCTTCATTTGCAGGGTTATGTGGACAGCGAAGAGTTCTTCATCATGCCTTTGGATGGCTGTGATGTTTTGTTGGGGATGCCATGGTGCCACAGAGTAGATGCGGTGGTGGATACTTACAATAGGAAAATCACTCTGACTCATAGAGGGAAAGAACATGTATTGGATGTAAAACTCAAAGGGGAATCTGTTCCTATTGTATCCGCTTCGGCGATTTCATCAGTAATGAAAAAGCATCTTTCCGTGTACTTGATTTATGTAAAGGATGCCCGGGATGATGAGTCTAAGTCTAATTTGTCTATGTTAGATAAGGACAGGACTGATTTCTTATGTGGGTTTCAAGATTGTTTTTCCGAGTCATTGCCAGGAGAACTTCCTCCTGAGAGGCCAGAAGATCATGCCATTGATCTGATTCCTGGTAGTACTCCACCGAATAGACCGCCGTACCGTGTTAGTGCAGCCCAACAGGAAGAGATTATGATTCAGGTGTAGGAGCTTTTGAATAAAGGGTTGATACAGTCTAGCTCATCACCCTTTTGCTCACCTGTGCTCTTAGTGCAAAAGAAGGATGGTTCTTGGCGCATGTGTATTGATTACAGGGCGCTGAACAAGAATACCATCAAGAATTGATTCCCCATACCGAGGATGGATGACATCTTGGACCGCTTACAGGGCTCCACAGTTTTTAGTCGTATTGACTTGAAAAGCAGGTATCATCAGATACGCATTAGACGTGAGGATGTGCATAAGACAGCATTCCAAACCACGTTTGGGTTGTATGAGTTCTTGGTTATGCCCTTTGGTTTAACGAATGCGCCTGCCACATTTAACAGAATGATGGACAGGATTTTCAGGCCTCATAGAGAGTTTGTGGACACATTCTTTGATGATATGATTGTGCATTCACAAACTGAGGAAGAGCGTAGAAGGCATTTGGCCATTGTGTTTGTAGAACTCAGAAACCATAGGTTGGTGGTTAATGGCAAGAAGAGTGAGTTCTTTTTGCAGGAGATACATTTCTTGGGGCACATTGTGTCTGCGCATGGAGTCCGTATGGATCCAGCGAAGAACAAGACTCTTGAAAGGGCTTTGGCTTTAGCAAGAAAGAGAAATCCTAGATCCCATGGGTACTATGCCCGCTGCTGCTCGCATGTGTGAGTTTCTCTCTAATGCCAACGTTTAAAATAAATAAATAAAAACTAGTTAAAATTTTAAGATGGCCCACCTTTTGCTATAAAAAATACACATACATTTATAAATTTATTTATTCTTTGATTATCTCTACACAGACATCCACTACACACGTCCATACATGCACATACATAATACATAGGCGCACACACTTAGACATATTTATTGTTATGTTCTTTACTAGTACATATTATACTCAATTTGAGATATATGTGGGTACCCAAACGTGGATGCACAAAAGAAAGTAAGTAAAATCCTTGTTCTAGCTTTGAGGACCGTGCATGATGTACGCAGTTTTTTAGGATTGTGTTTCTATTACAGGCGGTACATACGTCACTTTGCTGAAATTGCTTCGTATCTTCCTTTGGTGGAGTTTGCATATAACAACACTGTACATAGCTCGACAGGCAAGGCGCCTTTTGAGATTGTAGAAGGAGGGAAGAAGGTACCACCCATTTTGCATACAAAGGATAAGATCTTTGAGGCTGATCAGTATGTGGAGAGCTTGGATGAAGCTTATCGGAGAGTTAAGTTGGCCCTCCACAAAACTCAGCAGAAGCAAAAGAAAGCCGCAGACCGTCACAGACGTGATTTACAGTTTGCATTGGGTGATTGGGTTCTTTTGCGCTTTGAAAAGGCTAGACTCAAGAAGAAGAAGGGTAAAGAGCGCTTATTCCCGAAGTTGAGCATGCGATATTATGGGCCTTTTCAGGTTTTGGAAAAGATTGGTGAGGTAACCTATCGTTTGAAGTTACCAGATCACTGGAGGATTCACAATGCTTTTCACGTGAGTCTTCTTAGACCTTTCCGTGGGGATGTGCCTGAGGATGTATCAGATGAGGCTCAGCCGGAAGTTGAGAAACTTGATGAGGTTTTGATTCCAGAGCAGATACTGGCACATAAAGAAAGGAAGGTACGAGGTAAAGTTTCTAGTCGCTATCTTGTGAAGTTCAAGAACTATTCACCGATAGATGCGAAGTGGATAGAGGAAGGTGACTTAACAGATTCACCTCAGGTTTTGCAGCTTTATCTCGATGCCTTTGAGTTAGAGCCGACTCTTGTTGTGGCTCATTCAGGTTCAGCAGAGCATGGGTCTGGAGCATTACCTGATGCTCAAGAGGGGGGGTAGCATCCCACTCCCTTGATACAGACAGGCTCATATGATATCTAGAGGTCGCTTGGTGCAGTTTTTATCTCACCCGAAGGTACTGAGGTTGACAGTACATCTGTTTATGGGACTTCTATGATATATGTGTACTAGTCACATGAGATTTTTGTGGATATGTATGGTTCACAGTGGTATACAACTTGGACTATTACTATGCCATTGGTTTGCAGTGAATGTTGATACATGTGTATGGCTTAGAGAGATTGGGACGCTGATCTTGCCATATTGTATATTTCACTTTGGATATTTTGATGCATCACCAGAATGCAATCGAGGACGCTTGCCATTTTTCAAGAGGGGGGTATGTCATGGCCCTGTGAAAATGGAACAGCACAAGTGTGGGCATGGTGGTTGCAGAGTCAGAATATTGAATGATTCACATGGGGGGTGCCCGGACAGAGTTAAAGATGTGTGGACATCCCTAGGTGTGAAGGGGGGAACTAGAACATTAAACTTTTAATGTTTATTAAAGATGCCCCTAGGCCTTAGTGGCCCTAGGGAACTTTTAAAGTTTGGGGGACCCTAGGATTTTTATGGGGAGGAGGCCACTCCACTTTTGGAGTGAGTGCTTCTCTCTCCTCCCCCTCTCTCTAGCTTTTGGGGAAGAGGGTCGTGGAGGCTTGTGGGTGTACATGCGTGGAAAAGCTGAGAAGGAGGAGGTGACTGCTGAAGACTGTTTTGCTGCTGTTTTCTCTGTTCAAACCAGCCGTACAGCCTTCTACGGATAGGCTGCAGGTTTCCTCTTGGTCCACGCTACACTCAGGAACGGCTGCGGGTCTATCTCCCTGCTGGACAGGCTGCGCATAGACTCTGTACAGGCTGTGCAGACAAGTACACAGCAAGTACAACACTGTACGACTGCCGTACACTGTACGGATAGTCAGGTACAGCAAGTACTGCTGCAGGCGGCGTTGGACAGGTGCTGGACAGATCTGGCTGCGCAGATTCAGGCGAGCACAGGCGCAGACAGCAGGCGGCGTGTGCAAGTACAACTCCTGGCACGTATCCCGAGGTGGTACAGACGGGTACGGGGCTGTTTTTCAGATCTGTACTTTCAACGACAGCATAGAAGTGAACACAAGGAGGAGGGTACAGACAAGTACGTGCATGCAAGTGAAGCAGGGTTGTGGAAACAAGTGCCTGCAAGTACAGATTGGTACCGTTGCTTCCTCCAGTGCTGATTCACGAGCTGATTTTGGTAAGCTCCTCATCTGTTCATCTATCTCTCTTTCCACTGCTTGATGTCTGTTGCAGATATGAGTTATCTGGCCCCTTGTGAGAGGAGGGGTATGGCAGATTGACAAGGGTTGAGACAGAGTTTGGACAGTACATGTGTGTATGAGCTGAGATGTTGTATCATGCACTTGAGTTATGCCAGATGTATGCTCATGGCTACCCTGCTTAGTGGTCTTGGCTGATCAGAGGGAGGCACAGTGTGTTATTTGGAGACACAGATCTGTGTGCATAGATCCTCTGTGCTAAGTAGGATTGTGGGCCGTCAGATTGGACATACAGGTGTAATCTCTTGGCTGATTTTTGTTTTACTCAGCCATTCATATTTTTGGAATTGAATAAAGAAATACCGCAAGGGGCGCCAAGCTTTGGGGCCAACAGGTGTCGCCTTGTTTTCAGATTTGGGCATTCTAGCTCCAATCTGTTTTGTTTTCATATCCACAGTACAAGTGGACGGGTGACTACCGCACTCTGGTTTCTATCAGAGGCCGGCTCTTTTTTCGATTCTTTTGTGTTGCAATAATCATGGGTGGCTGGCTGCTTGCGCACCTGGAGTGAGCAGCAGATCTTCTTTACAATGAGGTCTGGCCCATTGGGAATACATGACTCCACGATGGCCCGATCTACCCCCTTTGATGGTACATAACTTGTTGGGCATCAGCCCTTTCTAGTGTGGTTGGGCGCACTTGTATCTCTTGGTGCCGTAAGCACACGTATGTATTGGGATTTCTAGTAATATAATCAGCTCTGTTTCTTTGGTAAAAAAATAATCATGGGTGGCTTGTAAGAGGTGCTCTAGTAGTTTGCACCCACAATGCTTGTGTTTTTTCCTCCAAAAAAAGTAGCTTCAACATAGCATTGCCATCTGGTTCCATACATGTCTTCAAAAGACAATTTGACTTTGCCACATGTCATCCGGGTCTAGAAACTCTTCGCATAATACTTGCAGGCTTGGAAGGGTTTCCATAAAGGCTGATGATACTAGCTTGAACTTGAGAAAGTAAGAGTTTTCGTTTTTGACAATGACATGAAAATTTTTAGCTTTACACAGTTTCTATGCAACTAGCCGAAATTTTGTGCGCTTTTTCAGTAATTTGTTGACTTACCTATTAGTGTCATATTGAGAAGGAAACTGCAATACCAGCTGCAATTTACTTGCTTGGTAAAAAAACATTCAAATCTGTCTAATATTGTCTATGCAGGTGTTAATTTTATCATATGAAACTTTCAGAATGCATGCAAAGAAGCTGCAGCAGGCAGGCAGTTGCGATTTGCTTGTATTTGATGAAGCTCACAGACTGAAGAACGATCAGACATGCACCAACAAAGTATCAGATTTATTATGTTCAGTATAACTTACCAAAGTTTTCTCAAAATTAAGTGTAGACTTTCTTAATCACCCTACAATCCCCTATTGGTATCTTATTGCAACTTTTGAAGCAGGCTTTAGCGGGTCTTCAATGTCAAAGACGTGTGCTGTTATCTGGTACACCCATGCAGGTGAATTTTGGCTTTTATCTTCTCAAGGAGATTGAATCAGTACATGTACACTAACTATAAACTGTGTACAGAATGATATGGAAGAATTTTTTGCAATGGTCAATTTTACAAATCCAGGGATTCTTGGCGATGCAGCTACATTTCGACAATACTTCGAGGTTGTTACTTAAACATGGCCATTGGCACACCCAACTTGTACGCTCATTATGTTCAAGTATTAGGAAGGAGATCAGCTCACTTTGAGTTTTATACAGGCTCCGATTCTCAATGGGCGTGAACCAAGTGCAAGTGAAATGGACAGGGTCAAGGGGGCGGAGCGATCTGTTGAGCTTAGCGAAAAAGTTAACCCGGTAGCATGTGTGCTGCACTTCGATTGAAAAGCTTTTACTTTTTGAGAGAAACAGGTTGCTGACTGCTTGTTCTCTTGCAACGCAAAAACACAGTTCATATTACGACGAACAAATACTTTGCTGTCAAACCATTTACCTCCAAAGGTATTCAACATTTCTTCAATTCAACTCTGCCAGACTGCCTCTATCCCTCTCCCTTACACACACACACACACACTCTAATCACCAGGTCTATCACGGTCAGCTTGGCCACAAACCAGGATCAGCTTATTGGCAAAGAAAAAATATTTCTAGAGGTGGGATTAATGCATTTGCTCCCTCTACTTCTGGAAAACTTCGTCTTCAAGGATCAACACATACAAATGAGACAGTAAGGTTTCAAGTTGTTGTTAGCACATTTTTACTACATTATTTTTCTGCATACAAAGCGTACATGTACATGTGGTTGTCTGACACCTAGGCTTAATTGTCTTTCGGAATTTTGTGGTGCATTTGATAACCTAATGTGCCGTTTTTATGGGCTTCAATACGAGCAAGCAAAGTGCTTCTAATGTTTGGATAACTTTTGTGCTCTACTAGGTCATGAAGGATTGCAAAGGACTGAAACTGAGGAAAGAGAATTGGCCAATTTTTTTCAAAAAAAACGACTTCTCTCTTCAGGCAAAACTTCATATGGTACCAAAGGCACTTCAGTTGATCCGCCATTACCACATCATCAAGTGGTAGATTGGAGGGGACAAGATGTTTTTCCGCAGCCTGTTTTTAACCAAGACACATGTGGAAGTTGTTGGGTCGCTGTGTGAGCTTGGCTTGTGTTGCTGCAGTACATAAGATTGCAAAAGGGGGAAAACCGGAAGCTTTGTCAGTTCAATATGTGTTGGACCACTGTGAAAGAGGGTGTGGAACCGGCCTCTGATAGAAACCAGAGTGCGGTAGACTAGCAGTCACCCGTCCACTTGTAGTCTAGATATGAAAACAAAACAGATTGGAGCTAGAATGCCCAAATCTGAAAACAAGGCGACACCTGTTGGCCCCAAAGCTTGGCGCCCCTTGCGGTATTTCTTTATTCAATTCCAAAAATATGAATGGCTGAGTACAACAAAAATCAGCCAAGAGATTACACTTGTATGTCCAATCTGACGGCCCACAATCCTTCTTAGCACAGAGGATCTATGCACACAGATCTGTGTCTCCAAATAACACACTGTGCCTCCCTCTGATCAGCCAAGACCACTAAGTAGGGCAGCCATGAGCATACATCTGGCATAACTCAAGTGCATGATACAACATCTCAGCTCATACATACATGTACTGTCCAAACTCTGTCTCAACCCTTGGCAATCTGCCATACCCCTCCTCTCACAAGGGGCCAGATAACTCATATCTGCAACAGACATCAAGCAGTGGAAAGAGAGATAGATGAACAGATGAGGAGCTTACCAAAATCAGCTCGTGAATCAGCACTGGAGGAAGCAACGGTACCAATTTGTACTTGCAGGCACTTGTTTCCACAACCCTGCTTCACTTGCATGCACGTACTTGTCTGTACCCTCCTCCTTGTGTTCACTTCTATGCTGTCTTTGAAAGTACAGATCTGAAAAACAACCTCGTACTCGTCTGTACCACCTCGGGATACGTGCCAGGAGTTGTACTTGCACATGCCGCCTGCTGTCTGCACCTGTGCTCGCCTGAATCTGCGCAGCCAGATCTGTCCAGCACCTGTCCAACGCCGCCTGCAGCAGCACTTGCTGTACCTGACTGTCCGTACACTGTACGACAGTCGTACAGTGTTGTACTTGCTATGTACTTGTCTGCACAGCCTGTATAGAGTCTGTGCGCAGCCTGTCCAGCAGGGAGATAGACCCGCAGCAGTTCCTGAGTGTAGCGTGGACCAAGAGAAAACCTGCAGCCTGTCCATACAAGGCTGTACGGCTGGTTTGCACAGAGAAAACAGTAGCAAAACAGTCTTCAGCAGCCGCCTCCTCCTTCTCAGCTTTTCCACGCATGTACACCCACAAGCCTCCACAACTCTCTTCCCCAAAAGCTAGAGAGAGGGGGAGGAGAGAGAAGCACTCACTCCAAAAGTGGAGTGGCCTCCCTTCCATAAAAATCCTAGGGCCCCCCAAACTTTAAAAGTTCCCTAGGGCCACTAAGGCCTAGGGGCAACTTTAATAAACATTAAAAGTTTAATGTTCTAGTTCCCCCCTTCACACCTAGGGATGTCCACACATCTTTAACTCTGTCCGGGCACCCCCCATGTGAATCATTCAATATTCTGACTCTGCAACCACCATGCCCACACTTGTGCTGTTCCATTTTCACAGGGCCATGACATACCCCCCTCTTGAAAAATGGCAAGCGTCCTCGATTGCATTCTGGTGATGCATCAAAATATCCAAAGTGAAATATACAATATGGCAAGATCAGCGTCCCAATCTCTCTAAGCCATACACATGTATCAACATTCACTGCAAACCAATGGCATAGTAATAGTCCAAGTTGTATACCACTGTGAACCATACATATCCACAAAAATCTCATGTGACTAGTACACATATATCATAGAAGTCTTGTACTGTCAGCCTCATTACCTTCGGGTGAGATAAAAACTGCACCAAGCGACCTCTCGATGTCATCTGAGCCTGTCTGTATCAAGGGAGTGGAGGTGCTACCCCCCTCTTGAGCATCAAGTAATGCTCCAGACCCATGCTCTGCTGAACCTGAATGAGCCACAACAAGAGTCAGCTCTAACTCAAAGGCATCGAGATAAAGCTGCAAATCCTGAGGTGAATCTGTTAAGTCACATTCCTCCATCCACTTCGCATCCATCGGTGAATAGTTCTTGAACTTCACAAGATAGCGACGGGAAACTTTACCTCGTACCTTCCTTTCTTTATGTGCCAGTATCTGCTCTGGAATCAGAACCTCATCAAGTTCCTCAACTTCCGGCTGAGCCTCATCTGATACATCCTCAGGCACATCCCCATGGAAAGGTCTAAGAAGACTCACGTGAAAAGCATTGTGAATCCTCCAGTGATCTGGTAACTTCAAACGATAGGTTACCTCACCAATCTTTTCCAAAACCTAAAAAGGCCCATAATATCGCATGCTCAACTTAGGGAATAAACGCTCTTTATCCTTCATCTTCTTGAGTCTAGTCTTTTCAAAGCGCAAAAGAACCCAATCACCCAATGCAAACTGTAAATCACGTCTGTGACGGTCTGCGGCTTTCTTTTGCTTCTGCTGAGTTTTCTGGAGTGCCAACTTAACTCTCCGATAAGCTTCATCCAAGCTCTCCACATACTGATCAGCCTCAAAGATCTTATCCTTTGTATGCAAAATGGGTGGTACCTTCTTCCCTCCTTCTACAATCTCAAAAGGCGCCTTGCTTGTCGAGCAAACACAATCCTAGAAAGCTGCGGATATCATGCACGGTCCTCAAAGCTGGCCAATTAAGTATTGCTTCCATCTTTGCTGGATCCATACGGACTCCATGCGCAGACACAATGTGCCCCAAGAAATGTATCTCCTGCAAAAAGAACTCACTCTTCTTGCCATTAACCACCAACCTATGGTTTCTGAGTTCTGCAAACACAATGGCCAAATGCCTTCTATGCTCTTCCTCAGTTTGTGAATGCACAATTATATCATCAAAGAATGTGCCCACAAACTCTCTATGAGGCCTGAAAATCCTGTCCATCATTCTGTTAAATGTGGCAGGCGCATTCGTTAAACCAAAGGGCATAACCAAGAACTCATACAACCCAAACGTGGTTCGGAATGCTGTCTTATGCACATCCTCGGGTCTAACGCGTATCTGATGATACCCGCTTTTCAAGTCAATACGACTAAAAACTGTGGTGCCCTGTAAGCGGTCCAAGATGTCATCGATCCTTGGTATGGGGAATCGATTCTTGATGGTATTCTTGTTCAGCGCCCTGTAATCAATACACATGTGCCAAGAACCATCCTTCTTCTGCACTAAGAGTACAGGTGAGCAAAAGGGTGATGAGCTAGGCTGTATCAACCCTTTATTCAAAAGCTCCTGCACCCTATTCCTGTTGGGCTGCACTAATACGGTACGGCGGTCTATTCGGTGGAGTACTACCAGGAATCAGATCTATGGCATGATCTTCTGGCCTCTCAGGAGGAAGTTCTCCTGGCAATGACTCGGAAAAACACTCTTGAAACCCACATAAGAAATCAGTCCTGTCCTTATCTAACATAGACAAATTAGACTTAGACTCATCATCTTGTGCCTCCTTTACATAAATCAAGTACGTGGAAAGATGCTTTTTCATTACTGATGAAATCGCCGAAGCGGATACAATAGGAACAGATTCCCCTTTGAGTTTTACATCCAAGACATGTTCTTTCCCTCTATGAGTCAGAGTGATTTTCCTATTGTAAGTATCCACCACCGCATGTACTCTGTGGCACCATGGCATCCCCAACAAAACATCACAGCCATCCAAAGGCATGATGAAGAACTGTTCGCTGTCCACATAACCCTGCAAATGAAGCCGAAGCTTCCCAATGATAGAAGTAACGGGTTCTGCATACCCTGGACAAGCCATATTAGCCTCATGTAACGGCCCTATCTCCTCTGCGCGAATCCCCAATCGGCCAGCCAAATCTGGTGAAATGAAGTTGGCTCTAGCACCTGTGTCAAAGAAGATCAACGCATTCTGATCTCTCACTTTGCCCCATGCCCTGCACAACTCTGTGGCTTCACCACCTGGCTGTTCCCCCACAAGATCAGGAACTAAGCCTGCAGAAGGTTTTTGTTTCTTTGGCTTGTGCTCTCCTTTATTGTCAGAGTCCTTTTGGGACAATTGAATGACATATGCCCCTCTTCAGTACAGTAAAAACACTTTTGAGCATCTCTCAAAGCTTGTCTTTCCTCAGAAGTCCTCTTGGGCATTGGCAACTTCTTATACTTGTCTCTGAAGACCCTTTAGCATCATGAGAAGCATGCCCAAATTTTTCAGCTTTCTTGCTCAATTTCTTACTGCCTTTAAACCCAGATGAGCCTCCTGTGAGTAACGCATTAGCTGTCATAGCATTTTCAATCATCTATGACATGTTCGTTACTCTTGTCTTTATACAATAATCTCGTACCTCTTTGGACAGCCCACAACAATACTTCTCTACCTGCTCAGATAATGACACCGCACGATAAGAAGTCACTGGGAGTAAAGTTTTCCAAAACTTCTTGTTATAATCCTCCAAACTATCACACTTTGAAGCATCCAACTTGTGCCATGCGGTCATAACATCCACCTCAAATGTAGATGTGAGCCATACGGAAGAGAAAACGTGTTTAAATTGGACCCATGTGGTGGGTGCTATGCCCTGCAAAAGAAGAGTAGACCACCACTGCAAAGCATTGCCCTTGAGAAAAGTGGCAGCTTTCCTCACCTTAGAGGACTCTGTGTAATTCCCACCAGAAAAAGCAGCATCAAACTACTGTAAAAAGGTAAGTGCTTTCAATTTATCCTTGGCCCCACTGAATGTGTCAAACTTCACTGCAGCTCCCCCTTCCTTGTAATCCTTCGCCTTTCCCATAGGCGTTAGATTATCATATGGAAGTGGCTTCGCAAGATTGCTGCCCCCAACATTCATGCCCATCATTGGGTCAACATTTCCCATTCCCACACCAAGCATACCATACATTCCAGCCATGTTTCCAAACATTCCGTTATGCATACCTGGCTGCATACCACCAAACATATTGCCTTGCATCCCAGGTTGCATGCCTCCAAACATATTTCCTTGCATACCGGACTGCATACCACCATACATATTCCCCTGCATGCCAGGCTGAAATTTGGCTCCAAAAGGCCCGTACATACCCATGCCTCCCTGAGGGTAACCCCCAGTCATAGATTGGAACACCGAGCCACCACCAAAATAACCTGGATGCATATTCTGCTGAGGAATAGGTGGCTGTCCATAGAAGGAACTCTGAGAGTTTGCAACATAAGCATGCTGCAACGGAACCTTGGAACCGGCCTCTGATAGAAACCAGAGTGTGGTAGACTAGCAGTCACCCGTCCACTTGTAGTCTAGATATGAAAACAAAACAGATTGGAGCTAGAATGCCCAAATCTGAAAACAAGGCGACACCTGTTGGCCCCAAAGCTTGGCGTCCCTTGCGGTATTTCTGTATTCAATTCCAAAAATATGAATGGCTGAGTACAACAAAAATCAGCCAAGAGATTACACCTGTATGTCCAATCTGACGGCCCACAATCCTTCTTCGCACAGAGGATCTGTGCAGACAGATCTATGTCTCCAAATAGCACACTGTGCCTCCCTCTGATCAGCCAAGACCACTAAGCAGGGCAGCCATGAGCATACATCTGGCATAACTCAAGTGCATGATACAACATCTCAGCTCATACATACATGTACTGTCCAAACTCTGTCTCAACCCTTGTCAATCTGCCATACCCCTCCTCTCACAAGGGGCCAGATAACTCATATCTGCAACAGACATCAAGCAGTGGAAAGAGAGATAGATGAACAGATGAGGAGCTTACCAAAATCAGCTCGTGAATCAGCACTGGAGGAAGCAACGGTACCAATCTGTACTTGCAGGCACTTGTTTCCACAACCCTGCTTCACTTGCATGCAGGTACTTGTCTGTACCCTCCTCCTTGTGTTCACTTCTATGCTGTCTTTGAAAGTACAGATCTGAAAAATAGCCCCGTACCCGTCTGTACCACCTCGGGATACGTGCCAGGAGTTGTACTTGCACACGCCGCCTGCTATCTGCACTTGTGGCTGCGCAAATTCAGGCGAGCACAGGTGCAGACAGCAGGCGGCGTGTGCAAGTACAACTCCTGGCACGTATCCCGAGGTGGTACAGACGGGTACGGGGCTGTTTTTCAGATCTGTACTTTCAAAGACAGCATAGAAGTGAACACAAGGAGGAGGGTACAGACAAGTACGTGCATGCAAGTGAAGCAGGGTTGTGGAAACAAGTGCCTGCAAGTACAGATTGGTACCGTTGCTTGCTCCAGTGCTGATTCACGAGCTGATTTTGGTAAGCTCCTCATCTGTTTATTTATCTCTCTTTCCACTGCTTGATGTCTGTTGCAGATATGAGTTATCTGGCCCCTTGTGAGAGGAGGGGTATGGCAGATTGCCAAGGGTTGAGACAGAGTTTGGACAGTACATGTATGTATGAGCTGAGATGTTGTATCATGCACTTGAGTTATGCCAGATGTATGCTCATGGCTGCCCTGCTTAGTGGTCTTGGCTGATCAGAGGGAGGCACAGTGTGTTATTTGGAGACACAGATCTGTGTGCATAGATCCTCTGTGCTAAGAAGGATTGTGGGCCGTCAGATTGGACATACAGGTGTAATCTCTTGGCTGATTTTTGTTGTACTCAGCCATTCATATTTTTGGAATTGAATAAAGAAATACCGCAAGGGGCGCCAAGCTTTGGGGCTAACAGGTGTCGCCTTGTTTTCAGATTTGGGCATTCTAGCTCCAATCTGTTTTGTTTTCATATCTAGACTACAAGTGGACGGGTAAATGCTAGTCTACCGCACTTTGGTTTCTATCAGAGGCCGGTTCCACACCCTCTTTCACAGTGGTCCAACACATATTGAACTGACAAAGCTTCCGGTTTTCCCCCTTTTGCAATCTTATGTACTGCAGCAACACAAGCCAAGCTCGCACAGCGACCCAACAACTTCCACATGTGCCTTGGTTAAAAACAGGCTGCGGAAAAACATCTTGTCCCCTCCAATCTACCACTTGATGATGTGGTAATGGCGGATCAACTGAAGTGCCTTTGGTACCATATGAAGTTTTGCCCGAAGAGAGAAGTCGTTTTTTGCAAAAAATTGGCCAATTCTCTTTGCTCAGTTTCAGTCCTTTGCAATCCTTCATGACCTAGTAGAGCACAAAAGTTATCCAAACATTAGAAGCACTTTGCTTGCTCGTATTGAAGCCCATAAAAACGGCACATTAGGTTATCAAATGCACCACAAAATTCCGGAAGACAATTAAGCCTAGGTGTCAGACAACCACATGTACATGTACGCTTTATATACACAAAAATAATGTAGTAAAAATGTGCTAACAACAACTTTAAACCTTACTGTCTCATCTGTATGTGTTGATCCTTGAAGACGAAGTTTTCCAGAAGTAGAGGGAGCAAATGCATTAATTCCACCTCTAGAAATATTTTTTCTTTGCCAATAAGCTGATCATGGTTTGTTGCCAAGCTGACCTTGATAGACCTGGTGATTAGAGTGTGTGTGTGTGTGTAAGGGAGAGGGATAGAGGCAGTCTGGCAGAGTTGAATTGAAGAAATGTTGAATACCTTTGGAGGTAAATGGTTTGACAACAAAGCATTTGTTCGTTGTAATATGAACTATGTTTTTGCGTTGCAAGAGAACAAGCAGTCAGCAACCTGTTTCTCTCAAAAAGTAAAAGCTTTTCAATCGAAGTGCAGCACACATGCTACCGGGTTAACTTTTTCGCTAAGCTCAACAGATTGCTCTGTCCCCTTGACCCTGTCCATTTCACTTGCACTTGGTTCACGCCCATTGAGAATCGGAGCTTGTATAAAACTCAAAGTGAGCTGATCTCCTTTCTAATGCTTGAACATAATGAGCGTACAAGTTGGGTGTGCCAATGGTCATGTTTAAGTAACAACCTCGAAGTATTGTCGAAATGTAGCTGCATCGCCAAGAATCCCTGGATTTGTAAAATTGACCATTGCAAAAAATTCTTCCATATCATTCTGTACACAGTTTATAGTTAGTGTACATGTACTGATTCAATCTCCTTGAGAAGATAAAAGCCAAAATTCACCTGCATGGGTGTACCAGATAACAGCACACGTCTTTGACATTGAAGACCCGCTAAAGCCTGCTTCAAAAGTTACAATAAGATACCAGCAGGGGATTGTAGGGTGATTAAGAAAGTCTACACTTAATTTTGAGAAAACTTTGGTAAGTTATACTGAACATAATAAATCTGATACTTTGTTGGTGCATGTCTGATCGTTCTTCAGTCTGTGAGCTTCATCAAATACAAGCAAATCGCAACTGCCTGCCTGCTGCAGCTTCTTTGCATGCATTCTGAAAGTTTCATATGATAAAATTAACACCTGCATAGACAATATTAGACAAATTTGAATGTTTTTTTACCAAGCAAGTAAACTGCAGCTGGTATTGCAGTTTCCTTCTCAATATGACACTAATAGGTAAGTCAACAAATTACTGAAAAAGCGCACAAAATTTCGGCTAGTTGCATAGAAACTGTGTAAAGCTAAAAATTTTCATGTCACTGTCAAAAACGAAAACTCTTACTTTCTCAAGTTCAAGCTAGTATCATCAGCCTTTATGGAAACCCTTCCAAGCCTGCAAGTATTATGCGAAGAGTTTCTAGACCCGGATGACATGTGGCAAAGTCAAATTGTCTTTTGAAGACATGTATGGAACCAGATGGCAATGCTATGTTGAAGCTACTTTTTTTGGAGGAAAAAACACAAGCATTGTGGGTGCAAACTATTAGAGCACCTCTTACAAGCCACCCATGATTATTTTTTTACCAAAGAAACAGAGCTGATTATATTACTAGAAATCCCAATACATACGTGTGCTTACGGCACCAAGAGATACAAGTGCGCCCAACCACACTAGAAAGGGCTGATGCCCAACAAGTTATGTACAATCAAAGGGGGTAGATCGGGCCATCGTGGAGTCATGTATTCCCAATGGGCCAGACCTCATTGTAAAGAAGATCTGCTGCTCACTCCAGGTGCGTAAGAAGCCAGCCACCCATGATTATTGCAACACCAAAGAATCGAAAAAAGAGCCCTCGCACATGATCCAAAAAAATATCTCCAGGATACGCTGCCATCAGAGAACTGTATAACCATTACAACACAAAGAATGCTATCGTACATGAGCAGGTGCTCGGAGAGGAGGGCTGTTACAAGGAAGAAGGGGGGAAGACCACTAATGGCCTTTGGTAATGAAGATAAGAAAAGGGCAATGCAATCAGGTGCGGACCCCTAATTAAGATAAGCAAGAATTGATGGCTCTTCTAAAGCCCCAACACTCCCATTATTAAGCATGTGTTAGCACTTGATTAGAAAAGGCAGACAATGGGAGGATTGAAGCATGGTATAGGTATAAAATGACACATAATAAGGCTCTAATGATCGACACACTACTAGCTACTTGCAATTTCACCTTTAAATTATTCCATTCTCTTGAACATTTCTATTTCTCCTTGATCATTTCCCACCAACTCTGCTACATAATTTCTCCACCTATTCACTGCTTACAGCAACAACATTTCTCCCCCAATTCTTAGATGCAAGATTTGAGAGCCAAAACGGCTCTTAACTTGGTTTTGGAAGAAAGATTGGAGTTTCATTATCACTATTTGTGTCATTCTAGGCCTGAAAGGGCTATAGAATGAACAAAGTTTTTCAAAGCCCATGGGCAGAGGGCAATGGGTGATCATGTCAAATGCTTATGAGATAGTGATGGTACCCTTGGGAGGGGCCTAGATGAGGTGATGGATATTGCTACTGAGTATTTCTCTTCGCTTTCATTTTGGGCATAGTCATTTAGGGTTGTGGGGTTGTGAAGTCAGCTCTGAGTTCTTTGGTTATGGTGGTTCATTTTAACTACTCCTCGAGCTTTAAGGGACATGGAGATTGTGTGGGACAGCATTCCAAGTCTGGTTACTCAGGAAATGAGTAGAGCTTCGATGACTCCCTTTTCTAAGCAAGAGATTCTTGAAGCTTTCAAGAGCCAAGAGGCACAAAGTGTGGATGGTTCACCGAGATGGTCCTATGTTCCTAATGATTGGTTATTAGTGCCATTAACCCCACCTTTGTTTTTTATTTTGTTTCCTTAGTGTGATTTACACTCAGTTTTGTACCTCCAGTTTTTTGATTGCTTTAGGACTGTGGTAGCCTATTGAGCTATAACACTTGTGGATGCAATTGTATCTTGATTCATGTTGGAATATAATGAGCCATGTTTTATTGTGCAAATAATAATAATAATAATCACTACTTTTCAAGCTAAAACAAGTTTTATTTTTTACCATCCAGATTTCTCCTGTAAAAATCTCCAATACCCAAGTGCACAACACAACATTAAACTTTCCTCTTTTGCTAACTTGTGCTAGTTACCAGTTATCAGGGTCTATGCATTTGATGTTGTAGACCTGTCATAGGCCGTATTAGGGAGACATTACACGTCTTACAAAGTAAGGGCTTAAAGAGCATACCTGATATACACTGCCAGGAGCCAAAAATCCAGCTATGGCAGAGATGACTTCTCCCCATGTAGGCTCACACAAAGCCATAACTTTCACTTGTCCTGCAAGCCACTTTTGAATTTCTGTTTCCCAGTTGCTAACGAGACTTGGTGTAACTATCAAAACCTTTTTTGCCATGGGAGAACCATCAAAGCCTTGCTTTAGCAAAGTCCAAAGCAGTGTGATTGACTGCAATGTCTTTCCCAACCTGTATGAATGACCGCTACCAAAGTAAGCAAGTACAATTGTATGGTGCATGACCTCAACTTGAACACAAAAGAGCAATTAATTACCCCAAAAGAGCAAGTATGCAGCCAGCAAGACTTGTGTTAGACTTTGAAAACTCACGTTATCCAGTGACACATTCAAACATAAACTGCACATCCTCCCTGCATTACGCACAAAGGAAAACTGAATGAAGAGATTGTGTCCAACAGGCTACTGTCCAGCAAGAAAGGTAACCATTTTTAAACCTTAATTCTGAAGTCCATTCAGCAGAACACATTTAGAATGCAGCTTCACATTCGGATGTGAACCACAAATGATGAAACACCTAAATGGTGGCATTATGAGAGAAGAACAAATTAAGTACAACAAACATATAGTTTAGCAAATCTGATAGCTAATGAGGAAAGCCTCTAGCTTTGGCAGGATGGCAAAGCCATGAAATTATTGTAGACCTCTCTCTCTCTCTCTCGTAATGGTTGGTTGGTCAAATTTCTTAAACGGAATACAAAACAAAGGTTGCATGACCTGCATGGAAAACATATACATAGTGGCCCTCAGACCACAGACTAAGACACAGAGGTGTTTGGGATTGTTCTTGCTTGAGCTGCGGAGACATAGAGATAGCCTGCTTAGGCGCACAGAGAGCCAGACTCAGAGGCACATTACAGACTTCTTTAGTCCGGCCATCACTGCGCCAGATGGACCACAGCAGCAGCAGCAGGACATGGATACCGCCCACACCAGAGGTACACTGATTGATCGTGCGATTGAGCTTGGGTGGTCCAGACGCCCACGACCACGGAGGAGGGCATCCCAGCATAGACGGATGTTGCAGCGGCAGATTCGGATTATTCTTGCGAGGCATGCGAGACACCCAGTCAGGGTGCTGACCACACAGGATATTGAGGAGATCCGCCAGTGTCCGATGCGGCACATATTATGAGATGGAGGTACCTCCATAGTGTACCTTCCAGTTCCAGTTTCATTTTTTAGGTGCCAGTAGTATCATCTTTATTTTTTCATTTTCTGGGTTTTTTTATCCAGACATTGTATCAGATCCACCATGATGTAACTTTTGGTCTCATAGGTCATTATGGCCTTTTGAAGACGTTAATATAACATTTCATTTCATTTCTCTCTCTCTCTCTCGTAATGGTTGGTTGGTTAAATTTCCGAAATGGAATACAAAATAAAGGTCGCATGACTTGCATGGAAAACATATACATAGTGGCCCTCAGACCACAAAGACTAAGTCTCTCTCTCTCTCTCTCTCTCTCTCTCTCTCTCTCTCTCAAAATACAAAAACTGGAGATTAAATGGAGTTGAGAACTGTTAAGACAGTTTTGGCATTGTCTGCTTCATAATTGGTATGCACTTATTCAAGAATTGTATAGACAAACAATAGGAAAAAGTAAACACTGTACATACATAGGTATGTTAAACATGCTGCTAAGTCTCTGCTTTTCCCAAGAAAGATAGTTGACAGATTGAAAAATATAATGCAAGAAAAGATGGGAAACTAGCTGCTTGCTCTATGAGGGGAGCTCCCTTACCAACACAGCCACTAATCCCTAGCCTTCTCTATGAAAGGACACAAGGTCAATGGCTCTTGGAGAACTTTTTTTAATGGCATTCCTCATATCAGACACTCCTCAATTGAAAGCATCTAGACAAAATTTAGCAGATTGAGAACATGAAAACACAATATAGAACCTCTCCTCATGCCGAAGCTCCTCGATCATTGAAGAATATAAATTATAATTAGAAAATACCTTTGATGAGGACGTAAGAACCTGACCAAACGTGGGTCAACAACAATAGGTGTGTATTTTTGATCCATTTTGTCATCATCTTCTGGCTGCCACAAAACAAGTGGCTCTGAAATACCAGGGGGAAGCTCCTCTGATGTGTCATCATTCACCGCAGAACTTGAAGCTGGAGGTATGGGGAACTTGAAGCTGGAGGTATGGGTATGATTTTTATGAGAGGGGATAAAGCCTCTCTTGAAGAGCACCACGGCACAAATCGCTTGCGAGCATTAAGATGGCGCAGAAGGTCTGCTGTTTTTTCCCCATTGACAGTACCCGGGCAAGGAGACTCTACTGAATCAGACACTGATAGCACTTTTGGAAGTAGAGGTTGCCTTGACACAACCAGGTTACCACTGCAACAGACCAAATTACAACATGTCTTATATAGATGCCATCGCAATTCCTGAATGCTTTCTTTACACGGCCGCATGTGTTGGTTCTTCAAAACAATAATGTAGGTCTGCTATAGAGATTTCCTGTTAGCTTTTCCTACAAGAAAGAAAGAGTTAGGGTTTCAGTGTTACCTCAAAAGAGCAGCAACATTCCAGGACTCCCTTTGGTGATCTCCTTCATTCTCTTCGTTTGCTTGACACCGCTCATTGAAGCCATGTACTTGAAAACAGCCAACGCCATGGCTATGTCTTTTCCAAGAAGGACACAAGTACTCGCCCTCTCCGTCCTTCACACTTGCACACCATTGCAAGCTTTCCTCTTCTGATCACCCTCTCCGTCCTTCACACTTGCACACCATTGCAAGCTTTCCTCTTCTGATTGCAAGCTTTCCTCTTCTGATCAGAAGAGGAAAGCTTGCAATCAGAAGAGGAAAGCTTGCAATGGTGTGCAAGTGTGAAGGACGGAGAGGGCGGGTACCTGTGTCCTTCTTGGAAAAGACATAGCCATGGCGTTGGCTGTTTTCAAGTACATGGCTTCAATGAGCGGTGTCTCCGCCCTCTCTCTCTCTCTCTCTCTCTCTCTCAGATCTGCTGCTGCACTACAGGTGGCCGGTGCAATGTATGAAAAGTGTGGTGAGCTTCAGAAAGCACGAGCATTACTTGACATGTATAACAGCAGCTATATTACATTAATAGTAGCAGGCTATGCTTGAAAAGGAAAGTGCCAGAAGGCTCTAGACTGTTTCGAACAAATGCAGTGAAAGGGTATCCTTGCAAATGAAGTGACATATGCTTGCATCTTCAAAGCCTGTGCTGCGATTGGAGCCATTGGCAGGGGATGTGGCGAGAATGCAAGGCAGGGGCTGCCAGAGAGAGGGAGCGGGCTACTCGGGGTGCAGGCCCATTGAGAAGGTGAAGAAAGCAGGGTACAGAGAGAGAGAAAGCTAGAGGAGAGAGAGAGAGAGAGAGAGAGAGAGAGAGAGGCTAGAGAGAGAGAGAGACACCACCATTTCTCCCATTATGCATCTTGGGTGAGTAGCGTGGCCCCGCGGGTTCGGGGGTTCACTTTAGCCTATAACTTGTTCAAGTTGGGGAAAATCCTTCTGCCACAGGTGGTGATGATGAACAGGATGATGATGAGATGCAAGATGTTCAGAAAGCTTAGGGTGTTGATAATGAGAAACATGTTGATAATGAGCACTCAGTTGTTGATATTCAGGGTGTTGATAATACAAAACATGTTGATAATGAGCACTCGGTTGTTGATATGCAAGGTGTTGATGATGTGCAGCGTACTGATGAGATGCAATGTGTTAAGGATGCGCAACTTGTTGGTGATAAGCAAAGTTTTGATGTTGAACTTGTTGGTGATAAACATATTTTTGATGATTCAGTGCAATGTGACGTTGATGATGAAGTGCAACGTGTTGATGATGAGCAGGGTTTTCATGAAGTGTAGCATGTTGATGATGAGCAGGCTAGTGCTGAAGCACAACATGTTGATGATGGATATGACATTCTTGTTGTAAACCACCTTGATGGTGGTGCTACTGATGAGCATTGTGTTGAAGAAAACTCAGATGAAAGCCGTTAAAGTGATGGGTTGATGTAGCACCACTAACTATTATGGTTGTGCTGCCAATACCATCGAAAACACAGGTTTTGGTGTTTGACATGAATGGATTATTTCTAAGAAGATACAAGATATCCTAGTATAGGGGACGTGCCAAGGGACATGTCAACAGAAACATCTCCAGTGAATAACAAGTGATAACCCCACCAAAGGAGTGGAACAAACCTCAATTTCAGTATGTTGCACGGCCTGATGTCAAGAACTTTTTACATTGTTGTGCAATGCATTTCATAGTTGTGTTATGGAGTTCTTGCACAGGGGAGAATATGTGAGCAGCCATGGAAACGTGATTTCCCAAAATAAAGCACACTCTTTGGTTGGATATGCTCGACCAAAGACATTGCAGGGAAGCTGATTTTATGATGGGTGATGTGCGAGGGGTCCCCAAACAAGTAGATTCGTCAAAGCCAATATATTTTAAGTGCTTCGAAGCCTTATAGAGTGCTCACTGTACCCTTAATACTGATAACATGTTTCTTATACATGACACAAGGTACAAGAGCATTTGCAACCCATGGGAATGTTTATGTCCTGAGACATTTGACCCCGAGGATAATGATCAAGACCCCTACTACCTTACTAAGCATTCTATTCCATTGGTTGGTGCTTTATAGAACTACAGATAATCCCAAGGAGTATGCAAGGGAGAACATGATGTAACATGCTAAGGACACATTGTCTAGCCAAGGAGTATGCAAGGGAGAACATGATGTACAATGCCAAGGACACATTGTCTAGCCATGTCATGGAGCATTATCATGCACTACAGTAGTCAAGAAAAGGGCCTTCATTGTGATCAAGGACATTACACATGGCATGAGTTCTTTTTTCTTGGCAGGAATGTTTTGTAGCCTTAACACTTTTTTTGGTATTCGACATGCAAGTGCAATAGTAAAGAGCAGGGATGGTAAATGATGGATTAGCCACATCTTTTGGGTTTTTGCTGATTTTTTTTTTTGTAGTCGCTATACTACTTTTATCAATAGTAATGAAGTTAAGATAAATATTTTGTAGCAATAGTGAAAATGATCAATGAAGCGCAATATGTACTCCCACTTAATCTTAATACAAGAAAAAATATTACAACTCTTCTAGAATAAGTTATTGCACTTAGCAATTTGATTGTCCTATGTTGCTATCCTTAACTCTAAATAGCAGTTATCATGTGCTAACTAAAAAGCTATATAGAAGGAAAGTTATCCTGATGAGATACCTATGAGACTCACAGAGTTGCCACACCTTTACTAGCCCCAATGTTTAGTTTTTGCTAGTTTAGGGGCTCTATGGTGTTGGTCTTGTGTGCTATATAGTATAGATGATGTGATATGGTAGTTTTATTGAAGATCTATACGGTAGGAAAATAGGTTTTCCTATGTTAATTTATGGACCTACCCTATCAAGGTATGAAACACACATGGTTCTGTGTAACACTATCTCCATCACCATGAAACACGTTTGAACTGCACTGAAACGCGTTTTGCCTGAAACTCCTCAAATTTTTTCAACATATACTCAAACGCCCCATATGAAATGCTTATCTAAAATGCCTATTTTCTGAATATATTATCAAAAATACATATATTTATTGTGTCTTGATTTTTTTAAATTGACGTTTCAGTCCAGCATTTCGGGTTGCCTTCTCACAGGGTGAAACGTTTTACAACAAAACTCTGCATTTCGGCATGAAACGTTTTAGGGCTGAAATGTTTCGTGGTGGTGACGTTGAACACTATTATTGTATGGATCCAGAACAATGATGAAAAGTACATAGTCATGAGCCAAGTACATGCAATAAATATAAAGTTTACATTAATATTGATATAAAGAACATATTCATGAGGCAAGGTACCTTGGTAATCTCAAGATATAGAGCCAAGTACATGCCAAGATCCATAGGAATTGTAGGTGCGATAACCACCACAAGTCTCTGATACCACCAAGATTAAAGCATTTTATCATAAATATTTATAGGACATTGAGAAGGCACATCAACAAATTACATGTCCAATGTGTCATACGGCAATGAGTTAAAGATTGCCTCGTCTACCTCGCCAAATAAATAAAAGAGACTACCGATTTGTGGCATGGTAACTTGATGGATCTAACAAGGTGAGATAGGATGAACACCTCTGGTTTGTTGTCAAGCAAACAATAGTGACCATTAGCTTGTACTTCATACCAAAAACTAGCAACATAGTATATACCTCTCTTTATCTTGTTTCCCCACTTGTCTTTGAGATGTTTCTCCGCTTGTTTCTTTGGTGTGTACCTGATACTAAGAAATCACCAAGGAAGTCTTCACATCCCTCATACAAAGGCTCATCCACCTGTAGCTCTTCAGATCACACCTCTTTAGTGGGTTGAACAGTGATGCGCTTCCAAGCTTTAACATATGATTTGTTGGAACATGATCTCCATCAATTGTGTAAGCATGCACCACAGAAGCATGATAATTCCCTAGTCCTGAGAAGTGTTGATTTATGCTTTGAGAAGCCACAAATGGAATGCATGGACCGAGACCCTCCAACTCGTGTGCATGCCCACGGGTTAGACCTATCGACATAACCCAACCTTATCTCTTCTTCTTATGTGGCTTTTGTTCCCGAGGCCATGGCTATTTGACTCCAGCATTGTCTCCCGCAAGAATCACATAACGTCAAATGCCTTTCTCAATATTACCCCATCACTCTTTAATTATTCATGTGTTCATGCCCTTTTCACCACTGCACCTGCTCCATCATGCTCTGCTTTACCATGGCCTGATGCTGAACTTTGTCGTCTGACCACACCCAATGCTTCTTGAAATGAAATCCTTGGTCTTTAAGCCATCGACGATGAATCAAAAAACAATGTTAAACAAAAAGACTATCATGTTGCTTATCGTATGATATGTAGAAATGAAATCCTTGGTCTTTAAGCCATCGACGATGAATCAAAAAACAATGTTAAACAAAAAGACTATCATGTTGCTTATCGTATGATATGTAGAAATGCATATCCTTTATTACTCCATCTTATATGCCACTAGAACGATAACTAATGTGGACCAGAATTGTGCACTGGTTAGTGTGCCAATGCATGATCTGAATCTCATTTTGCGCTTTAAATGAGTAGTTTTCTACAAAATCAACAACTGAGACAAATGTATCATCTCTGAATACCCTTAAACAATCCTTGAACAGCTGGGCTTGCCACCTGTAAGCACAATTATGCTTGATGAAACTTTAATGTGTGCTCTTGTAGCATTACCATGAACTTGTTCAGAGGCACCTGCTTCATGGAGAGAGTTTTACGATTTTTCTTCTCTCCTTTTCTATTAAGGCCAACCTCTATGTCTTCAAAAACCTACACACTTATAGTTTTTGTGACTTCAAGTTTTTCACACGGACAAACAACAAGCCTCTTCACACCACAAATTTTGCACTCCCCCATAAGGCACTTATACTTATGGTACATTGAGTCCTGATTCTTGGTGCATAAACATGACTCCCATAGGTGTGTTATCCCAAAAAAACACATGTTCATGTGCGCAATACTTTTGTGGTGATACTGAGGACTTGCAAACATCACAAGAGCATTGGCACAAAGATCCATGTAACCCAAAAGAATCTATGCATAGACTATTAAAAGAATCCTTAAGATACAACATTTGTATATGGTAGACACAATAGCAGGTGTTCCTATCCTTTAGTTTGCATACAAAAAAAGGCTTAAGCTTCTCAAATGAGAGTTGCCCGATGTTCACTTCTGGATGTTTTTCTTTGAACCTAAGATAAAACTCTCTCTGTATGGAAACAAACAAACATGGACTCCGCCATAGCCATAGGAGGAAGAGGAGGTAGAGAGCTCATGGTCACTGCCTAACCATAGAGAGAATGAGGATAACACCTCATTGCCAAGCATATAAAGTAAGTGGCCTGCCTGTCCACACATGCCTGGCCGCCTACGGTACTTTGACCCGGGCGCCCTCACCCTTGAACCTTGGACTTACTCTCCACCCGCGCTCCGGCGTGCAGACTCCAAGTTCGGTCGAGCTCTGTCGCCACTACGGGCGGCTCACGTGGGCTATTACAAGCTACGTGACATTACCCCCCCCCCTCCCCCCCCCCCCGCCTTAATAAGAGTTTTTGTCTACAAAAACAAACTGGGGAAAGATTCGATCAGTTCCTCTTGAATGCTCTCCAGCAGCTCGAGTGTGTGGGTTACACCACCTGTCTTGGCACTTTCCTATCTTACAAATCCTGACTACGCAGGTTCTTTAAGATATGACATCACCTTACTCAAAGGTTACGTGCTTACATCTCTTTCTATACGTCTTTGCACAATCTTGTGCACTATTGCACCTTCTCCTTTCAGCTCTATGGCCATACATTAACATAATGGGGCTACACCCAATAGCTTGATATTTCACACTATTACATGCATATGTTCAAAGCATATCCTATCTCATGTTTGACCATCGAACTACCCATGGTTTGTTGTATTTATACTTAGAAAAAGCATACAAATTTTGAAGATATCCCTCCAAATTTTACTATCAAACTTCTATCTCTATCTCATACTATATCTACGAGCAGGCCATATAGTATATAGAGATGTTTGATAATCTTCTTGCACCACTATGGGTGGGTGGAATTACATCCACATAGGCTAATAACTCTCAGTTTTGACTCCTAGTCGCCGCTATAAGACACACCTCTCCAAGTGTTACTCGTCCATACTTTCATGACTAGCTGAATCTACGGGATCTCCTCTTCCCTTAAGAAAGGTTTTTGCCCACAAAAACTCTTCTCAAAGCAAACTACGCACTAGTGTCGCAGGTCCAAGAATACTCCTAGACCATCCCAGATTGAACCATGCCTAGCATTATATGTCCCCAACAAGACACACACAACACAACATTATTGTAGATCTACTCATGCCGCATTTGCATAAGAGCAGGAAACACAGCAGGGCCAAATCTACTACTGCTTCTACTCCACCCCGCAAAAGAGTGAAGCTGTCTGATTCCGAGGGATCCCCAATGTCACAGTTCATGCATGCAGGCAAAGGAAGGAACGACTTAGGTATTCTCTCTCTCTCTCTCTCTCTCTCTCTCTCTCTCTCTCTCTCTCTCCTTGTGTGTGTGTGTGTGTGTTCCTCTATTCATCAGTGTCCCCTGTATGCAGTCCGGTATCGGTTCCCCAATGAGCAGTGAAGTGTGTGTGTGTTCCTCTATTCATCAGTGTCCCCTGCATGCAGTCCGGTATCGGTTCCCCAATGAGCAGTGAAGTGTGTGTGTGTTTGTGTTCTTCTGTTCAGTGCCCTCGCATGTAGTCCGACATCGGTTCCCCAATTTGCCATTTACAGCGAGAGAGAGAGGGACATTATATATGTAGTTGGAATGGATTTTGTCAGATTCTACTCTTTTGATCATGTAACCTTTTGGTTTTTACTAATTTTCCTATTGCATGTGTGCAGTCTGATGGAAAGCTCCCAAGGTGAAGATCCCAGTGCAGGAGAAATTATGTACAACTTTGGAAGATTTTAATGCTGCTTATGGCCTCTCCATGGCTGGTTTGGATCCCAAATTGGTTAAGTGGGAGCAACTCAGTGATGTGGAATGGTTCAGTGTGTTCAGACAGTCGAAGGATCTCAGCCAGTACCGCATTAAATGCATCTTCATCCACACTGATATGTATGAGCAGGTGATGTGGTTATACTATAAGGTCTACCAGAAGGGTCCATCTAACATGGAGATCAACTCTGCATTCACGAAGGGGTTTGTAAAAGAATTCAGTCCTGTGGTGATTGCAAGCAGGGCAGCCATGAAGTTCAATTGGGCTGAGTTTGCTGTGCAGTATTTGCAGGATCTTCGAGAGAAGGGCTACTACGAGGGCCATGTCAAGAAGTGGAAGATGTGTAATTCCCAACATCAAGTTCCAAAACAAGAGGATGAGTCTGCTGAAATGTGGGAGGACAACTCGGGCTGAGTAGGTAGGAGCAATGCAAAAACTACCAAGGCCACACCCCTGTCTCATCACAGCACTCAGTAGGAGGACAACTCGGGCTGAGTAGGTATGAGCAATGTAAAAGCTACCAAGGCCACACCCATGTCTCATCACAGCACTCAGCAGGAGGCAGAAAGCTTTTCATTTTTTGACTTGGAGGATTTGCAACGCATGAAGCAACTATCCTTCATCTGAGAACACAACTGCAAGATGCTAAAGAGGATCTCAGAAATGCACAACAGGAGCTGGAAGCTGCAAGGGTATTGAAAGCGAGCAGTGCGAAGGTCAGTCCAGTTGTCATGGCGATGAGATAGAAGCTGCGTGATGCTGGTAATGAATTGTAGACTTTATCATAGAGTTGTCATCTGAATGCAAAGCAAAAAATGGAGCTCGAGGTGAAAATAGAAACAATTAAAGAGACACTCGATGTTTTGGGGTTTCCTCACTGTGAGGATGCCCCCGTTGATAGTGACATTGACATAACCTGTCATCTGGTAAGTGTCCGTGATTTTCGTACTTGCACCTTATGTTTGGTACATGTGCATAGTTAACCTATGTACTTAACATGCTCTTTTTGTCTTTGTTTTGTAGATTGAGGTGGAGGTCAAGGAATCCAAAGTGCAAGCCTGTGAAAGTCAACTGCACTTGCTAATGCATATGCAATCCAGGCTACAAGGCTCTTTTTTTCCCACTGCCCTCTATAATTTAGCTATTGCCGGATTTACGACGGATAGAGGGGTGCGTGACGATGCTAGGAAGGACCAGTATACTGTCGATGTGGTATGCCACTTGAAGTACATGAAATCCTTGCAATGGTCAAGCTTCCATGTGAACATAGCTATCACCTTCTTTGCTTTGCAGCTGCATGCTCCCTTAGGACTGAATGTAGGGCTTCCACCTGCCAGCAGAGGATACCAATAGAACATCCAATCACACCAAACTCTGGTAAGATAATAATAAATGGCAGGTATCCAGCCTTGATTCATATTTAGAATTTTCACCTTGCTCCCATGTGGGTTTACCATCATAACTAGTATGCTAGTTAGCATATTTGGTATGTTAACTAGCATACTGGGTATGCTACCTAGCATATTGGGTATGCTAGCTAGCATACTCAACATGCTACCTAATTAGAATGTTAAGCATAGCAGCAGGCATACAAGGTATGCTAACTAGCATACTGGGTATGCTAGCAGGCACACATGGTATGCTAACTAGCATATTGTGTATGCTAACTAGCATAATCAACATGCTTAATAGCATACATGGCATGCTAATTAGCATACTAAGCACACTACTAGGTATATTGGGTATGCTAACAAGTATATTGAGTATGCTACTTAGCATACTGTGTATGCTAACTAACATAGACAGTATTACAGCTAGCATACTCAACCTGCTACCTAGCATGCATGGCATGCTAATTAGCATACTAAGCATTCTAGCAAGTATACTTGGTCTGCTAACTAGCATATTAGGTATGCTAGCTAGCATAATGTGTATGTTAACTAGCACCCTTGGAATGCTAACTAGTGTGCCATGTATATCTTCAGTATGTTAATTAGCATATTGAGAAGGTTTACTAGCACAAATGGTATGCTAACTAATATATTGTGTATGCTATAGCTAGCACATATGGCATTATATTTAGCATACTAAGCATAGTAGTAGTATGCTACATAGCATACTAGGTATGCTAGTTAGCATACTGTACATACTAACTAGCATATTTGGTGTGCTAACTAGCATACATAGTATAATAGCTAGCATACTTAACATGCTACCTAACATGCATGTCATGGTAATAGTTAGCATACTAAGCATGCTTGTAGGTATACTGGGTATGCTAACTAGCATATTGGGTATGCTAACTTGCAAACCGTGTATGCTAACTAACATATTAGGTATGTTAAGTAGCATATTGAGTATGTTAACTAGCACACTTGGAATGCTTACTAGGATGCCACATATGCTAATAAGCATACTCAATATGCTAATTAACATACTCAATATGTCACAGAAGAGGCTACAATGGACACTTATGCTGCCCCTAAGAGGATTGTGGAGGACATAACCAAAAGCACCAAAGGTGAAAAGAAATCCCTCCGCTCACGAACTTGCAAGAAACTATGCTGAACCTGTTCTATTCTGCCCAAATTCTATAGTGCTAGCAAGCTAGTGTGCCCGTAACTATTATGTCCTCACTGAGTGTGCCCATTCCTGTCATCTACATGCCCTTACCCTCATATGTAGAACTTTTTTGCTTACTGCACCTCGTGGCATCATGTAACTTTTTGAAAATTTATAATGAAAAAAGTCTTTTTGGAGTAAATATAAGTGTGCAATAGTCCAGTATATTTTGTTTGTCTTCCTTTTATGATTTCTTCATTCGATACATGTGTTGTGTCGCAAGGGAAGAGAAATACGTTTTAATTGCCCTGCATGATTTAAATTTTTCCATTGAATGGAAAAAGCTACAAAAAGGCAAATCGCCAAGGCTAGGCAGCTTAAAAGAGAAAAATTTGAGATTGAGAGGCGCCTGCACCGCTACTGTGTACGCGTCTATCAAATATGGGTGTACTTGAATTTTGTTCATCCCTCTGAGGAGGTTATTATTAGTGAGTCTAGGGGTATCCTCTAGCTGACCCAATATGGGTGCCAAAGCTTCTGGCAGACGATAAGTGGGCTCTCATACTTGATTTGAATGGCCTACTGGTTTGTGTTGTAGAGGGTTAGTATGGCGAACAGCCTCCTGCATATGCAAAGAAAATGGTAACGTACAATATCAATGTTGAGCGAACATTGTTTTGTCACAAAGACAGCCACAGATTTTTGGATTGGTGCCTCCAATATTTCTATGTTTTTATATGGAGCACCAGCATGCAGCGTAAAGTGAATGGAATACTAGATATTGTATTCAAAGAGTAGCAGTCAAGGCTAGCAGGTGTTTTTACACAGTACCATTGCAATGGCTAGCCTTGGAAGATTATGAATAAGCATGTGTTCTTCAAGAACTTGAAGCTCTTTTGGATGCACGTTCCGGATTTCGGGCCCAAAAACACTATTATCATTGATGATAGTTGATACAAAGTGTACTAGAACAATGAAGGAACTTGGCTTATTACTCCCAAGTTAGAGCATCAGACTGTTGAGCAGCGACAACAATTCCTGGGAGGCACTTTGACTGACTGGCTATTTCTATGGTTGCAATCAAAGGATCGTGCAGCATATACAGCTGAAAACATGTTTGATACCGGCCCTGACTTATTTTATGATGCAGTCATCGGCAAGGTGCAATTAGATATAAGACAAAAGGATGAAGCCACGTTGAGGGCAGCGATCCGTCAGCAACAAAGGGAGGCTGACCTACAAGCTGAAAGGCATGAGAGGGAAAGGCTGGACAGGGAAAGATTAGAGAAGCAAATGCAGAAAGAAGAGGCTAAGCAGAAGCAGGAACCAGTGAAGCATAAATACGTGCACCGTGGGCACGGCAAATAGGCTTGGCAGTAGAATGTCCTTCCTATGTATTTTTTTATGATGTAACTTTATGGAGTTAGCAGCAGCAGACTTTTTGTAAAATTCAAAACTATCTAAAGTCATTTGATATTGTGATATCATGATGGGATCACCTTTTCAATGTCCAAAACTGTTCTGACTTTCATTTAAGATGTTAAGAATCAACTTTTGTACTATTCGATTCTTTTGTGACCAAAACGGGGTTCTTATGTGTTGTGTCACCCTACACTTACAAGGCATGTGGGACATACCTATTCTAGTGTTGGCATACTCTGTATTCTTATAAACATTCTAAGAATGCAATACTAGCATATTGAGTGTGTTGGTGAACACTTGAGTAAGCTAATTAGCATAAACAATATGCTAGTTAGCATACCCTGGTATGCTAGTTAGCATACCTGGTATGCTAGATTGCAAACCTGATATTCTGTGCCGGTTTAGAGTCTGATTAAGCTAGTTAGCATACATAGTATGCTAGTTAGCACCACTAGAGCATACCCAATATACTTATAGACATAACTATTATACTGACTAGCATACCAAGAGTTAGCATAATCAGTATGGTAGTTAGGATACAAGGTATGCTTGTAAATTGACTTGCCAACAAAGTTGAGAACTTGAATATGCTAAGGCTGGTTTCTTGAACATGGCTGTAAAGATAGATTTAACCAGCATACAAGGTAGTTATCATGATTGGCTACGATAAACGCCATAGCCATATACACACACAAGAGCCACAAAACTGACATTGTGAGAGAACTGCATTACCTGTAGCAAAAAGTATATTGAAAATCCTTAGGTTACAGCTTAAAAACTGAAGGGCATGCTATTATAGATTGCTTCATAGCTTTCTGAGGTGATTGTGTACAGTTGCCTTCTCTTTGGGATGTGCTGCATAGGTATTTTGATCCATCATACTAGATGCGAAAGTAGGTGGATGATGGGCTATTGTGGTCTAGCTTGAAGGTGTATGCATCAAGTTGCTTGTAATACAATCCTTGCACAACATACAAGCCTCTATCAATTACATTGCTCCATTCATCGATGTACCCCTTCTCCACCTTCTCCCTTACTGCAACACACTTGACTAGGTAGAAATTCACATCCTCAGCATTGGTTGAAGAATCTGGATTTACCGCAAATGTGTTGCCAACACATAATTGGGAATGCTAACTAGCATACACACTGTGTTAAACAACATACTCATTATGCTAGCTATCATACTAGAAATGCTAACTAGCAGACATATGTGTTAACTAGCATGTTAACCAGCATACCCAGTATGCTAGTTAGAATACAGGGAATGCTAACTAGCATACACATTGTGTTAACCAACATACTCATTATGCTAGTTAGCATACTATAAATGCTAACTAGCAGACAGATTGTGTTAACAAGCATACAGTGTGTTAACTAGCATACCTAGTATAATAGTTAGTTGGGTATGCTAGTTAGCATACTGGGAATGCTTACTAGCATACACATTGTGTTAAACATCTAGTAATGCTAACTAGCAGACACAGTGTGTTAACCAGCATACCTAGTATGCTGGTTACTATACTGTGAATGCTAAGTTTCCTACATACTGTGTTACACAGCATACTCATTATGCTAGTTAGCACACTAGAAATGTTAACTAGCATACACATTATGTTTAACAACATACTCATTATGCTAGCTAGCATATTAGAAGTGCTAACTAGCAGACACATTGTGTTTACTAGCATACTAGGTATGCTAACTAGCCTACTCAGTGCAAACTAGCATATGAGGTATGCTAAACTGAATAGCATGTGTGCTAACTAGGTATGTTAATTAGCATGGTGGGTACGCTAAGTAGCATACAAAGTGTGTACAAGCATACCTGGCATGGTAAAGTTCTATCATACACAGTGTGTTAACAAGCATCCTCTGTGTGCTAACTAGTATGCTAAAACAAGCATACTAGGTATGCACTAACTAGCATAGACTGTGTGCTGACTTGCTCATATAGTATGCTGACCTACTCACACAGTATGCTGACCAGCATGCACAGTATGCACTAACTAGCATAGACTGTGTGCTGACCTACTCACACAGTATGCTGACCAGCATGCACAGTGTGGATATCATTATTAGACTATAGAATAGTATGGTAGTTATCAGACTATATAAATTATTATGCACTAGAGATGTAATGCATGGAATACCAAAGTTATGGCATATCAATTGGATTGATCACCTGAGGCTCATCCAGGAGGTGCACAGGGTGTTTTATGTAGATTTTCCTCCCCATGCTCTTCCAACAAACATCCTTCTTGTTGGAGGATACACGAGTCTCCTCTCTCCAAAATGTGTACACCAATTCCTTAATTTCGTCTGTGATAGGGCTATGACGGTGTTGCTTGTGACATGCAGCCAATGAAAGCAATCCACCATTGTTGGGGGATACGCGAGTCTCCTCTCTCCAAAATGTGTACACCAATTCCTTAGGCTTCATCCGTGATTTCGCCTTGAACAAGGAGCGATGGCCAACACTGCATTCTTCAAAAACAACTCTTCGTTAGAACCTGGCTGCTTGACAGTAGCCAATGTGTTGTGGACATTGGAGATGATTGAGCTCTATACAACAACCTCCTCCACTAAAGAATGATCATGGATTGCCTGAACAACAGGATATTCAGCAACTAGATTCCAGATCTCCCGTTTCACTTCTGTACCAAAACCTTCTATCCTACTCTTGAAAGCTATTACAATCTCGGAGGAGATTTTCTTTTTCTCCTCATCATTGAGGGCATGATGTCCTCGCTCACCCTGCATCTATTTCTGCCCCCTCTGTTTTCTCTTTCTTTCTCTCTCATATTTCCTGATCACAGAAAGAGCTGGATCTTGGGAGTTATGATTCATCACCTATAATGGCTCCCTTCTGCAAGTTTCTCGAGGACTGCAAACATACATAAAACATTAATTACTTAAAATCACTTAAATGTCATATATGCCTGCATCATAAGTTAACATTAGCAATTTACTTACCAACATTGAACACGTTGTCTGCATATCCAACATTGGAGCTAGTGGAAATGTTGTTGTCTGGTTCTTCATAGCTCTATGGAGATGGGAGGAGAAGGGAAAACACAGATAGGAGGGCAGGTTAGTGCCAGCTAGAGAGAGAGAGAGAGAGAGAGAGAGAGAGAGCTCAGCTTGGATAGCGCAGTCGCGGTTCAGAATGCCTGCTAGATGCAGAGAGAGAGAGTAGGAGCTCAGCGTGCCTGCTGCTGCGAGAGAGACTGCGAGTTTGAGAGAGAGAGAGAGAGAGAGAGAGAGAGAGAGAGAGATCGCCGTCCATGACCCCACGACTCCAGTAATTGAAAAAGAGGCCTCATTTGATCGGATAATAATTTTTTATGGACATTTTAAATTGAAAATGGACATTGTCCTGGGTTATCAACATATGCTAACAAGCACTACTACCTAGCATTGTCTTGGACATTATTTTCAGTGCCATGTTAGCATGCTTACACCCCTAAGCTAAGAAGTAATACCTTAGCATTCACCTAGGTCTCTCACACCTAAGAGAGCTTAATAGTAAAACATCATGGACTCAAGAGAGACACATTTAAGATGGATCCCCAACTTGGGCTAGAAGGTAATGAGTATCCCCCTCCCCTTGCTCTCATTACATAGAAAGTAAGGCTCATCCCATATGCCACATGTCAAACATAGGTGAGTCCTCTCAATTACAACCAATAGGGAGTGGGGAAGCTCCCATCCCATCAACACCATTAACTTTTGCGCATAAAAGAGTGGAAAATGTGTGTCTATGTGCACAAACATAATGCGATACAAGGGTGAATCTAGGCGGTTATTAATAGCTTGAGCTTGAAAGTAAAAGCTATGTAGAGATGCACAAGCTTCTCCACTTCCCTATCTCACTTTCATCAAGTTTGATTACAAAATTTGCCACCCCTTTTGCTTTGACATGTGAGAGATTGTAGAACTTTATCATTGCCTTTTGCATAGTCTCAAGGTCAAAGAAGACATTGTTATAGTCATCATATGACATATCCCTCTTCTTTCCTTGATATGTGCTTTGGTGCATTGGCTCCCTCACCATCTTCATTATGTGTTCATTAATATGTTGTCAGTCTCTCCTTACATGCAGTGGCTGAGGGAGTATACTACCCATGAGTTTATTTTGCTTCATCTTCCCTTGCATAGCCTATGTTTTGGCACAAAAGCTTGGTGTTTTCTCCTTTGTTGAGCTCTTGCTAAGGGGTATTTTGGTTGATACACCTTTTGTGTCCCCTTTGTTGATGAAGAGAAAGTGTGCTCCTTAGTGAGCTGATTTGGACGATAGTCGTTGATTGCTGTTGAGGTTGAGGTCTCTGGTGTTGGTGAAGGTGATTCTTCCTTGGATTTTCCTTTATCCATGTATGTGGTAGTTGTTTTTGTAGGTCTCTTTCGTAGAGATTTTATGTGTTCCAAATCCTCTGGGGATGTTGTTGGTACACCCTCATAAAGCTATACAACTACCACCATATTTTTTTCTGCATTGAAGAACTTCATGTGCCGAAAGGTCCACCCTATTGTACAATTCCGTTTTGCCATCCATGCTCGACTGAGAACTATTTCTTTGTGTAGATTCCCACGAGCCATGACAAAAAACTTTCCTACCTCGGGGTGATCTTCTATCTCCCAGGAGATTTCAATGACTCCTAAGCAGTCACCAAATACATGTGCAGATTTTTGTACATACTACAAACTTGGTTGTTGGATTGAGATTAGGCTTACCTAGCAAACACCAAGTTCGATGAGACATCATATTTTTCTCTGCACTCATGTCAATGAGAGCTAACCTTTTCAGTTGAGATCCATCTTTGTGTTGTATCCTCATGACAATCCTCGTCCTCGCAGGGGGAACATATGAATCTCCTTGTTCATTTGTTGCATGTGCTGCCTTTGGCAGTTTGGTTGGTGCTGGCTCCTGTGGAGTTTGTGGCTTGAAGCTTGATGAAGTAGCACCTTCTTCCTCTTCTAGGTTTATCTTCAGATTTGGCATTGGTTGCATAGGTCTTTGCGGGATTGGTTGTGGTTGCTCTTGACTCCTTGATGATTCTGCACCTGCTGGTGAGCTAGCACTTGATTCCTTTTGTAAATCATTCTTTAATGTTGACCCATTGTTTGCAGGTTCTTTTTTGCTTTGGGATTCTTCTTTATTTAGTGCAGGCTCTCCACCATTGCTGAAATGGTGAATGTCACACCATGTGCTTGATTGATTAGCTTCCTTCTTTGAAGGTACAGGTTCACTTGGCTTGGATGTAAGTGGAAGCTTGGCTTGCACACTAAGGCTATCTTCTTGTATATGAGCACTCGGCACTTGTTTCGACACCTCTTGAGACTTCTGTAGATTGATAGATACCTTTGCTAATTGTCTCGCCAAAACAAGATCTTTTTGTAGGTGTTTTGGAGTCATAACATAGAATTGTCCTTCCAAAGGCTGTGAATTTATGTAAATGGATGAATGAACCATTCCTAGGCACTCCTCTGATGATTTACCACAAGCTTGAATGGTCTTCTTAGCCTTATCTAAGGTTGGTTTCTCGGAGAGTACCCATGTTGAATGGGACATGAAGGTCTTATCTACCTCAAGGTCTACTAGAGCTAAACTTGGTAGTTTAACACCAGATTTACCCACAATATCAAATTTGATCCATTTAGAGGTAGTGGTCTTACTTGTTGGTATGTTGGTTGTAGCACGAGTCTGCATTTGTGGTCTTGATATTTCTATGTCCTTCTTTGCCATGTCTGCTTTTTGATCCACTGGGGTTTCTTTGTTATGTATCGTAGCCTCTTCTCCATTCATACCTTCTATGCCATCCTTGATTGTTTGTCCCTCTCTGACATCTTGTCTTGGAGTTTGCTTGTGGAGTCTGCTCTTGCATAGTTGTCGATTGCATCAAGGTGTCTCTCATGTGATCTAGCTTTGCATTGTCGACTTGGAGCTCCATTACTTGAGACTTCAAGAGATTTGTTGTGCTTTGTGGTAGGATCTGTCTCTTTTGAGGTGATCTTGGTGGGGATTTTGATGATTCCTTGGGAGATGATTGTGTTGATGGTGCAGGAGACTTCTTCTGCTGAGCATCTGCAGCTATTAAGCCTTCTTTGGCACTTCCAAGTGGCATCTTTTTGCTTGGCGTAAGCATCGGGCAGTCCTTTAGGAGGTGGGCTATTCCACAACCTGTGCATTTGCAGCTCTGCTGAAATTTCTCATCCTTGAGTGTATCATTCGGTGGTCCATGATATGGCTGATACTCATTACCATCTGTATCTCTGTATGCATATGTGAGGTCCTTCACATGTAGATACTTGAAGACTCTTGGTTTGTCAGGCTTCTTTCCTTGAGGGGAGGGGAAAATAGCAATTGGAATTGGCCTCCTTGATTGTCTTCATACAAGCATTGAATGCTTGATACGGTGGTTATTGACTTCAGCTGGAAGCTTCCTTCTATCCTATATTCTGACAGAGGCTTCATTGGAACGTACTGGCTTTGCAGACTTGTAGAATGTACTGCCGCCTGGGTCATATGTGTTGTTGAAACTTGCTCCATCACTTCACTGAATTTAGGTTTGTACCCCTCTTGTGCATGCTTTGGTGATGATTTCCCAAGGGGTTTCGTGGCAGAGAAAATGAAAGTGGGGGCTCCCCCCTTCCCAAGCAGTTCTCCAGGTGGAAGTCGCTGAGTCTCGCCGCCTGATGACTCCATGCTTGTTGTGAATAGATATTGCATGTTTGTGTTCAGTAACGGTGGCAAACTAGGCTTGAGGTGCTCACTGTGTGGTTTTATGTATGCATTAGGGGTGATCCCATGTGCTTTTGGTGTGCCTATGTGAGCCTCACATTTGGCAAGTGTTGTGTCCTCTCTAGTGAGTGATTTGATGCTGATGCATGGTGTGAGCTGATGCACTCTATTACTGATGCTTGCCTTGGCATATTAGTGCTTTGATTGTAATTATGTGCATTGATGGGTGGTTGTGTAAGATCTTGCAAATGTGGTGCTCTCTCAATCATACTTTGTGAAAGGGGTGATTGTGGTGCAGCACCATTGTTAGCGGCTAATTGCATATCCCTATGTGATGCACTAGTGGTTGAGGGGGCTACATGTCCCTGATGAGTGTAGTGTATGTTAGGGGTAGAGTTAGAGATACTTACAGGCTGTATAGCTCTTCCATTGTTGGGTGATTGATGATAGTAGCTTGAGCCTTCACTTGTTGGTACCCCTGGACCATGAGGGAGCATTCTTTGTTCTTGCATAGGCAGCTCTTGGTTGTTCATTACCTGGCCTTCACACTTCACTGAATCTTTTATAACTTGCATGGGTTGTGAAGTTATCATGGGATCAAAGCCTGGTGGGTGGCTTAGAGTGGGTTGTGAAGTTATCATGGGATCAAAGCCTGGTGGGTGGCTTAGAGTCGGCTTTAAAGCTTGTTGGGCATTGACACTCTTGGCGAATTGAATATTGCCTAGTGTTGGGTAAATGGCCTTCTGTGGCCGGCCGCCCATTGACTACTAACATTATATGTATTCTTTTACACTCATTGTGAATACAACCCGTGCTAACCCTATCCTGTGTGTGCTTCTCCTTCCTTGCACTCCATAGCTTGCTCGCCCGCGTCGCGACCGCGCTCCCGCACCCTTAATTCTGGTATCAGAGCGGCGCTTAGTGTTCCCGACATCTCCCGCACGTGACCGCATTCTATGGTGAGGAGATAAGCTTACTGTGTGAGAAGAAATTGAAAAACGTTTTTGCACAGAGTGGAGATTTGAAATCGTTTTTCATTGTTTAGCTATAGGAGAGTGATTAGCTAGCTTCTGGGTGATAGTGGGTAGCAGAAGAAGTGCTTCTTTGCTTCATACACACACACATACACAAAAACGTTTTTGTGCAGGAGAGCCTTCTGTGCAAATTTGTGAGCAAGAGAGAGAGAGAGTGTGTTTATCACAGCAGGTATCTAGCATGCTTGCTTTGCAGGAGAGTGAGAGAAATGAGCCATTTCTTCATCTACACACACACACGTTTTTGTGCAGGCAACAGAAAAGCCATTAATTTGTTTTTAATTAATTATTAATTAATTAGTTAAGAGCCCGTTCCCACGGCATCTCCTCCCGGCTTCGTTTTCGAGCTCACGGCTACTCCGAACGAGCATTTTCTTCACCGATTTGCCCACATCGAGCCTCGACATCGCGCCTACGAGCTTCAAGTCCATCATCGGCTTCTCAACCACGTTCCGTCTCATCGGCCCCGTTCGTGAGCTACCTCGCTCCCGGGCACATCGTCTTCGTCCAGGTACGACCCACATCGGGTCTCGGCTACACATACTCTTGTTTTCTGCTCTTACAAGTTGCAGGACGAGCTTAGCCATACGACGGCTACGCTCTATTTTGGCATGCACAGAGCAGATTTATGTATGTTATATTGTGGGTCCGCTGGTTGTGTCACGCTAGCGAACATGACCGCCGCTGCGGTCTTTCAGGTTCTCTGGACAGTCAGATTTATGTATGTTATATTGTGGGTCCGCTGGTTGTGTCACGCTAGCGAACATGACCGCCGCTGCGGTCTTTCAGGTTCTCTGGACAGTCAGGATGTATGACATTGTGGTTAGCTCTCAGTCAGCTGCATAGCTTATTTTGTGAGTGACGTGAGGTTTTCTAGCTGGGGGATACCCATGTCCGGGATCCTTTCGGTGATATAGGTGGAAGTCCCTCGAGCATCCCATTCGGCATCAGCATAGGATGTATTGGACTGTGGATAGTCTGTGGATTGCATCTTGTGCTCGCTTACGCCGTTGAGGCATTGTTGTCACTTATGCGTAGTGGTTTGACCACTTTCAGAGACAGATCAGTTCTCTTGTGATCGTCGCAGACAGTTTGCCAGTGCAGTGGGAGATTAGCCTTTTGAGCTATTTTGGGTTTGGTTTTGTGGTTTTTGAGCCGTTTTACAGGGGAAACTCTGCCGGATTTTTCCCAGAGTTCAGTAGTGCTATACGCACGTGGCTCTATTGCTTGTTAGCACAGTTGTTTTGGGTTTTTACAGCCATTTTAAATTCTGCCAGATTTTGGTCCAGTTTATGCCATAGTTGCAGTTTACTCTCTACATCAGTCAATTTTGATCACTTTTGCTTGGGCTTACAGTGCCATCGTACAAAGGATACTCTGCCAGATTTCTCTTGGAGGTTTCACGCTTTGTCTAGCTCTTATGGCATCGTCTACGAAGGATAGCAATGTTTTCGACATCAAAAAGTTTGATGGTTCGAACTTCGCGCTATGGAAAGAGCAGATTCAAGATATTCTTGTACAGAAGAAGCAAAAGGCTCCTATTGTTTTTGCTACTAGACAAGCAGCTTTAACTGAACACTTTCAGATTAATGATTTTGAATGGACCAAGCTTGATGCTATGGCGAGATCGACGATTCGCCTACACCTTGCTGAGTCAGTTTATTTCACAGTGCTTGACTGTGCTACAGCGCATGCTACATGGTTGAAATTGTGCAACACTTATGAGCAGAACACTCCCAGTAACAAAGTGTTCCTTATGCGTAAGCTCTTCAATCTCAGGATGAAAGAGAATGGCAATGTTGCACACCATATCAATGACTTCGAGTCCATGTTTGCTCAGATGCGTGCTCAGCGAATGAACCTTGATGATGAGTTGAAAGCTATCTTTTTGCTTTGCTCATTACCAGCTTCATGGGATACATTTTGCACGGCAGTTAGCAATTCTGCACCCAATGGGAATCTTGTGTACAATAACATCACTGGAGCTCTTCTCAGTGAGGAATCAAGACGCAAGACGATGGGTAGCTCGCATCATGGTGAAGCTCACTATGTGCAGAAAGAGGGCAAACAAAGACGAGGTCGTAGTAAGCAGCGTGATTCTGACAAGGATGGCAAGAGAGATGGTCAATCTCGTGGTCGTTCTCAGTCTCGTGGCAAAAAGGACATTCGGTGTCATTTCTGTGACAAGTATGGTCACTTGAAGAAGGATTGCTATGCATGGAAAAGAGAGAGGGCAAAAGGCAAAGAAAAAGTCAGTGGCAGTGCTCATGTTCATGCGTTAGAGGATAAGCCAAAGAGTTCCGTGAAGATTGAAGAAATCAATGTTGTTACTCATGACAGTGATTCACAAGACATTCTTGTGCTTAATCAGTCGTCAGAGACATTTTATGATGCCCAAGAAAGTTCATGCCTTGAGAGTAATATTTCAGCAGAGATTCTTGTCAGTGGTGAGGTTTCACATGCCTGGATCTTGGACTCTGGTGCGTCTCTTCATGTAACTCCGCATAGAGAATGGTTCTCTCGTTATGAGGAGACAGGTCACTTTGGGAGATTCTTATGCATGTGATATTGTTGGCATTGGTGACATTCCTACGGTGCTTTCCAATGGCATGACATTTGTCATTGAAAATGTTTGTCGCGTGCCCTGTTTGACAAGAAACTTGATCTCTATTCCGCAGTTGGATGACCTTGGCTACAAGGTTACTTTCTCTCAAAGTTCTTGGAAGATCAGTAAAGGCAACATGCTTGTTGCACATCGTTCTAAAGTTGGCTCCCTCTATCCTTTGTATGTGTCAAAGAAAGATACTGTATTATCTGTAACCGAGCAGCCGTCTGTTTCATTGTGGCATAGCCGGTTGGGACACATGTCTAGAAAAGCAATGGAGACTCTTTCTCGTTCGGGTTATTTGCCTGATTTATGCTTTTCAGATTTTATGTTTTGTGAGCATTGCATGTACGGAAAACAAACGCGTACGTCAAGAAATATCTCTTTTGACAAAGAAAGACAGCCTTTAGAGCTGATACACAGTGACGTATGTGGCCCCATGCCGACGAGGTCTCTTGGTGGTGCACAGTATTTTGTCACTTTCATCGATGATGCTACACGTAAAGTTTGGGTGTATGGCCTAAGGTCTAAGGATCAGACATTTTCCTATTTTCAGTGATTCTTGTCGAGTGTGGAAAACCAATCTGGCAAGAAAGTTAAAGCTTTGAGGTCAGATAATGGTGGTGAGTACATCTCCAAAGAGTTTGCAGACTTTTGCGCAGGAAAGGGTATAAAAAGGGAGTTCACTGCTCCATATATACCTGCCCAACACGGTGTTGCAGAGCATATGAATCGTACGATTCAGGAAAGGGTAATGTCTATGCTGTCACAATCTGGTTTACCTCAATCATTTTGGGCTGAAGCCTTGATGACAGCTATTTATTTGATCAATCAAACACCGAATGCTACATTGCATTTCAAAGTGCCTGAGGAGTTATGGACGGGACATCCAGTCTCTTATCACAGACTCAGGACTTTTGGCTGTGAGGCTTATGCACATGTGCCTAAGGAGCTTTGTGCTAAGCTTGATCCAAAGTCTCGAAAATGCATCTTTATTGGCTATGGACAAGATGGTCAGTTTGGCTACCGTTTATGGGATCCACAAAGTCAAACAGTGATTCGTAGCAGTGATGTTGTTTTCAACGAGACTAGAATGCATAAACAGCCAGAGAAGGAGGTTGAATTTCGTAAAGTCACATTTAGTGATGTCTCGCCTCCTATGCCTAACATTCCGTAAGTTAATGCTCCACTTGATAGAGCTACTGAACAGCCTAGCACTAGTAGTTAGCCAAGAAGATCAGAGAGGATCTCACATCCGCCAGATCGCTATGTTCCTGGCGTTGATTTTGTGTTGCTGACAGACAGTGGGGGTGAGCCGTCTTGTTACAAAGAGGCTATGCTAGCGGGTGATAAGTCTCAGTGGGAGCTTATGATAAAGAGTGAAATATCTAGCATTGAAAAGAACAAAACTTGGGAACTTGTTCCGTTGCCAAAAGATCAGAAAGTGTTACCATGCAAATGGGTCTTCAACCCCTGATGCTACGCCTAAGTACAAGGCAAGATTGGTAGCTAAAGGCTTTAAGCAAGAGCATGGCATAGGTTTCGATGAAATCTTTTCGCCTGTTGTCAAGATGACGACTTTACGTGTCATGCTTGGTCTTGTGGCTACAGAGAATCTTGAGCTAAAGCAGATGGATGTAAAAACAGCTTTCTTACACGGTGATCTTGATGAAGAGATCTACATGGCTCAACTAGAAGGGTTTGAGAAGCCTGGCAAGGAACATTTGGTGTGCAGATTACGCAAAAGTCTCTATGGCTTAAAGCAGGCACCCAGGAAATGGTATCATAAGTTTGATACTTTTATGCATTCTCAAGGGTTTAACAGAAGTAAGGAGGATCCATGTCTCTATGTGAAAAAGCCAAGAGACGGACAACTCATTATGCTTATTCTTTATGTTGATAACATGCTTATTACTGGTCATTCAAAGAAGGACATTGCTGATCTTAAGCAGAAGCTATCAAGTCAGTTTGACATGAAAGATTTTGGTGATGCTCATCATATACTTGGTATACGTGTTACTAGAGACCGCAAGAAAGGGTTGCTATACATGCCTCAAAAAGAGTACGTGCATAAAGTGCTTGAGCGTTTCAGTATGCAGAGTGGGAGACCAGTTAGTACTCCGTTTCCTGCTTACTTGAAACTCAATAAAGATGATTGTCCTAAATCTGTGCCATGGTGGCTACGAGACCTGACATTGCATATGCAGTGGGAGTTGTCAGCAGGTTCATGTCCAATCTAGGAAAGAAGCATTGGGAAGCTGTAAAGTCGATTCTCAAATGCTTGGGTTGTACAGCAGACAGACAGCTTTGTTTTGGCCGTGGAGAGTTATCCATTCAGGGATATGTTGACAGTGATTATGTAGGTTGTGTTGACAGTCGTAGGCCCACTACAGGATGGATTTACATATTTGCTGGTGCTGCTATTTCTTGGAGATCTGTGCTTCAAGATTGTACGTCAATTTCTACCACTGAAGCAGAGTATGTTGCTGCTAGTAAAGCATGCAAAGAAGCAATTTGGCTTGCTCGTCTAGTGGGAGATCTTGGCATTAAGGTGCAGTTAACACTTCTTCACTGTGACAGTCAGAGTGCTATTGCCTTGGCAAGGAATCCAGTGTTTCATGCTAAAACGAAACACATTGATGTTCGACATCATTTTGTACGGGAATGCCTGGCAGAGAAGCGTCTTGACTTGGTGAAGATTTATACTACAGAGAACACAGCAGATGCACTCACTAAGGAGCGAACGGTTTTAGTGCTGTCGTCAGTCGATGGGCATTTCGTGAAGCCCCTATCGCTTCACTTTTATGTACATATTACGTACTAACATCCCTTTTTTTGGCACATTGGCCATTTAGTGGGAGAATGTTGGGTAAATGGCCTTCTGTGGCCGGCCGCCCATTGACTACTAACATTATATGTATTCTTTTACACTCATTGTGAATACAACCCGTGCTAACCCTATCCTGTGTGTGCTTCTCCTTCCTTGCACTCCATTGCTTGCTCGCCCGCGTCGCGTCCGCGCTCCCGCACCCTTCACCTAGAGACTCACATTGCTCTGGAGGTGAGAAGCTCTTTGTTGGAAGAAGATTAGAACTCATTTGTTCTTGTGAATATCTTACATTGGTTGTAGCACCTATGGTCTGTTGATTGTTGGCAATCAAACTAGGTCTCTGGCTTCCAGTGCTAGATTCATTCTCATGGGTTAGGTTGCTCACATTGCTTGGGGCTAGTGTGGCCTCTTGGGGGTCACTACTCCTAGGATTCCTATAAAGAACCAAAGCTTGACCGTTCCTAGGGTCTTTGATGGATAAGAAAGGGAACCACCCCTTGGCTTCTTCATCAGACATGTCTTGAGGAGGGATGGGCCTATAGAGATTTAGGTCTGGATCTTGATAAACAATGGCCTTGCTCATTGGTTCCTCAAACATCCTTAAGAGAGGGGTTCCATGGACATAATTTGGAGGATTTGGATGAAACAATTCAAAATAAATGCCCAAAACAGTTGTGAACATTCTAATGCTGCTATCGAAGGATGGTTGACGACGAACGATTGCCACATCTATTAGCTTAAGTGTATATGCTGGATTCGATTCCAAAGAATTTGAAATCATGCTTTGTTGGCTCTCACTAGACTCTTTTGAATTTGAGATTACGTGAATAGTACGAATGGGTACTATATTGTAATCATCATCATGAATGAACGTTTTGTCTATGCTGTGTTCCTTATCAAAGCTCTCATTGTTTGATGCTTCACTCATCCACCTGTGAATCCTTGAGTTGACCCATGATGGAACTGAGGAGTCGTCTCCAGTTGTGGTTGACTCAAAGTCATCCATTGGCATTCTAGTCACATCAGATAAGAGTGATCTGTCATATTAATACGCGTAACAGCATCTTGTTGCCGTAGGTAGATGTAGTTGGAACCCCAATCATGGATCATTTTGAGTTGCCGCATGAACGGTCGTCCAAGAATGATATCATAATTAGGATAGTTCCCAAAATCTACTATTGCAAACATGTGTTCGAATTCAACTCCACATGAGGAGACTATGACTTTTTCTAGAAGTCCGATAGGCCTCTCTATGTATCCATCAGCCAACTGCAATCTCATGCCTGTATGCCGTAAAGGTGGTTTTCCCCATTTCTCCCAGACTATTTTTGTGACAACTGAAACACCTGCCCCACAATCTAGGATAGCTAAATGGCTATGCCCTACGTATTCTACCGGCAGTGTTGTGTTTTCAGTCTCTTCTTCGTAATAATCCCCTTCTTTGTTCAATGGAACTGGCTGAAGGATCTATATTTGCCCTTCTTTTAATGACTCTTCATTTTATTTTGTCTTTTTTTGCTCCTAGCCCTTCTAGCGCTTCGTGCTTTCCAGCTATTTCGGTGGCTCTTATTTCTCTCACTAGGGACATTGCTTTGTCCTTCCGTGTCTTGCTCCTTGGCATTGGCCTAAGCACTAGTTATGTCGTGAATAGACACTACTTGTTCTATTTCAATTGACACTAGTGGTGAGCAAGGTTGTGGTGTGTGTAGTGGTGTTGTTGGCCCTTGATTGGCTAGATGACCACTCATGACATCCCTTGGCACTCTATTTCTTAGCTCATCCACTACATAAGGGTTATCTATGCATAGATATGTTGCTCCATTTCTACCTATGTAGCGATCTCCTTGGTAGTTCACCCATGGTGCTGGATCAAAATGAGAGTGGTAATCCCTCGATTTTGATCGCAAAGCGATGCATACAATCCTTATAGATTTTAGAACCATAACTATTTTCCTTGTGAAACCTAATCGTAATGTCAAAGTTCAATTCAATGCCGTAGGGCACTGAGTGACTAGATGACGTGGTGGCCATGCTTGCGTCTGATTGGGTTCCATAAGCCAATTTTTGTACTAGATCGCTCACGTGAGGGTGTGATCTAGCTGTGCTCTCTTGAGTCTTACACCTTAGCTGCATAGGGTTTTACTAGCAAAAGGTGCCTTTTTTGGTTGTTTTTGGCTCTTTTTGGTCAATTTTGGCCCGTTCAAAAAATCTTGACTTTGCCCAAAATTTTTCAGAACCCGTTTTGAAGGTACTAGAACAATACTGCACAAAGAAATAGTGCACTTTTTGCTCTCCAACCTCTTTTCCCTTCCCCTTTCTTTTATTTTCTTCTCCCTTCCCTCACAAGAGTGCTAGGTACTGACTCAAGAATTAAAAATTAATTTTTTGGGCAAAAATGCTTAGACACGCGTGTCTAATGTTGGACACACGTGTCTAACAAAAACTTGAGCTTTTCAAATTTTGAAAATGGGGTTGTGATCAATATGCCTAGGACATGCCAAATATGTGCTCAGATCCCAAATTGGCCAAAAAGTCCTTAGACACGCGTGTCTAACCTTAGACACGCGTGTCTAATGCAACAGTGTCAGTTTTGACATACAAGTAGATCATGCTGTAGCCCATGCTTAGGTGAGTCCTCCATGTGCTTGGTTCACAAAATGGATACTTAAATGAGGTGTGGGAGCCAATTTTGGCAGAGTTTGACACTTAGGAGATTTCTGGCTTTTGAGCGTTGATTATGTGTTCAAATTTGGCTGTGATTACATGAGAAGATTGCCCTTGATGTGAGGAACATGCACATGAAGTTTGGTGCCTTTTTGCTGAAAAAACCTTAGACACGCGTGTCTAACATTAGACACGCGTGTCTAATGCAACTGTGTCAGATTTGACATGCAATCACATGTTTGTGTTGCCCATGCCGTGGTGAGTCTTCCCATGTGCTTGGTTCACAAAATGGATTCTTTAATGAGTGGGAAGGGCTACGTTTAGCAGTGTTGGACACTAGATGAGTTTTAGCCTTTTGAGCCTGATTTTGGTGCTTGATTTTTATCAAATGAGTGGCCAAGATGTGGGGAACATGTAGCATGAAGCTTGACCTGTTCTGGTGAAAAAGGGTTAGACACGCATGTCTAACATTAGACACGCGTATCTAATGAAAATGATAGGTTTTGAAGTTTTGATTGTAGATTCCAGATATGCAAAGATCTTTGAAATTGGGTATTGTTTCAGTTGGTTTCTGTGGGAAATACTTCAATTTATGGCCAGATTTGAACTGTGGCTATGTGTCACCAATTGGCCGACCATTTGGTCCATTCCTACTTTTTGCGTCTCGTTCACTTGAGGCCAGGCCGGTGTCTCATGTGAAGAGGCCAGTATTTTGCTGACATGGACGGGAGCCAGACTGGTGCCACCCGTGTGTTAGCAGGATGGTGTCGTATGGACGGGAGCCAGATCAGTGCCACCCGTGTATGACCTGGACTGTGTTCGATCCATGGGACTGTCACGCCATGGAAGAGCCAGTATTCGTGCCGTGTTTTACCTATGGGACTGTCACACCTAGGGAAACTCGTGCCTGGAACTGTGTCTTACCTATGGGACTGTCACTCCATAGGAAGACCAGGATTTTTATGTTTTATGTCGAGCCAGTTTTGTGCCGACAGATATTTTGTACATGTTCCATGAACGGGAGATATGTCCATGTTACTTTTTGCACATGCACACATATTTTGTATGCTTGAAACTGTTTTCGCATGACATGTATTTGTGTGTTTGCCTGCTTGACGTGTTACTTACTGAGCGGGGACGCCTGCCAGTGAGTCGTGAAGTCTGCTCCTGTCCCCAGACGGCTGGCTGCGAACTGCACAGCAGGCGGCTACTCTTCCCAGGGGCTGCAACTACAGGCGGCTGTTCTTCTCCTTGCGCCTGTTTTCCTGCAGGCTGTGGTACCTTCCACACAGGCGGCTGCCCCCACTTCAGGTCGCATGCTGCTGCTCTTCACAGACGGCTGACTACCTTAAGGCGACTGCACTTCTGTACCCTCATGCAAGCGTGGAGTTAAACTCCACCTTAATTTTATTAAAAGTTTACCCCTTCAAGCGTTAATCGCATCGCATCTATCTGGCCGCTGGCGTGGAAATCATCAACCGGCGACCATCTCTTCCTTTGGCGCATACTCTTCATGAAGGCGATTGCATCAGAATCCCTTGTTGCTGGCTGCGCATACCTCTACACAGAGTTGGCTGAGCTGAATATCACTGCTGTGGCTGCTCTGAGGCGTGGACTCTCTACAGGCGGCTGACCCTGTTGCTGCTGCGCCTACTGCCCCTCTACAGGCGACTGAACATTGCTGTGGGTGGCTGCGTTGAATTCTGCAGGGGGGTGCTTATGCTGCTGCTGCCTGCGCCAAATTGTCTACAGGCGGCTGTGCTGCATACGACTCCCTCTTTCCTCTCCAATAGGCGGCTGCTTACCCTGCACAACAGCTGCCACCTTTTGAGGGCTACGTTTCTCTTCCTACAGTCAGCCGGCTCTTTGCAACAAGGTGCTTCCTAGTGGTTGTTTTCTCTCATCCTCTCAGGCGGCTGTGGTCTTTCGAGGTGATGCTTGTCTTGGTGGTTCACCACGAGGCAACTGCTTCTTCATCAAGGGTGGTTTCATCTCCTTCATACTTCAAGTATGGGTTTTCTATCAACCATCTACAAGTAAGTGATTTTCAGATTTGAGTAAAGTATTATATGTTTAAATCTGGTAAAAGATTCGTCCCGCTCGGCCTACACCCGTTCGGTGCCGGGTTGTCCAAGCTATATGGGCGAACCTCGGTCCAAAGGTGCTGAGATCGGGAGAGCCAGGCGTTAGTACGAGAGCGCCTGTCTGTGCGTGGTCTCGGAACACCAGTGTGGTGCTCTCCGCGGAGTCCAGTGAAAGCACAGGACCGTAGCGATTGGACCACACTAGTGGTCAATCTGCTTCGAGCTTCTACATCGAAATTCGAGTTATTTGTTTAGTACTGTTTTCATATGTACATGGACATTATCTGGTTCTCAGAACCCATGGAGCATTGTATTCTTTAAATACTCCCAATAAATATATCATATATTGAGGGGGGGGTCGGCCCGTTCCGGCCCCAGTGCTGGTGTCCATCTTTCCATTTCTGTTCATTTAAAGTTCAAGTTATTTTAAGTTGTCCATTTCATATTTGTGGTTTTAAAGTGGTGCTATTAAACGTGTAGGTGTCCAATTGAGTCTTTCCCACTTGACGGGATCGGTTTCATTGGTATCAGAGCACGGTTGTTTCCCTCTTCCTAGTGGGGAAACGAACCTGTGTACTGGACATCCCGCTTTTAGCAAACTTTGAACACAATGGACAGCCAAGGCAACCCTTTGGAAGTGCCAAACTCGAGGGGTCCATCTAGTGCTTCTCGTGGGTCTGATGCCCTGCGAGGTAGACACAAGCCCCTTGAAAGGGTTATGGATAGTGAATCCAAAGGTCAACTGTCTCCAGGAAAGACAGTTATGCTTGAACAAGACCCTGATGCTATGAGGGCTGAAATGGAACATATGAGAAAACTTTTGCAGGCTCAAGAGCAAGAATTGAAGTTTTTGCATGAAGATCCTCATCTACAAAGTGCTATTGAAGCCAGGAAGGCTGAGGCTATGGTTGATGTAACCTTTGAATCAATGGCTCGTGAAGTGGGCAAGAAACCAAGGGAGTTGGCACTTGCCTATCTCCTTCGCAAAGGTGATATCAAAGAGGGGGATGACGGAGAATTAAAATTCAGAAATCCACCTCGTTTAAAGCATGGAGATCCCGCATCCCAGAGGCTGAAATCTTATATGCAAAAGGAAGAGGTGACTGTCACCTCTCGTCATGCATCTTCTCCCCAAGGCACTAAGCCTGACAGATTTATGTATGCCAGTGCTCATGGAGGGCACGAAAGTCACATGCATGCAAGATATGTATCTCATGGTGACAGGTCTCCTTCCAGAAAAATTTTGCCTTCTGAGTTGTCTCATGGAGAGACTATGCCATATGCAGGTAAGTCACATGCATCTGAGCTTCGAGTTCGTGGAGCACATGCCACCGTGCCCCATGAAGCTTCTTTGACGGCCCATGGAGCCCATGCAGATAGGGCTACCCTGTTGGATAAGGGGAAAAGAAAAAGAGAGGACCATGAGCCTCATGCCAGGAAGCTCAAGGAGTTCAAAGCAGGTGATAAATCTGTCAAATTTGATGTCTTTCATGGTGAACACGATGCTTCTAAGGTGTTAGCGTTTGTGGCACAGTTCGACATTGCTTTTAGCGATGAAGACTTTACAGAAAAGTCGAAGGTGCGCCATGCTAGCATGTTTCTGAAAGGCACTGCTGCCCATTGGTGGATCACCGAAAAGATCACCAAGGATCCCATCTCTACTTGGAAGGAATTCAAAGAAAGATTTTATGCTCAGTTCCTGCCACCCAATGCAGAGCAAACTCTCACTCAAAAGTGGGATAGGCTGGAACAAAAAGACAATGAGAGTGTGCAACAGTATGTTAACAAATTTTGGAAAGTGTTGCTGGAAGTGACTCCCTTCATGCTAATCTCTGAGGAGGAAAGAAAGAGGAAGTTTCGTTCTGGATTGCAACCTGCTTATAGATCGGGTATTGAATTGCACCCAAAACATACGTTGCAGCAACTCACAGCTTCTGCCCTTGCTACAGAGCAATTGGTGCTCAAGATCAAGCAGGATCAAGGAGGTTCCAAGGCAAAGGACAAGGCTGCCCCAAATCAGCAAAAGGGTGGACAGCCACCTAAAAAGAACTTCCGAGAGCCTTACAAGGGTGGTAAAGCTGAAAATAAAGAACAGGGCCCGAGAAAGAACAAATTTGGATTAACCCCGGAGCAAAGAGAGCAATATGCTAAGGATGGAAAATGCTTTTCTTGTGGTAGCAAAGACCACATGTTCCGGCAATGCCCAGATCGCAAACCAAAGCACGAGGACAAGCACACCAAAGCAAATGTTCATGCAGTTCCTGATGTGCAAGGTAATACAGGTCATGATGCTAAAGAGAGAATGGTTTGCAAGGCATGGGGGCAAGTTAAGGATCAGCCCGCACTCTTTATGTTTGATGACTGTGCAACTGACAATTTCATCTCTATGCAAATGGCAGCTGCATTGGGTATTGAGGTTGAAAACATGGGACCTCAAATTGAAGCTGAAGCTGCATTTATTGGCAAAGAGGTGCAGGTTACCCCTTTGATTGGGAAGTTGCGTATCCATATACAGGGCTATCTTGACAATGAGCATTTCTTAGTTGCTCCTCTGAATGGATGTGATGTATTGTTGGGCAAGCCGTGGCATCATAGGCTTGAGCCCCGCAAAGACTACAAGTCCAATATGATTTCCTTTATGCATAAAGGCCGCATGCACTTTATTGATGCTGGCAAAGAAGGGGATTCTATCCCAGTTGTATCACACATCCAAATTAATAAAGCAATGAAAAAGAGTCTTTCAGCGTACTTGGTTTTTGTGCGTGATAGTCTTGTGCCAAATCATCAAAATGTGGATGCTATGTCTAATGATAGGCTGAATTTTCTTAATGCATTCAAAGACTGTTTTGCTGACTCATTGCCAGGTGAATTACCTCCCCAAAGGCCCGAAGATCATTGCATAGATCTTGTGCCAGGTAGTTCTCCACCTAACAAACCCGCATACCGAGTGAGTGCTGCACAACAAGAAGAAATTATGAAGCAGGTAAACGAGCTTTTAGAGAAAGGTTTGGTTCAGCCCAGTTCCTCACCTTACTGCTCTCCTGTGCTTCTTGTTCAAAAGAAGGACGGATCATTCCGTATGTGTGTAGACTATAGAGCTTTGAACAAGCTTACCATCAAGAACAGATTTCCTATTCCACGTATTGATGATATCTTGGATAAGCTTGATGGCTCAGCTTGCTTTAGCAGACTTGATTTGAAGAGTGGTTATCACCAGATCCGAGTGGTGCCACAAGATGTCCATAAGACTGCATTCAGGACAGCCTTCGGATTATATGAATTCTTGGTAATGCCTTTTGGTCTCACCAATGCTCTTGCTACTTTTAATCGTATGATGGATAGGATATTCCGATCCCATCGTAAGTTTACAGGAGTCTTCTTTGATGATATCTTGGTTTTCTCCAAGAATGAGCAGGAACACAGAACTCATTTGGTCACAGTGTTCGAAGAGTTGCGGAAGCATAAACTTTTCGTCAATGCCAAGAAAAGTGAGTTTTTCCTTTCAGAGATTCATTATCTGGGACATATTGTATCCAAAAATGGAGTTACAATGGATCCTGCAAAGATAGAGACTATTCGGAATTGGCCCGAATTGCAAAACGTACATCAAGTACGTAGTTTTCTGGGATTATGTTCGTATTACAGGCGTTTCATAAGGCATTTTGCTATGATTGCCACTCCTCTACATGATCTCACAAAGAAGAAAACTGTTTTCAAATGGACTTCAAAGGAACAGGATGCTTTCTTGCAGCTCAAACATGCGATCATATGTGGTCCAGTATTGATTGTTCCTGACTTGCACAAGTCATTCGTAGTTGAATGTGATGCTTGTGGTGATTGCATAGGAGCTGTCCTAAATCAAGAAGGGCATGCAGTTGCATACGAGAGCCGTCGTTTGCATGATGCTGAGCTTCATATGGATATCTATGAGAAAGAGCTCTTGGCTGTAATTCACGCCTTAAAGATTTGGAAACACTACCTTCTTGGGGCTGAATTTGTAGTCAAGACAGATCATCAAAGCTTGAGATACTTCTATCTCAAACTAAGCTTTCAGAGAAGCAAATGAGAATGGCGAATTTTCTTTCCATGTTTCATTTTCAGATTGTGCATACTCCAGGAAAGAAAAATGTCGTGGCCGATGCACTATCTAGGAGGCCTTATATTGCTGCAGTCTCAGTGGCCTCTCATGGAGATCTATCTGCTATGAGAGATTTGTATCATTTGGATGCTGAATTTTGCCATATATGGACTGATTTGATGGCTGGTCACTCACATGCCTCTTATGTTATCAATGAGGGTTATCTCATGAAGGATAATTGCCTATGTGTGGTGAAGGATTTACGTCCAAAGGTTATGGACGAATGTCACGCTCCACCTTATGCTGGTCATAGAGGTATTATGCCTACTACTCGCATGATTCAGAGGTATTTCTTTTGGCCAAGCATGCGTAAAGACATTGAGGCTTATGTGCGTGCATGTATCACTTGCCAAAAGGTGAAATTTGATAGGCACAAGCCTCCAGGTTTGCTTCAGCCATTGCCTATTCCCTCGCAACCTTGGGAAAGTATCACGATGGATTTTATTATGGATTTGCCTAGATCCCAGCATGGGAATGATGCTATTTGGACTATTGTGGACAGGTTTAGCAAGCAAGCTCACTTCTTGCCCGTCAAGAAAACCATCAAAGCTGATCATATGGTAAAGCTTTTTCTTGCTAATATTTTCAAGCATCATGGTATGCCTAAATCCATTGTTGGGGATAGAGATCCCAGGACTACAAGCCTATTTTGGAGGGCTCTATTTGATAATATGGGTACTAAGCTTGAATTTTCATCAGCTTATCATCCCCAAACGGATGGCCAAAGTGAAGCTGCAAATTCAGCTGTGTTGGATTTATTGAAGTGTTATGTGGCAGATCAAAAGAGTGCATGGGAGAAGTATCTTCCACTTGTTGAGTTTGCCTACAACAATACAATCCATGCTTCCACAGGAAAGGCTCCGTTTGAGATTATTTATGGCAGAGTGGTCTTGCCACCCATCCTTCGTACCAAGGATGAGATTTTTGCAGCTGATGAATATGTTCGTGACTTGGATGTTGCCTTTGGTCAGGTGCGGACAGCCATTGCAAGATCTCAGGATAAGCATAAAAAGGCTGCTGACAAGCATAGAAGGGACATGGAAGTCAAAGAAGGTGATTGGGTATTGCTGAAATTTGAGAAGGCTAGGCTTCGGAAGAGGCCAGGACGAGAAGGATCATACCCTAAGCTTTCTCCTCGCTATTATGGACCCTTCAAGGTGATTCACAAAATCAATGAAGTGTCCTACAGGCTTGCTTTACCTAGTCATTGGAAGATTCACAATGCTTTTCATGTGAGTCTATTTCGGAAATATGTGGGGCCAGATCCTGATGAGCCTGTCACAGAAGATCCGCCAGAAATTGAAGAGCTTGAGGAGATCCTCCAGCCAGAACAGATTGTTTTTCACAAGGAGAGAAAGTTACCCGCAGGAAAGCTTTCCAGGAGATACCTTGTGAAGTTTAAGAATTATTTGCCTATTGATGCCAAATGGGTAAATGAGGATTATTTTGCAGATTATCCGCAATTGTTGCAGGCATATCTTGAGGCTTTTAAGTTGAGGTCAACTCTTTAGAAGCCCGGGGGGATGTCACCAATTGGCCGACCATTTGGTCCATTCCTACTTTTTGCGTCTCGTTCACTTGAGGCCAGGCCGGTGTCTCATGTGAAGAGGCCAGTATTTTGCTGACATGGACGGGAGCCAGACTGGTGCCACCCGTGTGTTAGCAGGATGGTGTCGTATGGACGGGAGCCAGATCAGTGCCACCCGTGTATGACCTGGACTGTGTTCGATCCATGGGACTGTCACGCCATGGAAGAGCCAGTATTCGTGCCGTGTTTTACCTATGGGACTGTCACACCTAGGGAAACTCGTGCCTGGAACTGTGTCTTACCTATGGGACTGTCACTCCATAGGAAGACCAGGATTTTTATGTTTTATGTCGAGCCAGTTTTGTGCCGACAGATATTTTGTACATGTTCCATGAACGGGAGATATGTCCATGTTACTTTTTGCACATGCACACATATTTTGTATGCTTGAAACTGTTTTCGCATGACATGTATTTGTGTGTTTGCCTGCTTGACGTGTTACTTACTGAGCGGGGACGCCTGCCAGTGAGTCGTGAAGTCTGCTCCTGTCCCCAGACGGCTGGCTGCGAACTGCACAGCAGGCGGCTACTCTTCCCAGGGGCTGCAACTACAGGCGGCTGTTCTTCTCCTTGCGCCTGTTTTCCTGCAGGCTGTGGTACCTTCCACACAGGCGGCTGCCCCCACTTCAGGTCGCATGCTGCTGCTCTTCACAGACGGCTGACTACCTTAAGGCGACTGCACTTCTGTACCCTCATGCAAGCGTGGAGTTAAACTCCACCTTAATTTTATTAAAAGTTTACCCCTTCAAGCGTTAATCGCATCGCATCTATCTGGCCGCTGGCGTGGAAATCATCAACCGGCGACCATCTCTTCCTTTGGCGCATACTCTTCATGAAGGCGATTGCATCAGAATCCCTTGTTGCTGGCTGCGCATACCTCTACACAGAGTTGGCTGAGCTGAATATCACTGCTGTGGCTGCTCTGAGGCGTGGACTCTCTACAGGCGGCTGACCCTGTTGCTGCTGCGCCTACTGCCCCTCTACAGGCGACTGAACATTGCTGTGGGTGGCTGCGTTGAATTCTGCAGGGGGGTGCTTATGCTGCTGCTGCCTGCGCCAAATTGTCTACAGGCGGCTGTGCTGCATACGACTCCCTCTTTCCTCTCCAATAGGCGGCTGCTTACCCTGCACAACAGCTGCCACCTTTTGAGGGCTACGTTTCTCTTCCTACAGTCAGCCGGCTCTTTGCAACAAGGTGCTTCCTAGTGGTTGTTTTCTCTCATCCTCTCAGGCGGCTGTGGTCTTTCGAGGTGATGCTTGTCTTGGTGGTTCACCACGAGGCAACTGCTTCTTCATCAAGGGTGGTTTCATCTCCTTCATACTTCAAGTATGGGTTTTCTATCAACCATCTACAAGTAAGTGATTTTCAGATTTGAGTAAAGTATTATATGTTTAAATCTGGTAAAAGATTCGTCCCGCTCGGCCTACACCCGTTCGGTGCCGGGTTGTCCAAGCTATATGGGCGAACCTCGGTCCAAAGGTGCTGAGATCGGGAGAGCCAGGCGTTAGTACGAGAGCGCCTGTCTGTCGTGGTCTCGGAACACCAGTGTGGTGCTCTCCGCGGAGTCCAGTGAAAGCACAGGACCGTAGCGATTGGACCACACTAGTGGTCAATCTGCTTCGAGCTTCTACATCGAAATTCGAGTTATTTGTTTAGTACTGTTTTCATATGTACATGGACATTATCTGGTTCTCAGAACCCATGGAGCATTGTATTCTTTAAATACTCCCAATAAATATATCATATATTGAGGGGGGGGTCGGCCCGTTCCGGCCCCAGTGCTGGTGTCCATCTTTCCATTTCTGTTCATTTAAAGTTCAAGTTATTTTAAGTTGTCCATTTCATATTTGTGGTTTTAAAGTCGTGCTATTAAACGTGTAGGTGTCCAATTGAGTCTTTCCCACTTGACGGGATCGGTTTCACTATGTGCTCTACTTGTCCAAATGAAGTGAAACTTGGTGTATGAGCTATTGGTATGCTAGGAAACACATCTATGAGGTCAAATGTGAAAAATTATTTTTTCCTCAAAATCAGGCGTGTCTAATGTTAGACACGCGTGTCTAATGAATTTTTCAGATTTTTTACTTTTGACATGTGCAGCATGTGGGGCTTGTCTCCTAGATCACAAATATGCAAAAATATTCCAATTTGGACAATGTTTGACTTTCAAATGCATGGGGAACGCTTTTCCTGTCTGAAATGCAAAACTGATGAGTTTGATGTCCAAATGAGCTTAATTTTTGGTATGAAGTTAGATCTGGCATGTACACACCATGGGCAAGCTATTCATACAACTTTGACTCTTTTCTGACCACTTTTTTTTAGACACGCGTGTCTAAGGAATCTAGTGATAGAAAAATGCAAACTCAAATATGATGCATGCAGGTTGTAGAGAATGTTCCCCTCTTTCCAATGATATCTTGAAATCCCAAAATGGACAAGTTTTGGCCCCCCAAATGAGTGATTTAATTAGTTTTCCCAGCAGATTTGAACTGCAAGTACCTGCTCTAGATGTCCAAATGACTCATCTCTTGAATATGCAATGTGTATAGTGTGAAAATGAGATGTGTCACTTCAAAAATGCAAAATCATCAATTTTCATAGGCACGTGTCTAATGCTTAGACACGCGTGTCTAATGGATTTTGACAGTTTTTGAAATTTGAGTAATGCAAGTTGTTGACAGTTTTTGAAATTTGAGTAATGCAAGTTGTTGGGCTATGCCTAGGGTATATGCTCATGCAATGACAAGGCAAATGGATCACAGATGCTATGCTAAAGAAGTGAAATGCCTGGTCATGTCCAACTTCTGTCAAAGTGATGAAATGAGCACCAATTTAATGCAACTTGGGAAACAAAGAGCATGGGAGTGATGTACAGGTGCTAGGCAAACTATCCAATGCAATAAAGTTCACTTTTGGGTAGATTCTGTTAGACACGCGTGTCTAATGAATACACACAAAAAAATGACTTTTTTCAAATTTGCTCATTTGCAGGTTTTAGAGCATGCTTTTCTCATTCCAATGATATATTGAACTCCAAAAATGGACACTGTTTGCTCATCCAAACATATGCATGAAGGTTTTTGCAGAAAAAGCGCTATTGAAGATACACATGCAAATGAGTGGCTCTCGGTTGAGATGGGTGTGTTGCTACTTACCGTACTCCTAACAAACATAAATATACATCTAATCTATGTAAAATCAATGCAAAAATGATAACAAAACAACAAAAACACAATGAAAAACGGTACGAAAAGATTGCTCCAAAGAGCTCACAAGAGTCCTAAATCCTAAATGATATGCATATGGTGTGCCATCAAGAAGGCAATGAATGTCCCACACTCATTCCTACTCAATCCACTCCCTAATCCTAAGTGAAGGTCCTAGGTGATCCCCGACCCCCGGCCACTTATGCACATGCATTAGCGCTAATGCATGTGCATAAGTGCTAATGCATACACATAAGTGCTAATGCAAGTGCATTAGCGCTCTAGGCTTACCTAGAGCGCTAATGCACATGCATTAGCACTTATGCAAGTGCATTAGCGCTCTAGGTAAGCCTAGAGCACTAATGTGTATGAATAAGCGCTTATGCACATGCATTAGCGCTAATGCATGTGCATAAGCGCTTATGCATACACATAAGCGCTAATGCAAGTGCATTAGTGCTCTAGGCTTACCTAGAGCGCTAATGCACATGCATTAGCGCTTATGCAAGTGCATTAGCGCATAATGCATGTGCATTAGCGCTCTAGGTAAGCCTAGAGCACTAATGTGTAAGCATTAGTGCTTATGCACATGCATTAGCACTAATGCATGTGCATTAACGCTAATGCATGTGCATAAGCGCTTATGCATACACATAGACGCTAATGTAAGTGCATTAGCGCTAATGCATGAGCATTAGTGCATTACGCACTTGCATTAGTGCTTATGCAAGCGCATTTGCACACAAGCAGACGCTAATGCATGTGTGTGCATATATTTGTGTGTGTGTGTGTGCGCACACTAGCGCGTGGACGCGCATTCAACTATGTAAAAGAGGATGAATCCAATTAAACATACATATGACAAAACTTAACAAGCCTACCTCTTGATTAGAGTTTTGGGGAAGTCGGTAATCGCGTGGGTAGCACTCCAATAAGCTCCTTGCAACCTTGGAAAAACACCAAAAATACATGCAAACATTAGGTTAAACATAAATGACTTGAAAGTGATTGAAAGTGATTGAACGTAATTGAAACATAACAAAAAGCGTGCTAAATGACTAAACATAAACATAACTGACTAGAGCCTAGAGCGCTAATGCATGTGCATTAGCGCTTATGGTAAACCTAGGACGCTAATGTGTAAGCCTAGAGTGCTTATGGTAAGCCTAGAGCACTAATGCATGTGCATTAGCGGTTATGGTAAGCCTAGAGCGCTAATGTGTAAGCCTAAAGCGTTAATGCATGTGCTAGAGTGCTTATTGTAAGCCTAGAGCGCTAAGGCATGTGCATTAGCGCTTATGGTAAACCTAGGACGCTAATGTGTAAGCGTAGAGCACTTATGGTAAGCCTAGAGCGCTAAGGTATGTGCATTAGCGCTAATGCAAATGCATTAGCGCTCTAGGTTTACCTAGAGCGCTAATGCATATGCATAAGCGCATATGTATATAGATTAGCGCTTATGCAAGTGCATTAGCGCTCTAGGCTTACCTAGAGCGCTAATGCACTTGCATTAGCACGTATGCAAGTGCATTAGCGCATTATGCATGTGCATTAGCGCTCTAGGTAAGCCTACAGCACTAATGTGTAAGCATTAGCGCTTATGCACATGCATTAGTGCTAATGCATGTGCATTAGCGCTTATGCATACACATAAGCGCTAATGCAAGTGCATTAGCGCATTATGCATGTGCATTAGTGCTCTCGGTAAGCCTAGAGCACTAATGTGTAAGCATTAGCGCAAATGCATGTGCATAAGCGCTTATGCATACACATAAGCACTAATGCAAGTGCATTAGCGCTCTAGGCTTACCTAGAGCGCTAATGTACATGCATTAGCACTTATGCAAGTGCATTAGCGCATTATGCATGTGCATTAGCGATCTAGGTAAGCCTAGAGCACTAATGTGTAAGCATTAGCGCTTATGCACATGCATTAGCGCTAATGCATGTGCATTAGCACTAATGCATACACATAAGCGCTAATGCAAGTGCATTAGCGCTCTAGGCTTACCTAGAGCGCTAATGCACATGCATTAGCACTTATGCAAGTGCATTAGCGCTCTAGGGAAGCCTAGAGCACTAATGTGCTTATGCACATGCATTAGCGCTAATGCATGTGCATAAGCGCTTATGCATACACATAAGCGCTAATGCAAGTGCATTAGCGCTCTAGGCTTACCTAGAGCGCTAATGCACATGCATTAGCGCATAATGCATATGCATTAGCGCTCTAGGTAAGCCTAGAGCACTAATGTGTAAACATTAGTGCTTATGCACATGCATTAGCGTTTATGCATGTGCATAAGCGCTTATGCATATACATAGACGCTAATGTAAGTGCATTAGCGCTAATGCATGAGCATTAGTGCATTACGCACTTGCATTAGTGCTTATGCAAGCGCATTTGCACACAAGCAGGCGCTAATGCATGTGTGTGCATATATTTGTGTGTGTGTGTGCGCGCGCACTAGCGCGTGGACGCGCATTCAACTATGTAAAAGAGGATGAATCCAATTAAACATGCATATGACAAAACTTAACAAGCCTACCTCTTGATTAGAGTTTTGGGGAAGTCGGTAATCGCGTGGGTAGCGCTCCAATAAGCTCCTTGCAACCTTGGAAAAACACCAAAAATACATGCAAACATTAGGTTAAACATAAATGACTTGAAAGTGATTGAAAGTGATTGAACGTAATTGAAACATAACAAAAAGCGTGCTAAATGACTAAACATAAACATAAATGACTAGAGCCTAGAGCGCTATGGTGAGCCTAGAGCGCTATGGTAAGCCTAGAGCGCTAATGCATGTGCATTAGCGCTTATGGTAAACCTAGGACGCTAATGTGTAAGCCTAGAGTGCTTATGGTAAGCCTAGAGCAATAATGCATGTGCATTAGCGGTTATGGTAAGCCTAGAGCGCTAATGTGTAAGCCTAAAGCGTTAATGCATGTGCTAGAGTGCTTATTGTAAGCCTAGAGCGCTAAGGCATGTGCATTAGCGCTTATGGTAAACCTAGGATGCTAATGTGTAAGCGTAGAGCACTTATGGTAAGCCTAGAGCGCTAAGGTATGTGCATTAGCGCTAATGCAAGTGCATTAGCGCTAATGCAAGTGCATTAGTAATCTAGGTTTACCTAGAGCGCTAATGCATATGCATAAGCGCATATGTATACAGATTAACGCTTATGCAAGTGCATTAGCGCTCTAGGCTTACCTAGAGCGCTAATGCACATGCATTAGCACGTATGCAAGTGCATTAGCGCATTATGCATGTGCATTAGCGCTCTAGGTAAGCCTACAGCACTAATGTGTAAGCATTAGCGCTTATGCACATGCATTAGTGCTAATGCATGTGCATTAGTGCTTATGCTTACACATAAGCGCTAATGCAAGTGCATTAGCGCATTATGCATGTGCATTAGTGCTCTCGGTAAGCCTTGAGCACTAATGTGTAAGCATTAGCGCTAATGCATGTGTATTAGTGCAAATGCATGTGCATAAGCGCTTATGCATACACATAAGCGCTAATGCAAGTGCATTAGCGCTCTAGGCTTACCTAGAGCGCTAATGTACATGCATTAGCACTTATGCAAGTGCATTAGCGCATTATGCATGTGCATTAGCGATCTAGGTAAGCCTAGAGCACTAATGTGTAAGCATTACCGCTTATGCACATGCATTAGCGCTAATGCATATGCATAAGCGCTAATGCATACACATAAGTGCTAATGCAAGTGCATTAGCACTCTAGGCTTACCTAGAGCGCTAATGCACATGCATTAGCACTTATGCAAGTGCATTAGCGCTAATGCATGAGCATTAGTGCATTACGCACTTGCATTAGTACTTATGCAAGCGCATTTGCACACAAGCAGGCGCTAATGCATGTGTGTGCATATATTTGTGTGTGTGTGTGCACGCGCACTAGCGCGTGGACGCGCATTCAACTATGTAAAAGAGGATGAATCCAATTAAACATACATATGACAAAACTTAACAAGCCTACCTCTTGATTAGAGTTTTGGGGAAGTCGGTAATCGCGTGGGTAGCGCTCCAATAAGCTCCTTGCAACCTTGGAAAAACACCAAAAATACATGCAAACATTAGGTTAAACATAAATGACTTGAAAGTGATTGAAAGTGATTGAACGTAATTGAAACATAACAAAAAGCGTGCTAAATGACTAAACATAAACATAAATGACTAGAGCCTAGAGCGCTATGGTAAGCCTAGAGCGCTAATGCATGTGCATTAGCGCTTATGGTAAACCTAGGACGCTAATGTGTAAGCCTAGAGTGCTTATGGTAAGCCTAGAGCACTAATGCATATGCATTAGCGGTTATGGTAAGCCTAGAGCGCTAATGTGTAAGCCTAAAGCGTTAATGCATATGCTAGAGTGCTTATTGTAAGCCTAGAGCGCTAAGGCATGTGCATTAGCGCTTATGGTAAACCTAGGACGCTAATGTGTAAGCGTAGAGCACTTATGGTAAGCCTAGAGCGCTAAGGTATGTGCATTAGCGCTAATGCAAGTGCATTAGCACTCTAGGTTTACCTAGAGCGCTAATGCATATGCATAAGCACATATGTATATAGATTAGCGCTTATGCAAGTGCATTAGCGCTCTAGGCTTACCTAGAGCGCTAATGCACTTGCATTAGCACGTATGCAAGTGCATTAGCGCATTATGCATGTGCATTAGCGCTCTAGGTAAGCCTACAGCACTAATGTGTAAGCATTAGCGCTTATGCACATGCATTAGTGCTAATGCATGTGCATTAGCGCTTATACATACACATAAGCGCTAATGCAAGTGCATTAGCGCATTATGCATGTGCATTAGTGCTCTCGGTAAGCCTAGAGCACTAATGTGTAAGCATTAGCGCTAATGCATGTGTATTAGCGCAAATGCATGTGCATAAGCGCTTATGCATACACATAAGCGCTAATGCAAGTGCATTAGCGCTCTAGGCTTACCTAGAGCGCTAATGTACATGCATTAGCACTTATGCAAGTGCATTAGCGCATTATGCATGTGCATTAGTGATCTAGGTAAGCCTAGGGCACTAATGTGTAAGCATTAGCGCTAATGCATGTGCATAAGCGCTAATGCATACACATAAGTGCTAATGCAAGTGCATTAGCGCTCTAGGCTTACCTAGAGCGCTAATGCACATGCATTAGCACTTATGCAAGTGCATTAGCGCTCTAGGTAAGCCTAGAGCACTAATGTGCTTATGCACATGCATTAGCGCTAATGCATGTGCATAAGCGCTTATGCATACACATAAGCGCTAATGACTTGCATTAGCGCTCTAGGCTTACCTAGAGCACTAATGCACATGCATTAGCGCATAATGCATATGCATTAGCGCTCTAGGTAAGCCTAGAGCACTAAATGTGTAAGCATTAGTGCTTATGCACATGCATTAGCGCATGTGCATTAACGCTAATGCATGTGCATAAGCGCTTATGCATACACATAGACGCTAATGTAAGTGCATTAGCGCTAATGCATGAGCATTAGTGCATTACGCACTTGCATTAGTGCTTATGCAAGCGCATTTGCACACAAGCAGGCGCTAATGCATGTGTGTGAGCGCTAATGCATTGTCATAAGTGCATATGCATACACATTAGCGCTTATGCAAGTGCATTAGCGCTCTAGGCTTACTTAGAGCGCTAATGGACATGCATTAGCGCATTATGTGTGCATTAGCGCTCTAGGTAAGCCTAGAGCACTAATGTGTATGAATAAGCGCTTATGCACATGCATTAGCGCTAATGCATGTGCATAAGCGCTTATTCATACACATAAGCGCTAATGCATGTGCATAAGCGCTTATGCATACACATAAGTGCTAATGCAAGTGCATTAGCGCTTATTCATACACATTAGTGCTCTAGGCTTACCTAGAGCGCTAATGCACATGCACTAATGCACATGCATTAGCGCTTATGCAAGTGCATTAGCGCATAATGCAAGTGCATTAGCGCATAATGCATGTGCATTAGCGCTCTAGGTAAGCCTAGAGCACTAATGTGTAAGCATTAGCGCTTATGCACATGCATTAGCGTTAATGCATGTGCATTAGCGTTTATGCATACACATAAACGCTAATGCAAGTGCATTAGTGCTCTAGGCTTACCTAGAGCGCTAATATACATGCATTCGCACTTATGCAAGTGCATTAGCGCATTATGCATGTGCATTAGCGCTTTAGGTAAGCGTAGAGCACTAATGTGTAAGCATTAGCGCTAATGCATGTGCATAAGCGCTTATGCATACACATAAGCGCTAATTCTTAGCGCTAATGCAAGTGCATTAGCGCTCTAGGTAAGCCCTAGAGCGCTAATGCACATGCATTAGCACTTATGCAAGTGCATTAGCGCATTATGCATGTACATTAGCGCTCTAGGTAAGCCTAGAGCACTAATGTGTAAGCATTAGCACTTATGCACAAGCATTAGCGCTAATGCATGTGCATTAGCACTAATGCATGTGCATAAGCGCTTATGCATACACATAAGCGCTAATGCAAGTGCATTAGCGCTCTAGGCTTACCTAGAGTGCTAGTGCACATGCATTAGCACTTATGCAAGTGCATTAGCGCATTATGCATGTGCATTAGTGCTCTAGGTAACCCTAGAGCACTAATGTGTATGCATAAGCGCTTATGCACATGCATTAGCGCTAAGGCATGTGCATAAGCGCTTATGCATACACATAAGCGCTAATGCAAGTGCATTAGCGCTCTAGGCTTACCTAGAGCGCTAATGCACATGCATTAGCACTTATGCAAGTGCATTAGCGCTCTAGGTAAGCCTAGAGCACTAATGTATAAGCATTAGCGCTTATGCACATGCATTAGCGACGCTAAAGCATGTGCATAAGCGCTTATGCATACACCTAAGCGTTAATGTAAGTGCATTAGCGCTAATGCAGCATTAGCGCATTACGCACTTGCATTAGTGCTTATGCAAGCGCATTTGCACACAAGCAGGCGCTAATGCATGTGTGTGCATATATTTGTGTGTGTGTGTGCGTGCGCACTAGCGCGTGGACGCGCATTCAACTATGTAAAAGAGGATGAATCCAATTAAATATACATATGACAAAACTTAACAAGCCTACCTCTTGATTAGGGTTTTGGGAAAGTCGGTATTCGTGTGGGTAGCGCTCCAATAAGCTCCTTGCAACCTTGGAAAAACACCAAAAACACATGTAAACATTAGGTTAATCAATGTGTGTGTGTGTGTGCAAAGAAGAGGAGAAGAATAGGGGGAAAGGGGAGAGGGGAGAGGGGAGTGTGAAGAGGGGATTAGTGTGTGTGTGTGTGTGTGTGTGTATTTGTGTGCATGTGTGTGTGCATGTGTGTGTGTGTGTGTGTGTGTGTGAAAGAGGAGAAGAATAGGGAGAAAGGAGATAGGGGAGAGGGGAAGGGAAGGGAGGATGAGTGTGTGTGTGTGTGTGTGTGTATGTGTGTGGGGAGAGGGAAGAGCAAAGGCGGGTTTCTTACCTTGAGGCTTTCTTTGTAGAGTGCAAAGAAAGCCTCAAACTCGCGGGTTTTTTTTTCATGAGCAGCATGCCAATAAGTGCGCCGATAAGTGCACCGATAAGTGTTTTTCGGCGTTTTTATCGGCGCAAATTTCGGCGTATTTTGCGGCGTGCATATCGGCGTGTATATCGGCGTACATATCGGCACCCCCAACTTTTTGCAATATCGGCGCGCCAGTATAACATCAATCTCTTGTAGTGTAAGAGTTAGCACGTGAACCTCGATGGATTTGGAGGAGAAATCGTTGTGCCCATGCACACGATGCAAGTACCAAGTTGCTCGCAAACGGAGAATTTGTTACGAGCATGTCAAAGATGGGGTGTTTTTCTAGTAGAGCGCCTTGAACCTTTGCTTAGTGGGAAAAATTTATGTGCAAGCGTAAATGAGGCGCTCGAACTCCAACCTAAGAGGCAGCCACGAGCGCGAGGCGATACCGTACAAGTCGATCCTATTGTTGAGCACATCCAAGACAATGATCTTTTTGAGACGGACATGGATGATATGATAGATGCGTTCTACATTACAGATCATATCAAAGAGGCCGAACCTGATCGCCTCATAGAGCCTGTGCATGATGTCCCTTCCCATCAGCAAGAGCCTCATAGCGAGCATACGTCCAAGGAAGAGGTAGAATTGAAGAGACTTGCTTGACTACCACTTTATCATGGTGCACATATTTCTGTGTTACGTATATGTCTCTCCATATTGAACCTACAATCTATTTTTGGGTGGTCTGATACAAGCGTATCCAAACTTTTTGCGTAAGTACTGATTTCATTTAAATGATAGTCCATACTAGTTTTTTGATATGAAATTAAGCTAATATATATATGTGGATTGAACAGGTTACTGAAGGACCAAATGTTACCAGAATACAATGAGATGCCACATAATCGTGCACAAGAAAAGTTGATATTGCATGATACTGGAATGGACTATAAATCTTACCATGCATGTCCCAATGATTGTATTCTATTTTGACACGAGTATAGAGATGCAGTAGAATGTCCGATATGTGGCAAATCACGATATAGACAAGATGTCCAAGGGGAGCGTGTTCCTGCAAAAGTGTTGAGGCATTTTTCCATAATCCCTCGTATCCAAACAATGTTCAAGTGTAGGCATATTGCCTCTCTGATGTCTTGGTATAAAAACAACACATCAAATGATAATGTTATGCATGTTCTCGTGGATTCTTCTGCATGGAAGCACATCAAAGCAAGATGAGAGGGTTTCAAGAACGAACCTCAAAACATTTGATTTGGACTAGCAATGGATGGTGTTAATCCATTTGGTCTTTGTAGTTCATCGTGGAGTACATGGCCTATATGTCTTGTGAACTATAATCCATTTGGTCTTTGTAGTTCATCGTGGAGTACATGGCCTATATGTCTTGTGAACTATAATCTACCCCCTTGGTTAGCAATAAAGAAGGGGCACATTCTATTGTCTTTGATCGTTCCAGGAAAGTACAAGGTGAAGAATATGGATGTGTATCTACGACCTGTAGTTGAAGAATTTGAAGACAGGTGGACCAGTATATGAGTGCATGATATGTCCAAGAGATTTGGACAAAGAGATGCAACTATATGAGGAATCTTGATGTGGACCATGCATGATTGGCTAGGATACGGAGAGGCATCAGGTAAGTTAAGATCTAGATGATTGATCAAGTAAGTTAAGGTAAGGTAAGTTTATATGTTTAATGATTGCATGTATTGTTTGCGGGGTTCACTTACTCTCGACAACATGTGTGTCCCATGTGTGGTCCTAGATTAGTGTAAGTTAAGATCTAGATGATTGATCAGGTAAGTTAAGGTAAGGTAAGTTTATATGTTTAATGATTGCATGTATTATTTGCGGGGTTCACTTACTCTGGACAACATGTGTGTCCCATGTGTGGTCCTAGATTAGATGCATGCTACTCCAAGCCACTGCGAAAGATAGTGTATGAGGGTCATCGACAATATTTGCCTGAAGTCTATCCAATGTGGGAGGGGTTCTTAGGAAAACCTCCTTCCATGTTGCGTGTCAGTGATTGGAAACACACATGGGATATGGATCCATCTAATGCACCAGCTGGGATGAAACAACTCTCTATCTTCCATGTTCTACCATATTGGGGGGATCTACTAATAAACCATTTGATTGATCCCATGCACATTTTTAAGAACATGGCTGTAGTATTGTGGAAGACAATCACAGGAGATAAGGAAACAAAAAGTCAAAGAGACGATTTACAAGCGCAGGGGAGGATGCATAATTTGTGGGCACAAAGTAGACCCAATCACAAGGTGTTCTTACCTAAAGCACCCTAATTCTTAACCAAAAATGAAGAGAAATAGGTAAAGACATGTATCCAGGACTTTCGTAGTCCAATAGGATGCATGCACTACCTAAAGGGGGCTTTCACAAAGGATGATGAGCTTTTGGGATTGAAGTCACATGATTGGCACAAATTTCTACAATTTGTGTTGCCCGTTAGCAATCAAGGATTGTCTCTCAGATGACATTCGAAACACAATATAGAAGATCAGTGCCCTTGTACATTGGATATCACAAAAAGAGATAGCAAGAGACATATTGGAGAGTGTATGACTAAATAGCCTTGAAGCCATTGCCATGGTCAAGAAGTTCCTTCCATCAAGTGTATTGACCATTCAAATGCATCTTTTGGTTCATGTTGTTGATGAGGTGCAAGTTGCTGGCACAGTGCATAGTCGATGGATGTTTTTCCTAGAGCATTTCATGAAGACTTTAAAGGGATTTGTTTGTCAAAGAGAATGCCCAGAGGGGGTATGGCAATGGGGTTCTTAGTTCAAGAGTCCCTAGTCCACATCACCGAGTTCCTTGTTACAGTGGATCCAGATATGCCATGACTATGGAGTCAAGATGAAGATGATCGAATGCTTGGTGAAGAGCCCCAAAGAAAGGGAAAGGTGAGAACGATGGATGTATCCATGCATGACAAGATAAATAAGTTTTGTATATTGAACTCCCAAGTTATGCAAAAATGGATTGCAAATCATGATGAAGAAAGGAAGAAAAGGGATGAAGCTCGTCAAAGATTTTGACGAAATCGTACAACGAGAATGCTTCCATACCCAGCTGATCTTGCTCATCTACCAGAGTTCCCTATTGGCAGATGGCTAGACCAAGCTATTCAACAAGCTAAAAACAACAGAGAGATAATTAGTGATGAGGAGCAGGAACTTCCTTATGGATGTGATCGCCATGTAACATTCTTTCCACATCAATAATTTCTTGATGGTTTCTTTGCCATTATTATTTAGCTTACAATGGATGTTTTCTTGTAGTGTCACAAGTATGGTCACGTGGACGTCACTTTTGAGTGGAGCATGTAGACAAGAAACGAACAACCTTTGATTGTGGTGTGAAAGCTAGCTTTGAACAAGAGACCAGGTCAAGCACTAGTGACCAAAATACTCAAAATAGCAAGCTTGAGTACTTTGGAACTATCCGAGATATAATCAAGGTTGGGTTTAGAAAATTTGACATGTCCATATTTGATGTGCGGTGGTCCAAGGTGGTGACTCAAGGACAACAAGCAACCATACGAAGAGACAAGAGTGGATTAATTCAAGTGGACTAGGTATGGACTGACCAAAGGGACACTTTTGTATTACCTGAACATTGTGAGCAAATTGTCTTTAAGGTTGACCCAAGAGAACCAAGGTGGCTATTTGTAATCGAAGTTGCTCCTCGTAAAAGACAAATCTTTGAAGGCGTGAAAATAGAGGAAGAAATATTTGATGAACCTACAATCCCACATGATGGGAGTGGACTAGTTCAAGGACACGATGGCATGAATGTTGAAGAGCAACCGTATGAGAACCACAAGAAGAAGCTTAACCATTTGAAGAAGTACATGAAGGAACCTTGATTGATTTACAAGAACCTTTGATTGGAGTACGTCTGCCTCATCTAAATTTTATATTAACATTAAACTTAACCCTGAATATGCTACAACACATAGTGTAAATCACAGAGTGTTAAGGGATGCAGAAGAAGCATGCAGACTATGCATGGAAGGGAAGAACCACATTGATCTATGGATTGATGGGAGCATTTATCCAAGAGATCCACTAACTGGAAGGTACCCTGCTTTTTACCTCTGTTCATGACCTTATAAGGTTTATAGGGGATGGTGCTAATAGTCTATTAGGATATTGTTTAAGACTTTCCCAATCTAGTAATGAACATGTGAATCATCTTCTTTACTTAAACACACTTTTAATGAATTTTCAAACCCAAGTTACAGAGCTTCAAAACAAAATTAAAATACTTGAAGAATCCAATGAAAAATTAAATGCCCTAAGAAAACTCCCATTGGTTTCAGAGAAAGAATTAGGCATCAGAAACATATTCATAATCTCTCAGGCACCTGTGGGGGAAGGAAGAGAAGAATGAAATTATTAAGAGAGTACATTTCAGAGGTTTCTGGCCTAGATATGCATAAATGTGAAGAAAGGGTTCAACTTCTAAATGAGAAAATGAACAGTTCAGACATTATTATGTCAAGCCAAGCCACCTCCATTGTCTAGATCATAAAAAGCCTTGCAATTTGATTCATAGGTGTCTTGCCTTCATTTTGTTCTTATATTTGAAGGTTGATTTCACTCAAGGCGACAAAGTAGGAGATGACCAAGAAGAGTTACCTCCTTCCTCTTCAGTCAATGTTGCTACACTCATAAATATAGAGACTGAAGAGGTAGAAGATCTTGAAGAGCCAATAGATGAAGAGAAAGAGAAGGAGGTTAGTGCACAGTTAGATTTCTCAATTTTCAAGGTAGAAACTGTCATTGCACATGAAGATAGCTTTGAGGTTGCAGACATAGATGAGAACTCCATGATAGTTACAACATTACCTTCATTTCACATTAATGGCAAAAGATATATTTTTCTCTCCCATATTATCCAAAAATTATTTAACTTAAGGGAAGACTACTGTCTAGCTATTGTTGCAGAGGGTTATGTTTATGCCAAGGACTTTGTTGATATTTAGGAGGAGCCCAATGAGGAATTTCTTGTTTTGGATACAGAGACCTATAATGAATCCTTCATTGATTCCAAAGATGCCCTAGCCCTATGTGTTAAAAGCTGCAGAGGAAGCTCCTACACTGAAGGATGATGAATTTGAAAACAGGCTTGTTGAACTTGATGTAGAGAACTTTGGAAGCGAGTTTTTGTAGGAGAAGACCACAGGGAAGAGGACTGTCAGAGAGCAAGATTCTATTGACTTGTACAGAGAGAGAATTTTGATTGAGGATGAAAATGAGAACGTTTTGTCTTTAAATATTATGCTAGAATCTATTATATCCTTTCAACCTTGTTTCCTATTTTTAAACAAATCAATTTCTATTTTTTTATCAGATTGCAATTATGAACAAAGATAATTTTCTTAGAAGAGCTTCAAGTTCAAGGGGACTTACTGATGATCCAAAGAGAAATGATAGTTCCCTTACCCATTTTTTGCCCATGTTGGATAAAGAGGTTTTCTCTATATTTCATGCAGTCTGCTCAGAGAATGCAGAACTTCCAATATTTACTCTCAAGGTTCTTGGGATATTGTCCTATTCAGGTCAATGTAAGAAAATAATGCTTCTAGAGAGGACAGGATTTTTGGCTATGCCCCTAGGTTCAACATATTGAGTGACTTCTTATGCTACTTAGATTATTTACTTTCAGATGAAAAGATAGATGTGAAGTCTCTTAGAGGTTACTCAAGGAAAAAGTATTTGAAATATAGAGGTGATATGCATGAGCAAAACACTGCAAAGAGACTCAAGAGATGAAGCTTTTAGGAAATCTGGCAAAAATTTTGTATATAATGTTTGCTCTTTTGGTCAAGTATAATAGTATTTTTGTTGTGACTAACAAGACGTACATATCCTTATTGAAAAATGTCTATAAGTGTTTCCTCTTCAGGAATGTTGTCTCCATTGGTTAGCTCTATGTCAATTTCATCATCTTCAATATTGTCTTCATTTGCGCTAAAACTCTTTGAATGAGTATAAAGGAGTTGAAATATGTAAAATAGGCTCAAGGAGTTGAATGAGTATAAAGGAGTTGAAATATGTAAAATAAGCTCAAGAGGAGAAGGTTTAAAACAAAAACAAAAAAAACCATCTTATATATGAAAGCTCGAACTCCAATGGATAGATTCTAACGGCTAGTGCCATATGGCAACTTCTTATTCATCACACGTGTGGTCAACGATCGTATTTTTATAGTATATATATTTTCTTCGGTCATTTTTGCATGCTATAAATTTTCTAATCTCCAATATCCCGCATGTTATATCACCTAAATCCCTTCTTTTTTGTTTGATGTGGATATCTTTTTCCCTCATACTCCGCACGGCGCGAATTAACACTGCCGGTCCAAGACCTTTGCAATTGTATCGTGTGGTGTGGGCCATCAATTTTGTCTTGTCCGCACGGTGCAATTCTACAAAGGGGGTCCAGGACCAATGGTGCATTTTCACATGGTGTGGGCCACCCATTCCATCAAAGTCTGCACTGTGCGATTTTACAAAGGCACTCCAAAAGTCATAGAGGTAATTTGCTCCGTGTGGGCCACCTTAATGATTATGTTAGAATTCTCCTCTTTACATTTGCTACTTTCTCCTCCCAATCCTGCATGGTGCTAGAATACAAAGCATCTTTCTCTTCCCGTGCTATTGCTACTCTCTGCTCCCAGTCCCGCACGGTGCGAGATTACAAGGTAGGTTCTTAAACAAGGCTACCATATTGCACCATGTGGGCTCCTTAGTTTTTCAACCCTTTATCCTTATTCAGTGTTTGGGATTTTTTTCTCAAGGCTCATTTGCATAGTAAGGAATGACAAGGACAAAGAAGACTGTGAAGAAGAGTGGTGCAGGGCCTGGTCTTGCAAGAAAAGCCGCAAGAGCCAAACAATCCTCAGTACTTAGTGAGAAGAATGAGAAATCAAAGAGTAAGTCAAGGATCCATTACCAGATTAATGCTCTAAACGAGATAAGGAAAGCTCAGAAAACTACTGAGCTCTACATCAAGTGGACACCCTTGATTAGGGTTGTCAGCCTTCAGGGATATTTCTAAGAGGCTATGCAGCAGGATTATGAGAAGCGAAGTCTTTGAGTTTGTTAGATGGTAGTTCACTGCTCTTGCATGCATGAAGCAGTTGAGGACTTCCTCGTAGATTTTTTCAATGATAGTTGTATAGCTAGTGCATTTGCTCATAGAGTCACCCTTATGATTAAGGATTTTGGGTTGGTCAGTAGGCTGAGGTATATGTTTGACAAAGCCTTGGAGCATATAAGTATTCAAGACAAGAAGGCATTTGACATCCTCAATGTAGCTCCAACAATGAAGCCAAAGTCAAGTGTCAAGATTGAGGATGTCACACATTTGTACAAGACAATGAAAGCAAATGAGAATGTCACATTTGTTCAAGACAAGGAAAGCAAATGAGAAACACCAAGTGAAGCAAAGGAAGGAGAAGCAAAGAAAGTGTCAAGATTGAGGATGTCACACATTTGTACAAGACAAGGAAAGCAAATGAGAAACACCAAGAGAAGCAAAGGAGGGAGGAGTAAGAACAATTATCTGAGGACCAAATGCTAACAAGAAAGATCAACAGGCTGAACGTCTTAAATATAGAAAAGTACACAGCTGTCTTAGGTCAAATTATTATGAATGTTTCCCTTGTCTCTGACAAGGAGCACTACCTCACAATCTCACCTAAGGATAGGACCGTGCTTGCTAACAAAAATATTGAGATATCAGATTCCATTGTGAACACTTCTATTAGGTATGTTTTCTTTATTTTCCTTTTGGTCCTCTTGATTCTCTCCTTGATCTTTTGCTTGGTCTTCTTGATTTTCTTTGGTCTTCTTGATTCTCCCCTAAGCCTTCTTTATTTTGCAGGATATTGATATCAACACTTCCAGTTGAGATTTCTTCAATGATTTTTGTGTTGTACCCTCTTGTCTCCTTCAGTATTCTCAAGGATGCAGAGGATGTCCTTGACAAGTTTTTGGCTGATTTTGACTTCCTTGAGTGCAACATTATATTCCTGCCCTATGTTGAGGGCTATGTTTTGAAATCCTTGCAAATTTGGTTGGTATCCTTTAGTTTTAATTCACATAATGAAGTAAGGTTCTATTTGCTCTTCTTCAAGGGTCATTGGAGCTTGGTAGTTATTCATTTTCTTGAAAGATATGCCATGTTAATGAACACTCTCAATGGCTTTCATGGACAAAGCAAACTATATATATACTGCAAGTTTTTTATACTTTTGGTTTACATGTCTCCATGATTTCACTACTAGAGAATGAGCCTTTACCGATGGTGATTTACCGATGCTTGTCCCGCCATCAGTATAAGCATCGATATAAACGTCTATATAAGCATCTATATAAGCGTCTATAAAACCGCCGATAAGTGTGTCTATAAAAGCATCGGTATAAGCGTCTATATAAATGTGGAAAATTACCTTTTTTTGTATAATAGAATTTTGAGCATTCTTTGTCTATGAGAGGCTCCCCCTATGTGTAGAAACTCTCCTATTAGTATTTGTAGTCATAGATCCATAGTTAGAACTTAATTCTATGCTGATTGGTTATTTTGAGTCTTGGTTCATTGTTTTATTAGACACTAATATAGCCTCGGTAAAAAATTTGGGATTGTGGATGAATGTGTTTGACATATTGAAAGTAAAGATTAGTACTTAGCATATTTTTCAATATTAATACACTTGTGTCAAACCTTTTAGTCCTCAAACGCGTTTTTTTATGTCCTTAACTATCACCTTTTGGTCCTCAAACTCGCCCCTTCGCAATCCAACACTCATTTTTACTTATCCAAACACTCATTTGTATCTCCTCAATCAGTGTGCGATTCTAGTAAAGCAATTAATCAATGAAGTTTAGAATATGAACTTGCAACGTGAATTATTCAACACCACAAATTGCTAGAAGGAAAGATCCCAACGTCCCACTGCCATAATGAATCCTTGCTTCAAAAAGAACTTTGTTGTCTTCCTTTTTGCTCTCTTCCTTGCTTTCATCCTGCATTGCAAGTCACACGTACTTTTCATAGGTTTTCAAACCTCATAGCCTAGTCATTTGTTTCATTTTCACATGTATGTGAGAGTTACCCTCCACACAATGCACACACAATGAATCCTTGCTTCAAAAATCACTTCGTTGTCTTTCTTTTTGCTCTCTTGCTTGCTTTCATCCCCCATTGCAAGTCACATGCACTTTCATAGGTTTTCAAACCTCGTAGGCTAGTCTTTTTCATGCGTATATGAGAGTTACCAAGAGAAATATTCAAAACTTCTTGTGTTTTCTTGAACTCCACGTGGATCTATACAACACTTGTGTGTGCATAGAGCTCCTTGCATGCAAGATGAGCAAGCTTCATGCTATAGCAGCATGTATCTTCACACACACACTCTCTCTCTCTCTCTCTCTCTCTCTCTCTCTCTCTCTCTCTCTCTCTCTCTCTCTCTCTCTCTCTCTTACTACACACACACACACACACTCTTACACTCGCTCTCGTCACATACTTTTCATAGACCTCGTAGGCTAGTCGTTTTCACACGAATTTGAGAGTTACCCTCCACACACACACACACACAGAGATTTGAAGTAAGTTTGTCATAAAGTTAATTGCTTGCATTACTTAACACGTATTAATTAATTAATATGGTAAAATAATGTTTGAAGACATGTTGAAAAGATATTCATTACTACCAAGTGTACAGAAATGCCTTCCTTATAATATGACTAGAAAAGGTTGTTTTTTTGTGGCGTGAAATTTTTTGGGACACCTATATTTTGTGAGGCATTTGCGGTTGTTGTGGCACTTGCTCTTTTAGGAGAACTCCTTTGAAGTGACTTTGTTCACCCTCGGCAAGGCTAATATCATGACGGCCTAGTTTCATAGGTGTGTAAATCCCTATGGCTTTTGCATGAATGGATTTTATGCCTCTAATTGGCCAATATTTGGAATGGGTAATACCGTCTTGTGGTATTTAGGTGTGTCTAGAATGGTTGTGTGGGCAGGACCCACACTCTTTGGTTATAACTACATTTGTAAGCAGAAGGCCCTTACATTTCATCCATTTAAAAAAGTTTTGAGTAATATTAATCGTGTCCTTGGTGAGTATCTAGTGCATGATTAAAAATTACATCCCAAGATCGCTAACTAGAACTCAATTTATTTGGTATGATCATAAAATTTTATATAATTTTTGCATGCCTTTACTTGTGTTGATCCACTCATGCATAACATGCATTCCATTCCCTAAATGCAAACAAAAGAGTAGCTATTCATTCACTTTTACCGATTTCACTTTCTCTCGAAACATGTGGTCAATTATCACTTCATGAGGGAGAAGTTCTTGGCAAGCAACATTATATGTCATCATAGAGGAGTAGACAATTGCCATTTTCATCAAGGCCTTGTGAGCTAAGAAGTTTCACAGATTTTGAACTATGCATGAGATGGAGTTAAGCTTGATGGGAAGTGAGGAGATGTCAAGCTCAACATGAGCTCACACTCACGCAAGGCCTAGGTGATGATTTTGACATTGACTCACAATGGCACATTGTTACACAATGGATCTCAGCCAATTATTCTCTACAAGTGGACTACACTACTAGTCCACGTATCAAGTTATGATATACTTATCATGGTAGCTCATCTCACAACTGGTTCAGACTATAGACTACTTTTACATAGTACTCTAGGACATGTATTTTTATTGACTAGAGAAGAAGAAGAAGATCATACCCCCACATGGAAGCCTAACGGTTGCGGCTCGCACACCCTGACTTTAAAAAAGCATTTTTTTGTTGAATTCAGAAATTTGCTTGCTAACTGGCTACTACCACCTGCTCTTCAATGAGTTTAAAAAATAATAAAGAGTTGACGTGTCCCTCTTAAGTGCAAGGCCACACTAATATCTCGATTTTCCACGTAGCCATCACTTAATTTCTCTGTTTTCCAAGCATTACCGGATATTGTAGATGCAATTCAATAGCCAATGTAATTACAAGCTGAAGCCATAATAATGCTCAGCACACTTATATATATTCTCTTGTACATAAATAAAGAAGATACTTACCAATGATACGATTAATATTGCTCAAAACTTTTTTGAATGAATGAAATGTAAGGGCCTTATGCCTACAAATGTAGTCTTAGCCAGAGAGTGTGGGGAGGCATGAAAGCCTTTTGCGTATAAGCGAAATACCCCAAGAGGGTATCACCCATTCCAAATATTGGCCAATTAGAGGCATGAAATCCATTTGTGGAAGGAGTACTCCTAGGAAAAGAGCAAGTGCCACAACCACCACGAACAACCCATGGAGGATAGGTGTCCCAAAAAAGTGCCACCCCCATACCCCCAAATGGAAGCCTAACAACTGCACCAGTGTGCTCACACTGGCCCCACTAAGGCCCCTAGGTTCGGCGGGGAGCAGTCTGAAAATAGCGTCGTGGCCACGACTCGTATTGGGTAACCCCACTATGAAATCCATAGAGATACTTTCCCACTTGCCCTGTGGGATCTCCAATGGTTGCAACAAGCCACCTACCCTGAGGCGCTCTGCCTTGTTGACTTGACATTTTTGGCATCTTAGTACGTACTCTTGAACATCATTGTGCAACCCTGGCCAATAAAATTGTCGCCTAATGAGAGCATAGGCCTTTCTGATGCCTGGGTGACCGGTGCTTGGACTATCATGACACTCAAATAAAATATGGCGCCTGGTGTGTCTGAGTCCGCCGATGGTACACAAACTCTCCCCTTGTGGAGTAGGTAACCATCCTTGATGGAAAAATTCTTCCATCGCATAAGCTCATCCTTCGAGAGGGTAGAGCCCTGTGTGGAGTTATGCTCTGCACTTGCAGACATACTAGAGTGTAAGGGATCCCTTCTTGATATTGCACTCCACACTTTGTCATATGACTGATCGTGTGCACACTTACCGCGTAATGACTCCAAGAATTCACTCTTTATTTCTGTGAAAGCAAGTGAATTGACTTGAGGCATCCGGCTAAGAGCATCAGCTACGATATTGTAAGACCCATAGACGTGAGCCATGTAACAAGGGTGCTTGATCGGTATGTGCTAATGAAAAAGACAGTGGCGATGACGTCCTGCTTCCAACGTAGTGTGCTCTTTCGGTGAAGCCCTGCTTCTAGCGTAGCGTGCTCCTTCACTCCTGGGATGCTAGTAACCACCCAACCTTGTCCTTTTATAACCCTTGGCCCTTTCACATTAGGATGCCCACCTAGCATACATGGCCGGGCCTTGCCCTAGGACCCGTGTCCTCACAGTGATATACAGGCAGTGAGAGATTCCTTGATCGAGGAGGGGTATTCAGAGCAGCAGATAGAGGCTTTTCTTTGACATATACCCCCTATAGATAGAGCACAGTACGAGCGTATATCTGACGATACTAGAGCTACATGGGATAGTATCATTGACGAGTCCATTAGGCATCACCAGACTGGGTCGATGTCCTCTGACATATATTTTGCAGATCCAGCACTTAAGGAGGCGATCCGAGGTACAGAGGCAGATACTAGAGAGCAGTTTAGACAACGCATGTATATGGAGTCTCGGATTTGGGAGATGGGGCAGCGTGCCAGGAGCACTTTGGCAGATCAGGAGCTGGCTTACGCTGGGGTCAGAAATTTGGAGAGATTTGGGAGACCTGGTAGTGAGCAGGGGGAGTCGTCACACCAGGCACAGAGATGCTTTGTACCAGAGGAGGAGACAACAGCACATCAGCTTTTTGGGGCTTCTTCTCAGGATCCAGTAGCACCTACCCAGCGCACTATTGCGGAGAGGGTTATCTAGGCCCCTAGGACTAGGACCCAGAGGGGACCTTATTATAAGCTAGATTCTGATTCTGATTCTGATTAGATGATTTCATATGGATTTTTGTATCACATTTATATTTATGTTGGAGATCACATCCTTGTATCACATTTATGTTTTGTTTCACATCCCTATGTATCGCATGTTTATGATCTATGTAGATGTTGTTTGTGTGTTCATTATGGTGATGCTTATGGTCTTGTTTTTCTAATGTTATGGTCATTTAAAAGTGTTTATTGTGTGTTCATTATGGTGATGCCAATGGTCTTGTTATGCTTATATTATGGTCTTGATTTGGTTATGGTCATTATGGTTATGGCTATGGTTATTGTAATGGTTTAAGTTTTGGTGATTTATATTTTGTTTGAGATCCCTATGTGTCGCATGTTTATGATCTATGTAGATGTTGTTTGTGCGTTCATTATGGTGATGCTTATGATCTTGTTGTGCTAATGTTATGGTCATTTTAATGGTATTTATTGTATGTTCATTAATGTGATGCCAATGGACTTGTTATGCTAATATTATGGTCATTTTATGGTTATGTTCATTATGGTTATGGCTACTATCATGTGCATGCTCTCTCTCTCTCTCTCTCTCTCTCTCTCTCTCTCTCTCTCTCTCTCTCTCTCTCTCTCTCTCTCTCTCTCTCTCTCTCTCTCTCTCTCTCTCTCTCTTAGTGTCCCATTTTGACATCGTATGGTCGAGACGGGGCCTTACCCTGGCGTTTTTTGCACCACGTGAACGTAGTAAAAAAACGCCAGGGTAAGGCCCCGTATCGACCATACGATGTCAGATGGGGATGAAACTGGACACGAGCCTCCATGGTGATAGGATCCACATGCATGCCAAGTTTCATCCCATTTTGACACCGTATGGTTGAGACGGGGCCTTACCCTGGCGTTTTTTCCACCACGTGCACATAGTTAAAATCACCACGGTAAGAGTTTGTCTCGACCATTCGGTGTCGGATGGGGATGAAACTTGACACAAGCCTCAATGGTGATAGGATCCACATGCATGCCAAGTCTCATCCCATTTTGACAATGTATGGTTGAGCCAGGGCCTTACCCTGGCGTTTTTTCCACCAGTTGCACGTATTTAAAATACGCCAGGGTAAGAGTTTGTCACGACCATACCGTGTCTGATGGACATGAAACTTGAAACGAGCCTCAATGGTGATAGGATCCACACGCATGCCAAGTTTCATCCCATTTTGACAACGTATGGTCGAGACGGGGTCTTACCCTGGCATTTTTTCCACCACGTGCACGTAGTTAAAATACGCGAGGGTAAGAGTTTGTCTCGACCATTCAGTGTCAGATGGGGGCAAAACTTTGAATACATGTCCATCCCATCCCCATAGACACGCGTGCAAAGTTTCACCCCCATCGGACATCGAATGTGGGATGGGGTGCACCTAAATCAACGCTTTTTACTTCACAAATGCAGGGATTCCCTACGTAAAAAGTGACGATTTGGGCGAACCCTATCCCACATTCGGTGTCGGATGGGGATAAAACTTTGCACACATGTCCAACCCATACCCATAAACTTGCGTGCAAAGTTTCACCCCCGAATTTGGGATAGGGTGCACCTAAATTGTCGCTTTTTACTTCACAAACGCGGGGATTCCCTACGTAAAAAATGACGATTTGGGCGAAAACCCCATCCCACATTCGGTGTCGGATGGGGGCGAAACTTTGCACGCATGTCCATCCTGTCCCCATAGACACGCATGAAAAGTTTCACCCCCATCGGACATCAAATGTGGGATGGGGTGCGCCTAAATCATCGCTTTTTACTTCACAAACGCGGGGATTCCCTATGTAAAAAACGACGCTTTGGGCAAACCCCATCCCACATTCGGTGTCGGATGGGGGTGAAACTTTGCATGCATGTCCATACCATCCCCATAGACACGCGTGAAAAGTTTCACCCCCATCAAACATCGAATGTGGGATGGCGTGCGCCTAAATCGTCGCTTTTTACTTCACAAACGCGGGGATTCCCTACGTAAAAAAACAACGATTTGGGCGAACCCCATCCCACATTCGGTGTCAGATGGGGGCAAAACGTTGCATGCGTGTCCATCCCATCCCCATAGACACGCGTGCAAAGTTTCATCCCCATCGGACATTGAATGTGGGATGGGGTGTGCCTAAATCGTCGCTTTTACTTCACAAACGCGAAGATTCCCTACATAAAAAACAACAATTTGGGCGAACCCCATTCCACATTCGGTGTCGGATGGGGGTGAAACTTTGCACGCCTCTCCATCCCATCCCCATAGACAAGCGTGCAAAGTTTCACCCCCATCGGACATCGAACGTGGGATGGGGTGCGCCTAAATCATCGCTTTTTACTTCACAAACGCGGGGATTCCCTATGTAAGAAACCACGATGTGGGCGAACCCCATCCCACATTCGGTGTCAGATGGGGGCAAAACTTTGCACACGTGTCCATCCCATCCCATCCCCATAGACACGCGTGCAAAGTTTTACCCCCATCGGACATCGAATGTGGGATGGGGTGCACCTAAATCGTCGCTTTTTACTTCACAAACGCGGGGGTTCCCTATGTAAAAAGTGACGATTTGGGTGAACCCCATCCCATATTTGGTGTCGGATTGGGGTGAAACTTTGCATGCGTGTCCATCCCATCCTTACAGACATGCGTGCAAAGTTTCACCCCCATCCGACCTCGAATGTGGGATGGGGTGCGCCTAAATCGTCACTTTTTACTTCACAAACGCGAAGATTCCCTATGAAAAAAACGATGATTTGGACGAACCCCATCCCACATTCTGTGCCGGATGGGGGCGTGTGAGGACACGGGTCGTGCCATGCAGTTAAGTGGGCGTCCTTAGTGTGAAAGGGCCATGGGCCAGCCAGGGGCTATATAAGGGAATGGTTGGGTGGTTAATCGCATGGCTCACATCCAGTATTCTCACATTGGTATCAAAGCAAGAATGTCTCTCACGAAGGGGAGGGACTCACGTACGCTAACGCTCATGCCATCTTCTCTGCGCATGAGAGGTCGCATAGCTTTTTTCAAGCACTCTAGTGCTTTCTTCTAGCACTGAGTGCCGTGCGGGAAACCCAACTTGTGGCCATGGAGGGAGGAGATCCCGGGGGATTCAGAAGGGGAACCTTACGATATCACGTGAGTGTACACTAGGGGGGTTTTTTGCAGATGATGCATAAGCTTATACATTAGGGGTGGGGGCCCTTTTATGTTTTGGCTAATCTTAAATTTAAGTTAGGGGGGGGGGGGAGAGGGGGGGTACTAATCTTTACCCTAGATGTAGATGTAGAAATGACACACAAATACTCATTTGATAAGTCAGTCTCACTGGGTGTTCATGAACTAAGCCCAAAACTAACACTAGGTCTCCTTCATTGATGGTGATTCTTATTGTTAATTATGGTAATCAAAGAACTAATCGCGGCTAATTAAAGGGGCTAATGTTTAGAGAAAATAAGAGAAAAGGCTATGGAAAAAGGTGTAAGAAATGTTCCATAGTAATGCATTCCTACAAGCAAATTAAGCATAACATGGCCACATGAACACCACCACACCCACACCTATACCCTCTCACTCTTTCACTCTTTGATTTTGACCACAAGCTGGTTCTCCTAAGTTGTCCTTATTCTCTTTTGGCATTTGTAAATATTTACTCTATCTTTCTAGTACACTTTGCTTTGCACACTTTGCAAAATTGCCCAATCACCCAAAGACAAAGAGACTATCTATCAGAGGATTAAATAAAAAATGGAGTAATGGAAGGCTACATGGAGTCCCAATGTTGTAGATCCAAGAATATGGGTTTTAAGGGTGGTTCAAATCAAGGAACTTGAGATCCAACCTTGTAAGTCATGATATAAATAGTCTTTCATAATATAAAACAAATATATCATTAAATCATTCTCTCTTTAATATAGGTTTACTATTTTATTCTAGTGTCTATAGTAGTGTAATATACATGTGTCTTTTCAATATTGCGACTGTGTGACCGCTATTTGAATAGTGAATTTCTTAATAGAACCCTTCATTCAGAATTTGTGATAGGAAGGAAGTCATGTGACCGCTATGTGTAAGTCTTGGGACAATCTATGAGAGACGATGACCCTAGAACTATCAAAGCAAAGATGTGCATTGAAGGACACCATTACAAATGCCTTAATACACTATGGATCAGCGGTGGTGAACCTAATAACTAAGGAAACCATGATAGATTTGGGCTTGGAAAAGATGTTATAAAGTAATTAGGTTAGTTGGCTTGCCAACAAAAGTAGAAATTACTTGCCCTCCCAAGTATGTGTACACATGTGGCCTATCCCATGAGTGAGGGCTTTTCACACGGTTGACCATACTCACCCACGAATGTAACTTTAACCATATGTTTTCTTAACCATGGTGAAATGGAGCCAATTTTATCCCCAAAAATGGAGGGGGGAAATGGGGAAGAGCGGGAAAATGGGTTTCCTATCCTGCACGTGACTTTTGCCCTATCTTATGCCCTGTACTTTTGCCTCTTCAACCTCCATTGCCCTGGCAGCCAGGTAGTACATCGTACCTTCCAGTTTGACTATCTCCCACCTCCCGTTACCTCGAATATCCCTACTGGTATTTCAGCGTTGGAGTTTGCAGATTACTCTACTATTTGGGCCTGGAAGTTAATGATGATTTTGCTGTAATTTGTTCCTCATTTCCTTTACTTTACAACAGGTTTTGCTGCTACTGCAAATAATGCATTGAGAAGGCCTATGTTTCTACTTCAACTCACATGTTTTTGGTTGGAATTTGTTTACAGGTGCTGTAATTTGTTACTAGTTGCTAGAGTAGCTGTAAGCTTCGAAAGGAGATTGTTGGCTTGAAGCAGCTCTAATTCTTCCATACTTTGCTCCAGGTTTTATGTCCATTTCATCCTTCATTTTAAACATGTTAATGATGGTTTTGCTGTAATTTTTTCCTCATTTTCTTTACTTTACAACAGGTTTTGCTATCCATTTGAGATTATCTTGTTGGGCACCTTTTTGTTATCTAGCCCTTTTATAGGAGTATGGAGAGGCATGATATTGTGATTGTGTTAGATGAGGGTATGGCTGAAAATCATGTGTTGGGATATGTTCATCTTAAAACCGGTGGTACCTACAAGGACTTGAGAGAAGAGATCATCCTTGATAATCTCATCATAGATGAGTTTATATTTTTGGGAGGATCTAGGAAAATTCCAATAGGGGCCAAGCAAGAGGAGAGATGGATAGTTGATGCTGCAGAAGTAACCATCCAATTGAAAATGGAATATGATACACAAGGCAAACGCCAAAAAGTGGACTCAGTTGGAGATAGCAATAAAATGCAGCCAAAGTGTACAGTGTCTCCAGATTTATGTATGCATGATCTTGCTCAAGGGTGTGAAAGCTACAATATGGTGGATGATTCGACTACGTGTGGTAGTGTTTCTAAGAATCGATTGAAGAGTCACCTTGAAACACCATCTGAGGTCAAAAAATGGCAGAGGGAGATTAAGATAGCCAAAGAAAAGTTAAGAGCAAAAGGCCGACATGATAGATTTGAGCTCATGTCAAAGGACAAGGATGGTAAAGCATTGTTTCAGATTTGGTGTGAGGAGTGTGATTGCTCTTATGGTCAAGGGGGTCCTGACACTTTGTATAATTACACACACTCACACATCAACTCAGCATCCCATATGAGGATTATTGGGTTATGTGAGCAAGAGAGCCATAGAAAAGACAGCCTTGGTTCATTGGATGACATTATGGAATTAGGAAAAGAAAAAGTAAATGAAGCAATGTTGGAGGTTTCAACCTTTGCAAGTGAGAGTAACGTGGTGTTTCAACTAGTAACAGAGACTATTGGAGATTATAGCACTCTATCAAAAGTCTATATAAGCTGCATGCTAGATAACAAGTGGATACCACTATTTCCAAAGACAGGATCTCTACGACAATGCATGATTGAGCATATGAAATCCAAGCTACATATCACAAAGGCTAGTGGCATTGATTCTAGTAATCAAGTGAAGAGGGCTGGTGGTCGCCCATCCAAGGTGACAATTATAGATAAGAAGCAAAGAGATCTAAGTGGTTTTTTCAAGAAATGTTCCGCTAAAGGTAAAACTCACATGTTCTAGCTGTGTTTTCCATCAGTTTTGTATTTTCCAAGTGAACATTTTTTCTTATGCTCTATTGTAATGTTTTCTTATAGACAATGACACCTTGCAAACTGCCAATGCATCACGAAAGCCATCAGGTATTTCTCATATGCTTCTATTTTCAATCATTATTTTTGATTTTTTATAGAGATGTTAGGTGTAGCTAGTCATATGGCTTTTGGCTCTCTCTCCATTAGGCAAATTTTCAAGCTTCTATTTTCAATCACTATTTCTGTTTTTTTATAGAGATGTTAGGTGTAGCTAGTCATATGGCTTTTGGCTCTCTCTCCATCAAGTCTATTGGGAACTTAACAGATTCCTCCTTTGCTCATAGGGAGTAGCTTGCTTGCAACCTTGTGTTGGGGTTTTTGGCAAGGGTCATATAACTATGATGGGAATGTGGTTGACTTGAAGCCCTTTTTGGATGATAGTAAAGGAGGTGGCAAATGGCACAATGAGCCAGCAACTAAGGCAACAATTATGATGGGGACAACAGAGTTCATTGAAATTAATGGCACTTTCCGTCATAAGGATTGCAAGCGGATATGTTTGGAGGGAACATACTTTGATAATTTGCAATGTGGTGCATGTGCTACTATTCCTAAAGAACGAGACTTTCGCATGCGAGTGTATCGACAAATTCGATCTTCAGATACTCGTGGATCAAGAGACACAGGAGGTGGTAGACGGTTAGATTATTTGACTCATTTAGAGTTATTGAGAGTAGCAAAAACAAAGTCCACAATGGTTCGGGTATTGAAGAAGGAGATAGCATTCACAAGAACTGAAGTTGTTGCATTGAGCGTGAAGGTTAGAAGTCTTCGGGAGAGCACTATGGAAGCCATGGTGAGGAAAGATGTTAGAAAATTTTGTCAAGATATAATCAATGCTCATGAGCTAGGTCTATTTGAGGGAAAGAAGGCATTGTGGAACTTCTTTGTTGACATTTCACAAAACATTTCAAGAGTAGGTCAAGGGAAGAGATATTCCAATACAACAAAGGAATTATTTGAGACTGTCAAGATATGGGGAGGGACAAGGTTGCATAATTTCTTATCACTTAACCTTGGAGGTCCACACATGTCCACCACAATGAGGTCCACAAGAAAAGCACTTTTCTTTCGAACTGGTTTACAAGAGGATATATTTCAACATGCAAGAGAAGTTTACACTTGTCACATGATGAAGAAAGGTATACCCTTGGGTAGTGTGCCAGTTCTTCTAGCTGAGGATGAAACAGTTGTGAAAAGAATGGTGAGATGGGTGGCACGTGATGATAATTTGGTTGGCTTTTGTGGTAAAAAGCTAGAACACACTTGCATTCCAGACTTTGTCGTGCAAGTTGGTGATGGTCAAGATGGATATCTTAGAGTTGTGGACGCTTTTCAACATAATGTGATTGCTCATTATGCAAGGGTATTGATAGTGAATCCTCTTCTTGAATTCTTGCCAAAGCTAGTTATATTGGTGCAATTGACATGTAATAGGTTTGATTCCATGTTTGTCAGAGAACAGTGGGAGAGCATTCAGCTTTCTTGGAACATTTTTCTAAGGGATGTGGTAGGTCCATTGATAGGACATGCTTCAGATGGGGATAGTAGGCGCAGAAAGTTGATGTTGCAAGATTACTCTTCTTGTCAAGGTCCCAGGTTGTGCATTCCTTGGAAGGGTTGGCCCTTTACAGCACACATCACATTTGATGGGAGTATCAGTGGTTTGCATGATCAAGACTATATCCATAATGGAAAGAAACTTATCAATCCTTTGGATAGTGCATCTAGAAGGTTGGTACTTGGTAGAGAGCTTGTGACTTTGAATCATGTAGCAATTGTATATCAATTATTCAAGGTTGATGAACATGGCTTGCAAGAAGGGGATATTGAGAGGAAGGATAGACAAAATTGGAGAGCTGCACAAAGGATTGCTGCAAAGAAAGTACAAAAGTGTTTGAAGTTATTACAAGAAGGCTATGGTGCTCACAAAGAGCGGACATTGGGCACACGTATGTACTTATCAATAGTAGCATCTTACATTGATATTTTCTTATCACCTACCTTAGACTTGTATGGTCGTGTGAAAGCTGCAGGAAAGGTGTCTTTCTTTTTCAGGTATGCAGAAGTTGCTACCATTGCTATTAGTGATATATGAATAAAGGATTTTGAACGTATTTCCAAGGTTGATGTGGCTAATACTCATGGTTCTTTCTATATGTAGGATTTGGCGCATGTGGATCACTAAGCATGATGCATACTCCCTAAAGCAAAACTTTATCAGTAGAGAAACATTCATTGACATTCAATTGTCATGTCACTTTGTGGTTCTCTTGATAAAGACCTTTAGGGAAAAGCATCCTCACTTGCACGTACCCCTTTCTTGCACGGGATCGGATGCATGTGAGAATTTTTTCAGCAAGGTGGGTGGAATGGTTCGGAATGAAAGATGCTATGATGGCTTTGATTTGCTGAGTAGTACCGGAGCACTTAATAGAATAGCAGAGTTTCAAGCAGGTTCAATTCTTAAATTTCCAGCAGCTCATTCTAAACAAGAAAATATATGGGCTACTTTGGAAAAGGAGAATGGCACTCCTTTGGCCAACCTGGGAGACTATGCTTGTGTGAGTAGTGACAACCATATGGTATCTGCATTGAAAGAGGGATTATTAGAAGCAAAGGCCATAAGTGAGACACTTGGTATGCACGATGAAACTTCTTGGAATGACTCATGGGAGGAGGGAGATCTCTTAGAACTCTTCAACCCTAATCTTGAATATGTGGATGAAGATGAATCATTGGATGATGTTCTACTTTTAGATGAAGATAATCACTTTGATAGTGGTGTTCGAGGTGATCTGGTGGATGAGGAAATTACTAGTGAAAGTGAGCTTCGTCATGTGATTGATTGTCTAATTGATGAGGAGGAGAAGGTGGTTAGTGAAATATCGCCATTTGTTGAAGTGGATGGGAAAGCCATTTCTAAAAGCACACTTGTCAGCCAATTGAATGGAAATCCCACACTATCTAAAGATAGATTAACAAGGGTGAAAAGTGGAGTGTATTTTTCTTTGGAGAAGAAGGCAATGATTCATACAGGAACATGTCTTGGTATAGGATCTGATTGTGCAGTATTGTTTGAAAGCACATCAATAAATGCAAACAAAAAGACAAGAGGAAAAGGAAAAGCTGGGAATACTAGTAAGGGTGCTGTAAACGGCATGTGGTACCTTGGAAGGGTGGCAAGCATGAGGAGAAAGGTTGGAAATTGTCTAAAAGAGACAAGAGGCCCCTTTGATCTATTGGATAGGCCTTTGAATGTTCAAATTCATTTGTCATGGTATCAACAAGCAAAGGGAACTAGGACCTACACATATGACCTTGTTGACAACCAATGTGTGGATTTGGAATCTATAATAGCCTTGGCCAATCTCAACTATGATCGACAAACAAAGAAATACCATCTTGATGAGAATGACTACAAACTTTTCAATGAATATGTGCAGGGCAGAAAAGGTACATTTTCTATTTTTTAAATTTTTGTAAAGTTTATCCATTTTGAAATTGTCCCTTCCCTTCCCTTCCCTCCTTCCTAGTCCATTTGCAGCCCTACTGCTCCAATCTCTGATGTAGATGAAGGGAACATATGTTTTTGTTAATGTGCTTTCAATCCTTCTTATCACATAGGGATCCTAGGTTTGCAGCATGTAACTTGACAGGGAGCTTATGTTTGTTTTGTAGGATAAATTTGTTGGCAAGCTATGTGGCATGATGCAGCATTTATGAGAAGATGCCCATAGATGTGTCAATGCTAAACTTATGGATTATAGACATGGATTGTTCGGGTGTTACTCTTGTTTAATTTTTAGTTTTTCTAGTAAACATTCAAGATGCATTTTATGTTTTCTACTCTATCAAATTTTGGTTTAGATTCATGGATTGTTCAGGTGTTACTCTTGTGTAACTTCATATTTGCTGCTATTAAACATCCAAGATGCTTTTCAGCTTTTTCATTCTAGTGTTTGTTTTTTAAGGGAGAAGACACTTGTTTATGTTAGTGTGTAATCATTCTTATACTACAGCTTTCTAGCTTGTCCGCCCCAATAACAGTGAATGTAGTTGCTATCTACACTATTCTGAGCAGGTTTAGAGACTGTTGCCAATTATGGGAAAGGATTTGGAGCTGTTTACCTCTGTATTTGGCAATACAACATTCAAATTAGTTCATGTTTTGCAAGTACAGGTCTGCATTGGAAGTTCAGTGAGGTTTGTGCATTGTTTAACCAAGCATTGGCTAGTGGGTTAATGTGATTTTGTTGGTGCAATACCATTCATAGCATGTGAATCAGTGGAGTTTATGCATACATCTAAGATGGTTCAGAATCAAAATCCGAATCTAAATTCGGGAGACGTGTTTGAAGTTTTGGCCTGGGAGGATAAATTGAATGGAACCAAGTATTCCATGTGGAGTTTTATGGTGAATAATGCGTTAGTTGGTAAGAGTATATGGGGCTATGTTAGAGGTGATGAGGCTTGTCTTGTAGATCTAGTTATTGCTTCTGCTACACCTTTGTAAGGAGGTAATGCATATGATATGTAGCTAGCTTCGATAAGGCCAGCTACACCTATTGCTCCCATTGAGGATTAGAGGAGATGGGATTAAGGGATGCCCAAGCTATGCCACTTATAGCCTTGTCCATTAAAAGGATCATCATACCTCGTATCTGTTCCTCCAACATACTTGGAGAATATGTATTGGGCAAGGAAGGAGGCTAGGCTTACTTGAAAAGACATCTTGATAGTATTTCAAGAGCTTTACGTATGGAAATACATTGGTGGATATGTATACTCTTTGTAGATGTACAGCCAATACGTATGCAAAATGGTATAATGTTGCCTTGGTTAGCATGTCGATGTAGGTGATTAGCATGTAATGGATGTAGTGCCAACAAATGAGTGCTCTTATCATCACTATTAGGCATGAATCAAGAACATCTATTTTGATAGATGTAACTTTAACAAATGATGTTATCATCATTATTAGGCTTGAATCAAGAACCACCATGCTAACCATGTATGGTAACAAGTGTGCGGAGGGTGTGCGGAGGGTGTGCGGATGACAGATGGATGTTTGACAAAATACGATAGCCGTCTTATAGTCTTGTTGTTTGACAAAATAGGATAGCCATCTTGACGTAGGTTTAAGGAAAGGGGGGGGACACTAGACTTTTTCTTGTACCTTATAAGCTTAAATAGGGGTGTTTTATAATCCTACATGGATCTTAAATAGGGGGTTTTCTTGAAGTTCATGCACGCAGGTGACGTCCCCCTTTAATGAAGAGTGAATCCCCCGGGGAGGAGATGGATGTTCACGGAAACGCTGCAGACTGGCACCAAATAGGAGCGCCACAGCAGTTTCTACGATTTTCGTTTATGCAGTTCGTCTAGAAAACGATCGCCCAGGCTGGATCGAGCGCTTCTTCCCTCTCGTGCCGCCGCCATCGCTGCTGCTGTTGAGTTTTTTTTTATTTTTAAAGCTTAAAGCTTTTAAGCTTTATTTCTTTCCTTGTTCCCATGCATCACAAGACGAAGTGCAGCAGCACACATGCGCCGTAGCCAAGCTCCATGAGCACAAAGCATGTGTAGCTGCGTACACGGCCGTGGGCCAACGGTCTCCAACTCGCATTTTACCTCCATGCGTACAGGTAAAAGTTCTTTTCATACGTTTTGTCTGATTTATCTTGCTTTTTTGTAGCTAAAAGCAAGTTTCACAAGGACCAAAAAAGCACACTTGAAAAGCTAAGAGCTTTTTAAGCTTCAATAAAGCATACTGCTTTTTCTCAAAGTCCCTATATAAGGGAAGCCAAAAAGTCATTATTTTCCACAACCCAAACATACAAGCAAGGTTGTATATTTCAACAAGCACAGCGTTGCTTGAGTGCACAAGTGAAAAACTTCAGCAAGGGGTTTTACGCGTCATCTAGCCAGCATAAAAGCAAGCAATTCTACGAGAGGTGTACGTTCCAGCCCCAGCACACAAGCAAATTTGAGCACGCAACTGATCGCCTATGGCTAGCACTTGTCAACCATCCCTTGTGTTCACCACGGAGGCACCGGTGATCGATGACATTAATGTACCGTCTGGAGCCGCGCTCGGCAATGATGACACTTATATGGATGATAGTTTAGATGACACGCTGTACAAGCATGACCGAGCTTCTACGGCTCTGGAAATGCGTCAAGCGGCACTCGAGAAAAACTTCACTACGATGAACCAGAATATTACAGCACTGACGGACCTCATTCGGGCTTTCATGGACAAGCAGGTTCAAGACACAGCACATGCATGCAACTGTCATGGCAAGGCCAACAGTTACTCCGGTGGTAGCAGAATATACGCCTCTTCACCTGAAGAACGTGACAATTCCGGAGTACAAAGGTGAGGAACGAGACCACAACAAGGACGCGGTGAACACCTTTTTATTTAAGTGGGGAGATATTCATCGCCTACGAGGTACCCCAGACCATGCCAAGGCTACAAAAACAAGTCTATCACTTAAAGGCAAGGCCTATAAGTGGTGGATGGCTTTTTCACTCATTGCTCGTCCCAAGACATGGAACGAGTTTTAGGAGGTTTTTTTCAAAGAAATCTTGTCAGACAATGAACAGGCAAAGAATTGGAAGGCGTGGGATCATTACAGTATGACTGACATGTCTCTCACACAGTACATCTCTTCGTATAGAGAGATTATTCTCAAGTTGGACAATCTGGACGACTTTCAACTTACGCTCAAAATTTTGATGATGATCAAGATAAACAGGGCACACCATCTATTGCAAAGAGCACCTGGCGGAGTCGTTCTCCACAGCGTTTCAACGAAAATAAGCGAAGAACCTTGCCACATAAGCACGAGACCAAGATGCCTAAACAAGCATGAGATGCTCGAAGAGGGCCTCTCTCTTATGCCGAATTTGAACGTGCCAAGAAGAATAATTTGTGCTTTGTGTGTATGTCTGATCAACACACAAAGAAAGATTATCCTTTTTTGCAAGGCAAGCAGGCGGAGACTGCTAAGAGTAAGGATTAGGACATCCTTTATATTCCAGTCATGAATATTTTTGGGTCATACATTGTAGATAGCCAGTGTGCCTCTTTTATGTAATAGGGAGTTTTCTTTATTTACTAGAAGCAGATTTAATTCAATAAGTATTTTTGTCTCACTATTTGTTTTACAGTTGGGTTACTCATTTTGGTAAACAAGATGATGTGAAGTCTAATCAGTGATCGAACAGGGGAAGCAGTTGGCTATTATACCTAACAATGATTGTGAGAATATTTAATGGTATGGGACATTAAATACTCTTATCAGTTGTAATCATTGTTAGCTATTGGGAATATTTAATGGTATGGGACATTAAATACTCTTAAAATCTATCGTAATCCTTGTTGATAATATTTAATGGTATGGGACATTAAATACTCTCAACCCTGGTTACATTGGTGGAATGGGACACCACGATTTGGGTATAACAGTACACTTCTTTTCATTGGTTTGGAAGGTTAGCAAAAGAGCTAAAATTCACGAGCTAAGAGCTAAACTTCACGAGAAAGTGTTAAAGTTAGAGGTAGTGATTGATCGTAAAAGTATCAAATCGTATACTACCCAGATACATTGTAAGAATCGAACGGCTACAAGAGCTGAGATTCTTGAAGTTTACGAGAAAGTGTGGAGCCAAGTTTTGAAGGGATCCCTCACATTTACATGATGTTGCAAGTGCAGAGATCCTCCCCACAGGGCTCTACCCTCTTGTAGGATGAGCTTATAAGGTGGCTACTACTTCACAAGAGGTGAGTAGGAGAGCCAATGGACTGAGTCATCAGGCATGCCCACCTTTGTGAAGAGAGTGTCACATGATAGTCCATACGCTGTTGATCCAGGCATTACTAACGTATGCTCTGGGAAGGCGATAGTTTTCGGCAAGGATTACGTCATGATGTTCTGGCCAGAGTTGCATCATGATGTTCAAGAGTACGTACTAGAGTGCCAACAGAGTTAACAGAAGAAGCTAAAGCACCCTGAGGAAGGTGGCCTGTGGTAAACATTCGAGATTACACAAAGTATTTGAACGAATCTTTATGAATGTTATAGTAAGATTACCACTTATGAGTCCGGGAGACTATCTTACAAGATGTGTCAATTTATTCCCATAGGAAATGACGGTTACGACACCGCCGTTATAGACGGTTAGGCGACCAAAACTTGCAAGATTGTTTATAAAACATATTTATAAACTTTATGGTCTATACGTATCATTCAGGCAGTTAGCAGTAGGGTTATTCTTTTGGCTTCATCACCCAAAATTGATAATAAACAACTAGTAACTGATGTAAGCTCAGGAGAGTTGCAAGAAGTACATAGATTAGCATCACTATCTCGTTACTTTAGCAGGAGGAGAAAGAGGTTGTCTTATGGTCTGAGAGCATTCAGATAATTTGAAGACTGGACTAGTGGCTCAGTTGTCACCTAGGTTTTGGTAAACACAAGGGTGTTAGTCAAGTGGATAGAAAGATCTGAAGAAGGTTCCACTTAGGAAGAAAGTCTCTGCGCTTAAGAAGTAATTCCCTACCTTTGTTTTCGAGGACGAAAACATTTTTCCAAGGGGGGGTAATGTGAGGACACGGGTCCTGCCATGCAGTTAAGTGGGCGTCCTTAGTGTGAAAGGGCCATGGGCCAGCCAGGGGCTATATAAGGTCATGGTTGGGTGGTTAAACGCATGGCTCACATCCACTAGTCTCACAGGGCGAAACTTTGCACGCATGGCTCACATCCACTAGTCTCACAGGGCGAAACTTTGCACGCATGTCCATCCCATCCCCACAGACACGCGTGCAAAATCGAACATCGAATGTGGGATGGGGTGCACCTAAATTGTCGCTTTTTACTTCAGAAACGCGGGGATTCCCTACGTAAAAAGTGACGATTTGGACGAACCCCGTCCCATATTTGGTGTCGGATGGGGGCGAAACTTTGCACGCATGTCCATCCCATCCCCATAGACACGCGTGCAAAGTCTCACCCCCATCGGACATGGAATGTGGGATGGGGTGCGCCTAAATCATCGCTTTTTACTTCACAAACGCAGGGATTCCCTACGTAAAAAGTGACGATTTGGGCGAACCCCATCCCATATTCGGTGTCGGATGGGGGCGAAACTTTGCACGCATGTCCATCCCATCCCCATAGACTCGCGTGCAAAGTTTCACCCGCATCGGACATCGAATGTGGGATGGGGTGCGCTAAATCATCGCTTTTTACTTCACAAACGCGGGGATTCCCTACGTAAAAAACGTCGACTTGGGCGAACCCCATCCCACATTCGGTGTCGGATGGGGGCGAAACTTTGCACGCAGGTCCATCCCATCCCCATAGACATGCGTGCAAAGAACGATGATTTGGGCGAACCCCAACCCACATTCGATGTCGGATGGGGGCGAAACTTTGCACCCATGTCCATCCCATCCCCATAGAAACGTGTGCAAAGTTTTACCCCCATCGCACATCGAATGTGGGATGGGGTGTGCCTAAATCGTCGCTTTTTACTGCACAAACGTGGGGATTCCCTATGTAAAAAACGACGATGTGGGCGAACCCCATTCCACATTCGCTGTCAGATGGGAGCGAAACTTTGCACGCGTGTCCACCCCATCCCCATAGACACACGTGCAAAGTTTCACCCCCATCGGACATCGAATGTGGGATGGGGTGCGCCTAAATCGTCGCTTTTGACTTCACAAACGCGGGGATTCCCTACGTAAAAAGTGACGATTTGGGCGAACCCCATCCCATATTCGATGTCGGATGGGGGTGAAACTTTGCATATGTGTCCATCCCATCCCCATAGAGACGCATGCAAAGTTTCACCCCCATCGGACATCGAATGTGGGATGGGGTGCGCCTAAATCGTCGCTTTTTACTTCACAAAGGCGAAGATTCCCTACATAAAAAACAAAGATTTGGACGAACCCCATCCCACATTCGGTGTCGGATGGGAGTGAAACTTTGCACGCGTGTCCATCCCATCCCCATAGACATACGTGCAAAGTTTCACCCCCATCGAACATCGAATGTGGGATGGGGTGCGCCTAAATCGTCGCTTTTTACTTCACAAACGCGAAGATTCCCTACGTAAAAAGTGACGATGTGGGCGAACCCCATCCCACATTCGGAGTGGGATGGGGGCGAAACTTTGCACGCGTGTCCATCTCTTCCCCATAGACACACGTGCAAAGTTTCACCCCCGAATGTGGGATGGGTACGCCTAAATGGTCGCTTTTTTCACAAACGCGAAGATTCCCTACGTAGAAAATGACGATTTGGGCGAACATCATCTCACTTTCGGGGCAAAATATAGAAAATGAACAAAATAAAATGAAATTTACAAAAAAGATGGCATTGCACAAATACTATGAGAATGGAAACAATTGGACAATAGCATGAACAAAAGATCATATTACAATACCAAGGTCATGGAGTAGAATAATGAGACACAACTGCTACAAAAGTACAAAAGGAGATGTAGTATAAAATAACATATAGGGGGATACAAACTACCGTCTCACTTCTTGCTGTGAACTCGACGAAGATAAAGTTTCACAGCAAGAACGAGGTGGGAGTACATAATGGCTTCCTTCAGCTTCCACTCATACTGAGAGAAAACAATGGCTCTAGCACGGGTGGCAACCTCTGCATAATATCTACTATACACAACTACACTATGCCTCTGAAACTCGAAGCCAAAGTCATCCTACGTATCCTCTGTGAGTGTGCACTTTGACCTAGTGCATCGTAGAACGTAGTAGTCAACATGCTCCTCATTCCTATTTGGTGCAATGATAGTAAAAAACATCGCCCTGCTGAAGATAATCTGTCAAAGAGTCATAATCTGTACTATGCTGTCCCTAGCCGATAGCAAGAATGGCTGCTGATGGCTCAATCTGTCGTACCTGTAGGGGAGTCAAAACCTGCTCAAACCATGCATCAGCCCACTCTGTATTTTGGCATGAGTGCCAAACACCATCAAGAAAACCCTCACAAAAACATGCATATTTTCTAGTGAATATCGTGGGATCACTGTATGATGAGCTCCTGATGCTATGCAATTTGAGTGTGTCATCAACAGTACCACAATCCAATCCACTAGTATCAATGTCAGCCCCATCAATACACCAAAAAAAACGTCGTACATTCCTACCATGACGTGTAGGGAATGAGGATGCAGCACTAGTGGACATATGATCTGTACACCAATCTACCACTTGTCGAGCATCTCAAAAACGCTCACTATCATGTCGAAGCTAGTGATGCCTAAGAGCCCGTTGGATACAAGCACCTGGACCATCATGTTCACCCTTCCCATGCCCAGTCTCGAAGAAGCTCCATAGAACCTGCACTCCTGTATGACAATGCCACCTGTAGAGCCCAAAAAACTAACGAGCACTTTTAAACTGTGCTCCACATCCATCTGACCATATCCATCACTGTGTGCAAGTGATGCCATGCTCGCACATCCAACTGTCATGATGATGAAAACAACGTTGCACAAAATGTGCACTGTGAGAGCGATCATCATTAATGTAGAAGTGATACTCGCGAATGATCACTCTCTCCTCTAGAGTGCTCTGTACACCATCCTCATCCAACTCTGTACACCATCACTCTCTCCTCTAGAGTGCTCTGTACACCATCCTCATCCAACTGGGCATGTCGATAGCTAATATGAACCATAATGGCAACCTAGTGGGGGACAACAAACACAAATGTTAGACTTAGAAAAATACAATAAGCACACAAAAAAATCACATACAATAAGCAAACAAAAAAATCACATACAATAAGCAAACAAAAAAATCACATTCAATAGACAAGAGGATTGGGTTGTAAAAAAACCTACTCAGAGAAGTAATACTCTGACTGTATCTCCTGTTGTGGTGCAAAGGTATAATTCTCCGCAAAGTCCACCACTGAGACAACTGTACCAATCGAAAAGTGCGTGATGCTAGCACGAAACTACCTATCCTGCCATTTTTCTCCTAACAGGTAGATGGCTGCGTGAAATGTGGTAATAAAATCTAGACGTGGTGAACTGATTGCAACCTCCTAGAGTCACCATGCATAACATACTCATACTGACGCCATCTAACCATCTCCTGATGTGAAGAATCTACCTCATGGATCTATAAAAGACGAAGGCTTCCGCACTCCTCACATGTCCCGTAAACACAAGCCATCCTATGATACATGTCCCCATCCTCACGCCATGCACAAAGCAAGGAGTGCACAAAATTACGAGGACTAGTAGGGTGTATGCTACCACTATGCCCAATAGACCTCTGAATGCAGAATACAATATCTGGAAGGAAACATGATATGTGCAACGTGTGTCCTGCTATTGGGAGTACCTCACAAACCAAGGTTTGCAAGCCTCAAATGATTGCTGGCTAATAATAATGGTGGGGTGCACATGCCTGAACTCTAGGTACAGCTATGTCTGTGTCATCTCTAGGAAGCATGCATGGTGCTCCACATAGACTCCATGCTGAACACGTCGATGCAACACCTTTTTGTACTCAGGTGATACGCGAGAATGCTCCTCCCAAAATGTCTCAATCATGGCCCTCAACTCTGGCTGTAAAAGGCGCGTGTGTCGAGGAGCACGACCCCAAAGGCTACCCTCCTCTCCAAGGTCCAATCTGCGCCATCTACTAGACCCCAAACGAAGAGCTTTGCGTTGCATTTTAAGAATGCGAGATGTAGCACGCAATAAACCTGCCATATTAAATAATGTGACATTGAAGTGACCATACTTTGACAATAAACTATAAGTGAATGTGTAACATCAATATACAAATGTGTATAAGTGGAAATCCTAAGCACATACGCATTTGTATAGCAAACTATTCCATTTAACATTACATTATTCAATGGGACATTAAAACTCCATATTAAATTTGAGCACTTTCACTAAAAATAAAATAAAATACACATACCATGAGAATCGCTCCTTGAAACCACGACAAGAATCGTGCGACAAGCTCCTACACAATCTTTGTGTGCCGTGTGCTTGATAGAGCTATAAGAAGCTCTCAAGCTATGTAGAACATGCGTAGTAGCCCTCCTCAAATGAGGACTAGATATCTGTAATGCCGATGTACAACGCTCCATGCTAGAGTGCTGAAGCAAACTATCAAGCACGCGTGACTAAGAGGGCACATCAAGGTCATCGAAAAATCTGATGACAATCATATTGGCACGTTTTCGTGCACCCGACTTGGAAAGAGACTTTCCATGTGAAGACGCTCCAAGAATGGGGCATGATGGTGGAGTGCCAAACTCATGGTGAATAGGAGAGGTAGCCAGGAGTGGAGTGGTAGCTACGACTTGAGATTTCAAAGAAGTAGCTACAAAGGCTGAAGAGCCACCAACATCATGGGATGTAAACAATGTTGGCACAATAGGAGAAGGCAAATGCGATGTAATAGGAGTAGATGAAGGTGGTAGGATGTATGTAGGAGATAGAGGAGGTATGGGACCATGAAGAACTAAGGGAGAGTGGCATGCGGGGGGTGAAGCAGGTGGCACGAAGTCACTAGGAGGTGGGGTGGAATCAATAGGAGGTGCAAGAGATGATGCCTCCAAATCTGCTTTTTGCTTTGCTCTATACCGTGCTTGGCGTGGAATCAATAGGAGGTGCAAGAGACGATGCCTCCAAATCTGCTTTTTTCTTTGCTCTATACAATGCTTGACACATAGACAAAAGGCTTGAGTTGGCATTGTCACCTCATATGATGATGTGTCATCTCCCTTGTACACATAGACTAAAGTGTTGACTTGGCAATGCCACCTCAATTGATGACGTGTCAAATCCATGTGACACATAGGCAAAAGTGTGGCTAGGATATGCCACCTCAGATGGTGACGTGTCATCTCCCCATGAAACATGGGCAAAAGTGTTGAGTTGGCATTTCCACCAAGGCATGCATGGGCTTATGTGGAGTGTCACATTGATGAGGTGGAAAAGCCATGTAGGCAGCCCTAATTGTGGTTTTACACATAAACCGGACATAAGTGCTTTGAAGAGGAAATTATGCAAAACTAGGTCTTCCTTTGGTCAAATTGAACCAATTTTTTTTTGTTGGATAGACAATGTCATGATCCTTAACATATATAATGATGGTGTACAATAGACATTGAACCTAATTATTAGAATTTTTTTACTTAACTATTGCCCAGTCTCTAGGACTCTGCATACATTTTCTAATGAACGAGGTGATCAAACAACAATGCCAAAAAAGAAATTGATTATAGATTAACATTATATATACTAATAGCTACAAATTGACTATTTCAATCTTAGTAGTTCATGTTTGAATTGAGAGAAATGAGGCACAACAATTGTGTGGTTATTTTAATCAAATTATTTCATTTATTAATTATAGAAAATAGTTAATCAATCCAAAAAAATCCTAATAAATCAAGTTAAGTTCTTCTCACTATACTCAATTGATGTACAAAATTACAAATGAATTGGAGAATCCTAAGCCAAGTATAATGGGCACAAGAGGAAGCAACATAATATCAACATGTAGCGTTACTTCAGTGTACTGTCTACATTATATTCCATATAATATGCATCAAAAACTTATCTTTTTTTCACGAAAATTATATCATTAGATTACCTAATATGTATAGAATGTGACCAATTCATCTTTGCGCACTACTTTAATAAGAACCATGATAAAGGGAGGTTCTAAGTTAGAAAAAAACCTGTTTTTTGACCTGTTTCAAGGGCGCCCAAGGGCACAAAGTGGGTCACCTCTATCTTGCTACCACCCTACAAGAGAATGGGCCATAATCGGGGGTAGTATTTTATCAAAAAACTCCCGCTCTCGGTAGGTAATACCCCCCACAATAACCCTTAATAAAATCCTTGGTAATTTTAAAATTTAAAATTATCGGAGGACTGTTACTGGAGGTATTACAAAGGATTACATTAGGGGCGTGTAAAATTAGTACAAAACCAGATCTGATAGGCACGCCTCTGGCCCTCGCACCGGTGCACTTTAAACTTGTCACTACCCTCCTGACCTCCCTGGAAATGCTGGAATTGCAAAGAAGCAAAGAGGGTGCTACACTAGCACACATGCACACCAAAAACCCCAGAAAACATAGTGTTTACACGCACATAGCCACTATACATAATATCAAGTACGCGCACACTGCGCAGAGTCCACTGTAGAAGAAAAAGAGAGAGCTCACACAGAGCTCACAACCAAGAAAAAGAGAGAGCTCACACAGAGCTCACAACCAAGATAAAGAGTCCACACATGACTACACATAGACACCAAATGACACAGAAGCCGACAATAGGCTATATGAAGAGAGAAAAAGAGATTCTCACAAGGTATCTAGAGCTATCAATAGGCGGAACATTGGGTGGGATTGCGCATGGGCTCACATAGAGCGCACTTGTGCCGATGCTCCCACTTCCTTCGCCCTCTTTCTCACTTTCCCTGCCTCTACTAAAGTGCGGCCACACAGGCTAATGCACAATGAATCACTACTCTCTCTCTTATCGCCTTCTGCTTAATCAGGGTTGCCTTTTCTTTGCTTGCTTATGGTTGCAACCTAGCTCACACAGAGCTCCTTCAGTGGCACACCATGCTCCCCTTGACAATACCACTCAGACTTCTCTTATACTCTAGTTGTGGCACATGCTTTCAAGATGCCCTAACTCTTCTTTTCCTCAGAGTAGTTCGATGCTGGCTCGGATTGACCTTAACCTTGCGCATAACCTGCAATCACTGCTCTCCAATGGACATCATCTCGAGAAGGCAGTTTGTGAGCACTTGCCACACCCTTGACATGTACCACTAGAGGAGTGCCAAGCTCATTGTTGGCCTACAGTAAACACTGTCCTACAATCTCGGTATGGATTTATTTTCCCTATTGGCACTAGCAGAAATTCCCCCCTGCTATGTACTTCCTTCCTTACTTTGCATGATACTCCACTGACAAGAGCAATAGTATAGTCCCTTGGTTCACGACCCTTTATGCTTTGTACTGCTTTGATGGAGTTTCACACGTGGCCTCCTTGCTTGATGGAGAATATTGCCAGTTCTCTTTCCTCACTACTCACTGTGGTGCACACAGCAGCAGTAAAAGGGCAGTAGCTACGTCATCCATCTCACTCTCTCTCTCTCTCTCTCGTACAAAATGGCACACACAACTGCCCCTTTCTCTCATCAACTCACGGGCATGGTCTACTCTCACAGTAACTTGCAAAAGATGGTGATTCCTTGCACTGTCACAGCAAAAGGGCAGTAGCTACGTCATCCATCTCACTCTCTCTCTCTCTCTCGTACAAAATGGCACACACAACTGCCCCCTTTCTTTCATCAACTCACGGGCATGGTCTACTCTCACAGTAACTTGCAAAAGATGGTGATTCCTTGCACTGTCGATTGTGCAAAATTTCTCTCTCTTCCCCTCTTGAATTGGGGTAGTATACAAGGCAGCCCACTATCTTCTCTTGCAGCTCACGGGTAAGACACGGCCAGCACAAGAGCAAAGGTCTCTCTTTCTCTTGTAGCTTGAGGGCACGCAACCCAACCCCTTCTCCCACAAGATTTACGGCTACAGCCTACCCAACTAGTGTGTTTCAAATCTGCAAACAACAACCAGCTCTATCACTGCTCATGCTCTTGGTAGCTCACAAGGCAAGCTCTCCCTCTCCCTATGCTCACATGCAGCCTGCTTATGCAAAAAATAAATGGCGATTTTTAGCTCTCAGTTGTAGCTGACGCAACAACTTCTCCTCCCCCATCGTGTTGTTATCAGACACGGCCCCCTTCTTCCATACATGCGCGCCTGCCTACTCTCTCATGTGCATGCCAATTAAGGCCTCTGACACGGTCTTCTTCTCAGCGTTTTTAATTACGTACCTATGAAGTTTTTCTAAAATATGGAACGGTTCCTGTGCTTGCATGCCGAAGCCCATCACATTTTGCATACATGACTACCTAGAGCATGTGAACACTTTACAAGCAACCTCCTTTGCACAAGATCTTTGCTTTGGGTACCAGGCCTAGGTGAGGCCACCAAAGCATCTATGTAATGACATGGGTCTCCTCCACTTCTACTTCTGAGATCTTGCATAACCCAAGATGGAATATCCCAGTTATTCATCCACGAAGGTTCTTGTGTAACTTTATGCTTAAAATCTAGGTACCTTGGGCTTGGCTGCCTATCTCAAAAACTTATTTGCGGGTTCAAAGGCCCATCTCCACGCATTGTCATCTATCCATTTCTGTAAGTACCCAAGAGGACTATCACCTCATGGAATAAAACTGACGGTGGCAGGTCCTAGATCAGCCTTACTACCTTCTCTAAATGCTCTGCTTGTCCCGAAAAGAATCCAACATGGAAATGTATCACTTGGGATTGGGACTTACACCATACTTAATGGTCATATTCACTATAAGTGCTTGGCCCTCTTTGACTAGTCCTCAGTGATGACTGCCCACATATAAAGCACTCAATCACAAGCCACAGCATCCTGGAGACATGCCCTCCTACTGTGTTTCTTTCACGTCCCATGGCCTGCTTTAACACAACAACAAATTAGCCATTTTCTAGCGCTTTTATCATTATTTTTTCAGCACTTTTGAGAATGCATGACAAATTAGACAAAAACTTATAATTTTTGGAAAAAAAATGGCGGGATGCTCGAAATTTCAGCGGTTCTAGTCAAAACGCTGAAAATAGCAGCGTTTTTATAACGCTGCAAATCCTGTAAACGTTGGAGTTTCTAGCGGTTTGACCAAGAATGACCAGAAATGCTGCTATTTCCATCGCTTATACATACGCTGTAAACTCCAGCATTATAAAAATCTTTGTAGCGCTGGAATTAGCAGCGTTTTGCAAAACGCTGGAAATTCCAGCGTTCCGAAATTTACTAAGCGATGGTATTTCTAGCGTTTGTAAGCAGCAAGTGGAGGTTGGCGCATAACAATTTGGTTTAGGGCAGCGCCTTCATGATCATGAATACCAAGTGTGGGGGCTGTCCCAAAGGCGCCACAAGTGCTTGACGGGACTGTCCTCTCAAAAATTTCTCTCCGGAGTACACTGGCTACAGGATAAGCACAAGAAGGTTAGGCCAAGCAAGCATCGAATAACTTTGAAGGAGGCAAAGTAAGAGGGCATCTTCCACTGCAGCGATGTTCACTTGTGTGCTTTATGTGGGCATTCACCGAGGTCTAGCAGAGGATGGCCAAGCATGCTCTTTTTGGTGAATTATGGGCATTTAGAAAAAGGCAGTAAGACTGACCTATGACCTGCCGTCTTCTGATTATTCCGTCATGTGGCACACCCTCATGGATGCTTCCTAGGAATAAGTATATGTTGGCATCGGGGAAGCAAGGTTATTGTAGCGGGCCACCCTCTCCTCTTCCCGTGAACTGCTTCATCCAAATTCCCCTTTGAAGGGCAGGTTTGCTTATAATTTTTTTATCAACGGATAGAAAGTGTTTATGTTAGAAAAGTAAGAATATTGACCATGGGATAAGTGTTTAAGTTCTCTAAGTTCTGGCTTACAACTTCTTCTGATGTTAAATGGTTAGTCAACGGGATTCGTTCAACGTTCCATAGCTAAGCCTTATTTGTGAGTCTAGTTAAACTAATGATTGCAATTTCCGGCTTCAATCGGAATAGAGAGCAAGTTGATTAGTGTTCGGAGAGTTAAGAAGTAGGGTCAATGAAGCTACTCTCATATATTTTGAGTCACGAGTTGTGGGTTCAAGCCTATAGAGAGTACATAGATAAGAGAAGTATATTATGAGGTTGAAGCCTATAGAGAGTACAAGCCTATAGAGAGTACATAGATAAGAGAAGTATATTATGAGGGTTCAAGCCTATAGAGAGTACATAGATAAGAGAAGGGTCAATGAAGCTACTCTCATATATTTTGAGTCACGAGTTGTGGGTTCAAGCCTATAGAGAGTACATAGATAAGAGAAGTATATTATGAGGGTTAAGTCTCAAAGGGATTGGGTCAAGAGTTGCTATGATTATGAATTAATGCGCTTGTTTAAGTACATCATGTTAAGGAAATAGCTTGCATAATCTAAGTGGAACTAGAAGGATTGGAGGCTTGGCATGTTTTCTGCATTTTGCTGAATCAAGAAGGATTGGCTCTAGGGTGGATTAGCTCAAGTCAAAGACCATGCTAAGGACTATCTCATCAGATTTTAATAGAGTCTAATTCCATACTTAAGGAGTGTCCTATGCATTAAGAGATGGCTATGCCCAAAGAGAGGGTTTAGTTTGCAATTCATGTGCACAAAGCTTCTTGCTAGATTCATCAGGTAGCCAAGCCGTATAGGAGTAGTTAGGATCATAAAGGTGTATTAAAGTTGATAGGAGTTTGAAGAAGTACGGTATTAGGGTATTCACATCAAGGAGGAAGCAGGCGTAGTGACAGTCTTAGCCTAATCTCAGTTAGGTAGGCATGCCTCATCCTTTGTAAGGAGTTGTTACAAGAGCAGTCCCCCCTTTTTTTTAGCCCATCTTGCCTAATCAGGTTGTAACTCCTAACTGATGAGTGTCCGAGGATAGAAACTTGCCTTGTTCGACTAGCACTTGAATGAGTAATTTAGTAGGAGTTTGAACAAGTCTAGTCTTAATGAAAGTTGTTTCGTTTAACGATATTAGGAAGCTTACCTTGTTACATCGTACATTGTTCACGACGAGAAGATGAGGTCCCTTCTTGGCTTGACGTAGTAGAGGGGGCTTAGAGTGAAGTTCATAGTGTCACCCTATAATCTGCTCGAAGGTGGTCCTCTTACTAGTAAATTTTGCACTAGCTGAAGACGTAAGAGGGCTTATCCTTAAGCGGATCCACCAAGGTGCAAGTCTATGAGTTAGCCGTCATGATTAGGGCATAAAGAGAGCTTACGTGGGTACTTTGTTCTAGGAAATGTTAAGTAGGAGGTGTAGAGCGGTGCTCCGTGAATGTCACTAGAAATATGAGTTAATGACATGCTAGTTCAAATCAAAATACGTCCCAAGAAAGGCACTATGTGAATAAAGAAAGAAGGTATATCGTAGATAGTCTATTCCTGTCAATGATAATTTTGGTCTTGTCTAGTGATTTAAAGGAAGAAGAGTGATTGCTTTCTAGTTAACCAGGCCCAGGGTCAATGTATGGTTGAGTGTAAATGTATGGTTTAGTGTCTAGTCATTTCCTTTGTATTTATAAACCATTGTGATTGACATCAATTGTAGTATCCGAAATGTTTTGAATTTCCAAATTATGAAAAGAGGATGAAAAGTAGCCTCAGTAATCAAAAGTTGTTTCTAGTTCCATCTTTTATTGCTTAAATTCAAAGGGAGGTTTAAATTCCCCCTTCCCGCTAAAGCGGAGTTCTTTTTTTTGGTTCCAAAGCTCTTAAAACAAAGGAGACTCTGGCCAAAATTTTTAAAATTTTTTATGGCGAGTATGACCTCTTGTGGATTCTCGTTGTTCTATGGCCTTAAGGCTAGTTATAGAGGACAGGGGATAAACAGTTGAAAAATTAAATTGATAAACTCTGGGTAGGAAAGCGGATGTCACAGGGGCTAGAATCATTCCCGGGGAGTTGCCCTCCGGGTCATGATTGCACCAATTCGCCGATGATTTAGGTTGTAAGAATGTAACAGGGCTGTAGATCTTAGTGAGTGGAGCAAGGTCTCGTTCTTGAGGGTAGTCTCGAGATCGCGGAGTCATGCATGGAGATTAGTTCCTCGTCTTAGGGGACCGCCTAACGGTCGTGCCTTGCACCGCAAGGAAAAAGGCATCGGGGATCGATGGATTTATAGAGAGAAAGCCGCGACACAGTTACATTTTTATTTAAAACTATAAACCCTGAAAAAGAGATGAGTATCTATGTAATATTTTTATAGAGGAAGTGAAGGCCCCAATATTGAAGATGAGAGAGGAAAACAGAAATAAGGATATAGAAGATTACATACTGCAGATATCAAGCAATAGAAAATTTTGACCTCAAAAGTAGTTTCATTACATTTCTCTTGTGGGCTGAAGTATCTCTATGCATGAGAGAAGATAGAGCATCGTGAGAGAGTTGCGCCTCCTCAGACCTACGCCTCCTAAGTTACAACCGTTTGAGTTTTAAAAAAATATTTGGAAAATAAAAAAATAGTTTATTCTATAGTAGCCACGTATCATTTCTTAAGAAGCCCCTGTAATTTTCTGCACAGACCTGTTTTCAGCTCTGTTTTCAGCCCAAAATAACCCTTGTACTGTCCTGGAGGACTTTAGCAAAGTCCTACTGCATTTTGGCATCAACCGGGCAACATAACAGCCCAAAAACAGCACCTAAACAGTGCTGAAACAGCATTGTATTGAAGAGGTTATTACCCTCTTCCGTCCCTGCTTTGGTGTAGGAACCAACTACACCTGTTCCTGTTCAAGGAGGCAACTAACCTTTGCATATAAGCATGAAATTCACACAACTGTACCTGATTTTATCTGATGAGAGCGTTTCCATAGTCTGCAAGAGAGAGAAAGAGAGAGAGAGGCTGTGGGGAGCAAGCTCAACCCTCAATTGATGAGTTGTAGGGCAAGGGAGTACACCACCATAGCTGTTTTTCCTGCAACAAAACCACACGATGGCTGCAAATGAGCCTACTCTTCCCAAATTCCCACGCTTCCCTCTTCTCAATGAGGAAAATGCACCAAAATTTGACACTTGGCACATTTTTAAGCCTTTTCCACATGCAATCTTCCAGGCTAAAAATCTCCTGACTGGTTCACATTCTCACAACAGTCCTTTGTCAGCTTTGGTCCCCTTGACATTCCGCACAAACTGACGCGAACACTTTTCAATTCCGACACTGCCAAAAATAGCAGTTCCCTAGATTTTAGGGATGATGTCATCTGCATTCCTTCTGGTCTCCTGACCATCTTTGACCACTATGGTCACTTCAAAATTTGCTTAGAATTCAAGATACATTCACATTTCGGTGGCGGCCACTTACTAGTGTAAACCGGCCTATGCCCTCATTCAGTGGCCATGTCCTGGACACTGTCATTTATCTTTCAGTGCAGTTCTCAGGCTTAGCCAACCACTGGTCCAAAGTCCCACTGGCTGACCCATTCTGACATTGCAATGGCCCAAGCCCTTCCAAGAGATCCCGGGGGAAAACAACAGCAACCAAAGAGAAAGAAAAGAAAAATATATATATTTATAAAGAAATGTAAATAAAGAAAATAACTGCAACAAGTTTCACCTCCTGGTGACATACCCCTCTCTTGAAAGAAGCAAGCGACCTCGATTGCAAGTCCACATGCAAACGGATGACACAGGACGATCACAAGATTCCGGAGGTGATTAGTGTCATCGCATGTATCTCCTGCCAACGGATGACACGGGGCGATGATAGGCATTCCCCACTACCATTTGTGCCATCGCAGGTTCAAGCCTTTCAAATACATGTTTCCAGATGCAACACAGGGCGATAGCATATATCTTGTACTATTAGTGTCACAACATGTAAATCATTCATTTGAAGCGTAACAGATATAACTTCAAAGCACTGAAAGTTCATTCATTGATTAAGTCATTGACAACAAATGTCAAAACTGTACATTGCCAAACATATAATACAAATGTACAGGTCATTCAGAATTCAAGTTCAAAAAGCAGAAATAACTGGGACAGACTCTCCTTTCAGCTTCACATCCAGAACATGAGTCTTGTCCCTATTTACAATTGTGATTTTCCTGTTGAAAGCATCCAACACTGCATGTTTCCTATGACACCATGGAATTCCTAATAAGACATCACATCCCTTCAAGGGCATGATAAGAAACTCCTCTATGTCGACATAACTCTGTATATGCATGTGAAGTTTGCCAAGTATGGGAGTGACAGGAACTGAATGCTCAGGGCATGCCAAATCAGCCTGTCCAACTGGTCCCATCTCTTCAGCACGAATTCCCAACTTGGCTGCCAATGCCGGTGAAATAAAGTTGGCTCGAGCACCAAGGTCAAAGAAAATCAGCACTGTAGCATCTCTGATTTTACCCCATGCTCTACACAATTCTGTCGCATCATCACATGGTTGGTCACCAACCATGTCAGGTATCAATCCTGCACTCGGCATTGTCTTCTTCTTGGGTGGCCCTTGTTTATCCTCCGCATCTTTTGGTGGCTGTTGTGGACATTTTGCAGCCATATGCCCTTTCTGTTCACAGATGAAACATTTCCCAGCTTGCATCAATGCCTTTCTCTCTTCAAATGACTTGCCATAGAGTGGCCTCTTCTGTCCTTTGTCTTGAGGTTCCTTCTTCACTGTGCTCTTAAAGCCACGTGAACCTCCCTGTAGCAATGCATTAGCCATGTTTGCATTCTCAATGAGCTGAGTCATATTAGAAACATTGGTCTTAATGCAATAATCCCTGATTTCTTTGGGCAAACCACAGCAATACTTCTCTATTTGCTCTGACAGTGGCACTGTCCTGTAAGAAGTTACTGGCAAGAGTGCATCCCAAAACTTCTTATTGTACTCTTCCAGATTTGCACAATTAGCTGCATCCAGTTTGTGCCATGCTGTCATCACATCCACTTCGAAGGTGTTTGTCAGCCATGCAAAAGAGAACTGCTGCTTGAATTGGACCCATGTAGCAGGTGCCTGTCCTTGCATCAACAATGAAGTCCACCACTGCAATGCATTACCTTTCAAGAAAGTAGCAGCCTTCCGCACCTTAGAAGACTCTGTAAAGTTACCCCCAGTGTATGCTGCATCAAACTGCTGAATGAAAGTCAGCGCTTTCAATTTGTCCTGCATCCCACTGAAAGTCTCAAACTTTACTGCTTGACCTCCTTCTTTGTAATCCTTTTGCACCTTTTCTGCATCAGTCCTTACTGCTCTTTGTCCACTAGGTTGAGAAAATTCAGCCACACTGACAGGTGCTGCGGGCCCCAATGTTGGACTAAAATAAGTTTGAAATCCGGGCTGCACACCTATATTGGCATAAAGAGGGTTCACAGCTTCCATAGGCATCATTCCTGGTGACCCTCTTGACATCAGTCCTGGTAAAACTGTGGGCGGCCTAGCCATGGCCTGGAAAACAGACCCACCACCAAAATAGCCAGCTTGGAAAGCAACGAATGGAGGAATGGTCGGCATGACCCTTTGCACATTACTTTCCTGGCCATTAAATGCATGTACCTGTGCCTGTGTAACATGCTGCACTGGATCAGCTGCCACTGCTGGTGTCTGCTCTACATGCTGTGGCATTCTTGGCATTTGTTCCTGTGCCCTCTCAACTGCATGCTGAGATGATTCAGCCTGGGAATCCCCTGTCCTTGACTGCAAATACCTCTTTATCCTGGGATTCTTCACCAACTGTTCAAAGGTACCAACCATGCTCAAGAGTTGTGCATGAAATAAATCCTCTTGTTCCTGTTCTAAGGCTGGCTGTACTACTGGCTCCATCCGAGCAGAGGCTGACACCTGGGCACCTGTCACCTCTATATGGTGTCTGCGAGTAGGAGAGGAACTCTCTTCGGCAGGGAGCTTGCCTTTCCCTTTGTCTGTCATACTGTCAACTGAAAGTTTAAGGGAACCTGTATCCAAAGAAAGAGAACGTACTCTTTCTCACCTGTAATCAATTGTGCCTCACTATGTGTGTCTCTTGTTCACCCAATCCAATCCGTGTCCGGGCTCTTGCAGAAAAGAGGACCCGATCCCGGCAATGGAACCATAAAACCGGTCTATGGACACATAAAGCGGTAGTTCATTCACAAATAACGTGGACTTACTCAGACACACAATCACAGAATCCTCACTCCCTCGCTCAACAACACATTGGCCCCGAAGTCCGGCGCCCCTTGCGGTATTTCTTTATTGTTAAAAAGGTTGGGAAATACAAAGCACAAGTGCAACAAAGCACTCTACATGCATCAGCTGAGTTTTACAAATTCTGGGAGAAATTTGCCAGCATAACTGCATTAAAACTGTTCCATAACATCTCAGAATGAGTCCCAACTGACAGGCTCACTTCCATAGGCATTAGGCTACCCAATGGAGTCCAAAACATCACAATTCAGCTTGCTGTAATTTTCTGCACAGACCTGTTTTCAGCTCTGTTTTCAGCCCAAAATAACCCTTGTACTGTCCTGGAGGACTTTAGCAAAGTCCTACTGCATTTTGGCATCAACCGGGCAACATAACAGCCCAAAAACAGCACCTAAACAGTGCTGAAACAGCATTGTATTGAAGAGGTTATTACCCTCTTCCGTCCCTGCTTTGGTGTAGGAACCAACTACACCTGTTCCTGTTCAAGGAGGCAACTAACCTTTGCATATAAGCATGAAATTCACACAACTGTACCTGATTTTATCTGATGAGAGCGTTTCCATAGTCTGCAAGAGAGAGAAAGAGAGAGAGAGGCTGTGGGGAGCAAGCTCAATCCTCAATTGATGAGTTGTAGGGCAAGGGAGTACACCACCATAGCTGTTTTTCCTGCAACAAAACCACACGATGGCTGCAAATGAGCCTACTCTTCCCAAATTCCCACGCTTCCCTCTTCTCAATGAGGAAAATGCACCAAAATTTGACACTTGGCACATTTTTAAGCCTTTTCCACATGCAATCTTCCAGGCTAAAAATCTCCTGACTGGTTCACATTCTCACAACAGTCCTTTGTCAGCTTTTGGTCCCCTTGACATTCCGCACAAACTGACGCGAACACTTTTCAATTCCGACACTGCCAAAAATAGCAGTTCCCTAGATTTTAGGGATGATGTCATCTGCATTCCTTCTGGTCTCCTGACCATCTTTGACCACTATGGTCACTTCAAAATTTGCTTAGAATTCAAGATACATTCACATTTCGATGGCGGCCACTTACTAGTGTAAACCGGCCTATGCCCTCATTCAGTGGCCATGTCCTGGACACTGTCATTCATCTTTCAGTGCAGATCTCAGGCTTAGCCAACCACTGGTCCAAAGTCCCACTGGCTGACCCATTCTGACATTGCAATGGCCCAAGCCCTTCCAAGAGATCCCGGGGGAAAACAACAGCAACCAAAGAGAAAGAAAAGAAAAATAAATATATTTATAAAGAAATGTAAATAAAGAAAACAACTGCAAAAAGTTTCACCTCCTGGTGACACTAATAATAACCTCCTCAGAGGGATGAACAAAATTCAAGTACATCCATATTTGATAGACGCGTACACAGTAGCGGTGCAGGCGCCTCTCAATCTCAAATTTTTCTCTTTTAAGCTGCCTGGCCTTGGCGATTTGCCTTTTTGTAGCTTTTTCCATTCAATGGAAAAATTTAAATCATGCAGGGCAATTAAAACGCATTTCTCTTCCCCTGCAACACAACACAGGTGTCGAATGAAGAAATCATAAAAGACAAACAAAATATACTGGACTATTGCACACTTATATTTACTCCAAAAAGACCTTTTTCATTATAAATTTTCAAAAAGTTACATGATGCCACAAGAGGCGCAGTAAGCAAAAAAGTTCTACATATGAGGGTAAGGGCATGTAGATGACAGGAATGGGCACACTCAGTGAGGACATAATAGTTACGGGCACATCTACTACACGGTCAATGTCAATGTTTCATTTTTCACATTATCTCCAAAAATATGATCAGATATTGCATCTGGCCTATGAGCTGCACCATGAGAATTTGTCGTAACATCTTCCTTCTCCACTTTAGCACCTACAGCAGTTGCAATGATGACATCTGTGGTATGCACCTGATCGGACACTAAATTTCCCACATTCTCTACCATAGTTGTTTTTGTATGGCGTACGAACGTACTCGTATGGTACGGTGTCGTACTCGTATGGTACGGTGTCGTACGAAATCATACATACAGGTACTTTTTTGTGGTATGCTGATTTTATTTGCTCAAATGTAAGTTCCTAGAAGAGTCCAGGAACATGCCCAAATTCATATAATAAATCTGGCTGCTGCTGCAGGTTCTATTTGTTGAACTGTACAGACCTAGTAGAAGAGTCGAGGAACGTGCCCTATAAAATTATGGCAGTCATCTACAAGACTATAACTATTAGCACCAACCTCCCCCAATCGCCATCATGCATAGTATGGACTAGAAAGAAGATACTATGATTGTATGACTAGGGAGTAGATACTATGACTGTATGACATCATGCATAATATCGTGTCCAATAGTGGGTGTAGAACTTGGTATCAATGTATGCTCATTGCTCCCCCACACACACACATTCACACACATAGGAGTGTACATTCATACAAAGATGAGTGTTGAGTTTCAGTCACAGCTCTAGAGATTTCTCTCATTCTATCGTGCGCAGCGCATCGATTTCTACATGATAGTTTGTGCTTGTTTTTAATGGTTTATCTCACCAAGTGTTTTTTTAGTACTTAGAAAAACACATCGTATTTATCGTACCGTATGATATGAATTATAAAGTACGGTAAATACACTGTATGGTATCGTATCGTACCGTACCATACACGTACCATATGACAACTATGTTCTCTACATTACAGATAGAAGAAAAAAAAGGTACTCGATTTAGGTCTAGCACATGGCATTGTAGTGAAAAATGAATTAATAAAGACGATAGCCGACATACACAAACAACCACCATGCTCCAAGAGTGGAGTAGGCTTGGTGAATAGAAATGAAATTCATTAAAAATCAAAATCGCCCAAAGACTACAAAAAAAATTGGACACTCTCGGTACATAAATGTGCAGACTTAGTTGACGTACCACTAAAATTAAGTTTCTGTTTGGCACTAAACTTCTTAGTCTTTGCAAAATGGGATAAGGGTATGCCATCATCTTCACCTCCTAACTTGCTTAGTGATGGTTTAGATTGTGTTGGAGCTGGCACAACCAATGTTGGGAGTGCTTGTGTTGGCTTTTTAGCTGCCTGTAAGGTAGACTTTTTACTTTTTGGGGTGGCTTTGGACTCTTTGGTGAGGCGCTCCTCAGGATGGAACGTGGAGCCAAAGGGGAAGACCTTTTAATCTTTGGGGATAGGCCTGGACTATTTGAGGATGACCTCTTTGTGGTTGATCGAACCACCTTTGGGGAAGACCTTGAACTCTTTAAAGAACTACTCTTTGAAGTACTCTTCATGGAACGACTCTTCAAGGAAGTACTCTTTGAGGACGGTTCGGTACTGTGCTCAATAGGCACAACAACTCCTTATGAATGGGTTCACCCTCTATTAACTCGAATAAAAATAACTGTGTACAAGACAAGAAACAAACAGAGAAAAAGCAAGCAAACAATCAATGTTGCATACCTGATTCAAAAAACACGTAATACACCCGCGCTGCTGCTGCTGCTGCTGCACAGGGTTCGGAAAAACAATTTTAGGGAAAAGGAAGTATATCCTTTTCACTCCTAAATGAGAAGGAAATTGCCATTTTTGAGGGGGTATTTTTTTTATGTAAACTTAAAAAATATAACTAAAATTTATAAATTTTGAAAGGGTTTTATTTCCCTCTCACAAGAAATTCAGAAGGATTTTCCCCAACTTGAACAAGTTATAGGCTAAAGTGAACCCCCGAACCCGCGGGGCCACGCTACTCACCCAAGATGCATAATGGGAGAAATGAATAAAAATTCATTTCTCACCCAAGATGCATAATGGGAGAAATGGTGGTCTCTCTCTCTCTCTAGCCTCTCTCTCTCTCTCTAGCTCTCTCTCTCTCTCTCTCTCTCTCTCTCTCTCTCTAGCTTTCTCTCTCTCTGTACCCTGCTTTCTTCACCTTCTCAATGGGCCTGCACCCCGAGTAGCCCTCTCCCTCTCTCTGGCAGCCCCTGCCTTGCATTCTCGCCACAGCCCCTGCCAATGGCTCCAATTGCAGCACAGGCTTTGAAGATGCAAGCATATGTCACTTCATTTGGAAGGATACCCTTTCACTGCATTTGTTCGAAATAGTCTAGAGCCTTCTGGCACTTTCCTTTTCAAGCATAGCCTGCTACTATTAATGTAATATAGCTGCTGTTATACATGTCAAGTAATGCTCGTGCTTTCTGAAGCTCACCACACTTTGCATACATTGCACCGGCCACCTGTAGTGCAGCAGCAGATCTGAGAGAGAGAGAGAGAGAGAGAGAAACCCTAATCTCTCTCTCTTTCTCTCACGCTTTTGCTTTCTGAAGCTCACCACACTTTGCATACATAGTTAACTAAAGCATCTGAGGAATTTCTTGTTAACTGAACCCCTTTTCTGTAGCTCATTATGTATCCTGGTGCCTCTCAGCAGAGAGAGAGAGAGAGATCAGGGTAAAAGAAGAGGGAGAGAGAGAGAAGAGACTAAGTGAGGAGAGAGAGAGAGGGGAAACAAATCAGAGATTGCAACGCAGGGGTTGCGCAGACAGAACGAGAGAGAGGGGAAAAAAGTACCCAAAAAAAAAAAAGAGGAGGCGTGTGCCCCTCCCCCCCCCTTTTTTTTTTCACCCTTCAATGTTTTGTTTCCAAGCCCCCCCACCCAAAACAAATTAATGAATACAATTTAATAAAAAATTGGGAGGGCATAACCCCCGAACCCGCGCTACTCGCCACGTTTTAATTTGTTACTCACAACAAAGCCGTTTAGTGAAAATGATTTAGAATTTGAGATAATTTGAGACACTTTTCAAAGATTTGGAGAGAGAGAGAGAGCTCAGAGCTTGGCTTTCCTTACAGGCTTTAATAGCAGAAGTCGAGTGCTTGTAGGGAGCGTCCATCTGTGGCGTTTCAGAAGAGGAAAGCTTGCAATGGTGTGCAAGTGTGAAGGACAGAGAGGGCGATGAGAAGAGGAAAGCTTGCAATCAGAAGAGGAAAGCTTGCAATGGTGTGCAAGTGTGAAGGACGGAGAGGGCGGGTACCTGTGTCCTTCTTGGAAAAGATTGCAAGCTTTCCTCTTCTGATCGCCCTCTCCGTCCTTCACACTTGCACACCATTGATAGCCATGGCGTTGGCTGTTTTCAAGTACATGGCTTCAATGAGTGGTGTCAAGCAAACGAAGAGAATGAAGGAGATCACCAAAGGGAGTCCTGGAATGTTGCTGCTCTTTTGAGGTAACACTGAAACCCTAACTCTTTCTTGTAGGAAAAGCTAACAGGAAATCTCTATAGCAGACCTACATTATTGTTTTGAAGAACCAACACATGCGGCCGTGTAAAGAAAGCATTCAGGAATTGCGATGGCATCTATATAAGACATGTTGTAATTTGGTCTGTTGCAGTGGTAACCTGGTTGTGTCAAGGCAACCTCTACTTCCAAAAGTGCTATCAGTGTCTGATTCGGTAGAGTCTCCTTGCCCGGGTACTGTCAATGGGGAAAAAACAGCAGACCTTCTGCGCCATCTTAATGCTCGCAGCCGTGGTGCTCTTCAAGAGAGGCTTTATCCCCTCTCATAAAAACCATACCCATACCTCCAGCTTCAAGTTCTGCGGTGGATGATGACACATCAGAGGAGCTTCCCCCTGGTATTGAGCCACTTGTTTTGTGGCAGCCAGAAGATGATGACAAAATGGATCAAAAATACACACCTATTGTTGTTGACCCACGTTTGGTCAGGTTCTTACGTCCTCATCAAAGGTATTTACTAATTATAATTTATATTCTTCAATGATCGAGGAGCTTCGACATGAGGAGAGGTTCTATATTGTGTTTTCGTGTTCTCAATCTGCTAAATTTTGTCTAGATGCTTTCAATTGAGGAGTGTCTGATATGAGGAATGCCATTAAAAAAAGTTCTCCAAGAGCCATTGACCTTGTGTCCTTTCATAGAGAAGGCTAGGGATTAGTGGCTGTGTTGGTAAGGGAGCTCCCCTCATAGAGCAAGCAGCTAGTTTCCCATCTTTTCTTGCATAATATTTTTCAATCTGTCAACTATCTTTCTTGGGAAAAGCAGAGACTTAGCAGCATGTTTAACATACCTATGTATGTACAGTGTTTACTTTTTCCTATTGTTTGTCTATACAATTCTTGAATAAGTGCATACCAATTATGAAGCAGACAACCAAAACTGTCTTAACAGTTCTCAACTCCATTTAATCTCCAGTTTTTGTATTGAGAGAGAGAGAGAGAGAGAGAGAGAGAGAGAGAGAGAGAGAGAGAGAGAGAGAGAGAGAGAGAGAGAGAGAGACTTAGTCTTTGTGGTCTGAGGGCCACTATGTATATGTTTTCCATGCAAGTCATGCGACCTTTATTTTGTATTCCATTTCAGAAATTTAACCAACCAACCGTTACGAGAGAGAGAGAGAGAGAGAGAGAGAGAGAGAGAGAGAGAGTGTCTTAGTTTGTGGTCTGAGGGCCACTATGTATATGTTTTCCATGCAGGTCATGCAACCTTTGTTTTGTATTCCGTTTTAGAAATTTAACCAACCAACCATTACGCGAGAGAGAGAGAGAGAGAGAGAGAGAGAGAGAGAGAGAGAGGTCTGCAATAATTTCATGGCTTTGCCATGCTGCCAAAGCTAGAGGCTTTCCTCATTAGCTATCAGATTTGCTAAACTATATGTTTGTTGTACTTAATTTGTTCTTCTCTCATAATGCCACCATTTAGGTGTTTCATCATTTGTGGTTCACATCCGAATGTGAAGCTGCATTCTAAATGTGTTCTGATTAAGGTTTAAAAATGGTTACCTTTCTTGCTGGACAGTAGCCTGTTGGACACAATCTCTTCATTCAGTTTTCCTTTGTGCGTAATGCAGGGAGGGTGTGCAGTTTATGTTTGAATGTGTCACTGGTTAACGTGAGTTTTCAAAGTCTAACACAAGTCTTGCTGGCTGCATACTTGCTCTTTTGGGGTAATTAATTGCTCTTTTGTGTTCAAGTTGAGGTCATGCACCATACAATTGTACTTGCTTACTTTGGTAGCGGTCATTCATACAGGTTGGGAAAGATATTGCAGTCAATCACACTGCTTTGGACTTTGCTAAAGCAAGGCTTTGATGGTTCTCCCATGGCAAAAAAGGTTTTGATAGTTACACCAAGTCTCGTTAGCAACTGGGAAACAGAAATTCAAAAGTGGCTTGCAGGACAAGTGAAAGTTATGGCTTTGTGTGAGCCTACATGGGGAGAAGTCATCTCTGCCATAGCTGGATTTTTGGCTCCTGGCAGTGTATATCAGATATGCTCTTTAAGCCCTTACTTTGTAAGACGTGTAATGTCTCCCTAATACGGCCTATGACAGGTCTACAACATCAAATGCATAGACCCTGATAACTGGTAACTAGCACAAGTTAGCAAAAGAGGAAAGTTTAATGTTGTGTTGTGCACTTGGGTATTGGAGATTTTTACAGGAGAAATCTGGATGGTAAAAAATAAAACTTGTTTTAGCTTGAAAAGTAGTGATTATTATTATTATTATTTGCACAATAAAACATGGCTCATTATATTCCAACATGAATCAAGATACAATTGCATCCACAAGTGTTATAGCTCAATAGGCTACCACAGTCCTAAAGCAATCAAAAAACTGGAGGTACAAAACTGAGTGTAAATCACACTAAGGAAACAAAATAAAAAACAAAGGTGGGGTTAATGGCACGAATAACCAATCATTAGGAACATAGGACCATCTCGGTGAACCATCCAAGAGGGAGAAGAAAACCTAATATCTACACAAGAACTCAAGTCTCCTACTCTCTGTAGCCTTGGATAAACCTTGCAGGTTGCATCTAATCCCAAGCACCCCTCAAGACATGGACTGTATCTCTTCAAACATCCATAAGACCTTGCATTATGGAAGGCGTCTCTCCAATAACTTGAGAGTATATTGCTCAAAACGGACCAAACCTCATTTCTAATGTGTGAATCCTAGTAAATCACTAGTAAAGAACTTTCATTACAAGTACCATTGTGTATGTGGAAGATAACTTTCAACATATTTGTTCCAGTTAATCCGGGCTTCTACAATTGAACAAAAAATAGACATCGTTGAACTTTAATCCGGGCTTCTACAATTGAACAAAAAAATAGACATTGTTGAACTGAATCTCTTCATACGTCCCTCGTCCTCCTCAAGGTAGGTTGCTGTATCATCTGCATTCTCTTGATCTAGCAACTCCTCTCCAATAGGTAATGTCAAACCTCTAATACTTGTTCGACAGCCCTTATGAAAGGACATAGGCTCTACGAAGAATAAAAACAAATAAGGTGCAAGAGGACAACCCTCGTCAATAGATCTTTATAACTACAAATGACTCCCAGATGTGATGCCCAATGATCAATCTATTGTGAGCAAACCTATAGAGAGTAGAAACTTCTTTGATCCACTCCATTTGAAAACCCAATCTCCTAAGGGTCCCCTCTGGAAAAAGCACCAATGCACCTCAGAAGAGGCGTTGTCTAGTAGCTTGAAAGAAAATAAAGGCAATGTCTAAGATTCTACGATATTGGACAAAGCGCGTGTGCGAGTCATGGATGAGGTGATAGATCTGATAAGAAGGATTTAATATGTTGCTGATGACTTTTGCCAATGCCTTGTAGACAATTGACATCAAAATGATCGATCTCCACTATCTCAAGTCCTTTCTATCACCTACTTTTGGAAACAGGCAGATCAAGCTAGTTGAAGCATCCACCCAGATGAAAAATTCCTTCCAAAGGATACAAGAAGGGATCTCCTCAAACAATCCCAAAAAGCAACAAAGAAAATCTTAGAGAGTCCATCCACACTTTGTGCCTCTTGGCTCTTGAAAGCTTCAAGAATCTCTTGCTTAGAAAAGGGAGTCATCGAAGCTCTACTCATTTCCTGAGTAACCAGACTTGGAATGCTGTCCCACACAATCTCCATGTCCCTTAAAGCTCGAGGAGTAGTAGTGAAAAGCGAAGAGAAATACTCAGTAGCAATATCCATCGCCTCATCTAGGCCCCTCCCAAGGGTACCATCACTATCTCATAAGCATTTGACATGATCACCCATTGCCCTCTGCCCATGGGCTTTGAAAAACTTTGTTCATTCTATAGCCCTTTCACGTCTAGAATGACACAAATAGTGATAATGAAACTCCAATCTTTCTTCCAAAACCAAGGTAAGAGCCGTTTTGGCTCTCAAATCTTGCATCTAAGAATTGGGGGAGAAATGTTGTTGCTGTAAGCAGTGAATAGGTGGAGAAATTATGTAGCAGAGTTGGTGGGAAATGATCAAGGAGAAATAGAAATGTTCAAGAGAATGGAATAATTTAAAGGTGAAATTGCAAGTAGCTAGTAGTGTGTGGATCATTAGAGCCTTATTATGTGTCATTTTATACCTATACCATGCTTCAATCCTCCCATTGTCTGCCTTTTCTAATCAAGTGCTAACACATGCTTAATAATGGGAGTGTTGGGGCTTTAGAAGAGCCATCAATTCTTACTTATGTTAATTAGGGGTCCGCACCTGATTGCATTGCCCTTTTCTTATCTTCATTACCAAAGGCCATTAGTGGTCTTCCCCCCTTCTTCCTTGTAACAGCCCTCCTCTCCGAGCACCTGCTCATGTACGATAGCATTCTTTGTGTTGTAATGGTTATACAGTTCTCTGATGGCAGCGTATCCTGGAGATATTTTTTTGGATCATGTGCGAGGGCTCTTTTTTCGATTCTTTTGTGTTGCAATAATCATGGGTGGCTGGCTTCTTGCGCACCTGGAGTGAGCAGCAGATCTTCTTTACAATGAGGTCTGGCCCATTGGGAATACGTGACTCCACGATGGCCCGCCGATCTACCCCCTTTGATTGTACATAACTTGTTGGGCATCAGCCCTTTCTAGTGTGGTTGGGCGCACTTGTATCTCTTGGTGCTGTAAGCACACGTATGTATTGGGATTTCTAGTAATATAATCAGCTCTGTTTCTTTGGTAAAAAAATAATCATGGGTGGCTTGTAAGAGGTGCTCTAATAGTTTGCACCCACAATGCTTGTGTTTTTTCCTCCAAAAAAAGTAGCTTCAACATAGCATTGCCATCTGGTTCCATACATGTCTTCAAAAGACAATTTGACTTTGCCACATGTCATCCGGGTCTAGAAACTCTTCGCATAATACTTGCAGGCTTGGAAGGGTTTCCATAAAGGCTGATGATACTAGCTTGAACTTGAGAAAGTAAGAGTTTTCGTTTTTGACAATGACATGAAAATTTTTAGCTTTACACAGTTTCTATGCAACTAGCCGAAATTTTGTGTGCTTTTTTAGTAATTTGTTGACTTACCTATTAGTGTCATATTGAGAAGGAAACTGCAATACCAGCTGCAATTTACTTGCTTGGTAAAAAAACATTCAAATCTGTCTAATATTGTCTATGTAGGTGTTAATTTTATCATATGAAACTTTCAGAATGCATGCAAAGAAGCTGCAGCAAGCAAGCAGGCAGGCAGTTGCGATTTGCTTGTATTTGATGAAGCTCACAGACTGAAGAACGATCAGACATGCACCAACAAAGTATCAGATTTATTATGTTCAGTATAACTTACCAAAGTTTTCTCAAAATTAAGTGTAGACTTTCTTTATCACCCTACAATCCCCTGCTGGTATCTTATTGCAACTTTTGAAGCAGGCTTTAGCGGGTCTTCAATGTCAAAGACGTGTGCTGTTATTTGGTACACCCATGCAGGTGAATTTTGGCTTTCATCTTCTCAAGGAGATTGAATCAGTACATGTACACTAACTATAAACTGTGTACAGAATGATATGGAAGAATTTTTTGCAATGGTCAATTTTACAAATCCAGGGATTCTTGGCGATGCAGCTACATTTCGACAATACTTCGAGGTTGTTACTTAAACATGGCCATTGGCACACCCAACGTGTACGCTCATTATGTTCAAGCATTAGGAAGGAGATCAGCTCACTTTGAGTTTTATACAGGCTCCGATTCTCAATGGGCGTGAACCAAGTGCAAGTGAAATGGACAGGGTCAAGGGGGCAGAGCAATCTGTTGAGCTTAGCGAAAAAGTTAACCCGGTAGCATGTGTGCTGCACTTCGATTGAAAAGCTTTTACTTTTTGAGAGAAACAGGTTGCTGACTGCTTGTTCTCTTGCAACGCAAAAACACAGTTCATATTACGACGAACAAATGCTTTGCTGTCAAACCATTTACCTCCAAAGGTATTCAACATTTCTTCAATTCAACTCTGCTAGACTGCCTTTATCCCTCTCCCTTACACACACACACACACTCTAATCACCAAGTCTATCAAGGTCAGCTTGGCAACAAACCAGGATCAGCTTATTGGCAAAGAAAAAATATTTCTAGAGGTGGGATTAATGCATTTGCTCCCTCTACTTCTGGAAAACTTCGTCTTCAAGGATCAACACATACAGATGAGACAGTAAGGTTTCAAGTTGTTGTTAGCACATTTTTACTACATTATTTTTCTGCATACAAAGCGTACATGTACATGTGGTTGTCTGACACCTAGGCTTAATTGTCTTCCGGAATTTTGTGGTGCATTTGATAACCTAATGTGCCGTTTTTATGGGCTTCAATACGAGCAAGCAAAGTGCTTCTAATGTTTGGTCATGAAGGATTGCAAAGGACTGAAACTGAGGAAAGAGAATTGGCCAATTTTTTGCAAAAAACGACTTCTCTCTTCGGGCAAAACTTCATATGGTACCAAAGGCACTTCAGTTGATCCGCCATTACCACATCATCAAGTGGTAGATTGGAGGGGACAAGATGTTTTTCCGCAGCCTGTTTTTAACCAAGGCACATGTGGAAGTTGTTGGGTCGCTGCGAGCTTGGCTTGTGTTGCTGCAGTACATAAGATTGCAAAAGGGGGAAAACCGGAAGCTTTGTCAGTTCAATATGTGTTGGACCACTGTGAAAGAGGGTGTCCAAAGTTGCCAACAAGAATTTGGACGAGGATGGAAGAGCTCCTCGGTTTCCATAAAGGAAAAGGGTGTAGTGGTGGCGATCCTTTTGATTGCCTTAAGTTTGTGGAGGAGAATGGAGTGTGCACGGCAAGGGAATATGTGGCATACAAGCCCGATGGTGATAGGCCTTGTACAGATATCTTCCTTGACGACAAACGGATGAAGCCAAGGCTGCTACACATCGACTCAATCTTGAGAGATGATGATGTGCCCCAACAAGCCATCGAAGACTATCTCACTAGGTCTCCGGTCATCACGGGCGTCAAGTGTGGGCTGGCAGCCGAAGGTTTGGATGGAGATGGGGTCTATAGGGGCCGGTACAGCCCAAACCTCCAACATTGCGTTGTTCTTGCTGGATACACAAGAGACAACTGGATTGTCTTGAACTCATATGGCTGGAGATATGGTTCTAGAGGCTTTTGCTTTGTTCCAAAGCGTGATCCATCTGGCATTGGTGATTTTATTCTCATGCCTTTGGTGGTGAGAACCTAAATGTATCAACAAACATCATTTGTGTAGATGCTGGACATTGTGGCCTTGGACCATATAAAAGGCTTACTTGGTGCCTGAAGTTTCTTTGTTATATGTGCTTAAGACTGTCGAGAAAACAAAGTGGTGTGCCTATTATCGGTGGGGTTTCTCAAGAAGTCTTTGGTCTCCTCCGCATCCTAATTGTCTGTGTGTGTTTAATTTTCATGATGTTAATTAAATATGATTCCCTTGTTGAAATTTACTCTCTTTTAAGCATTTTCAACCTTGATATAATGCTGAATTTTCCCTCCATCAGCGTCACCATTGCTGATTTTTCCTCATTGGCTTGCCCATTGATGAGATTTACCCTTTGCAGATTTACTATGCAACAGCTTAAGCCTTAAGATGGACCATGGACACAAACATGGATTAGCTTGCCCCAATTCATAAGGTTTCCATACCTCCACAAGCCTATTATGTCGCCTTGTGGATAACCAATTTCTTCTAGCATTCCAAAGGAGTCTTTAAAAGAAAATGCAGTCCTTTTACATGCACACCTTTGCATTGATTTCCATGGGCATGTAGCTCTAGATGCTTGTGCTTTGACCATTGTGCATAGGCATCTGGCAGGGTGAGAGGGGGCAGAGAGGATGCACCTATACAAGCAGTTTGGCAGCAGGAAACTTATGAATTTTGGCCTGAAGAGAGCCAATCTATTAATGTGCTATTATTTTAGCTCAGCATCTACATGTAGAGCAAATCTCTACCTTAGCCACGTAGAGCCATTTTAAATAAGGAGACTAGTTAAACTCCAAATGGGTCAAAATGTAAAAATTACAGATTCTCACTAATCCCCATAACTTTCACTATTCATCATGAGGTTGGTGTGAAGCAAGTGGAGGGCTATCTAAAACAGGGGTCATGTCTGGGTAAGGTATGCATGCGACCGTTCAAGATCCTAGTTCTCAAAATAGGTCAAAAATGAACAAATTAGCACTAGTCACCATAACTTTTGCAACACTGTTCTGGTCTTATGTTGGACAGAATTCAATCATCACTAGGTGGGTCCAAGGACTTGAACTATCCTATTCTGACAAAGTTACCCACGGTCGAGTTCTTGTTGCACAGCAAATGTTTCAAGAAAGCCTGAGGGTGTTGACTAGAAAAGGTTAAAAACCCAGAGTGGAATAGCTCTTGGTGCAAGACGTGTGTTTTACAGGTCCTTGTGAAGTATCAGTGAATTCAAAAAGGGAAAAATCACATATTTGCACTAATCCTCAAAACACAGATTCACATTGTTCTCCGGGATGAGGAGAGTAGTGTGAAAATTATGCTTGGAAGGCTCTGCATGGCATTTTTCTTGTAAAAAAAGAAAAGTTTTGCATTATCAACGAAGATGAATGGGTCACATCCTGCACGTGCCCCAAACCCTAACCCTACCTCTGCGTGCGCACTCTGCCCTTGCCCATCAACACTGAGCTCCTCGGCCCATGCGCCCTAATGTCCCATCCTTACTCACTCTCCCCCCCCCTATCAGCTCTTCTTTCGACACGCTGCTCTCCTCCCCTCTCTGTGGAATTAATACAACTTGGAGTGGGAGTACGGAGTCCGTCTTGCTTGTCAAAGCCCCGTCCCCCTCCAGCGCGTGGGGAAAGGGCCCCTCCCACACTTTAATCCTGTTCGCAACGCCGTCCTCCTTGCCTCTCATGTATCAGCCCTTCTCTCTGGAAAAGGAGCGAAGACTCCAATTCCTAGAAGATCTTCTCAGACAGCACGAGGGGTCCAAAGAAAGGTGACCTGACCTCCAGGGAGCAGACATGCATATGGAAATTCCTCAGCAAACTGCCATGGGAAATAGGGGTGCCGATACTGAGGTCCTTCTCCTCGACCAAAGCAAACCTACTGCTGCGAATGGCGATAGCAGTCGTCTCCAAGGTAAACCCTTCCCCCTCTGTGATTTTACCTGCATCTCTTATTAGGAAAACAGAAGAGGACTTCAGCTCCCGCGCTGTTGTTGGGCTCCTCTTTGGCCCCCGTCCTCCCATGGAGATTCTGAAGGCCTGGATGAGAAACTATTGGGACCCCCTTCGGGTCGAGGTCTTCCTCACCCAGGTGCTGCCCAAAAAACACTACATATTTCTAGTGGATGATACGCAACTCCCCCCTTTACCTCTTCAGGTGGTCGCTGGACTTCACCCCTGCAAAACCCTCTACCCTGTCTGGATAGAACTCCCCAGCCTCTCCCTGCAGTATCAGCCCTTTCTGAAGAGTATTGTGAGCCCTCTTCGTAAGGCCTTAGGCGTTCGCCCTGCTTAGTCTTTTAACCCCCGTTGACACCCGTAGATCCTCGTAGAGGTAGATCTGGAAGGAGAGATGCCAGAGAAGATCAACATTGGGTTAGATGATGGTGTTGGGTTTTACGCTGTGTATGCACCCAGAGGAGTGCTAGTGATCATCAGTAGATTACTGGGGCACTTTTTACTTCAGTTAGTGGAGGTTTTTTTCCCCAGTTTAGCTCAATTTCACTTATATGCAGTTTATAAGTGTTTTGGTCCACCCGGCACATTTTATGGCCGGACATGTGAACACTTATCTTTAGGGTCACTATTATGTGGCTATTGTACTTCACTTTTTTTATATCAAGCAATAGACTGAAGTCGTGTTCTCTCTCTCTCTTGGTTTCCACGCCTGCTTGAAGCTTCTGTAAACCCTAACCCTAACACTTCATTACCTTCATTTGGTATCAGAGCATTGAAGCCTTGCCCTGCCCTGCCCGTACACTGCCAGTACATCATTGCTGCTGCTGCCCGTACATCTGTGCGCCGTACATCTGTGCGCCGTACACTACTGTTGCAGCCCGTACATCTGTGCGCCGTACACTACTGTTTGCAGCCCGTACATCTGTGTGCCGTACTACTGCTTCCGTACAGTAAGCGCAGTCTTCAAGTACTGTACCTGCCCGTATAGTAAGCGCCGCCTTCAGTACCCCGTACTGTACCTGCATATAGTCGTCAGCAGCTGACGTGTACCTGCTCGCCCAGCACCGTACAGCATTGCCTGCTCCGTACACAGACAGCGCTTCTGTTCACACATGCGTAGACAAGCCGTACAGTTGTCAGTACAGGCGACCTGCAGTATTTGGTGTTCTGTACCTGTTCAGTACCAGTTTTTAGTACTGTACCTGTTTCGTTTGTACCTGCAATGCCCAATACGACTTCCAGACTTGCAAAGTACCTGTTCGCATTGTTCAATACAGTGCTTCGTAAGAGTACATTCACTGTACTTCAACTGTACCTGCAGTCTATTCGCATTGAAGTCAACTTGTACCTGCTAACATCACACTGTGGTAAGCATTGCAAGTTTTGAATATTGGGCATTTTTTTTTCTCTGTGAAAATATACAGGCACAACAGGCAGATTTTCTAGCAAAGAACTATACAGGTTTTTTTGCACAGTTTGGGTGCAGCAAATTTGGGCATTTTTGGGACATTTTGGCATTGTGTACGCCATTTGCTGCTCTACTTAGTCATTGGTGCTTTGAACTGCACATTCAGAGGATTGAGAGTGCAGGCATATTTGGGTGAACTGTATTCAGTGGAGTACAGTTATTTTCAGGGTTTCTGCTATTGGGTTTTTTGATAAACAGGTACAACATTGTGCGTAAGCATAATGGCAAATCAACAGCAAAGTGATGTATTCACATATTTGTCTAAGGAAGACAAATTGGATGGCACGAACTACTCCTTGTGGAGTTTTATGCTGAAAAATGTGCTTGTGGCAAAAGGTCTTTGGGATTTTGTTAGTGGTGATGAACCATGTCCAGGTCCATTGGCTCCAGAGACTCCTCCCCAAGGGGGTGCTCGTGGACGAGGACAACAGGTACAGGCTCCAGGACAGCCATTGCCTGTTCAAAGAACAAATGCTCAAAAGACATGGGATGCTAGGGATGCACAAGCTTTGTCACTCATTGCATTGTCAGTACAGAGGTCCATTATACCTCATATTCGTTCAGCTGGCTCTTCACAGAATGCATGGGTGACTTTGGAGCAGATGTATGCTGCTCGTAATGAGGCTAAGATCTCATTTTTGAAAAGAGAGCTGGAAAATCAGAAAATGAATGAAGGAGATGATATGTCTAGCCACTTAAACAAGCTGCAGGATTTGAGAGAGCAACTCATCAATGTGAATGAGATTATTCCTGAGACACAGCTTGTGTCCACCATCTTGCACTCTTTGCCAAGATCTTACTTGGCTTTTCATACCTCTTTGAACCTCAGCATGAGGAATGCTGTTGAACCCCTCAAGTATCAGGAACTTGTTGCTCTCTTACTACAAGAGGAGCAAATGAGGAAGAATATGAATATGAACACAAATGCTGAACAAGCATTTACTACAGGTCAAAAGGGGAAAGGAAAAACTCAGCCAAAGAGTTCAAATCAAACTTCAGGTGATGGTGGTTCTTCACAGGATACCAAGAAAGGTGATGGACAGCCCAAGAAGAAGGGCAAATGTCATTACTGTAAGAAGCCAGGTCACTACATCACTGAATGCAGGAAGAGGATTGCCAAAGAGAAGGCAAAAGAAGCTGGGATGTCTGTTAATGATGCTTCTAAAGCTCCTCAAGAGACTGCTTCTTTTGTTGAGGACAGGGATTACTGTTTTTATACATGCAGCTATGATGCCTCTTGGTCTTCACAGGCACTCAGTTTGACAGAGCATGCATGTACTTGGTATTTTGATAGTGGTGCCTCAAAGCATATCACATCTCGCAGGGATTTGTTTAGTCATGTTGGCCCTGCCCCTGTTGGCAAAACTGTTCAGTGTGCCAACAATGCTTCATATCCAGTTCGTGGCATTGGGGAGATTCAGCTCACAGCCATTGATGGCTCCATTCTCCGCCTTACAGATGCCTTATATGTACCAGGGATAAAGAAGAATTTGTTGTCCATTTCTTCTTTAGCACATTGTGGAATGCAAGTCCACTTTGATGATGATAAATGCATGGTCAGAGACAAAGCTAATGCCTTGACCTTGATGCTTACTGGTACATTATGTCATGGACTTTATCAGTTGGATGCATTTCAGCCAGTGGATCAGTCTGCTTATAATGCATTCACTCTTACTCCAGCTATGGTTGATGCGGAGTTATGGCATGCTCGCATGGGGCATGTAAATTTTGGTAGTCTTATGCTTATGCAGCGACATAACATGTTTACAGATCTACCTCTCATGGAGAAGCCTCCAGATCACATTTGTGAAGGATGTATTTTGGGAAAAATGCACAGGTTCTCCTTCCCATGTGATCAGGCTCTAAGAGCAACTGCAAAGTTGCAACTTATACACAGTGATCTTTGTGGTCCCATGCAGACGAAGTCATTAGGTGGTTGCTTCTATTTTGCAACATTTATTGATGACTTCTCTCGTATATGCTGGGTCTATCCTTTGACACAGAAATCACAGGTATATGATGCATTTTTGGCCTTTGTAGCACTTGCTGAGACAGAGTCAGGATGCAAGGTGAAGACTCTCCGTTCTGACCGAGGGGGGGAATATATGTCACATATGCTGAATTCCTTTCTTGGGAGTAGAGGTATAAAACATCAGTATACTACTCCTTACACTCCACAGCAGAATGGGGTTGCAGAAAGGAAGAATCGGTCACTCATGGAGATGGCCAGATGTATGCTAAAGGCAAAAAGGCTACCACATATCTTTTGGGTGGAAGCAGTCATGTGTGCTTGTCATATTTTGAATCGATGTCCCACAAAGGCATTGGTTTCTATTACTCCTTTTGAGGCTTGGCATGGCCGCAAGCCTTCTGTACCGCATTTTCGTATCTTTGGGTGTCTTGCATACGCACACATACCCAAAGAGTTGAGGAGAAAGCTGGATGATAAAGCCACAAAATGCATTTTTGTTGGGTATAGCCGTGAGAGCAAGGGCTACAGGTTATATGACCCACTATCCAGGAAGATATTCACTAGTCGGGATGTGATTTTTGATGAAAAATCAGAAATATCCATGGCTGGTTATGAGGCAAATCAGGCTGAAAATGATGTGTTTGAAGGTCTACTACCTATGGAATTTCATTCTACAGTTGGTGATCCAACTAATGAGGGTACAGGACAGCCAGCAAATGATGTAGGTGGTGCAGAAATTCAGCAGCAAAATGAGCCAGAAGCTGAACCAAATATGGGGCAGCAGGCACCACAGGTCAGACACATACCTAGATGGTATTTGAGGACATTACAGGACAGCCATTTAGAGGGTCCTCTTGCTGGTCGTACTCGTAGGGAGACAAGGACCAATGAGCATGCACACATCATGGATTTGAATCTGGTTATGGCAGCCAGTTTACAGGATGATGATGAGCCTGATTCATTTGTGGATGCACGAGATAATGTGCATTGGAACAAAGCCATGCAGGATGAGCTTGATTCTATTAAAAGGAATCAAACATGGGATTTGGTTGATCTGCCCAAAGGCAAGAAAGCAATTGGTACTAAATGGGTCTATAAGTTGAAAAGACATGCAGATGGATCCATTGACAGGTACAAAGCCCGTCTAGTTGCAAAGGGCTATGCACAGAAGAAGGGCATTGATTATGAGGAGACATTTGCTCCTACATCCCGTATGTCGACACTTAGGTGTGTCATTGCATTGGCTGCACATCGTGGTTGGGTTGTTCACCAGTTGGACATAAAGACTGCATTCCTACATGGGGACCTCGAGGAGGAAGTTTATGTATTTCAGCCCATGGGATTTGCAGAACATGGTCATGAGGGGAAAGTTTGCAGGCTGAAAAAGGCCTTGTATGGTTTGAAACAAGCTCCACGAGCTTGGTATGCAAAAATAGATGCTTTTCTACTCACTCAGGGATTTGTGAACAGTCCATCAGAAGCCACTCTGTATGTAAAGAAAGAAGAGACAGATCTGCTGGTCATTAGTCTTTATGTGGATGATCTCTTGCTCATGGGATCAAATAATGACAAAATTGCAGCTTTTAAGGAGATACTGCAACAGACATTTGACATGTCTGACTTGGGGCTTGTACATTACTATTTGGGCATACAGTTTGTGCAGGATAACAGAGGCATTGGGTTGTTGCAATCACGTTATGTTACTAAACTACTGGAGAAGTTTAAATTTCAGGATTGCAAGCCTATTAGTACTCCTATGGAGCCTGGGATGAAACTGTCACTACAAGATGACAGTGTTTCCTTTGATGCCACTACATATGCTCAGGCTGTTGGGTGCCTCATTTACTTGTGTAATACAAGGCCAGATATTCAGTATGCAGTCTCTCAGTTGAGCAGATTGATGCACAGCCCGCGGTTGTCACATTGGCAAGCTGTGAAGCGTGTATTCCGTTATTTGCAGGGTACCTTGTCTCTTGGATTGCTTTATCCTGAGGGGGGTGACATGCAGTTATACGCTTACAGTGATTCAGATTGGGCTGGTGATTTTGATACCAGACATTCCACTAGTGGAAATTGTTTCTTTCTTGGCTCTTCATGCATTTCTTGGCTAAGCAAGAAACAGACCACAGTGGCCACTTCGTCTTGTGAGGCAGAGTACAGAGCAGCCCACACTACTACTGTTGAGTGTGTTTGGCTGCGTCGTCTCATGACTGATATGGATATTTCAGTGGAGGAGCCTACACCTATCTATACTGATAGTCAGAGTGCCATTGCTGTGGCCAGGAATCCTGTGTTTCATGCTCGCACGAAACACATTGAGATTCACTATCATTTTGTTCGGGAGAGACTCCAGGCAGGAGATATCAGTCTGATCTACTGTCCTACAGATCAGAATGTGACAGACATCTTCACCAAGGCATTACCACGTCCGAAATTCGAAGCATTCCGCACTGCTTTGAATTTGTTTCCTTTTGGTGGATGATGTACAGTGTTCACATATCACTCCAGGGGGGTTTGTTGGGTTTTACGCTGTGTATGCACCCAGAGGAGTGCTAGTGATCATCAGTAGATTACTGGGGCACTTTTTACTTCAGTTAGTGGAGGTTTTTTTCCCCAGTTTAGCTCAGTTTCACTTATATGCAGTTTATAAGTGTTTTGGTCCACCCGGCACATTTTATGGCCGGACATGTGAACACTTATCTTTAGGGTCACTATTATGTGGCTATTGTACTTCACTTTTTTTTATATCAAGCAATAGACTGAAGTCGTGTTCTCTCTCTCTGTTGGTTTCCACGCCTGCTTGAAGCTTCTGTAAACCCTAACCCTAACACTTCATTACCTTCAGATGGCTCGTCTTTCATGCAACCGGTGGTTTACAAGCATCTCCCGATTGCATGCTTCCACTGTGGGCTCACCAACTGAAGGCACTACCAAGCAGGGCACACAAAACAGGCCAAGCAGCGGAAAAAACCCCCCAAGCGGAGGTGCATGCAGAGCCTCAACCTGAGGCTCCCAAGGTAAGGTGCAGAACAGCGACCCAATCCCAGAAAACCACCGCAGGCCAAGAAAAGAGGGCAGAAGGCGAATAGATATGCCCTGCTTGCTGGGCTTGAAGAAGAAACAAATGAGCAAGGAGAATCTTCGACGTCCCAAGATCAAGAACCCGAGCCCCCAGTGAACCCTCAGACCTGTCATAGCAGGAAAAAGCCACCCTGGAGATTCAGATCAATAATCTTGATGCATGCCTTAGCGAGTCACCACAGATCTCCACCAAGGGCAAGGAGATTGCTCAAGAGCAGACTCCCTAGACGACCCCGATGGATACCCAGAATGACAACAAGCGCCCTCATACTGAAGTGGAGAGGTTGCCCCACAAGCCAGGGGCGCAAAACAACAAGAAACCGATGAAAATCCTCTCCATGAACAACAAGGGTCTCACACACCCCCTTAAGGTGGAAGCCGTAAAGTCCTGGTTACATCCTCAACTCTCCTCCTTGGACTACATTTGCCTGCAGGAGGTTAAAGTGCCAGGTGATGACCTGTTCCAAAGGCTTGAAAGAATTTCAGACAAGCACATATGGTTCTGAACCACTCATTCAAGAGGAAAAGGAGGAGCAGTGCTGGGGGTTTTAAAAAAAATCATCATTCCCCATTGCAGAAGTGCTACTGGATGGAGAAGAAAGCTGGAGGATGGATGACCCTTTCCCCTACTCCCTCATCTCGATCTATGCAGGCGGTTCTGTTCAGGAGAGAACCCAGCTGTGGGAATCTCTACACCAACTGGAGGGGCCAGTAATTTTAATTGGGGATTTTAACATGGTAGAGGACATGGAAGACAGATTCCTCCAAAAGGGCAGTGTCATAAGAGTGTCAGAGAAAGCAGCCTGGTCCTCCCTTCAGCAAAAACTGGTTGTGTTTGATTTCAGACAAGCACATATGGTTCTCAACCACTCATTCAAGAGGAAAAGGAGGAGCAGTGCTGGGGGTATTAAAAAAAATCATCATTCCCCATTGCAGAAGTGCTACTGGATGGAGAAGAAAGCTGGAGGATGGATGACCCTTTCCCCTACTCCCTCATCTCGATCTATGCAGGCGGTTCTGTTCAGGAGAGAACCCAGCTGTGGGAATCTCTACACCAACTGGAGGGGCCAGTAATTTTAATTGGGGATTTTAACATGGTAGAGGACATGGAAGACAGATTCCTCCAAAAGGGCAGTGTCATAAGAGTGTCAGAGAAAGCAGCCTGGTCCTCCCTTAAGCAAAATCTGGTCGTATTTGATGGTGGAGAGAGCGGAGACTTTACATGGCAGAATTACAGTTTGGTAGAACTCTGCAGGAAGGCAAGGCTTGATCAGGCATACATCTCAGCTGCCCCTTAGCTCCACTGTTTGCCATCTCAGTGGATGGGCTTAACACTCTGGTTAAGCATGAGATTAGCCAAGGGAAGATTGCAGGTATTGCCCTCCCTGGGAGGGAGAGAGGAGATGTGTATGCAGCAGTTCGCTAATGATACGAATGCAGTGGTAAAGAATGAGGAGAAATCCCTCATAACCTTCTGGGAATGCCTGGAGACATTCTGCAACGCCTCCCGCTCCAAGATAAACCACAGCAAAATAGGAATAAGGGCTCTCCAGAAACCTCCACCCAATGGATGATGGAGCAAGGGTGCACCCTCATAGAGGAAGGAAGAATCTTCCGATTGCTTGGTATACCGATGGGCTTCAATGTCGGCATGAAGCAGAGGTGGCAGCGGCTCTTGTGCAGACTAGAAGAAAAGCTGAAGAGATGGACAGGTATGCAGACATCCCTGCCGGGAAGAGAGAATGGTGGTAAATGTCACGTGACACATTCATATGTGGTCACATGGACATTAATCCCGCAGCAGAAAGCCATCAAATAATTCAGCCACGTCACCATTTCGCATTTTCATGTAATATCCAATTATGAGGTCGTGCATGAATGGCCGACTAGCAGACTGGAAAAATATATAAGTTCAGCGTGGGCTTCATTTGATGCAACCTGTTGGCACAGGTTGCATCAAATGAAGCCCACGCTGAACTTATATATTTTTCCAGTCTAGCAACAGGTTGCATCAAATGAAGCCCACGCTGAACTTATATATTTTTCCAGTCTGCTAGTCGGCCATTCATGCACGACCTCATAATTGGATATTACATGAAAATGCGAAATGGTGACGTGGCTGAATTATTTGATGGCTTTCTGCTGCGGGATTAATGTCCATGTGACCACATATGAATGTGTCATGTGACAGTAAACCATTTTATCACTCCGGTAGCTCTGTTCTACCTTTTCTGTTGCCAAACTCAGCCATCAAACAACTGGAAGCCATGTGCAGGACCGGTAGCTCTACCTTTCTGTTGGAGGCCCCCAGACTCGGCCATCAAACAACTGGAAGCCATGTGCAGGAAATTCCTGTGGTCAAGGGATTGGGAAGGTAAAGCTTTAAGCGCTCCCCAAGGTCAAGTGGGAAGTTTGCACCCTACCTAAAGATAAGGGTGGTGCATTCATGACCTTAGAGAAATGGCCGACCGGCTCGCTGCCAAATGGATTGTGAAAAGCATCCAATGTCCAGAGAAGGAATGGGCTCGCTTGTTATGCAGACACCTCCCTAAGTTTACCCTAGAAATAGACAAGAGGTGGAAGGGGCTTCCACTACCCACCTTACTGTACAGTAAACACTCCTTCAAACCAAAGGGTTCACAGCTGATAAACTCTCTCTAGGGAGCTTGGAACAGAATAAAGGAAAATCTAGGGTGTCTCCTCCAATCGAAGGAAGCAGCATGCCTGGCTACGGAAGACTCCACATGGTGGCCTTTGGTCTCAATCAAGCAGATCAATGCAGAGGAGGAAGAAAGGGCCCTCAGGCTGCACATGAAGGGATTTAAAAGATGGAAAGATCTCTGGGCAGCAGTGGCTCAAGGTAAGTCCATACGTACGATATGTACAATGCGGTACGAGTATGGTACGCAGTACAGTACGTTCTCTGAGCAAAAGTACGTAAAGTACGACAATAACTTTTTATAGTAAAGAAATTATGCATGTGTATATAGAATTTGATAAACTTAAATTATTTAGAATTGAAAAGAGTCAAGAAAAAATACATTGCACTCCAATCACTTGATTATCATACGTATTGTACGTTTTCTACGTAAGTAAGAGGAAGGATGAAAGGACGAACAAAAAATCGATCTGATTGTTCGGTACTGATGGTTCGGTATGTACAGGTACATATGTATGGAATGTATCGCTCAAATACAAGTACCGGACCCAACCTTGCAGTGGCTCTCAATGGATTGCATCAGAGCTAGCTTCTCTGCCGAGGATAGCAATCTCATTCTAGCCCAAATCTCTCTGTGGCAGGAGAAGGAGAGTTTGAGAGTTGGGTTCAATGGTGATCTCAACTGGAAGGCCTTCAGATGGGAAGGGGGGTCCTCCCTCACTCACATCCGGAGGGTCTCCCCCTCCCCTCCCATCCACTGCAGACTTAACGACAAATGGGGTCTGCTTCTGGACAGAAGACAGCGGAAGTTCAAATTCCAAAACCATTGGAGTTTTTGAGGGCTAGACCCATTTCGAAATATAAATCTGCTGCCTTTTTTTGCAAAAAAAAAAAGGTTCTTGAAAATTACATTAGGGCTATTGGGAAGCGAAGCCCAATAAGGGCTATTGGAAGTGAAGCCCTATGCCTTGATGTATTTATTTCCACTAGAATGTGAGTTTTGAGATCATTTAATGTAAGCCTACACAGTTTTACACTATTTAAGAGACATGGCAAAATGGTGTGAGATTGAAGCCCTTTATGAGTGGAGTGCATTGGTATGCTCCTTTCATCAAAATGGTGTGAGATTGAAGCCCTTTATGAGTGGAGTGCATTGGTATGCTCCTTTCATCAAAATGATGGGAGATTTAAGCCACACATTCATGAACATGAGTTGTGTCATGAGTTTCACAGCATAATGTAGCAAAGCAAATGAGACCATGAAAAATACATGGTAAATGAAAGAATTGATGGTCAAGGTAGGCTGGACCCAAGGGAAAGCTCCTCTGCACGATGGCAAGGATGCTCTCTCTCTCTCTCTCTCTCTCTCTCTCTCTCTCTCTCTCTCCACATGCGAGCCTGTCAAGTCCCTGCCTCCAGCTGGAGCTCCCATTGCAGTCCTATAGCCGGAGGAGGGTCCTTGAATGAGAAAAAAAAATATCGTTCCTATAGCGAGTCCGATCATTGGAGACACTTTCATTGGAATAACATAGTTCATATCAAAGAATAATTACAAAGCAGTATTGAAATACATAATTGAGGGCATTCCATCACCTTGTTTCTCTCTCTCTCTCTCTCTCTCTCTCTCTCTCTCTCTCTCTCTCTCTCTCTCTCTCTCTCTCTCTCACACACACACACACACACACACACACACACACAGATGTATACATGCATACAATCTTGTGAGACTTCACAAATTATATGTGAGAAGGTATTAACCCGTGAAAGATTTTGCTGTGTGCAAGGGTAATGCATCTATCTACAGCATCGACAAAAACATTCTTCCCTTTTTTCCTCAGAGCGGGTCACAAGGTGACACATTTTTTCAAGATACACACACCATCATTAAACAGAGGATTTTTACCAAAACCAAATCGTAACAGGCGTAATAGCTACAAGATCAAGGGTGTACTTGCGGCAGCATGACAAATTCCCCAACTCCTGATTGATCTGATCTTCTGATCTTGAAGAAACCATTCATCCCAAAAGCAGGACCGGATGAAGAATTGAACAGGATCCAATCACTGCAAGTGTAGCCCAGCAGCACAACGTAGCACAGAAGGCGGTGCATGTTGTAAGTGCCCCTGTAAACCCCGTCTCCGTTCAAAAAGCGATTAGACAGGTCCTCACACCGGATGCATGTCACAAGCGGATGCCCATGGAGTAAGCACATAATTTCTTCCTGTGAGGGATGATCTATCCTGATAATGGACTGGAGGCATAGCTTTCTTTCATCAAGGATGATGATTCGACCATAAGGATGTGATTTGAAACAGGACAGGAATCGATCACAGAAGCCTCTCCAAACAGAGGCATGGTTACACATATGCTGCTTTGATAAAAGCTCAAGTTTGGCACTATGCATTGGCAGCTCTGCCATCTTGCATATTGCAAATGCGCAGTCCAGACTGGATGCCCCCAAACAGCAGCAGCCGGAGCCGGAGCCAGAGCTGGAGCTGGAGCCGCCCGTAGTAGCCCTGCTCTCAAGAAAAAGGGCTTCTCCATGGGGTGTCTCTTTTCTCCAATCAAATTCGAAGGGGCGCGGACCCACCAAGAGGACCCCCTCATTATCATAGTACAGAACTCTATTTGTTGCAGCAGATAACTAGCCCTCGCAACACCACTTTCTGCCGCGAATGGTGGTGTCATGCTGCAATCCGGGCCAATTCTTCGGATCCAACTTCAGCCCAGTATTCCTCTCCTTCTTCATGGCACTAAGAGGCATGTTAAGAAAAAGCACTGGCACTGTGGCACCTTTAAAGAGCAGGTGTACCATTACCGCGTTGCTTTTCCAGCGACACGTGTGTAAGAGAGAGAGAGACATTAACTTCAAAAAAAAACCTAGGTTTAGTGTAATCCCACCTTCAAATTTTGAAATTTACCTTTTAAAATAAATTTTCTAGGAGAGAAAACCTTGAAATTTTGGGGGATAAATAAAGCACGCACATGCACGCGCGCACAAACACACACACAATACACGAGCATAATAAACCTGATGACACCAAAAGTGGGTAAGTGTCATCATATTAGTATTAAAACACAATGACATCAAAGTAGCATCAAATGTCATAATATCAACAGCAGACTAATGACTATAAAAAGGCATAAAAAATCATAAATTATACAATCATGCCATTCAGTAATAAGTATGCGTTGAAACTTTGCACCATGACATTCAGTACTTATAAGCAAAGGCGTTTCAGTCATGTAAATGCCATAGTCAACATCAATATCCTCTCATCATCGAGTTCTATCAATTATGACCCTTCTGCAACAAGTGCCACGATGCCATTGTTATTATGATTCACACTCAGGACATATTCACATGCCCAAATATGCATACATTGTTATTATGAGGAAGCAGGCGTAGTGAGAGTCTTAGCCTGATCTTAGTTAGGTAGGCATGCCTCATCCTTTGTAAGAGAGTTGTTACAAGAGCAGTCCCCCCTTTTTTTTAGCCCATCTTGCCTAATCAGGTTGTAACTCCTAACTGATGAGTGTCCGAGGATAGAAACTTGCCTTGTTCGACCATACGATGTCAGATGGGGATGAAACTGGACACAAGCCTCCATGGTGATAGGATCCACATGCATGCCAAGTTTCATCCCATTTTGACACCGTATGGTTGAGACGGGGCCTTACCCTGGCGTTTTTTCCACCACGTGCACATAGTTAAAATCACCACGGTAAGAGTTTGTCTCGACCATTCGGTGTCGGATGGGGATGAAACTTGACACAAGCCTCAATGGTGATAGGATCCACATGCATGCCAAGTCTCATCCCATTTTGACAATGTATGGTCGAGACAGGGCCTTACCCTGGCGTTTTTTCCACCACGTGCACGTAGTTAAAATACGCCAGGGTAAGAGTTTGTCATGACCATACCGTGTCCGATGGACATGAAACTTGACACGAGCCTCAATGGTGATAGGATCCACACGCATGCCAAGTTTCATCCCATTTTGACAATGTATGGTCGAGACGAGGTCTTACCCTGGCGTTTTTTCCACCACGTGCACGTAGTTAAAATACGCGAGGGTAAGAGTTTGTCTCGACCATTCAGTGTCAGATGGAGGAGAAACTTTGAATACATGTCCATCCCATCCCCATAGACACGCGTGCAAAGTTTCACCCCCATCGGACATCGAATGTGGGATGGGGTGCGCCTAAATCAACGCTTTTTACTTCACAAATGCGGGGATTCCCTACGTAAAAAGTGACGATTTGGGTGAACCCTATCCCACATTCGGTGTCGGATGGGGATAAAACTTTTCACGCGTGTCCAACCCATCCCCATAAACTTGCGTGCAAAGTTTCACCCCCGAATGTGGGATAGGGTGCACCTAAATTGTCACTTTTTACTTCACAAACGCGGGGATTCCCTACGTAAAAAATGATGATTTGGGTGAACCCCATCCCACATTCGGTGTCGGATGGGGGCGAAACTTTGCACGCATGTCCATCCCATCCCCATAGACATGCGTGCGAAGTTTCACCCCCATCGGACATCGAATGTGGGATGGGGTGCACCTAAATCGTCGTTTTTTACTTCACAAACGCGGGGATTCCCTATGTAAAAAACGACGCTTTGGGCAAACCCCATCCCACATTCGGTGTCAGATGGGGGTTAAACTTTGCATGCATGTCCATACCATCCCCATAGACACGCGTAAAAAGTTTCACCCCCATCAGACATCGAATGTGGGATGGCGTGCGCCTAAATCGTCGCTTTTTACTTCACAAACGCGGGGATTCCCTGAGGAAAAAACAACGATTTGGGCGAACCCCATCCCACATTCGGTGTCAGATGGGGGCGAAATGTTGCATGCGTGTCCACCCATCCCCATAGACACGCGTGCAAAGTTTCACCCCCATCGGACATTGAATGTGGGATGGGGTGTGCCTAAATCGTCGCTTTTTACTTCACAAACGCGAAGATTCCCTACATAAAAAACGACAATTTGGGCGAACCCCATCCCACATTCGGTGTCGGATGGGGGCGAAACTTTGCACGCCTCTCCGTCTTATCCCCATAGACAGGCATGCAGAGTTTCACCCCCATCGGACATCGAACGTGGGATGGGGTGCGCCTAAATTGTCGCTTTTTACTTCACAAACGCGGGGATTCCCTATGTAAGAAACCACGATGTGGTCGAACCCCATCCCACATTCGGTGTCAGATGGGGGCGAAACTTTGCACACGTGTCCATCCGATCCCATCCCCATAGACACGCGTGTAAAGTTTCACCCCCATCGGACATCGAATGTGGGATGGGGTGTGCCTAAATCGTCGCTTTTTACTTCACAAACGCGGGGGTTCCCTACGTAAAAAGTGATGATTTTGGCAAACCCCATCCCATATTTGGTGTCGGATTGGGGCGAAACTTTGCACGCGTGTCCATCCCATCCTTATAGACATGCGTGCAAAGTTTCACCCCCATCCGACCTCGAATGTGGGATGGGGTGCGCCTAAATCGTCGCTTTTTACTTCACAAACGCGAAGATTCCCTACGTAAAAAACGATGATTTGGATGAACCCCATCCCACATTCGGAGTCGGATGGGGGCGTGTGAGGACACGGGTCGTGCCATGCAGTTAAGTGGGCGTCCTTAGTAAGAAAGGGCCATGGGCCAGCCAGGGGCTATATAAGGACATGGTTGGGTGGTTGCTCACATCCAGTATTCTCACATTGGTATCAAAGCAAGAATGTCTCTCACGAAGGGGAGGGACTCACGTACGCTAACGCTCATGCCATCTTCTCTGCGCATGAGAGGTCGCATAGCTTTTTTCAAGCACTCTAGTGCTTTCTTCTAGCACTGAGTGCCGTGCGGGAAACCCAGCTTGTGGCCATAGAGGGAGGAGATGGATGTTCACGGAAACGCTACAGACTGGCACCAAATAGGAGCGCCACAGCAGTTGCTACGGTTTTCGTTTATGCAGTTCGTCTAGAAAACGACCGCCCAGGCCGGATCGAGCGCTTCTTCCCTCTCGTGTTGCCGCCATCGCTGCTGCTGTTGAGTTTTTTTTAAAGCTTTATTTTTAAAGCTTAAAGCTTTTAAGCTTTATTTCTTTCCTTGTTCCCATGCATCACAAGACGAAGTGCAACAGCACACATGCGCCGTAGCCAAGCTCCATGAGCACAAAGCATGTGTAGCTGCGTACACGGCCGTGGGCCAACGGTCTCCAACGCGCATTTTACCTCCATGCGTACAAGTAAAAGTTCTTTTCATACGTTTTGTCTGATTTATCTTGCTTTTTTGTAGCTAAAAGCAAGTTTCACAAGGACCAAAAAAGCACACTTGAAAAGCTAAGAGCTTTTTAAGCTTCAATAAAGCATACTGCTTTTTCTCAAAGTCCCTATATAAGGGAAGCCAAAAGTCATCATTTTCCACAACCCAAACATACAAGCAAGGTTGTATATTTCAGCAAGCACAGCGTTGCTTGAGTGCACAAGTGGAAAACTTCACCAAGGGATTTTACGTCGTCTAGCCAACATAAAAGCAAGCAGTTCTACGAGAGGTGTACGTTCCAGCCCCAGCACATAAGCAAATTTGAGCACGCAACTGATCGCCTATGGCTAGCACTTGTCAACCATCCCTTGTGTTCACCACGGAGGCACCGGTGATCGATGACATTAATGTACCGTCTGGAGCCGCACTCGGCAATGATGACACTTATATGGATGATAGTTTAGACGACACGCAGTACAAGCATGACCGAGCTTTTACGGCTCTAGAAATGCATCAAGCAGCACTCGAGAAAAACTTCACCACGATGAACCAGAATATTACAGCACTGATGGACCTTATTCGGGCTTTCATGGACAAGCAGGTTCAAGACACAGCACATGCATGCAACTGTCATGGCAAGGCCAACAGTTACTTCGGTGGTAGCAGAATATACGGCTCTTCACCTGAAGAATGTGACAATTCCGGAGTACAAAGGTGAGGAACGAGACGGCAACAAGGATGCGGTGAACACCTTTTTATTTAAGTGGGGAGATATTCATCGCCTACAAGGTACCCCAGACCATGCCAGGGCTACAAAAACAAGTCTATCACTTAAAGGCAAGGCCTATAAGTGGTGGATGGCTTTTTCACTCATTGCTCGTCCTAAGGCATGGAATGAGTTTCAGGAGGTTTTTTTCAAAGAAATCTTGCCAGACAATGAACAGGCAAAGAATTGGAAGGCGTGGGATCATTACAGTATGACTGACATGTCTCTCACACAGTACATCTCTTCGTATAGAGAGATTATTCTCAAGTTGGACAATCTGGACGACTTTCATAAGATGAGAGGTTTTATACGCGGCCTTGATGCAGAATATAGTCTCCACGTGAGGACACAAGACCCCAAGAATTTTGAAGAGGCGGTTAAGCACGCTCAAAATTTTGATGATGATCAAGATAAACAGGGCACGCCATCTATTGCAAAGAGCACCTGGCGGAGTCGTTCTCCACAGCGTTTCAACGAAAATAAGCGAAGAACCTCGCCACATAAGCACGAGGCCAAGATGCCTAAACAAGCACGAGATGCTTGAAGAGGGCCTCTCTCTTATGCCGAATTTGAACGTGCCAAGAAGAATAATTTGTGCTTTGTGTGTATGTCTGATCAACACACAAAGAAAGATTGTCCTTTTTTGCAAGGCAAGCAGGCGGAGACTGCTAAGAGTAAGGATTAGGACATCCTTTATATTCCAGTCATGAATATTTTTGGGTCATACATTGTAGATAGCCAGTGTGCCTCTTTTATGTAATAGGGAGTTTTCTTTATTTACTAGAAGCAGATTTAATTCAATAAGTATTTTTGTCTCACTATTTGTTTTACAGTTGGGTTACTCATTTTGGTAAACAAGATGATGTGAAGTCTAATCAGTGATCGAACAGAGGAAGCAGTTGGCTATTATACCTAACAATGATTGTGAGAATATTTAATGGTATGGGACATTAAATACTCTTATCAGTTGTTGTAATCATTGTTAGCTGTTGGGAATATTTAATGGTATGGGACATTAAATACTCTTAACATCTATCGTAATCCTTGTTGATAATATTTAATGGTATGGGACATTAAATACTCTCAACCCTGGTTACAGTGGTGGAATGGGACACCACGATTTGGGTATAACAGTACACTTCTTTTCATTGGTTTGGAAGGTTAGCAAAAAAGCTAAAATTCACGAGCTAAGTGCTAAACTTCACGAGAAAGTGTTAAGTTAGAGGTAGTGATTGATCGTAAAAGTATCAAATCGTATACTACCCAGATACATTGTAAGAATCGAACGGCTACAAGAGCTGAGATTCTTGAAGTTTACGAGAAAGTGTGGAGCCAAGTTTTGAAGGGATCCCTCACATTTACATGATGTTACAAGTGCAGAGTTATCCTCCCCACAGGGCTCTACCCTCTTGTAGGATGAGCTTATATGGTGGCTACTACTTCACAAGAGGTGAGTAGGAGAGCCAATGGACTGAGACATCAGGCATGCCCACCTTTGTGAAGAGAGTGTCACATGATAGTCCATACGCTGTTGATCCAGGCATTACTAACGTATGCTCTGGGAAGGCGATAGTTTTCGGCAAGGATTACGTCATGATGTTCTGGCCAGAGTTGCATCATGATGTTCAAGAGTACGTACTAGAGTGCCAACAGAGTTAACAGAAGAAGCTAAAGCACCTTGAGGAAGGTGGCCTGTGGTAAACATTCGAGATTACACAAAGTATGTGAGAACGAATCTTTATGAATGTTATAGTAAGATTACCACTTATGAGTCCGAGAGACTATCTTACCAAAATGTGTCAATTTATTCCCATAGGAAACGACGGTTACGACACCGCCATTATAGACGGTTAGGCGACCAAAACTTGCAAGATTGTTTATAAAACATATTTATAAACTTTATGGTCTATACGTATCGTTCAGGCAGTTAGCAGTCGGGTTATTCTTTTGGCTTGATCACCCAAAATTGATAATAAACAACTAGTAACTGATGTAAGCTCAGGAGAGTTGCAAGAAGTACATAGATTAGCATCACTATCTCGTTACTTTAGCAGGAGGAGAAAGAGGTTGTCTTATGGTCTGAGAGCATTCAGATAATTTGAAGACTGGACTAGTGGCTCAGTTGTCACCTAGGTTTTGGTAAACACAAGGGTGTTAGTCAAGTGGATAGAAAGATCTGAAGAAGGTTCCACTTAGGAAGAAAGTCTCTGCGCTTAAGAAGTAATTCCCTACCTTTGTTTTCGAGGACGAAAACATTTTTCCAAGGGGGGGTAATGTGAGGACACGGGCCCTGCCATGCAGTTAAGTGGGCGTCCTTAGTGTGAAAGGGCCATGGGCCAGCCAGGGGCTATATAAGGTCATGGTTGGGTGGTTAATCGCATGGCTCACATCCACTAGTCTCACAGGGTGAAACTTTGCACGCATGTCCATCCCATCCCCACAGACACGCGTGCAAAGTTTCAACCCCATTGAACATCGAATGTGGTATGGGGTGCGCCTAAATTGTCGCTTTTTACTTCAGAAACGCAGGGATTCCCTACGTAAAAAGTGACGATTTGGACGAACCCCATCCCATATTCGGTGTCGGATGGGGGCGAAACTTTGCACGCATGTCCATTCCATCCCCATAGACACGCGTGCAAAGTCACCCCCATCGGACATGGAATGTGGGATGGGGTGCGCCTAAATCATCGCTTTTTACTTCACAAACGCAGGGATTCCCTACGTAAAAAGTGACGATTTGGGCGAACCCCATCCCATATTCGGTGTCGGATGGGGGTGAAACTTTGCACGCATGTCCATCCCATCCCCATAGACTCGCGTGCAAAGTTTCACCCGCATCGGACATCGAATGTGGGATGGCGTGCGCCTAAATCGTCACTTTTTAGTTCACAAACGCGGGGCAAACCCCATCCCACATTCGGTGTCGGATGGGGGCGAAACTTTGCACGCATGTCCATCCCATCCCCATAGACATGCGTGCAAAGAACGACGATTTGGGTGAACCCCAACCCACATTCGGTGTCGGATGGGGGCGAAACTTTGCACCCATGTCCATCCCATCCCCATAGAAACGTGTGCAAAGTTTCACCCCCATTGCACATCGAATGTGGGATGGGGTGCGCCTAAATCGTCGCTTTTTACTTCACAAACTTGGGGATTCCCTATGTAAAAAACGACGATGTGGGCGAACCCCATTCCACGTTCGGTGTCAGATGGGAGCGAAACTTTGCACGCGTGTCCATCCCATCCCCATAGACACGCGTGCAAAGTTTCACCCCCATCGGACATCGAATGTGGGATGGGGTGCGCCTAAATCGTCGCTTTTTACTTCACAAACGCGGGGATTCCCTACGTAAAAAGTGACGATTTGGGCGAACCCCATCCCATATTCGATGTCGGATGGGGGTGAAACTTTGCATGCGTGTCCATCCCATCCCCATAGACACCCGTGCAAAGTTTCACCCCCATCGGACATCGAATGTGGGATGGGGTGCGCCTAAATCGTCGCTTTTTACTTCACAAAGGCGAAGATTCCCTACGTAAAAAACAAAGATTTGGACGAACCCCATCCCACATTCGGTGTCGGATGGGAGTGAAACTTTGCACGCGTGTCCATCCCATCCCCATAGACACACTTGCAAAGTTTCACCCCAATCGGACATCGAATGTGGGATGGGGTGCGCCTAAATCGTCGCTTTTTACTTCACAAACGCGAAGATTCCCTACGTAAAAAGTGACGATGTGGGCGAACCCCATCCCACATTCGGAGTGGGATGGGGGTGAAACTTTGCACGTGTGTCCATCTCATCCCCATAGACACACGTGCAAAGTTTCACCCCCATCGCACATCGAATGTGGGATGGGGTACGCCTAAATGGTCGCTTTTTACTTCACAAACGCGAAGATTCCCTACGTAAAAAACGACGATTTGGGCAAACATCATCTCACTTTCGGAGCAAAATATAGAAAATGAACAAAATAAAATGAAAATTTACAAAAAAGATGGCATTGCACAAATACTATGAGAATGGAAACAATTGGACAATAGCATGAACAAAAGATCATATTATAATACCAAGGTCATGGAGTACAATAATGAGACACAACTGGCATGCTAGTCGAACAACGCAAGTTTCTATCCTCGGACACTCATCAGTTAGGAGTTACAACCTGATTAGGCAAGATGGGCTAAAAAAAAGGGGGGACTGCTCTTGTAACAACTCCTTACAAAGGATGAGGCATGCCTACCTAACTGAGATCAGGCTAAGACTCTCACTACGCCTGCTTCCTCATAATAACAATGTATGCATATTTGGGCATGTGAATATGTCCTGAGTGTGAATCATAATAACAATGGCATCGTGGCGCTTGTTGCAGAAGGGTCAATGAAGGTGCATTTTGTGTGGATTTTTAGGTTTTGAGTCTCATTCTGTTGAGAAGAAGAGGTATTTATCTCGCACACTATTGTGCACAGCTTGTGTCTAGCCTAGAGGATAATAATTGATAGAACTCGATGATGAGAGGATATTGATGTTGACTATGGCATTTACATTACTGAAACGCCTTTGCTTATAAGTACTGAATGTCATGGTGCAAAGTTTCAACGCATACTTATTACTGAATGGCATGATTGTATAATTTATGATTTTTTATGCCTTTTTATAGTCATTTGTCTGCTGTTGATATTATGACATTTGATGCTACTTTGATGTCATTGTGTTTTAATACTAATATGATGACACTTACCCACTTTTGGTGTCATCAGGTTAATTATGCTCGTGTATTGTGTGTGTTTGTGCGCGCGTGCATGTGCGTGCTTTATTTATCCCCCAAAATTTCAAGGTTTTCTCTCCTAGAAAATTTATTTTAAAAGGTAAATTTCAAAATTTGAAGGTGGGATTACACTAAACCTAGGTTTTTTTTTGAAGTTAATGTCTCTCTCTCTCTTACACACGTGTCGCTCTGGAAAAGCAACGCGGTAATGGTACACCTACTCTTTAAAGGTGCCATAGTGCCAGTGCTTTTTCTTAACATGCCTCTCAGTGCCATGAAGAAGGAGAGGAATACTGGGCTGAAGTTGGATCCGAAGAATTGGCCCGGATTGCAGCATGACACCACCATTCGCGGCAGAAAGTGGTGTTCCGGGGGCCAGTTACCTGCTGCAACAAATAGAGTTCTGTACTATGATAATGAGGGGGTCCTCTTGGTGGGTCCGCGCCCCTTCGAATTTGATTGGAGAAAAGAGACACCCCATGGAGAAGCCCTTTTTCTTGAGAGCAGGGCTACTACGGGCGGCTCCAGCTCCAGCTCCGGCTCCGGCTCCGGCTGCTGCTGTTTGGGGGCATCCAGTCTGGACTGCGCATTTGCAATATGCAAGATGGCGGAGCTGCCAATGCATAGTGCCAAACTTGAGCTTTTATCAAAGCAGCATATGTGTAACCATGCCTCTGTTTGGAGAGGCTTCTGTGATCGATTCCTGTCCTGTTTCAAATCACATCCTTATGGTCGAATCATCATCCTTGATGAAAGCAAGCTATGCCTCCAGTCCATTATCAGGATAGATCATCCCTCGAAGGAAGAAATTATGCGCTTACTCCATGGGCATCCGCTTGTGACGCATCCGGTGTGAGGACCTGTCTAATCGCTTTTTGAACGGAGACGGGGTTTACAGGGGCACTTACAACATGCACCGCCTTCTGCGCTGCGTTGTGCTGCTGGGCTACACTTGCAGTGATTGGATCCTGTTCAATTCTTCATCCGGCCTTGCTTTTGGGATGAATGGTTTCTTCAAGATCAGAAGATCAGATCAATCAGGAGTTGGGGAATTTGTCATGCTGCCGCAAGTACACCCTTGATCTTGTAGCTATTACACCTGTTACGATTTGGTTTTGGTAAAAATCCTCTGTTTAATGATGGTGTGTGTATCTTGAAAAAATGCATATGTTTAGCAAGATGTCACCTTGTGACCCGCTCTGAGGAAAAAAGGGAAGAATGTTTTTGTCGATGCTGTAGATAGATGCATTACCCTTGCACACTGCAAAATCTTTCACGGGTTAATACCTTCTCACATATAATTTGTGAAGTCTCACAAGGTTGTATGCATGTATACATGTGTGTGTGTGTGTGTGTGAGAGAGAGAGAGAGAGAGAGAGAGAGAGAGAGAGAAAGAGAGAGAGAGAGAGAGAAACAAGGTGATGGAATGCCCTCAATTATGTATTTCAATACTGCTTTGTAATTATTGTTTGATATGAACTATGTTATTCCAATGAAAGTGTGTCCAATGATCGGACTCGCTATAGGAACGATATTTTTTTTTATCATTCAAGGACCCTCCTCCGGCTATAGGACTGCAATGGGAGCTCCAGCTGGAGGCAGGGACTTGACAGGCTCGCATGTGGAGAGAGAGAGAGAGAGAGAGAGAGAGAGAGAGAGAGAGAGAGAGAGAGAGAGCATCCTTGCCATCGTGCAGAGGAGCTTTCCCTTGGGTCCAGCCTACCTTGACCATCATCCTCTTTCATTTACCATGTATTTTTCATGGTCTCATTTGCTTTGCTACATTATGCTGTGAAACTCATGACACAACTCATGTTCATGAATGTGTGGCTTAAATCTCCCATCATTTTGATGAAAGGAGCATACCAATGCACTCCACTCATAAAGGGCTTCAATCTCACACCATTTTGATGAAAGGAGCATACCAATGCACTCCACTCATAAAGGGCTTCAATCTCACACCATTTTGCCATCTCTTAAATAGTGTAAAACTGTGTAGGCTTACATTAAATGATCTCAAAACTCACATTCTAGTGGAAATAAATACATCAAGGCATAGGGCTTCACTTCCAATAGCCCTTATTGGGCTTCGCTTCCCAATAGCCCTAATGTAATTTTCAAGAACCTTTTTTTTTTTGCAAAAAAAGCCGCAGATTTATATTTCGAAAAAGGTCTAGCCCTCAAAACATTACAAACCCAAGTGTTCGTGGGCGGAGCCCTTAGAATATATCTATCCAGAAGTCTACCGGGCCAAGCCCATTTTACAAGATAAAAACTAATCCTACTGTGCATTATTGGGTTGGGTGAGTTTGATCATCTTCAAGGCCTCAGCCAGCAGGTGTGTCCGCAGCTGGAACTCTTTGTTTTCCTGCTCTGCATTTTCAGCTTGAATGTCCTCCCGCCAAGTCCTGTAAAAAACCTTATTTTCATTCATTATGGACCTCGTCAGGTGCCCATTTTCCAGCATTGAATCTTCTTCAGCATGCTGCCCTATCCATGTTGTATGAGCTCTTCTCTGGAGCGCCTCTTTCTTGCAGCCGGTCTCAGACTGTAGCTGCAGTGGAGGGGGGACCCTTAAAAACAGCCGCGTTACGGTCCTTCCATATATACCAAAGGGAAACCCTCTGATGATATTCCAGAGTGAGGTGGGGACCCCATAGACTCCCCCACCAGCCAAGTTTTCCAATCTATCTCCCTCTTCACCAAGGGGTGTAGGATCTGGCAATCACCGGTGCATTCGCAGGACAACTGAAGAAGAGGTGAGTGAGAGTTTCACACTATCTCTTACATCTTTGGCACGGGTCTTCTGCAATTCCTAGCTTCCTGGCTTTTTCTCCCGTCCATACGCCTTGATATATAATGAGCGACATCAAGCATGATACCTTGGGAGGGATATCCAAACTCCAATGGTTTTGGAATTTGAACTTCCGCTGTCTTCTGTCCAGAAGCAGACCCCATTTGTCGTTAAGTCTGTAGTGGATGGGAGGGGAGGGGGAGACCCTCCGGATGTGAGTGAGGGAGGACCCCCCTTCCCATCTGAAGGCCTTCCAGTTGAGATCACCATTGAACCCAACTCTCAAACTCTCCTTCTCCTGCCATACAGAGATTTGGGCTAGAATGAGATTGCTATCCTGGGCAGAGAAGCTAGCTCTGATGCAATCCATTGAGAGCCACTGCAAGGTTGGGTCCGGTACTCGTATTTGAGCGATACATTCCATACATATGTACCTGTACGTACCGAACCATCAGTACCGAACAATCAGTTCGATTTTTTGTTCGTCCTTTCATCCTTCCTCTTACTTACGTAGAAAACGTACAATACGTATGATAATCAAGTGATTGGAGTGCAATGTATTTTTCTTGACTCTTTTCAATTCTAAATAATTTAAGTTTATCAAATTCTATATACACATGCATAATTTCTTTACTATAAAAAGTTATTGTCGTACTTTACGTACTTTTGCTCAGAGAACGTACTGTACTGCATACCATACTCGTACCGCATTGTACATATCGTACGTATGGACTTACCTTGAGCCACTGCTGCCCAGAGATCTTTCCATCTTTTAAATCCCTTCATGTGCAGCCTGAGGGCCCTTTCTTCCTCCTCTGCATTGATCTGCTTGATTGAGACCAAAGGCCACCCTGTGGAGTCTTCCGTAGCCAGGCATGCTGCTTCCTTCGATTGGAGGAGACACCCTAGATTTTCCTTTATTCTGTTCCAAGCTCCCTAGAGAGAGTTTATCAGCTGTGAACCCTTTGGTTTGAAGGAGTGTTTACTGTACAGTAAGGTGGGTAGTGGAAGCCCCTTCCACCTCTTGTCTATTTCTAGGGTAAACTTAGGGAGGTGTCTGCATAACAAGCGAGCCCATTCCTTCTCTGGACATTGGATGCTTTTCACAATCCATTTGGCAGCGAGCCGGTCGGCCATTTCTCTAAGGTCATGAATGCACCACCCTTATCTTTAGGTAGGGTTCAAACTTCCCACTTGACCTTGGGGAGCGCTTAAAGCTTTACCTTCCCAATCCCCTGACCACATGAATTTCCTGCACATGGCTTCCAGTTGTTTGATGGCCGAGTCTGGGGGCCTCCAACAGAAAGGTAGAGCTACCGGTCCTGCACATGGCTTCCAGTTGTTTGATGGCTGAGTTTGGCAACAGAAAAGGTAGAACAGAGCTACCGGAGTGATAAAATGGTTTACTGTCACGTGACACATTCATATGTGGTCACATGGACATTAATCCCGCAGCAGAAAGCCATCAAATAATTCAGCCACGTCACCATTTCGCATTTTCATGTAATATCCAATTATGAGGTCGTGCATGAATGGCCGACTAGCAGACTGGAAAAATATATAAGTTCAGCGTGGGCTTCATTTGATGCAACCTGTTGGCACAAGATGCATCAAATGAAGCCCACGCTGAACTTATATATTTTTCCAGTCTGCTAGTCGGCCATTCATGCACGACCTCATAATTGGTAATTACTTGAAAATGCGAAATTGTGACGTGGCTGAATTATTTGATGGCTTTCTGCTGCGGGATTAATGTCCATGTGACCACATATGAATGTGTCACGTGACATTTACCACCATTTTCTCTTCCCGGCAGGGATGTCTGCATACCTGTCCATCTCTTCAGCTTTTCTTCTAGTCTGCACAAGAGCCGCTGCCACCTCTGCTTCATGCCGACATTGAAGCCCATCGGTATACCAAGCAATCGGAAGATTCTTCCTTCCTCTATGAGGGTGCACCCTTGCTCCATCATCCATTGGGTGGAGGTTTCTGGAGAGCCCTTATTCCTATTTTGCTGTGGTTTATCTTGGAGCGGGAGGCGTTGCAGAATGTCTCCAGGCATTCCCAGAAGGTTATGAGGGATTTCTCCTCATTCTTTACCACTGCATTCGTATCATTAGCGAACTGCTGCATACACATCTCCTCTCTCCCTCCCAGGGAGGGCAATACCTGCAATCTTCCCTTGGCTAATCTCATGCTTAACCAGAGTGTTAAGCCCATCCACTGAGATGGCAAACAGTGGAGCTAAGGGGCAGCTGAGATGTATGCCCGATCAAGCCTTGCCTTCCTGCAGAGTTCTACCAAACTGTAATTCTGCCATGTAAAGTCTCCGCTCTCTCCACCATCAAATACGACCAGATTTTGCTTAAGGGAGGACCAGGCTGCTTTCTCTGACACTCTTATGACACTGCCCTTTTGGAGGAATCTGTCTTCCATGTCCTCTACCATGTTAAAATCCCCAATTAAAATTACTGGCCCCTCCAGTTGGTGTAGAGATTCCCACAGCTGGGTTCTCTCCTGAACAGAACCGCCTGCATAGATCGAGATGGGGGAGTAGGGGAAAGGGTCATCCATCCTCCAGCTTTCTTCTCCATTCAGTAGCACTTCTGCAATGGGGAATGATGATTTTTTTTATACCCCCAGCACTGCTCCTCCTTTTCCTCTTGAATGAGTGGTTGAGAACCATACATGCTTGTCTGAAATCAAACACGACCAGTTTTTGCTGAAGGGAGGACCAGGCTGCTTTCTCTGACACTCTTATGACAGGAATCTGTCTTCCATGTCCTCTACCATGTTAAAATCCCCAATTAAAATTACTGGCCCCTCCAGTTGGTGTAGAGATTCCCACAGCTGGGTTCTCTCCTGAACAGAACTGCCTGCATAGATCGAGATGAGGGAGTAGGGGAAAGGGTCATCCATCCTCCAGCTTTCTTCTCCATCCAGTAGCACTTCTGCAATGGGGAATGATGATTTTTTTAAAAACCCCCAGCACTGCTCCTCCTTTTCCTCTTGAATGAGTGGTTGAGAACCATATGTGCTTGTCTGAAATTCTTTCAAGCCTCTGGAACAGGTCATCACCTGTCACTTTAACCTCCTGCAGGCAAATGTAGTCCAAGGAGGAGAGTTGAGGATGTAACCAGGACTTAACGGCTTCCACCTTAAGGGGGTCTGTGAGACCCTTGTTGTTCATGGAGAGGATTTTCATCGGTTTCTTGTTGTTTTGCGCCCCTGGCTTGTGGGGCAACCTCTCCACTTCAGTATGAGGGCGCTTGTTGTCATTCTGGGTATCCATCGGGGTCGTCTAGGGAGTCTGCTCTTGAGCAATCTCCTTGCCCTTGGTGGAGATCTGTGGTGACTCGCTAAGGCATGCATCAAGATTATTGATCTGAATCTCCAGGGTGGCTTTTTCCTGCTGTGACAGGTCTGAGGGTTCACTGGGGGCTCGGGTTCTTGATCTTGGGACGTCGAAGATTCTCCTTGCTCGTTTGTTTCTTCTTCAAGCCCAGCAAGCAGGGCATATCTGTTCGCCTTCTGCCCTCTTTTCTTGGCCTGCGGTGGTTTTCTGGGATTGGGTCGCTGTTCTGCACTTTACCTTGGGAGCCTCAGGTTGAGGCTCTGCATGCACCTCCGCTTGGGGGGTTTTTTCCGCTGCTTGGCCTGTTTTGTGCGCCCTGCTTGGTAGTGCCTTCAGTTGGTGAGCCCACAGTGGAAGCATGCAATCGGGAGATGCTTGTAAACCACCGGTTGCATGAAAGACGAGCCATCATCTAACCCGATGTTGATCTTCTCTGGCATCTCTCCTTCCAAATCTACCTCTACGAGGATCTGCGGGTGTCAACGGGGGTTAAAAGACTGAGCAGGGCGAACGCCTAAGGCCTTACGAAGAGGGCTCACAATACTCTTCAGAAAGGGCTGATATTGCAGGGGGAGGCTGGGGAGTTCTATCCAGACACGGTAGAGGGTTTTGCAGGGGTGAAGTCCGGTGACCACCTGAAGAGGTAAAGGGGGAGTTGCGTATCATCCACTAGAAATATGTAGTGTTTTTTGGGCAGCACCTGGGTGATGAAGACCTCGACCCGAAGGGGGTCCCAATAGTTTCTCATCCAGGCCTTCAGAATCTCCATGGGAGGACGGGGGCCAAAGAGGAGCCCAACAACAGCGCGGGAGCTGAAGTCCTCTTCTGTTTTCCTAATAAGAGATGCAGGTAAAATCACAGAGGGGGAAGGGTTTACCTTGGAGACGACTGCTATCGCCATTCGCACCAGTAGGTTTGCTTTGGTCGAGGAGAAGGACCTCGGTATCGGCACCCCTATTTCCCATGGCAGTTTGCTGAGGAATTTCCATATGCATGTCTGCTCCCTGGAGGTCAGGTCACCTTTCTTTGGACCCCTCGTGCTATTTGAGAAGATCTTCTAGGAATTGGAGTCTTCGCTCCTTTTCCACAGAGAAGGGCTGATACAGGGGAGGCAGGGAGGACGGCGTTGCGAACAGGATTAAAGTGTGGGAGGGGCCCTTTCCCCACGCGCTGGAGGGGGACGGGGCTTTGACAAGCAAGACGGACTCCGTACTCCCACTCCAAGTTGTATTAATTCCACAGAGAGGGGAGGAGAGCAGCGTGTCGAAAGGAGAGCTGATAGGGAGGGGGGGAGAGTGAGTGAGGATGGGACATTAGGGCGCATGGGCCGAGGAGCTCAGTGTTGATGGGCAAGGGCAGAGTGCGCACGCAGAGGTAGGGTTAGGGTTTGGGGCACGTGCAGGATGTGACCCATTCATCTTCGCTGATAATGCAAAACTTTTGTTTTTTTACAAGAAAAATGCCATGCATAGCCTTCCAAGGATAATTTTCACACTGCTCTCCTCATCCCGGAGAACAATGTGAATCTGTGTTTTGAGGATTAGTGCAAATATGTGATTTTTCCCTTTTTGAATTCACTGATACTTCACAAGGACCTGTAAAACACATGTCTTGCACCAAGAGCTATTCCACTCTGGGTTTTTAACCTTTTCTAGTCAACACCCTCAGGCTTTCTTGAAACATTTGCTGTGCAACAAGAACTCGACTGTGGGTAACTTTGTCCGAATAGGATAGTTCAAGTCCTTGGACCCACCTAGTGATGATTGAATTCTGTCCAACATAAGACCAGTGTTGCAAAAGTTATGGTGACTAGTGCTAATTTGTCCATTTTTGACCTATTTTGAGAACTAGGATCTTGAATGGTCGCATGCATACCTTACCCAGACATGACCCCTGTTTTAGATAGCCCTCCACTTGCTTCACACCAACCTCATGATGAATAGTGAAAGTTATGGGGATTAGTGAGAATCTGTAATTTTTACATTTTGACCCATTTGGAGTTTAACTAGTCTCCTTATTTAAAATGGCTCGTCTCCTACATGGCTAAGGTAGAGATTTGCTCTACATGTAGATGCTGAGCTAAAATAATAGCACATTAATAGATTGGCTCTCTTCAGGCCAAAATTTGTTGCCATATATATATAGGCAGTGATGTGTGTGAACACACTTAGGACCGCCGGGGCACTTTTTCCCTCTTTAGGAGGTTTTTTCCCCCGGCTTGTATATACGCCCATCCTTCTAGGGCTAACTTATCTTTGTACATTGACACAATCTAATACACTTTGTGTTGTGTGCATTCTTGCTTCTTCTTCTCCAAGCTTTGTGTGCTTTCCTGCAACCCTAATTCCAACAATTGGTATCAGAGCAGGCATCGGCTCCCAGGGCTACACCGTCAGCACCCTCCGACTCACGTTCTCCGATTGAGGTGAGTTTTCACGAGCGCTTTGCAGGTCCCTATACTCTGCGTTCTCAGAATTTGCATCTGAGGTCGTTTTGGGCTCCGTTTTTGCATTTCAAGTTCTGCACAGGTGTTTTCGTCATTTTCTGCAGAAATTTCGACAGTGCAGTTTTCTGCAAAACAGGCATACGTACTCCATTGTGGACCGTGCTACATAGCACGAGTTGTTTTCTGTTCAGTCTTTGCTTCATTACAGGTAGCTTTTGCATCAGTTTCAGTCAGTGGCCATGGCTGATAACAGCAATGATGTATTTCGCATGTTGTCTGCTGAAGACAAACTGGATGGAGACAGCAACTACCCACTTTGGGCATACATGATGCAGCATGTTTTGGTTGCAAAAGGAGTGTGGAACATTGTGCAGGGTATGGATGTACGTCCAGGTTCTGTGGATGTAGGATCTGTTGAGGATGTTGCAGGTTCTAGCAGCTCTACTGTTGCTGCTGTTTTACCCACTGCTGAACAAGCTCGTTGGGATGGTAAAGATGCGCAGGCTCATGCCTTGATAGCACTTTCTGTCAAACGGAACATCACCCCACATATTCGTTCAGCTAAAACAGCAAAACAGGCTTGGGATATTCTAGCTGGTTTGTATGCAGGTCGTAACGAGGCAAAAATCGCTTACCTGCGTAAAGAGCTAGAATTGAAGATTATGCAAGAAGATGATGACATGAATGTTTTTCTTGCTGAGATTAAAGATCTCAAAGAACAGTTGATTTCTGCAGGTGAGATTATTCCTGATCATTCTCTTGTGCAGACTGTTCTTGATGCTTTACCTGAGACATATCAGACTTTTGCTTCCACATGGAGACTTCTTAATGAGGACAGACCTGATGGTGTCAAGTATGATACTTTAGTCAACAAGCTCTTGCAAGAAGCGCAGTCCAGGCAAAACAGGGCCAGGCAGCGTGCAGTTGATCAAGCATTTATTGCTGCCCAGCAGCAGAGAAGAAGTGGTAAGGCAGCCCCTTCCACTGTTTCTTCTCCTATTAGTAGGTCTGCAACTTCTTCTCCTTCCACAGGTAGTAACAATAAGTCTGAGAAGGCTCTTGATAAAGGCAAGAAAAAGACCAGGTGCAACTATTGTAAGGCAAATGATCATGTCATTAAGAATTGCCCTAAGCTAAAGGCTAAAGAGGCAAAGAAGAAAGAGTCAAATGCAGCCACAATAGCGGATGCTTCTACAAATGCAGATTCTGCAAATGTTGTGCAGGATACAGAATGGGCGTTTAGCGTGTATTGCCAGTATGACCCATCTGTACATGATGCATGTTTGGTAGTTTCTGTTGACTCTCATGTCTGGTATTTTGACAGTGGTGCTACAAAGCACATTACCTCGCATCGTGATATGTTCACTTCTCTTGAGGCTGTCCCTAATGGGAATACTGTCACATGTGCCAATAATGCTTCTTACCCAGTGAAGGGCGTTGGTAAAATTATGCTTACTGCTGCAAATGGCAGCGCTTTCACACTTTCAGATGCTTTGTATGTGCCAGGGATAAAGAAGAATCTATTGTCTGTCTCTGCGCTCGCTAGACTTGGATTTGTAGTCAAATTTGTGGATGACAGATGTACTGTTCATGATTTGACTTTTGGTGATACGATTATTGCATCTGGAACCTTGTTTCGTGGGCTGTATAGGCTCAATTCTTATGACAAGTGTGTGGAAGATTCAGCAAATGCAGTTTCTGATGAAAAGGCAGTTTCAGATGCAAAACTATGGCATGCTCGTTTTGGTCATCTGAACTTTGCTAGTTTGCTGCGTTTGCAGAAATTTGATATGGTTGCTTCATTGCCCCCTCTTGAGGCACCATTGAAACATGTTTGTGAAGGCTGTATTTTGGGCAAAATGCAGCGTTCTGCGTTTCCAAAGGATGGTTCTGTGCGGGCCACTCGCAAATTGCAGCTTGTACATAGTGATGTATGTGGGCCTATGCAAACTCCGTCATTTGGTAAACACTTGTACTTCGTGACTTTCATTGATGATTACTCAAGGCATGCATGGGTATATCCACTGAAGGCAAAGTCCGAAGTGTTATTGTGCTTCAAACAGTTTTTTCTTATGGTTGAAAATGTATCCAATTGTACTGTGGGCACCCTCCGTACTGATCGAGGGGGGGAGTACATGTCTAAAGAGTTTGATGCATTTCTGGCTAGTCGTGGGATAAAACACCAATGTACAGTGCCATATACCCCTCAGCAAAATGGTGTTGCTGAGAGGCAAAACAGGTCACTTATGGAGATGGCACGATGTATGGTCAAGAGCCAAGCTTTGCCACATGCGTTTTGGCTTGAGGCTGTCATGTGTGCTGCATATGTACTCAACAGGTGTCCCACTAAGGCCTTGCAGTCTATTACTCCATACGAAGCTTGGCATGGCAGGAAGCCTTCTATTGGTCACTTGCGTGTCTTTGGTTGCTTGGCCTATGCTTTAGTGCCTGTGCAACAACGCAGAAAATTGGATGATAAGGCTGTTAAATGCATTTTTGTTGGTTACAGTGCTGAGAGCAAGGGTTACAGATTGTATCATCCGCAGTCAAAGCGTATCTTGATTAGTCGAGATGTTGTTTTTGTGGAAGATGCTGTGCAGCCTTTGTTATCATGTACCAAAGAGACAGGTGTGAGCTCACGGGATGTATTTGATACATTGTTGCCTCTATTTACAGGTGGGAATTCAAATGTAAGTCCTAATGAGGCAAATATTCAACCTATGCAGATTTCAAACGACATCATAGATCAGCCTATTTCTGATGCAGATATACAGGATATAATTCATGAGGATAGGGCTGAAAATGAGCAGGCTAGAAATATGCCGAAATGGCTGGTGCAAACCTTGCGTGATAGTAAAATTGATGCACCTATCTCTAGTCGTACTCGTTCAGGTTTTCAGCATGCCTCTTATGCATCAGATTGTTATGCTTTGGCTGTGTCTAGTATGTGTGAAGAGGAAGAACCTCTTTCATTTGATGAGGCACAAAATTCAGAAAATTGGTTGGCTGCAATGCAAAGTGAATATGATGCTATAATGAAGAATGGTACATGGTCTTTGTGTGATTTGCCTATTGGTAAAAAGGCCATTGGATGTAAGTGGGTTTTTAAGTTGAAACGAAAGCCAGATGGTAGTGTTGATCGCTATAAGGCTAGACTTGTTGCAAAGGGTTATGCTCAAGAAAAGGGCATTGATTTTGATGAGACCTTTGCTCCCACTTGTCGTATGACTACCATTCGTAGCATTTGTGCATTGGCAGCTCATAATGGTTGGAATGTACATCAGTTGGACATAAAGACTGCGTTCTTGAATGGAGATTTGCATGAGGAAGTGTATGTATCGCAGCCTCGTGGTTTTGTTCAAAGAGGGCAGGAAAACAAAGTGTGCAGGTTGAAAAAGGCTTTATATGGTTTAAAGCAAGCTCCACGAGCATGGTATGAAAAGATACATGCATATTTGACTGCACATGGTTTTCAAAATAGTCCAACAGAAAGCACTTTGTATGTTAAACGTGTGGATGGTGTACATCTAATCATTGCTCTCTATGTCGATGACATGCTGCTCACAGGACCAAATGAGAGTCATATTGCTGATTTTAAGGCTGACTTGAATGCCTCTTTTGAGATGTCAGATTTGGGGCATTTGCATCATTATTTGGGGATACAATTTAAGCAGTGTGATGGAGGTATTGCTTTGTGTCAGACAAAGTATATTGAGACATTGTTGCGGAGATTTGGCCTTGAAGACTGCAAACCTATTGCTACTCCAATGGAGACAGGTTTGAAGTTGAGTCTTCATGATGCTGGAGATCACTTTGATGTCACACTCTATCAGACAGCTGTTGGTTGCCTCATTTATTTATGCATTACGAGGCCGGACATTCAGTTTGCAGTCTCACAGGTGAGCAGGTTTATGCATAGCCCAGGGTCTCAGCATTGGAAGGCAGTTAAACGCATCTTTCGCTACTTGAGTGGCACCATACATCTTGGGTTGTTTTATCCCAAGGGGGGATCATTGCCGCCAGATTTACATGCTTTTTCAGACTCAGATTGGGCTGGTTGCTATGACACAAGAGTGTCCACAAGTGGTTTTTGTTTCATGCTCGGTAGCTCATGCATATCTTGGTTGAGCAAGAAGCAACCTACTGTGGCCACTTCTAGTTGTGAAGCTGAGTACAGGGCAGCTTTCACAGCTACGGTTGAGTGTGTGTGGCTCAGACGGCTTATGGCTGACTTGGGTGTTGGACAGGAGTCTGCCACCTCTATCTTCACTGACAGTCAGAGTGCATTGGCAGTTGCGAGAAACCCAGTTTTTCATGCTCGCACAAAGCACATTGAGGTGCATTATCACTATGTCAGGGAGAGACTCTTAGCAGGAGAGATCAGCTTGGCCTATGTGCCAACACAGGACAACCTCGCCGATCTTTTCACAAAGGCGCTTCCTCGTGAGAAGTTCGAAGCTTTCCGCAAAGCTTTGGGCTTGCTTCCCTTTGTGGACTGATCTACTTCGGGCATGGCACTCCCCTATACATGAGTGCCAGCTCTCGTTCACACCATCACTCCTAGGGGGGATTTGTTGCCATATATATATAGGCAGTGATGTGTGTGAACACACTTAGGACCGCCGGGGCACTTTTTCCCTCTTTAGGAGGTTTTTTCCCCCGGCTTGTATATACGCCCATCCTTCTAGGGCTAACTTATCTTTGTACATTGACACAATCTAATACACTTTGTGTTGTGTGCATTCTTGCTTCTTCTTCTCCAAGCTTTGTGTGCTTTCCTGCAACCCTAATTCCAACAAAATTCATAAGTTTCCTGCTGCCAAACTGCTTGTATAGGTGCATCCTCTCTGCCCCCTCTCACCCTGCCAGATGCCTATGCACAATGGTCAAAGCACAAGCATCTAGAGCTACATGCCCATGGAAATCAATGGAAAGGTGTGCATGTAAAAGGACTGCATTTTCTTTTAAAGACTCCTTTGGAATGCTGGAAGAAATTGGTTATCCACAAGGCGACATAATAGGCTTGTGGAGGTATGGAAACCTTATGAATTGGGCAAGCTAATCCATGTTTGTGTCCATGGTCCATCGTAAGGCTTAAGCTGCTGCATAGTAAATCTGCAAAGGGTAAATCTCATCAATGGGCAAGCCAATGAGGAAAAATCAGCAATGGTGACGCTGATGGAGGGAAAATTCAGCATTATATCAAGGTTGAAAATGCTTAAAAGAGAGTAAATTTAAACAAGGGAATCATATTTAATTAACATCATGAAAATTAAACACACACAGACAATTAGGATGCGGAGGAGACCAGAGACTTCTTGAGAAACCCCATCGATAATAGGCACACCACTTTGTTTTCTCGACAGTCTTAAGCACATATAACAAAGAAACTTCAGGCACCAAGTAAGCCTTTTATATGGTCCAAGGCCACAATGTCCAGCATCTACACAAATGATGTTTGTTGATACATTTAGGTTCTCACCACCAAAGGCATGAGAATAAAATCACCAATGCCAGATGGATCACGCTTTGGAACAAAGCAAAAGCCTCTAGAACCATATCTCCAGCCATATGAGTTCAAGACAATCCAGTTGTCTCTTGTGTATCCAGCAAGAACAACGCAATGTTGGAGGTTTGGGCTGTACTGGCCCCTATAGACCCCATCTCCATCCAAACCTTCGGCTGCCAGCCCACACTTGACGCCCGTGATGACCGGAGACCTAGTGAGATAGTCTTCGATGGCTTGTTGGGGCACATCATCATCTCTCAAGATTGAGTTGATGTGTAGCAGCCTTGGCTTCATCCGTTTGTCGTCAAGGAAGATATCTGTACAAGGCCTATCACCATCGGGCTTGTATGCCACATATTCCCTTGCCGTGCACACTCCATTCTCCTCCACAAACTTAAGGCAATCAAAAGGATCGCCACCACTACACCCTTTTCCTTTATGGAAACCGAGGAGCTCTTCCATCCTCGTCCAAATTCTTGTTGGCAACTTTGGACACCCTCTTTCACAGTGGTCCAACACATATTGAACTGACAAAGCTTCCGGTTTTCCCCCTTTTGCAATCTTATGTACTGCAGCAACACAAGCCAAGCTCGCAGCGACCCAACAACTTCCACATGTGCCTTGGTTAAAAACAGGCTGCGGAAAAACATCTTGTCCCCTCCAATCTACCACTTGATGATGTGGTAATGGCGGATCAACTAAAGTGCCTTTGGTACCATATGAAGTTTTGCCCGAAGAGAGAAGTCGTTTTTTGCAAAAAAATTGGCCAATTCTCTTTCCTCAGTTTCAGTCCTTTGCAATCCTTCATGACCTAGTAGAGCACAAAAGTTATCCAAACATTAGAAGCACTTTGCTTGCTCGTATTGAAGCCCATAAAAACGGCACATTAGGTTATCAAATGCACCACAAAATTCCGGAAGACAATTAAGCCTAGGTGTCAGAGAACCACATGTACATGTACGCTTTGTATGCAGAAAAATAATGTAGTAAAAATGTGCTAACAACAACTTGAAACCTTACTCGTCTCATCTGTATGTGTTGATCCTTGAAGACGAAGTTTTCCAGAAGTAGAGGGAGCAAATGCATTAATCCCACCTCTAGAAATATTTTTTCTTTGCCAATAAGCTGATCCTGGTTTGTTGCCAAGCCGACCTTGTTAGCCCTGGTGATTAGAGTGTGTGTGTGTGTGTGTAAGGGAGAGGGATAGAGGCAGGCAGTCTGGCAGAGTTGAATTGAAGAAATGTTGAATACCTTTGGAGGTAAATGGTTTGACAGCAAAGCATTTGTTCGCGTCGTAATATGAACTGTGTTTTTGCGTTGCAAGAGAACAAGCAGTCAGCAACCTGTTTCTCTCAAAAAGTAAAAGCTTTTCAATCGAAGTGCAGCACACATGCTACCGGGTTAACTTTTTCGCTAAGCTCAACAGATCGCTCTGCCCCCTTGACCCTGTCCATTTTACTTGCACTTGGTTCACGCCCATTGAGAATCGGAGCCTGTATAAAACTCAAAGTGAGCTGATCTCCTTCCTAATGCTTGAACATAATGAGCGTACAAGTTGGGTGTGCCAATGGCCATGTTTAAGTAACAACCTCGAAGTATTGTCGAAATGTAGCTGCATCGCCAAGAATCCCTGGATTTGTAAAATTGACCATTGCAAAAAATTCTTCCATATCATTCTGTACACAGTTTATAGTTAGTGTACATGTACTGATTCAATCTCCTTGAGAAGATAAAAGCCAAAATTCACCTGCATGGGTGTACCAGATAACAGCACACGTCTTTGACATTGAAGACCCGCTAAAGCCTGCTTCAAAAGTTGCAATAAGATACCAGCAGGGGATTGTAGGGTGATTAAGAAAGTCTACACTTAATTTTGAGAAAACTTTGGTAAGTTATACTGAACATAATAAATCTGATACTTTGTTGGTGCATGTCTGATCGTTCTTCAGTCTGTGAGCTTCATCAAATACAAGCAAATCGCAACTGCCTACCTGTTGCAGCTTCTTTGCATGCATTCTGAAAGTTTCATATGATAAAATTAACACCTACATAGACAATATTAGACAGATTTGAATGTTTTTTTACCAAGCAAGTAAATTGCAGCTGGTATTGCAGTTTCCTTCTCAAAAATTGCAGCTGGTATTGCAGTTTCCTTCTCAATATGACACTAATAGGTAAGTCAACAAATTACTAAAAAAGCACACAAAATTTCTGCTAGTTGCATAGAAACTATGTAAAGCTAAAAATTTTCATGTCATTGTCAAAAACGAAAACTCTTACTTTCTCAAGTTCAAGCTAGTATCATCAGCCTTTATGGAAACCCTTCCAAGCCAGGCAGGAGTCACACTTTTTGGTCACCGGCACATGGCTCCGAGGGGAACCAGGGTGGAGTATGCATCTCAGTCAGTGAGCAGCTTCTATCCGAGGTTGTGGATTCTGGCACTCTGGTTCAGGGTGGAGCGCAGTGGATCATCCTTCAGGTTGGGGAAGACCGCATTGGCTTCCTCAACTTCTACGTCCCTAATGGGGCGACCGGGAGAGCTGAGTTCTGGAGCACCATTAGGCAGTCCCTTCCCATGGCAGACCATTGGTGCCTAGGGGGGGATTGCAACATGCTGGAGGATGCAGAGGACAAGATGGGGGGCAGCCAGGAGACCATTCATGGGCCGGAGCTCGCTGCCTGGGAGGAGCTAGTGCTGCAGGTGAGAGGTCAGGATCCGTGGACTCTCTCGGAGTTTGGCAGGATGCAGGGGAGTTTATCTTTCTCGCGCTCGGATAGACGGGCCACAGGAGTTAACCTTTCCCGCATCGACAGGTCTTACATTGATGAGTGGGCTTGCGATAGAGGTGGCACTGTGGGTATACTTGCAGGCTCTTCTTTTTCAGACCACTTTCCAGTGCTTCTCCAGATCGAGGACCCTACAAGAGGAGAGCGAGGCCAGAGCGTCCGGATTCCAGATTGTCTCATAAAGGAGCCCGAGATTGCGACCAGAGTTGAGCAGGTCTGGCGGGAGCTTCAGTTTAGGAGAGGATCGGCAACCAGCGATCTTGACAGGGGTTTGCAGGAGATCAGTAGGATGCTCAGACAAGCTGCCCTGGACCGTCTGGAGGCTTTCAGAGAGCAGGAGAGGAGCTTGCGGAGGAGTCTAGCTTCCCTTCAAAGACTTCAGGAGAGGGATCCTACCAGCCCTTGGATTTCAAAGCAGATGGAGTCAACTCGCACAGAGATCAGATCCATCGAGGAGAGGAGGGTGGGGTTCCGATTCCATGCTCGGGCATCTTTTTGGACACAGGCTGGAGACAGAGTGACTCGGGATTTCTTTGAGGTGACAGGGCCTCGCTTCAGACGAGAGGGTCTCAGGCGTCTTCGGCAGGCTGATGGCCAGGTAGTGGTGGATCCCCCCAGGGTTCGGGCGATCGCCACAGATTTTTACAGGGATCTGCTCTCTGCTAAGCCAGCAGATGACAGGGTGAGAGAGGCTCGGGAGGCAGTCTGGAGCTTCACGAGACCGGTTGTGCCGGCCCATTTGCAGCACTCCCTTCTCTCCCCCTTCTCGGATGCGGAACTGGAGGCGGCTCTTCAGGCACTTCCTCGAGGCAAATGCCCAGGAGAGGACGGTCTCTCAGTGGCTTTCTTCCAGAGGTATTGGGGTCTCTTGCATAGGGGTTTCAGATTGGCATTCCAAGAGATCATGGAGTCGGGAGACATGCCGGACAGCATGGCAGAGGGGTTGATTCACTTGATCCCCAAAGAGGGAGGAGACAGACTGGAGATTAGACAGTGGAGACCGATCACCTTGCTAGGCACGGCCTACAAGGTCCTAGCTAAGGCGATCAGCAGGCGGCTTCAGCCTCACCTTCCGGACATCATCCACTCCACGCAGACAGGCTTCATCCAGGATAGGAGCATCCTGGATAACATCTTCTCTTTCTGGGAGGCTACGGCTTTGGCTAGATTTCGGCAGGAGGATCTGGCAGTGCTCCTTCTCGACTTCGAGAAGGCATATGATCGGGTGGACTGGGCCTTCTTGGAAGGCACTATGGAGAGGATGGGCTTCCCCCCTTAGTGGATCCGTGGGGTCTCTGCACTCTACACATCGGCTCATAGCCAGGTGCTGATACAGGGCGTGTGCGGAGAGAGGTTCCAGCTCTCGCGCTCGGTGCGGCAGGGGTGCCCCTTGGCGCCCTTTCTTTTTCTTTTTGTGGCGGAGGCCATGAGCACTTTCTTGATGGCACAGGATACAGGTTTGCGGGGCCTCCAGCTCCCCATCCGCACCTCGGAGGAGCTCCTAGACTCGGAGTTTGCGGATGACACTGCTGTCTATCTTCAGGGAGGGGAGGAGAACCTCCGCCGCTTCGCCTCAGCCATGGGCAGGTTTTGCAGAGCTTCGGGCGCTTTGATCAACTGGCACAAGTCGTGTGGGTTGTGGGTCAGTTCTGTGCCCCCCCGACTTGGAGGCCAGTTGATGGGTTTCAGTGGCTGGCCCCCGGCACTACAGTGCGCTATTTGGGATGCTATGTGGGCATTGACATATCTCCGGAGCAGCAGATAGCCCCCCTTTCTGAGCATTCGGAAGAAGCTTCTGTATTGGAGTACCGCTCGTTTATCTCTGGCTGGCTGAGTGGTTGTGGCCAACCAGGTTCTGCTTGCTACCATGTGGTACATCACTTCTTGCTGGGCCTTCTCTCAGGCGTGCATTGGCCAGGTGCAGAGGCTCATCAGGAACTTTCTTTGGTCCGGTGGCGACGGGCGGCCCGCCAGGGCCAAGGTGGCATGGGCTGTGATCACTCAGCCGAGGGAGAGAGGCGGCCTGGGCATAGTTGATCTTATTTGTCAGAGCCGAGCTTTGCTTGGCAAGTTGGTGGTTCGTGGCCTCCTACCAGGCGCTGAGCCGTGGAAGGAGTTTCTTGTTTCCAGGATTCTCAGCCGCACCCCTTCTCTTAGCGGCCCCTGGACCCCCAGCATCAGGTGGATCTTTACAGAGCAGCGATCCAGAGGAGTGGGCCTTGGTTTCGAGGAGCGTTTTGCAGCTAGCCTTCTGAGGGCCTGGGAGCATCTGAGGCCGTCACTCTTCCTCCAGACTCCCTCGGGCACCGATGAGGAGCGCCTGAGGCAGCCATTGATCTGGAACCCCTTGATCCGACTTCCCAGTGGTCATATGGTTGGATCGTGATCTCATGTGTCGTGGGGCCCGTTGAGCTCCGGCCCAGCCCAGTCCTTAGACAACTGGATATGTTTTTAGCAGCTGCCTCTAGAGGTTCAGGAGAGGAGACTCAGCGGGATGAGGGGCAGAGAGTTGACGAGGCAGGACATTGAGGCGGCCATCCCCCGGGAGTGGCGGACTCCAGTACAGGACCCTCCACCTCCACAGTGGATGGGCGTCTTTACTCGGCGTCTTTACTCGGCATGAGATCCTTCTAGCGGTCTGCGGCTCAGCAGAGAGAGTCGCCCCACTCACCTTCGAGGTGGGAGAGGGAGGCCAGCTTCAGAGGACCCGACTGGATTTGGATGAGTTCCAGGGTTGTATCTTTCAGAGGGTGCGGGTGGTCGGCTTTCATCAGAGACAATGGCATGTAGACCCCTCACCGGCCTCGATAGGGGAGGACTATTCTTGGAGATTATGGGCTTGGGACAGCAGGCCTCTTATTCGCCTTCAGTGGGATCCAGGCGAGTGGCTTTGGCGAGATCCCTATTCGGCCCCTACCAACCCAGGCACCCCCTTTTTTCAGTACATAGTGAGGCTGGGGCGGCGGATCCAGAGGCACAGGATAGAGGGCACCCCGGCGGCGGCCGAGCATTGGCGGCGACAGGGGCTCTCCCCCGCCTTCCTTAGGGACTTCTGGCAGCGCCTTTGGGACAGCTTCCGGCCCCGGAAGGTGACGCTTTTTCTCTGGCTTACAGCGCATAGAGGACTGGCTGGGGGGGCTTGGCTAGCTTTTGGCAGACACCCAGCGTCCTGCCCTCGGTGCGGCCATGCACAGGAGTCGCAGCGGCACTGCTTATGGGATTGCCCACAGGCACAGCAGGTCTGGCAGCGCGCTCTCAGGATGGTTTTTGCAGGCTCGCCAGGTGAGATGATGGTGACGTGGGGTGCGGTGTCTTGGGCCACGGACAGCGGCCCGTCCCCTGGATACGAAGACGTCCTTGGCAGTGTGACCATCCAGGTCTCTGACAGGGCGATGGCGGTGGTTCCGACGCCAGACTTCTCCTCGGCAGTCTCCCAGGAGGGGGACGGGCACAGATGGGAGATGATCAGCAGCATGACGGCTTGGCACATATGGAGAGCCCGATATGCAGGGAGGCCATAGACCGCCAGGTGATTCCACCGGCGGAGGTCATACAGGCTCTCTGGGTGGACATCATTCACACCTTGAGAGGACACTGGGGGAAACTTCAGGGCGACTCGGATCGCATGAGAGATCGCCGCAAGGCGTTCCTCCGCACTTGGCAGCCTGGCCCTTTCCTCACCGCGAGGGGCGAGGATGTCACTTGGCACTACAGGCCTCCAGTTTGGCTCTTCTCACCTCCCGCATGTACTACTAGGTAGCCCCCCCCCCCAGAGAGCGGCCAGCCACCACGAGGGTGGAGCTCCGGTGTTCACTGTATATATTATCCCTCCTTGTGAGGTGAGCTTTGTAGCCTTATGGCGTCTTCTCATTAACTAATAGAAGGATCGTTTTTCCCAAAAAAAAAAGAAAGAAAGAAAGAAAGAAAGAAAGAAAGAAAGAGTTAGGGTTTCAGTGTTACCTCAAAAGAGCAGTAACATTCCAGGACTCCCTTTGGTGATCTCCTTCATTCTCTTCGTTTGCTTGACACCGCTCATTGAAGCCATGTACTTGAAAACAGCCAACGCCATGGCTATGTCTTTTCCAAGGACACAGGTACCCGCCCTCTCCGTCCTTCACACTTGCACACCATTGCAAGCTTTCCTCTTCTGAAACGCCACAGATGGACGCTCCCTACAAGCGCTCGACTTCTGCTCTTAAAGCCTGTAAAGGAAAGCCAAGCTCTGAGCTCTCTCTCTCTCTCCAAATCTTTGAAAAGTGTCTCAAATTATCTCAAATTCTAAATCATTTTCACTAAACGGCTTTGTTGTGAGTAACAAATTAATACGTGGCGAGTAGCACGGGTTCGGGGGTTATGCCCTCCCAATTTTTTATTAAATTGTATTCATTAATTTGTTTTGGGTGGGGGGGCTTGGAAACAAAAAATTGAAGGGTGAAAAAAAAAGGGGGGGCGCCTCTTTTTTTTGGGTACTTTTTCCCCCTCTCTCTCTCGTTCTGTCTGCGCAACCCCTGCGTTGCAATCTCTGATTTGTTTCCCCTCTCTCTCTCTCCTCACTTAGTCTCTTCTCTCTCTCCCTCTTCTTTTACCCTGATCTCTCTCTCTCTCTCTCTCTCTCTGCTGAGAGGCACCAGGATACATAATGAGCTACAGAAAAGGGGTTCAGTTAACAAGAATTACTCAGATGCTTTAGTTAACTATGTATGCAAACTGTGGTGAGCTTCAGAAAGCAAAAGCGTGAGAGAAAGAGAGAGAGATTAGGGTTTCTCTCTCTCTCTCTCTCTCTCTCTCTCTCAGATCTGCTGCTGCACTACAGGTGGCCGGTGCAATGTATGCAAAGTGTGGTGAGCTTCAGAAAGCACGAGCATTACTTGACATGTATAACAGCAGCTATATTACATTAATAGTAGCAGGCTATGCTTGAAAAGGAAAGTGCCAGAAGGCTCTAGACTGTTTCGAACAAATGCAGTGAAAGGGTATCCTTCCAAATGAAGTGACATATGCTTGCATCTTCAAAGCCCCTGCTGCGATTGGAGCCATTGGCAGGGGCTGTGGCGAGAATGCTAGGCAGGGGCTGCCAGAGAGAGGGAGCGGGCTACTCGGGGTGCAGGTCCATTGAGAAGGTGAAGAAAGCAGGGTACAGAGAGAGATAAAGCTAGAGGAGAGAGAGAGAGAGAGAGAGAGAAAGCTAGAGAGAGAGAGAGAGAGAGACCACCATTTCTCCCATTATTCATCTTGGGTGAGTAGCGTGGCCCCGCGGGTTCGGGGGTTCACTTTAGCCTATAACTTGTTCAAGTTGGGGAAAATCCTTCTGAATTTCTTGTGAGAGGGAAATAAAACCCTTTCAAAATTTATAAATTTTAGTTATATTTTTTAAGTTTACATAAAAAAAATACCCCCTCAAAAATGGCAATTTCCTTCTCATTTAGGAGTGAAAAGGATATACTTCCTTTTCCCTAAAATTGTTTTCCCGAACCTTGTGCAGCAGCAACAACAGCGCGGGTGTATTACAAGGACTATGTGTTTTTTGAATCAGGTATGCAACATTGATTGTTTGCTTGCTTTTTCTCTGTTTGTTTCTTGTCTTGTACACAGTTATTTTTATTCGAGTTAATAGAGGGTGAACCCATTCATAAGGAGTTGTTGTGCCTGTTGAGCACAGTACCGAACCGTCCTCAAAGAGTACTTCCTTGAAGAGTCGTTCCATGAAGAGTACTTCAAAGAGTAGTTCTTTAAAGAGTTCAAGGTCTTCCCCAAAGGTGGTTCGATCAACCACAAAGAGGTCATCCTCAAATAGTCCAGGCCTATCCCCAAAGATTAAAAGGTCTTCCCCTTTGGCTCCACGTTCCATCCTGAGGAGCGCCTCACCAAAGAGTCCAAAGCCACCCCAAAAAGTAAAAAGTCTACCTTACAGGCAACTAAAAAGCCAACACAAGCACTCCCAACATTGGTTGTGCCAGCTCCAACACAATCTAAACCATCACTAAGCAAGTTAGGAGGTGAAGACGATGGCATACCCTTATCCCATTTTGCAAAGACTAAGAAGTCTAGTGCCAAACAAACTTAATTTTAGTGGTACGTCAACTAAGTCTGCACATTTATGTACCGAGAGTGTCCAATTTTTTTTGTAGCCTTTGGGCGATTTGGATTTTTAATGAATTTCATTTCTATTCACCAAGCCTACTCCACTCTTGGAGCATGGTGGTTGTTTGTGTATGTCGGCTATCGTCTTTATTAATTCATTTTTCACTACAATGCCATGTGCTAGACCTAAATCGAGTGACTTTTTTTTCTTCTATCTGTAATGTAGAGAACATAGTTGTCATATGGTACGTGTATGGTACGGTACGATACGATACGGTACAGTGTATTTACCGTACTTTATAATTCATATCATACGGTACGATAAATACGATGTGTTTTTCTAAGTACTAAAAAAACACTTGGTGAGATAAACCATTAAAAACAAGCACAAACTATCATGTAGAAATCGATGCGCTGCGCACGATAGAATGAGAGAAATCTCTAGAGCTGTGACTGAAACTCAACACTCATCTTTGTATGAATGTACACTCCTATGTGTGTGAATGTGTGTGTGTGGGGGAGCAATGAGCATACATTGATACCAAGTTCTACACCCACTATTGGACACGATATTATGCATGATGTCATACAGTCATAGTATCTACTCCCTAGTCATACAATCATAGTATCTTCTTTCTAGTCCATACTATGCATGATGGCGATTGGGGGAGGTTGGTGCTAATAGTTATAGTCTTGTAGATGACTGCCATAATTTTATAGGGCACGTTCCTCGACTCTTCTACTGGGTCTGTACAGTTCAACAAATAGAACCTGCAGCAGCAGCGAGATTTATTATATGAATTTGGGCATGTTCCTGGACTCTTCTAGGAACTTACATTTGAGCAAATAAAATCAGCATACCACAAAAAAGTACCTGTATGTATGATTTCGTACGACACCGTACCATACGAGTACGTTCGTACACCATACAAAAACAACTATGGTAGAGAATGTGGGAGATTTAGTGTCCGATCAGGTGCATACCACAGATGTCATCATTGCAACTGCTGTAGGTGCTAAAGTGGAGAAGGAAGATGTTACGACAAATTCTCATGGTGAAGCTCATATGCCAGATGCAATATCTGATCATATTTTTGGAGATAATGTGAAAAATGAAACATTGACATTGACCATGTAGTAGATGTGCCCATAACTATTATGTCCTCACTGAGTGTGCCCATTCCTGTCATCTACATGCCCTTACCCTCATATGTAGAACTTTTTTGCTTACTGCACCTCTTGTGGCATCATGTAACTTTTTGAAAATTTATAATGAAAAAGGTCTTTTTGGAGTAAATATAAGTGTGCAATAGTCCAGTATATTTTGTTTGTCTTTTATGATTTCTTCATTCGATACCTGTGTTGTGTTGCAGGGGAAGAGAAATACGTTTTAATTGCCCTGCATGATTTAAATTTTTCCATTGAATGGAAAAAGCTACAAAAAGGCAAATCGCCAAGGCCAGGCAGCTTAAAAGAGAAAAATTTGAGATTGAGAGGCGCCTGCACCGCTACTGTGTACGCGTCTATCAAATATGGGTGTACTTGAATTTTGTTCATCCCTCTGAGGAGGTTATTATTAGTGAGTGGTATCCTCTAGCTGGCCCAATATGGGTGCCAAAGCTTCTGGCAGACGATAAGTGGGCTCTCATACTTGATTTGAATGGCCTACTGGTTTGTGTTGTAGAGGGTTAGTATGGCGAACAGCCTCCTGCATATGCAAAGAAAATGGTAACGTACAATATCAATGTTGAGCGAACATTGTTTTGTCACAAAGACGGCCACAGATTTTTGGATTGGTGCCTCCAATATTTCTATGTTTTTATATGGAGCACCAGCATGCAGCGTAAAGTGAATGGAATACTAGATATTGTATTCAAAGAGTAGCAGTCAAGGCTAGCAGGCGTTTTTACACAGTACCATTGCAATGGCTAGCCTTGGAAGATTATGAATAAGCCTGTGTTCTTCAAGAACTTGAAGCTCTTTTGGATGCACGTTCCGGATTTCGGGCCCAAAAACACTATTATCATTGATGATAGTTGATACAAAGTGTACTAGAACAATGAAGGAACTTGGCTTATTACTCCCAAGTTAGAGCATCAGACTGTTGAGCAGCGACAACAATTCCTGGGAGGCACTTTGACTGACTGGCTATTTCTATGGTTGCAATCAAAGGATCGTGCAGCATATACAGCTGAAAACATGTTTGATACCGGCCCTGACTTATTTTATGATGCAGTCATCGGCAAGGTGCAATTAGATATAAGACAAAAGGATGAAGCCACGTTGAGGGGAGCGATCCGTCAGCAACAAAGGGAGGCTGACGTAGAAGCTGAAAGGCATGAGAGGGAAAGGCTGGACAGGGAAAGATTAGAGAAGCAGATGCAGAAAGAAGAGGCTAAGCAGAAGCAGGAACCAGTGAAGCATAAATACGTGCACCGTGGGCACGGCAAATAGGCTTGGCAGTAGAATGTCCTTCCTATGTATTTTTTTATGATGTAACTTTATGGAGTTAGCAGCAGCAGACTTTTTGTAAAATTCAAAACTATCTAAAGTCATTTGATATTGTGATATCATGATGGGATCACCTTTTCAATGTCCAAAACTGTTCTGACTTTCATTTAAGATGTTAAGAATCAACTTTTGTACTATTCGATTCTTTTGTGACCAAAACGGGGTTCTTATGTGTTGTGTCACCCTACACTTACAAGGCATGTGGGACATACCTATTCTAGTGTTGGCATACTCTGTATTCTTATAAACATTCTAAGAATGCAATACTAGCATATTGAGTGTGTTGGTGAACACTTGAGTAAGCTAATTAGCATAAACAATATGCTAGTTAGCATACCCTGGTATGCTAGATTGCAGACCTGATATTCTGTGCTGGTTTAGAGTCTGATTAAGCTAGTTAGCATACATAGTATGCTAGTTAGCACCACTAGAGCATACCCAATATACTTATAGGCATAACTATTATACTGACAAGCATACCAAGAGTTAGCATAATCAGTATGGTAGTTAGGATACAAGGTATGCTTGTAAATTGACTTGCCAACAAAGTTGAGAACTTGAATATGCTAAGGCTGGTTTCTTGAACATGGCTGTAAAGATAGATTTAACCAGCATACAAGGTAGTTATCATGATTGGCTACGATAAACGCCATAGCCATATACACACACAAGAGACACAAAACTGACATTGTGAGAGAACTGCATTACCTGTAGCAAAAAGTATATTGAAAATCCTTAGGTTACAGCTTAAAAACTGAAGGGCATGCTATTATAGATTGCTTCATAGCTTTCTGAGGTGATTGTGTACAGTTGCCTTCTCTTTGGGATGTGCTGCATAGGTATTTTGATACATCATACTAGATGCGAAAGTAGGTGGATGATGGGCTGTTGTGGTCTAGCTTGAAGGTGTATGCATCAAGTTGCTTGTAATACAATCCTTGCACAACATACAAGCCTCTATCAATTCCATTGCTCCATTCATCGATGTACCCCTTCTCCACCTTCTCCCTTACTGCAACACACTTGACTAGGTAGAAATTCACATCCTCAGCATTGGTTGAAGAATCTGGATTTACCGCAAATGTGTCGCCAACACATAACTGGGAATGCTAACTAGCATACACACTGTGTTAAACAACATACTCATTATGCTAGCTATCATACTAGAAATGCTAACTAGCAGACATGTGTTAACTAGCATGTTAACCAGCATACCCAGTATGCTAGTTAGAATACAGGGAATGCTAACTAGCATACACATTGTGTTAACCAACATACTCATTATGCTAGTTAGCATACTATAAATGCTAACTAGCAGACAGATTGTGTTAACAAGCATACAGTGTGCTAACTAGCATACCTAGTATACTAGTTAGCTGGGTATGCTAGTTAGCATACTGGGAATGCTTACTAGCATACACATTGTGTTAAACATCATACTCATTATGCTAGTTAGCATACTAGTGATGCTAACTAGCAGACACAGTGTGTTAACCAGCATACCTAGTATGCTGGTTACTATACTGTGAATGCTAAGTAGCATACATACTGTGTTACACAGCATACTCATTATGCTAGTTAGCACGCTAGAAATGTTAACTAGCATACACATTATGTTTAACAACATACTCATTATGCTAGCTAGCATATTAGAAGTGCTAACTAGCAGACACATTGTGTTTACTAGCATACTAGGTATGCTAACTAGCCTACTCAGTGCAAACTAGCATATGAGGTATGCTAAACTGAATAGCATGTGTGCTAACTAGGTATGTTAATTAGCATGGTGGGTATGCTAAGTAGCATACAAAGTGTGTACAAGCATACCTGGCATGGTAAAGTTCTATCATACACAGTGTGTTAACAAGCATCCTCTGTGTGCTAACTAGTATGCTAACAAGCATACTAGGTATGCATTAACTAGCATAGACTGTGTGCTGACTTGCTCATATAGTATGCTGACCTACTCACACAGTATGCTGACCAGCATGCACAGTATGCACTAACTAGCATAGACTGTGTGCTGACCTACTCACACAGTATGCTGACCAGCATGCACAGTGTGGATATCATTATTAGACTATAGAATAGTATGGTAGTTATCAGACTATATAAATTATTATGCACTAGAGATGTAATGCATCGAATACCAAAGTTATGGCATTTCAATTGGATTGATCACCTGAGGCTCATCCAGGAGGTGCACAGGGTGTTTTATGTAGATTTTCCTCCCCATGCTCTTCCAACAAACATCCTTCTTGTTGGGGGATACGCGAGTCTCCTCTCTCCAAAATGTGTACACCAATTCCTTAATTTCGTCTGTGATAGGGCTATGACGGTGTTGCTTGTGACATGCAGCCAATGAAAGCAATCCACCATTGTTGGGGGATACGCGAGTCTCCTCTCTCCAAAATGTGTACACCAATTCCTTAATTTCGTATGTGATAGGGCTATGATGGTGTTGCTTGTGACATGCAGCCAATGAAAGCAATCCACCATTGATATCAGGCTTCATCCGTGATTTCGCCTTGAACAAGGAGCGATGGCCAACACTGCATTCTTCAAAAACAACTCTTCGTTAGAACCTGGCTGCTTGACAGTAGCCAATGTGTTGTGGACATTGGAGATGATTGAGCTCTATACAACAACCTCCTCCACTAAAGAATGATCATGGATTGCCTGAACAACAGGATATTCAGCAACTAGATTCCAGATCTCCCGTTTCACTTCTGTACCAAAACCTTATATCCTACTCTTGAAAGCTATTACAATCTCGGAGGAGATTTTCTTTTTCTCCTCATCATTGAGGGCATGATGTCCTTGCTCACCCTGCATCTATTTCTGCCCCCTCTGTTTTCTCTTTCTTTCTCTCTCATATTTCCTGATCACAGAAAGAGCTGGATCTTGGGAGTTATGATTCATCACCTGTAATGGCTCCCTTCTGCAAGTTTCTCTTGAGGACTGCAAACATACATAAAATATTAATTACTTAAAATCACTTAAATGTCATATATGCCTGCATCATAAGTTAACATTAGCAATTTACTTACCAACATTGAACACGTTGTCTGCATATCCAACATTGGAGCTAGTGGAAATGTTGTTGTCTGGTTCTTCATAGCTCTATGGAAATAGGAGGAGAAGGGAAAACACAGATAGTAGGGCAGGTTAGTGCCAGCTAGAGAGAGAGAGAGAGAGAGAGAGAGAGAGAGAGAGAGCTCAGCTTGGACAGCGCAGTCGCGGTTCAGAATGCCTGCTAGATGCAGAGAGAGAGAGTAGGAGCTCAGCGTGCCTCTGCTGCGAGAGAGACTGCGAGTTTGAGAGAGAGAGAGAGAGAGAGAGAGTATAGGAGCTCAGCATGCCTGTGAGTTTGAGAGAGAGAGAGAGAGAGAGAGAGAGAGAGACCGCCGTCCATGACCCCACGACTCCAGTAAAACTGAAAAAGAGGCCTCATTTGATCGGATAATAATTTTTTATGGACATTTTAAATTGAAAATGGACATTGTCCTGGGTTATCAACATACGCTAACAAGCACTACTACCTAGCATTGTCTTGGACATTATTTTCAGTGCCATGTTAGCATGCTTACACCCCTAAGCTAAGAAGTAATACCTTAGCATTCACCTAGGTCTCTCACACCTAAGAGAGCTTAATAGTAAAACATCATGGACTCAAGAGAGACAAATTTAAGATGGATCCCAAACTTGGGCTAGAAGGTAATGAGTATCCCCCTCCCCTTGCTCTCATTACATAGAAAGTAAGGCTCATCCCATATGCCACATGTCAAACATAGGTGAGTCCTCTCAATTACAACCAATAGGGAGTGGGCAAGCTCCCATCCCCTCAACACCATTAACTTTTGCGCATAAAAGAGTGGAAAATGTGTGTCTATGTGCACAAACATAATGAGATACAAGGGTGAATCTAGGCGGTTATTAATAGCTTGAGCTTGAAAGTAAAAGCTATGTAGAGATGCACAAGCTTCTCCACTTCCCTATCTCACTTTCATCAAGTTTGATTACAAAATTTGCCACCCCTTTTGCTTTGACATGTGAGAGATTGTAGAACTTTATCATTGCCTTTTGCATAGTCTCAAGGTCAAAGAAGACATTGTTATAGTCATCATATGACATATCCCTCTTCTTTCCTTGATATGTGCTTTGGTGCATTGGCTCCCTCACCGTCTTCATTATGTGTTCATTAATATGTTGTCAGTCTCTCCTTACATGCAGTGGCTGAGGGAGTATACTACCCATGAGTTTATTTTGCTTCATCTTCCCTCGCATAGCCTTGTAATGTTATGAGTATACCTTAAGACTCGTTCCTACATCATCCATAGTTTTTTGTACCTCCTCTGATGCAAGTACATTTTCCCTCAAGAAATTCTGAACACATTTTCTCCTGAATTTTTTAAAAGTTTTCTCCTCCAAGAAACCTCCTGTGGCTAATACAAGTACAACATCGCTAGAACACTATGCCACAACATGTAAGTCTCTGTTTCTCTTGTTTTTATTGAAGATAAGACCTACAAAAAATTGAATCTTACATAAGAGACAACAAAACGGAGGAATGAAAATAGTTATGTAAGCTATATGTTAAAGAAAAGGACACTCCACCTTGCTGCTTGGATTCTTTTGATGCAACCTCCGCTTCCACACTTTAAACTCTCTATATTTTTTAGTGTTATCTCCCTCATGGGGATACCTAGCAATGTTCACCTTGTTTTTACCCTAGCTAGTCATTTTTGAAGATTATCAATCCTATTGGAGCTCTCTTTAAGCTCCTCCCTTAGTTGAGTGACCTCTCCACGCTATTGCACATTGTTAGCGGATCGCCGCGAGCGACGGATGTCTAATAGCATAGCTATACACACTAACATACTCAATGTCAATGCAAGGAAGCAACCTAATTAGTGCACGGAGGCTATGTAGAGTGTCATTCTATGGCATACACACACACACACACTAGCAATGGAAGAATCTAGCTTTCTAATATACTAATCACACACTAATCAAAGAGAGGCACACATAACCATTGACCTAATAATTGATGCATTAAGGTAAAGAGGGTGGACAAGAGGCATGTGGGTTCCCTACTTAGTGACAAACAAGCTTTTAATGACCTAATCTTATGCTAATTACACACTTTAACATAGAGGTGGGAGCTATGATTTGGGTCATAATCCGCATGTAAAGTTTAAGATCAAGCATACAAGGTTGAGAAGCATGCCATGGCAATCACATTCAAGCTATTAAACACTAAAAACCCTCTCTTAATCGGAGATTAAGAGCCCACACACACACTCTTTACCTAGAGCAACTAATCACTAATTAACACATTTAAGCATCAAAATTAGTGAATAGACAATCAAAAGAGACACAATGGAACATGGAGAAGCCTTACTTTGCATTAGAATGAAGATTGATACAAAGAGATGCGCGTAGGAAGCGCCGCAAGAATCACCTTCACTATGTGTAGGAGAGCTCTTCTATGTGTAGTCAAAATGAGTATATCTCTAAAAACCCTAAAATTGACTTATATACTTTGTGCTTTTTTAGAGATGTGTTGTGGATTCAAATCTCCTTACAACTTGGAAGCCCATGGCCCCTTTTATAAATGGGAATTATCATCATTACAAGGCTTTTTTGGGTAAAATAAATGAGTGGTTACGGGAAATTTAAAAATAGTCCCGTGTTGCTAGTTCCCACATCCGCTCCCATTTACTCCACTTTCTTCCATTTGATTGCTTTGTAGCTTCGTCTTATTCCCGTAGCATTCTTCTTTAAGCCCATTCTTCCCAGAATAGTCCGTATTTCCTTCATATACATTCCTGTTCCGTATTTCCCAAAACACTCCCCCCTTTCTAAACTGGCGACCGTCCTCGGGCGCTGTATTGTGAAGCACCCTGTGATTGCTGCTGAAGTGATTGTACTGAGAGATTTGGGTTGATGAAAACCTGAAGCTCATGGGGAATTGAGCGAGTGTTGGAGAAGAATTATTTCCAGCTTGAAAGTGTGTGGGGCATTGTTTTGAGCTACCATTGGTTGTAGAATCTCGATGTCTTGCTTGGCTTGAAGTTCTCCATTATTATGCTTGAAGAAGAAAAAGAAACAATTGTGGTGCTAGTGAACACCAAATTTGACCGAGGAGAAAATACTAGTGGGAAAAAGTGCCCTGGCTTGTCGATCTTATTGAGTATGTACATATGCTAGAGTTCTCCTTAGAGTGTGTCTCATGTGATGATGGTGCATGGGTGGAAGTAATAAAAGTGCTTAATGCATGTGTCCAAGGGTGGAACACCCTAGTGTGCATTCACAGAATATGCAATCAAAATGATATGCAGTGTGTGAGAAGAGTTTTGATGGGTTCTCTTAGAAGTAAATGTAGCACATAGAGCACTGAAAAGCGCTCCAATAGCTGTCATTACTCCTAAAAGGGCTTTTGATGTCGAGGTTTCTCCACTCTCCTTACCGTGCTCATGTGCGTGAGTGTAAGACTCTCTGCCACTCCATCGTCACTTAAGTAACTTAGACTTTGACTCTTATGCTCATCTCATCCAGCATGAGCGTCACACATAGTAGCTCAACTCTCCAGCTTGAGCATAGTTGCATGCCAAATGAAGAAAATAAATAAGCTTGTAGCACATGCAAACTATATTCACATAGTAGATATGACTTGAAGCTGTGGGACTGACGCCTTGCTCATTTAATGGCTTGGCTGCCCGACTCTTGACGCTTCCAACATGTTTTGGTTGGTGGCGACTTGGGACTTTTGTTGATTGTGTCTTGAAGTACACAAATGTAAACTTTATTGTACCTTGTTGATGAAACCTTGTTGATGAAAAAGATTGATCAAACTTGTTTCCACCGAATTTGTTTGAGGCTTGAATGGAAGATTGTTCTACCTTGCCGAAGAATGTGAAAAATTATAGCCTCTTCGAAGGTTTCCGTCTATTGCTTGATAGCAATTACATACCCCATTGGCAAAGTATCTCATCCACAATTTGATTCAAGTCTTAAATTGGGCTTGGATCAAAGATAGGACTGATGGTCATGAAGAAATTTGATGGTTCCATCAGAGTCGATACATCCTTTATAGGTTCAAGGATTGCTTCTTCTTTAGTGAACTTAGGAGAACCTTGTTTAGGGACCCATCTTTGACCTCTGTTTGATGTTGGTTTTGAAGAGGTTTGGGGTTCTTTTGCAGCAAGCTGTTCCTTTGGGACCCACTTGTATTCTTGCTTGATAGTTATGGCTTGATTTAAGTGAGTACCTTGTGCATCCTTTGGTACCAGGCTCTGTCTTCTTGCCTGTATTTGTGATATGGTAGCCGTGTAGCTTGGTTTGTGAAATAAAGTAGCTTGTATTGGCCTCCATTGCCATGTAGTTTTTGGTGCTTGAGGCTTATCTGCATTGGTTAGATCACTTTTTGTTTTGGTTTTTGCCAAGGCCTTTGGTAGCCAAAGTTGTGATTGTCCTTCATAATAGCCCTGCACTGTGAGGAGATCTTGGGGAATAATCCACTCTTTGTAGGCTTTAGAAGTTCTTCTTCTTGCTTGAATTTGCACTAAGTTGCTGCTTACATTAGTAGTCATTTGAGCTAGCCTTTCCTTGGGGAGCCAAGTCTTCCCAATGGTGTTATATATTGTATTTTGGTCACTAGTGTTCCTTCTTTGTCGTCTTTGCTTTGAGGTTTTATGTTTCTTCCTTGCACCTTGAGTGGGCTGCCTTCTTCTTTGATGTATGAAAGGAACTTTGTACATCGTAAACTCTGGTTTTGGCAACCAAAGTGACCGATTGCCTTGGAAGTAACCTTGTGCTTCCAAAGACTTATGAGTAGATAGCCATCCACTTGATGCCTAACTTGTAGTCACATGGCGCTCTACCTAGCTATGTGTATCTCCCTCACTTAATTTGTGTACCTGTACCATATGTTTTGGCACAAAAGCTTGGTGTTTTCTCCTTTGTTGAGCTCTTGCTGAGGGGTATTTTGGTTGATACACCTTTTGTGTCCCCTTTGTTGATGAAGAGAAAGTGTGCTCCTTAGTGAGCTGATTTGGACGATAGTCGTTGATTGCTGTTGAGGTTGAGGTCTCTGGTGTTGGTGAAGGTGATTCTTCCTTGGATTTTCCTTTATCCATGTATGTGGTAGTTGTTTTTGTAGGTCTCTTTGGTAGAGATTTTATGTGTTCCAAATCCTCTGGGGATGTTGTTGGTACACCCTCATAAAGCTATACAACTACCACCATATTTTTTTCTGCATTGAAGAACTTCATGTGCCGAAAGGTCCACCCTATTGTACAATTCCGTTTTGCCATCCATGCTCGACTGAGAACTATTTCTTTGTGTAGATTCCCACGAGCCATGACAAAAAACTTTCCTACCTCGGGGTGATCTTCTATCTCCCAGGAGATTTCAATGACTCCTAAGCAGTCACCAAATACATGTGCAGATTTTTGTACATACTACAAACTTGGTTGTTGGATTGAGATTAGGCTTAACTAGCAAACACCAAGTTCGATGAGACATCATATTTTTCTCTGCACTCATGTCAATGAGAGCTAACCTTTTCAGTTGAGATCCATCTTTGTGTTGTATCCTCATGACATCAGGGGGAACATATGAATCTCCTTGTTCATTTGTTGCATGTGCTGCCTTTGGCAGTTTGGTTGGTGCTGGCTCCTGTGGAGTTTGTGGCTTGAAGCTTGATGAAGTAGCACCTTCTTCCTCTTCTAGGTTTATCTTCAGATTTGGCATTGGTTGCATAGGTCTTTGCGGGATTGGTTGTGGTTGCTCTTGACTCCTTGATGATTCTGCACCTGCTGGTGAGCTAGCACTTGATTCCTTTTGTAAATCATTCTTTAATGTTGACCCATTGTTTGCAGGTTCTTTTTTGCTTTGGGATTCTTCTTTATTTAGTGCAGGCTCTCCACCATTGCTGAAATGGTGAATGTCACACCATGTGCTTGATTGATTAGCTTCCTTCTTTGAAGGTACAGGTTCACTTGGCTTCTTGGATGTAAGTGGAAGCTTGGCTTGCACACTAAGGCTATCTTCTTGTATATGAGCACTCGGCACTTGTTTCGACACCTCTTGAGACTTCTGTAGATTGATAGATACCTTTGCTAATTGTCTCGCCAAAACAAGATCTTTTTGTAGGTGTTTTGGAGTCATGACATTGAATTGTCCTTCCAAAGGCTGTGAATTTATGTAAATGGATGAATGAACCATTCCTAGGCACTCCTCTGATGATTTACCACAAGCTTGAATGGTCTTCTCAGCCTTATCTAAGGTTGGTTGCCCGGAGAGTACCCATGTTGAATAGGACATGAAGGTCTTATCTACCTCAAGGTCTACTAGAGCTAAACTTGGTAGTTTAACACCAGATTTACCCACAATATCAAATTTGATCCATTTAGAGGTAGTGGTCTTACTTGTTGGTATGTTGGTTGTAGCACGAGTCTGCATTTGTGGTCTTGATATTTCTATGTCCTTCTTTGCCATGTCTGCTTTTTGATCCACTGGGGTTTCTTTGTTATGTGTGGTAGCCTCTTCTCCATTCATACCTTCTATGCCATCCTTGACTGTTTGTCCCTCTCTTGCATCTTGATGACATCTTGTCTTGGAGTTTGCTTGTGGAGTTTGCTCTTGCATAGTTGTCGATTGCATCAAGGTGTCTCTCATGTGATCTAGCTTTGCATTGTCGACTTGGAGCTCCATTACTTGAGACTTCAAGAGATTTGTTGTGCTTTGTGGTAGGATCTGTCTCTTTTGAGGTGATCTTGGTGGGGATTTTGATGATTCCTTGGGAGATGATTGTGTTGATGGTGCAGGAGACTTCTTCTGCTGAGCATCTGCAGCTATTAAGCCTTCTTTGGCACTTCCAAGTGGCATCTTTTTGCTTGGCGTAAGCATCGGGCAGTCCTTTAGGAGGTGGGCTATTCCACAACTTGTGCATTTGCGGCTCTGCTGAAATTTCTCATCCTTGAGTGTATCATTTGGTGGTCCATGATATGGCTGATACTCATTACCATTTGTATCTCTGTATGCATATGTGAGGTCCTTCACATGTAGATACTTGAAGACTCTTGGTTTGTCAGGCTTCTTTCCTTGAGGGGAGGGGAAAATAGCAATTGGAATTGGCCTCCTTGATTGTCTTCATACAAGCATTGAATGCTTGATACGGTGGTTACTGACTTCAGCTGGAAGCTTCCTTCTATCCTATATTCTGACAGAGGCTTCATTGGAACGTACTGGCTTTGCAGACTTGTAGAATGTACTGCCGCCTGGGTCATATGTGTTGTTGAAACTTGCTCCATCACTTCACTGAATTTAGGTTTGTACCCCTCTTGTGCATGCTTTGGTGATGATTTCCCAAGGGGTTTCGTGGCAGAGAAAATGAAAGTGGGGGCTCCCCCCTTCCCAAGCAGTTCTCCAGGTGGAAGTCGCTGAGTCTCGCCGCCTGATGACTCCATGCTTGTTGTGAATAGATATTGCATGTTTGTGTTCAGTAACGGTGGCAAACTAGGCTTGAGGTGCTCACTGTGTGGTTTTATGTATGCATTAGGAGTGATCCCATGTGCTTTTGGTGTGCCTATGTGAGCCTCATTTGGCAAGTGTTGTGTCCTCTCTAGTGAGTGATTTGATGCTGATGCATGGTGTGAGCTGATGCACTCTATTACTGATGCTTGCCTTGGCATATTAGTGCTTTGATTGTAATTATGTGCATTGATGGGTGGTTGTGTAAGATCTTGCAAATGTGGTGCTCTCTCAATCATACTTTGTGAAAGGGGTGATTGTGGTGCGGCACCATTGTGAGCGGCTAATTGCATATCCCTATGTGATGCACTAGTGGTTGAGGGGGCTACATGTCCCTGATGAGTGTAGTGTATGTTAGGGGTAGAGTTAGAGATACTTACAGGCTGTATAGCTCTTCCATTGTTGGGTGATTGATGATAGTCGCTTGAGCCTTCAATTGTTGGTACCCCTGGACCATGAGGGAGCATTCTTTGTTCTTGCATAGGCAGCTCTTGGTTGTTCATTACCTGGCCTTCACACTTCACTGAATCTTTTATAACTTGCCTGGGTTGTGAAGTTATCATGGGATCAAAGCCTGGTGGGTGGCTTAGAGTCGGCTTTAAAGCTTGTTGGGCATTGACACTCTTGGCGAATTGAATATTTCCTAGTGTTGGGTAAATGGCCTTCTGTGGCCGGCCGCCCATTGACTACTAACATCATATGTATTCTTTTACACTCATTGTGAATACAACCCGTGCTAACCCTATCCTGTGTGTGCTTCTCCTTCCTTGCACTCCATAGCTTGCTCGCCCGCGTCGCGGCCGCGCTCCCGCACCCTTCATTCTGGTATCAGAGCCGCGCTTAGTGTTCCCGACATCTCCCGCGCGTGACCGCATTCTATGGTGAGGAGATAAGCTTACTGTGTGAGAAGAAATTGAAAAACGTTTTTGCACAGAGTGGAGATTTGAAATCGTTTTTCATTGTTTCGCTGTAGGAGAGTGATTAGCTAGCTTCTGGGTGATAGTGGGTAGCAGAAGAAGTGCTTCTTTGCTTCATACACACACACACACACACACACACACATACACAAAAACGTTTTTGTGCAGGAGAGCCTTCTGTGCAAATTTGTGAGCAAGAGAGAGAGAGAGTGTGTTTATCAGGTATCTGGCATGCTTGCTTTGCAGGAGAGTGAGAGAAATGAGCCATTTCTTCATCTACACACACACACACGTTTTTGTGCAGGCAACAGAAAAGCCATTAATTTGTTTTTAATTAATTATTAATTAATTAGTTAAGAGCACGTTCCCACGGCATCTCCTCCCGGCTTCGTTTTCGAGCTCACGGCTACTCCGACGAGCATTTTCTTCACTGATTCGCCCACATCGAGCCTCGACATTGCGTCTACGAGCTTCAAGTCCGTCATCGGCTTCTCTACCACGTTCCGTCGGCCCCGTTCGTGAGCTACCTCGCTCCCGGGCACATCGTCTTCGTCCAGGTAGTACGACCCACATCGGGTCTCGGCTACACATACTCTTGTTTTCTGCTCTGACAAGTTGCAGGATGAGCTTAGCCATACGACGGCTACGCTCTATTTTGGCATGCACAGAGCAAATTTATGTATGTTATATTGTGGGTCCGCTGGTTGTGAGTCATGCTAGCGGACATGACCGCCGCTGCGGTCTTTCAGGTTCTCTGGACAGTCAGGATGTATGACATTGTGGTTAGCTCTTAGTCAGCTGCATAGCTTATTTTGTGAGTGACATGAGGTTTTCTAGCTGGGGGATACCCATGTCCGGGATCCTTTCGGTGATATAGGTGGAAGTCCCTCGAGCATCCCATTCGGCATCAGCATAGGATGTATTGGACTGCGGATAGTCTGTGGATTGCATCTTGTGCTCGCTTACGCCGTTGAGGCATTGTTGTCACTTATGCGTAGTGGTTTGACCACTTCTAGAGACAGATCAGTTCTCTTGTGATCGTCGTAGACAGCAGACAGTTTGCCAGTGCAGTGGGAGATTAGCCTTTTGAGCTATTTTGGGTTTGGTTTTGTGGCAGCAGAAACTCTGCCGGATTTTTCCCGGAGTTCAGTAGTGCTATACGCACGTGGCTCTATTGCTTGTTAGCACACTTGTTTTGGGTTTTTACAGCCATTTTAATGCTGAAATACTACCGAAATTCTGCCAGATTTTGGTCCAGTTTATGCCATAGTTGCAGTTTACTCTCTACATCATTTTAGCAGTCAGTTTTGATCACTTTTGCTTGGGCTTACAGTGCCATCATACAAAGGATACTCTGCCAGATTTCTCTTGGAGGTTTCACACTTTGTCTAGCTCTTATGGCGTCGTCTACGAAGGACAGCAATGTTTTCGACAGTTTGATGGTTCGAACTTCGCGCTATGGAAAGAGCAGATTCAAGATATCCTTGTACAGAAGAAGCAAAAGGCTCCTATTGTTTTTGCTACTAGACAAGCAGCTTTAACTGAACACTTTCAGATTAATGATTTTGAATGGACCGAGCTTGATGCTATGGCAAGATCGACGATTCGCCTACACCTTGCTGAGTCAGTTTATTTCACAGTGCTTGACTGTGCTACAGCGCATGCTACATGGTTGAAATTGTGCAATACTTATGAGCAGAACACTCCCAGTAACAAAGTGTTCCTTATGCGTAAGCTCTTCAATCTCAGGATGAAAGAGAATGGCAATGTTGCACACCATATCAATGACTTCGAGTCCACGTTTGCTCAGATGCGTGCTCAGCGTATGAACCTTGATGATGAGTTGAAAGCTATCTTTTTGCTTTGCTCATTACCAGCTTCATGGGATACATTTTGCACGGCAGTTAGCAATTCTGCACCCAATGGGAATCTTGTGTACAATAACATCACTAGAGCTCTTCTCAGTGATGAGGAATCAAGATGCAAGACGATGGGTAGCTCGCATCATGGTGAAGCTCACTATGTGTAGAAAGAGGGCTTACAACGACGAGGTCGTAGTAAGCAGCGTGATTCTGACAAGGATGGCAAGAGAGATGGTCAATCTCGTGGTCGTTCTCAGTCTCGTGGCAAAAAGGACATTCGGTGTCATTTCTGTGACAAGTATGGTCACTTGAAGAAGGATTGCTATGCATGGAAAAGAGAGAAGGCAAAAGGCAAAGAAAAAGTCAGTGGCAGTGCTCATGTTCATGCGTTAGAGGATAAGCCAAAGAGTTCCGTGAAGATTGAAGAAATCAATTTTGTTACTCATCATGACAGTGATTCACAAGACATTCTTGTGCTTAATCAATGCCCAAGAAAGTTTATGCCTTAAGAGTAATATTTCAGCAGAGATTCTTGTCAGTGGTGAGGTTTCACATGCCTGGATCTTGGACTCTGGTGCGTCTCTTCATGTAACTCCGCATAGAGAATGGTTCTCTCGTTTGAGGAGACAGGTGGCATAGTCACTTTGGGAGATTCTTATGCATGTGATATTGTTGGCATTGGTGACATTCCTACGGTGCTTTCCAATGGCATGACATTTGTCATTGAAAATGTTCGTCACGTGCCCTGTTTGACAAGAAACTTGATCTCTATTCCGCAGTTGGATGACCTTGGCTACAAGGTTACTTTCTCTCAAAGTTCTTGGAAGATCAGTAAAGGCAACATGCTTGTTGCACATCGTTCTAAAGTTGGCTCCCTCTATCCTTTGTATGTGTCAAAGAAAGATACTATATTATCTGTAACCGAGCAGCCGTCTGTTTCATTGTGGCATAGCCGGTTGGGACACATGTCTAGAAAAGCAATGGAGACTCTTTCTCGTTCGGTTATTTGCCCGATTTATGCTTTTCAGATTTTATGTTTTGTGAGCATTGCATGTACGGAAAACAAACGCGTACGTCAAGAAATATCTCTTTTGACAAAGAAAGACAGCCTTTAGAGCTGATACACAGTGACGTATGTGGCCCCATGCCGACGAGGTCTCTTGGTGGTGCACAGTATTTTGTCACTTTCATCGATGATGCTACACGTAAAGTTTGGGTGTATGGCCTAAGGTCTAAGGATCAGACATTTTCCTATTTTCAGTGATTCTTGTCGAGTGTGGAAAACCAATCTGGCAAGAAAGTTCAAGCTTTGAGGTCAGATAATGGTGGTGAGTATATCTCCAAAGAGTTTGCAGACTTTTGCGCAGGAAAGGGTATAAAAAGGGAATTCACTGCTCCATATACACCTGCCCAAAACGGTGTTGCAGAGCGTATGAATCGTACGATTCAGGAAAGGGTAATGTCTATGCTGTCACAATCTGGTTTACCTCAATCATTTTGGGCTGAAGCCTTGATGTGACAGCTGTTTATTTGATCAATTAAACGAATGCTACATTGCATTTCAAAGTGCCTGAGGAGTTATGGACGGGACATCCAGTCTCTTATCACAGACTCAGGACTTTTGGCTGTGAGGCTTATGCACATGTGCCTAAGGAGCTTCGTGCTTGCTAAGCTTGATCCAAAGTCTCGAAAATGCATCTTTATTGGCTATGGACAAGATGGTCAGTTTGGCTACCGTTTATGGGATCCACAAAGTCAAACAGTGATTCGTAGCAGTGATGTTGTTTTCAACGAGACTAGAATGCATAAACAGCCAGAGAAGGAGGTTGAATTTCATAAAGTCACATTTAGTGATGTCTCGCCTCCTATGCCTAACATTCCGTAAGTTAATGCTCCACTTAATAGAGCTACTGAACAGCCTAGCACTAGTAGTTAGCCAAGAAGATCAGAAAGGATCTCACATCCGCCAGATCGCTATGTTCCTGGCATTGATTTTGTGTTGCCGACAGACAGTGGTGAGCCGTCTTGTTACAAAGAGGCTATGCTAGCGGGTGATAAGTCTCAGTGGGAGCTTATGATAAAGAGTGAAATATCTAGCATTGAAAAGAACAAAACTTGGGAACTTGTTCCGTTGCCAAAAGATCAGAAAGTGTTACCATGCAAATGGGTCTTCAAGAAGAAGTTTACATCCCCTGATGCTACGCCTAAGTACAAGGCAAGATTGGTAGCTAAAGGCTTTAAGCAAGAGCATGGCATAGGTTTCGATGAAATCTTTTCGCCTGTTGTCAAGATGACGACTTTACGTGTCATGCTTGGTCTTGTGGCTACAGAGAATCTTGAGCTAAAGCAGATGGATGTAAAAACAGCTTTCTTAAACGGTGATCTTGATGAAGAGATCTACATGGCTCGACTAGAAGGGTTTGAGAAGCCTGGCAAGGAACATTTGGTGTGCAGATTACGCAAAAGTCTCTATGGCTTAAAGCAGGCACCCAGGAAATGGTATCATAAGTTTGATACTTTTATGCATTCTCAAGGGTTTAACAGAAGTAAGGAGGATCCATGTCTCTATGTGAAAAAGCCAAGAGACGGACAACTCATTATGCTTATTCTTTATGTTGATGACATGCTTATTACTGGTCATTCAAAGAAGGACATTGCTGATCTTAAGCAGAAGCTATCAAGTCAGTTTGACATGAAAGATTTTGGTGATGCTCATCATATACTTGGTATACGTGTTACTAGAGACCGCAAGAAAGGGTTGCTATACATGCCTCAAAAAGAGTACGTGCATAAAGTGCTTGAGTGTTTCAGTATGCAGAGTGGGAGACCAGTTAGTACTCCGTTTCCTGCTTACTTGAAACTCAATAAAGATGATTGCCCTTGAGGAAAAAGCCGCGATGGCTAAGGTTCCATATGCTTCAGCTTGTGGTTGTCTTATGTATGCCATGGTGGCTACGAGACCTAACATTGCATATGCAGTGGGAGTTGTCCAGCAGGTTCATGTCCAATCCAAGAAAGAAGCATTGGGAAGCTGTAAAGTCGATTCTCAAATGCTTGGGTTGTACAGCGGACAGACAGCTTTGTTTTGGCCGTGGAGAGTTATCCATTCAGGGATATGTTGACAGTGATTATGTAGGTTGTGTTGACAGTCGTAGGTCCACTACAGGATGGATTTACATATTTGCTGGTGCTGCTATTTCTTGGAGATCTGTGCTTCAAGATTGTACGTCAATTTCTACCACTGAAGCAGAGTATGTTGCTGCTAGTGAAGCATGCAAAGAAGCAATTTGGCTTGCTCGTCTAGTGGGAGATCTTGGCATTAAGTGCAGTTACCACTTCTTCACTGTGACAGTCAGAGTGCTATTGCCTTGGCAAGGAATCCAGTGTTTCATGCTAAAACGAAACACATTGATGTTCGACATCATTTTGTACGGGAATGCCCTGGCAGAGAAGCGTCTTGACTTGGTGAAGATTTATACTACAGAGAACACAGCAGATGCACTCACTAAGAGCCTCTCCAGCGAACGGTTTCAGTGCTGTCGTCAGTCGATGGGCATTTCGTGAAGCCCCTATCACTTCACTTTTATTTACATATTACGTACTAACATCCCTTTTTTTGGCACATTGGCCATTTAGTGGGAGAATGTTGGGTAAATGGCCTTCTGTGGCCGGCCGCCCATTGACTACTAACATTATATGTATTCTTTTACACTCATTGTGAATACAACCCGTGCTAACCCTATCCTATGTGTGCTTCTCCTTCCTTGCACTCCATAGCTTGCTCGCCCGCGTCGCGTCCGCGCTCTCGCACCCTTCACCTAGAGACTCACATTGCTCTGGAGGTGAGAAGCTCTTTGTTGGAAGAAGATTAGAACTCATTTGTTCTTGTGAATATCTTACATTGGTTGTAGCACCTATGGTCTGTTGATTGTTGGCAATCAAACTAGGTCTTTGGCTTCCAGTGCTAGATTCATTCTCATGGGTTAGGTTGCTCACATTGCTTGGGGCTAGTGTGGCCTCTGGGGGGTCACTACTCCTAGGATTCCTATAAAGAACCAAAGCTTGACCGTTCCTAGGGTCTTCGATGGATAAGAAAGGGAACCACCCCTTGGCTTCTTCATCAGACATGTCTTGAGGAGGGATGGGCCTATACAGATTTAGGTCTGGATCTTGATAAACAATGGCCTTGCTCATTGGTTCCTCAAACATCCTTAAGAGAGGGGTTCCATGGACATAATTTGGAGGATTTGGATGAAACAATTCAAAATAAATGCCCAAAACAGTTTGTGAACATTCTAATGCTGCTACCGAAGGATGGTTGACGATGAACGATTGCCACATCTATTAGCTTAAGTGTATATGCTGGATTCGATTCCAAAGAATTTGAAATCATGCTTTGTTGGCTCTCACTAGACTCTTCTGAATTTGAGATTACGTGAATAGTACGAATGGGTACTATATTGTAATCATCATCATGAATGAACGTTTTGTCTATGGTGTGTTCCTTATCAAAGCTCTCATTGTTTGATGCTTCACTCATCCACCTGTGAATCCTTGAGTTGACCCATGATGGGACTGAGGAGTCGTCTCCAGTTGTGGTTGACTAAAAGTCGTCCATTGGCATTCTAGTCACATCAGATAAGAGTGATCTGTCATATTAATACGCGTAACAGCATCTTGTTGCCGTAGGTAGATGTAGTTGGAACCCCAATCATGGATCATTTTGAGTTGCGGCATGAACGGTCGTCCAAGAATGATATCATAATTAGGATAGTTCCCAAAATCTACTATTGCAAACATGTGTTCGAATTCAACTCCACATGAGGAGACTATGACTTTTTCTAGAAGTCCGATAGGCCTCTCTATGTATCCATCAGCCAACTGCAATCTCATGCCTGTATGCCGTAAAGGTGGTTTTCCCCATTTCTCCCAGACTATTTTTGTGACAACTGAAACACCTGCCCCACAATCTAGGATAGCTAAATGGCTATGCCCTACGTATTCTACCGGCAGTGTTGTGTTTTCAGTCTCTTCTTCGTAATAGCCCCCTTCTTTGTTCAATGGAACTGGCTAAAGGATCTATATTTGCCCTTCTTTTAATGACTCTTCATTTTATTTTGTCTTTTTTTGCTCCTAGCCCTTCTAGCGCTTCGTGCTTTCCAGCTATTTCGGTGGCTCTTATTTCTCTCACTAGGGACATTGCTTTGTCCTTCCGTGTCTTGCTCCTTGGCATTGGCCTAAGCACTAGTTATGTCGTGAATAGACACAACTTGTTCTATTTCAATTGACACTAGTGGTGAGCAAGGTTGTGGTGTGTGTAGTGGTCTTATTGGCCCTTGATTGGCTAGATGACCACTCATGACATCCCTTGGTACTCTATTTCTTAGCTCATCCACTACATAAGGGTTATCTATGAATAGATATGTCGCCATCTCTACCTATGTAGCGATCTCCTTGGTAGTTCACCCATGGTGCTGGATCAAAATGAGAGTGGTAATCCTCGATTTTGATCGCAAAGCGATGCATACAATCCTTATAGATTTTAGAACCATAACTATTTTCCTTGTGAAACCTAATAGTAATGTCAAAGTTCAATTCAATGCCATAGGGCATTGAGTGACTAGATGACGTGGTGGCCATGCTTGTGTCTGATTGGGTTTCATAAGCCAATTTTTGTACTAGATCGCTCACGTGAGGGTGTGATCTAGCTGTGCTCTCTTGAGTCTTACACCTTAGCTGCATAGGGTTTAAGGTGCCTTTTTTGGCTGTTTTTGGCTGTTTTTGTTCAATTTTGGCCCGTTCAAAAAATTTTAACTTTGCCCAAAATTTTTCAGAACCCGTTTTGAAGGTACTAGAACAATACTGCACAAAGAAATAGTGCACTTTTTGCTCTCCAACCTCTTTTCCCTTCCCCTTTCTTTTATTTTCTTCTCCCTTCCCTCACAAGAGTGCTAGGTACTGACTCAAGAATTCAAAAAATAAAAAATTATTTTTTTGGGCAAAAATGCTTAGACACGCGTGTCTAATGTTGGACACGCATGTCTAATGTTGGACACGCGTGTCTAACAAAAACTTGAGCTTTTCAAATTTTGAAAATGGGGTTGTGATCAATATGCCTAGGACATGCCAAATATGTGATCAGATCCCAAATTGGCCAAAAAGTCCTTAGACACGCGTGTCTAACCGTAGACACGCGTGTCTAATGCAACAGTGTCAGTTTTGACATACAAGTAGATCATGCTGTAGCCCATGCTTAGGTGAGTCCCCCATGTGCTTGGTTCACAAAATGGATACTTAAATGAGGTGTGGGAGCCAATTTTGGCAGAGTTTGACACTTAGCAGATTTCTGGCTTTTGAGCGTTGATTATGTGTTCAAATTTGGCTGTGATTACATGAGAAGATTGCCCTTGATGTGAGGAACATGCACATGAAGTTTGGTGCCTTTTTGCTGAAAAAACCTTAGACACGCGTGTCTAACATTAGACACGCGTGTCTAATGCAACTGTGTCAGATTTGACATGCAATCACATGTTTGTGTTGCCCATGCCGTGGTGAGTCTTCCCATGTGCTTGGTTCACAAAATGGATTCTTTAATGAGTGGGAAGGGCTACGTTTAGCAGTGTTGGACACTAGATGAGTTTTAGCCTTTTGAGCCTGATTTTGGTGCTTGATTTTAGCATCAAATGAGTGGCCAAGATGTGGGGAACATGTAGCATGAAGCTTGACCTGTTCTGGTGAAAAAGGGTTAGACACGCATGTCTAACATTAGACACGCGTATCTAATGAAAATGATAGGTTTTGAAGTTTTGATTGTAGATTCCAGATATGCAAAGATCTTTGAAATTGGGTATTGTTTCAGTTGGTTTCTGTGGGAAATACTTCAATTTATGGCCAGATTTTAACTGTGGCTATGTGCTCTACTTGTCCAAATGAAGTGAAACTTGGTGTATGAGCTATTGGTATGCTAGGAAACACATCTATGAGGTCAAATGTGAAAAATTATTTTTTCCTCAAAATCAGGCGTGTCTAATGTTAGACACGCGTGTCTAATGAATTTTTCAGATTTTTTACTTTTGACATGTGCAGCATGTGGGGCTTGTCTCCTAGATCACAAATATGCAAAAATATTCCAATTTGGACAATGTTTGACTTTCAAATGCATGGGGAACGCTTTTCCTGTCTGAAATGCAAAACTGATGAGTTTGATGTCCAAATGAGCTTAATTTTTGGTATGAAGTTAGATCTGGCATGTACACACCATGGGCAAGCTATTCATACAACTTTGACTCTTTTCTGACCACTTTTCCTTAGACACGCGTGTCTAAGGAATCTAGTGATAGAAAAATGCAAACTCAAATATGATGCATGCAGGTTGTAGAGAATGTTCCCCTCTTTCCAATGATATCTTGAAATCCCAAAATGGACAAGTTTTGGCCCCCCAAATGAGTGATTTAATTAGTTTTCCCAGCAGATTTGAACTGCAAGTACCTGCTCTAGATGTCCAAATGACTCATCTCTTGAATATGCAATGTGTATAGTGTGAAAATGAGATGTGTCACTTCAAAAATGCAAAATCATCAATTTTCATAGGCACATGTCTAATGCTTAGACACGCGTGTCTAATGCTTAGACACGCGTGTCTAATGGATTTTGACAGTTTTTGAAATTTGAGTAATGCAAGTTGTTGGGCTATGCCTAGGGTATATGCTCATGCAATGACAAGGCAAATGGATCATAGATGCTATGCCAAACAAGTGAAATGCCTAGTCATGTCCAACTTCTGTCAAAGTGAGGAAATGAGCACCAATTTAATGCAACTTGGGAAACAAAGAGCATGGGAGTGATGTACAGGTGCTAGGCAAACTATCCAATGCAATAAAGTTCACTTTTGGGTAGATTCTGTTAGACACACGTGTCTAATGAATACACACAAAAAATGACTTTTTTCAAATTTGCTCATTTACAGGTTTTAGAGCATGCTTTTCTCATTCCAATGATATATTGAACTCCAAAAATGGACACCGTTTGCTCATCCAAACATATGCATGAAGGTTTTTGCAGAAAAAGCGCTATTGAAGATACACATGCAAATGAGTGGCTCTCGATTGGGATGGGGGTGTTGCTACTTACCCTACTCCTAACAAACATAAATATACATCTAATCTATGTAAAAACAATGCAAAAATGATAACAAAACAACAAAAACACAATGAAAAACGGTACGAAAAGATTGCTCCAAAGAGCTCACAAAGAGTCCTAAATCCTAAATGATATGCATATGGTGTGCCATCAAGAAGGCAATGAATGTCCCACACTCATTCCTACTCAATCCACTCCCTAATCCTAAGTGAAGGTCCTAGGTGATCCCCGATCCTCGGCCACCCTCGAGAGCCTTGGAATCCCCGTTTCAACCTCTCACTAATCTAAATGAAAGTGATGAGTGATACTCACCTATCCACACTAGATAAGAGCTATGTGTATACTCTAATCTAAGTCTCGGCTCCCCGGCAGTGGCGCCATTGTTAGCGGATCGCCGCGACAGACGTCTAATCGCATAGCTATACACACTAACATACTCAATGTCAATGCAAGGAAGCGACCCGATTAGTGCACGGAGGCTACGTAGAGTGTCAATCTATGGCATACACACACACACACACACACACTAGCAATGGAAGAATCTAGCTCTCTAATATACTAATCACATGCTAATCAAAGAGAGGCACACATAACCATTAACCTAATAATTGATGCATTAAGGTAAAGGGTGGATAAGAGGCATGTGGGTTCCCTACTTAGTGACAAACAAGCTTTTAATGACCTAATCTTATGCTAATTACACACTTTAACATAGAGATGGGAGCTATGATTTGGGTCATAATCCGCATGTAAAGTGTAAAATCAAGTATACAAGATTGAGGAGCATGCCATGGCAATCACATTCAAGCTATTAAACACTAAAAACCCTCTCTTAATCTTTGATGCACATGTATTAGTGCTAATGCATGTGCATTAGCGCTAATGCATGTGCATAAGCGCTTATGCATGTGCATAAGCGCTTATGCATACACATAAGCGCTAATGCAAGTGCATTAGCACTTATGCAACTGTATTATAATGCATGTGCATTAGCGCTCTAGGTAAGCCTAGAGCACTAATGTGTAAGCATTAGCGCTTATGCACATGCATTAGCGCTAATGCATGTGCATTAACGTTAATGCATGTGTATAAGCGCTTATGCATACACATAAGCGCTAATGTAAGTGCATAATGCGCTAATGCTTAGCGCATTATGCACTTGCATTAGTGCTTATGCAGGCGCATTTGCACACAAGCAGGTGCTAATGCATGTGTGTGCATATATTTGTGTGTGTGTGCGCGTGCGCACTAGCGCGTGGACGCGTATTCAACTATGTAAAAGAGGATGAATCCAATTAAACATACATATGACAAAACTTAACAAGCCTACCTCTTGATTAGAGTTTTGGGGAAGTCGGTAATCGCGTGGGTAGCGCTCCAATAAGCTCCTTGCAACCTTGGAAAAACACCAAAAACATATATAAACATTAGGTTAAACATAAATGACTTGAAAGTGATTGAAAGTGATTGAACGTAATTGAAACATAACAAAAAGAGTGCTAAATGACTAAACATAAACATAAATGACTAGAGCCTAGTATGGTAAGCCTAGAGCGCTAATGCATGTGCATTAGCGCTTATGGTAAACCTAGGACGCTAATGTGTAAGCCTAGAGCGCTTATGGTAAGCCTAGAGCACTAATGCATGTGCATTAGCGCTTATGGTAAGCCTAGAGCGCTAATGTGTAAGCTTAAAGCGTTAATGCATGTGCTAGAGCGCTTATTGTAAGCCTAGAGTGCTAAGGCATGTGCATTAGCGCTTATGGTAAACCTAGGACGCTAATGTGTAAGCCTAGAGCACTTATGGTAAGCCTAGAGCGCTAAGATATGTGCATTAGCGCTAATGCAAGTGCATTAGCACTCTAGGTTTACCTAGAGCGCTAATGCATGTGCATAAGCGCATATGTATACAGATTAGCGCTTATGCAAGTGCATTAGCGCTCTAGGCTTACCTAGAGCGCTAATACACATGCATTAGCACGTATGCAAGTGCATTAGCGCTCTAGGTAAGCCTACATCACTAATGTGTAAGCATTAGCGCTTATGCACATGCATTAGTGCTAATGCATGTGCATAAGCACTTATGCATACACATAAGCGCTAATGCAAGTGCATTAGCACTCTAGGCTTACCTAGAGCGCTAATGCACATGCATTAGCACTTATACAAGTGCATTAGCGCATTATGCATGTGCATTAGCGCTCTCGGTAAGCCTAGAGTGCTAATGCACTTGCATTAGCGCTTATGCACATGCATTAGCGCTAATGCTTACACATTAGTGCTCTAGGCTTACCGAGAGCGCTAATGCACATGCATTAGCACTTATGTAAGTGCATTAGCGCATTATGCATGTGCATTAGCAATCTAGGTAAGCCTAGAGCACTAATGTGTAAGCATTAGCGCTAATGCATGTGCATAAGCACTAATGCATACACATAAGTGCTAATGCAAGTGCATTAGCGCTCTAGGCTTACCTAGAGCGCTTAAGCCTAGAGCGCTAATGCACATGCATTAGCGCATTATGCATGTGCATTAGCGCTCTAGGTAAGCCTAGAGCACTAATGTGTACGCATAAGCGCTTATGCACATGCATTAGCACTAATGCATATACATAAGCGCTAATGCATATACATAAGCGCTAATGCAAGTGCATTAGCGCATAATGCATGTGCATTAGCGCTCTAGGTAAGCCTAGAGCACTAATGTGTAAGCATTAGCGCTTATGCACATGCATTAGTGTTAATACATGTGCATTAGTGCTAATACATGTGCATTAGCGCTAATGCATGTGCATAAGCGCTTATGCATACACATAGATGCTAATGTAAGTGCATTAGCGCTAATGCATGAGCATTAGTGCATTACGCACTTGCATTAGTGCTTATGCAAGCGCATTTGCACACAAGCAGGTGCTAATGCATGTGTGTGCATATATTTGTGTGTGTGTGCGCACGCACTAGTGCGTGGACGCGCATTCAACTATGTAAAAGAGGATGAATCCAATTAAACATACATATGACAAAACTTAACAAGCCTACCTCTTGATTAGGGTTTTGGGGAAGTCGGTAATTGCGTGGGTAGCGCTCCAATAAGCTCCTTGCAACCTTGGAAAAACACCAAAAACACATGTAAACATTAGGTTGAACATAAATGACTTGAAAGTGATTGAAAGTGATTGAACGTAATTGAAACATAACAAAAAGCGTGCTAATAAATGACTAAACATAAACATAAATGACTAGAGCCTAGAGCGCTATGGTAAGCCTAGAGCGCTAATGCATATGCATTAGCGCTTATGGTAAGCCTAGAGCACTAATGTGTAAGCCTAAAGTGCTAATGCATGTGCTAGAGCGCTTATGGTAAGCCTAGAGCGCTAAGGCATGTGCATTAGCGCTAGTGCTAATGCATGTGCATTAGCGCTCTAGGTAAGCCTAGAGCGTTAATGCACTTGCATTAGCGTTTATGTGTATGCATAAGCGCTTATGCACATGCATAAGCGCTAATGCATGTGCATAAGCACTTATGCACACACATTAGTGCTCTAGGCTTACCTAGAGCACTAATGCATATGCATAATGCGCTAATGCACGTGCATAAGTGCTAATGCATGTGCACTAGCGCTCTAGGTAAGCCTAGAGCGCTAATGCAAGGGCATTAGCGCTTATGTGTATGCATAAGCGCTTATGCACATGCATTAGTGCTAATGCACATGCATTAGCGCTAATGCATGTGCATAAGCACTAATGTGTAAAAGCGCTAATGCTTACACATTAGTGCTCTAGACTTACCTAGAGCCCTAATGCACATGCATAATGCGCTAATGCACTTGCATAAGTGCTAATGCATGCGCATTAGCGCTCTAGGTAAGCCTAGAGTGCTAATGCACTTGCATTAGCGCTTATGTGTATACATAAGCGCTAATGCTTACACATTAGGGCTCTAGGCTTACCTAGAGCGCTAAAGGTAAGCCTAGAGCCCTAATGTGTAAGCATTAGCGCTTATGTATACACATAAGCGCTAATGCAAGTGCATTAGCACTCTAGGCTTACCTAGAGCGCTAATGCACATGCATTAGCACTTATGCAAGTGCATTATGCATGTGCATTAGGGCTCTAGGTAAGCCTAGAGCACTAATGTGTAAGCATTAGCGCTTATGCACATGCATTAGCGCTAATGCATGTGCATAAGCGCTAATGCTTACACATTAGTGCTCTAGGCTTACCTAGAGCCCTAATGCACATGCATAATGCGCTAATGCACTTGCATAAGTGCTAATGCATGTGCATTAGCGCTCTAGGTAAGCCTAGAGTGCTAATGCACTTGCATTAGCGCTTATGTGTATACATAAGCGCTAATGCTTACACATTAGGGCTCTAGGCTTACCTAGAGCGCTAATGCTTACACATTAGTGCTTATGTGTATGCATAAGCGCTAATGCTTACACATTAGTGCTCTAGGCTTACCTAGAGCGCTAATGCACATGCATAATGCGCTAATGCACTTGCATACGTGCTAATGCATGTGCATTAGCGCTCTAGGTAAGCCTAGAGCGCTAATGCACTTGCATAAGCGCTAATGTGTATGCATATGCGCTTATGCCCATGCATTAGCGCTCTAGATAAACCTAGAGTGCTAATGCACTCTAGGTAAACCTAGAGTGCTAATGCACATGCCTTAGCGCTCCAGGCTTACCATAAGTGCTCTAGGCCTACACATTAGCGTCCTAAATTTACCATAAGCGCTAATGTACATGCCTTAGCGCTCTAGGCTTACCATAAGCGCTCTAGGCCTACACATTAGCGTCCTAAATTTACCATATATGCAAGTGCATTAGCGCATAATGCATGTGCATTAGCGCTTATGCAGACACCTAAGCGCTAATGTAAGTGCATTAGCGCATTACGCACTTGCATTAGTGCTTATGCAAGCGCATTTGCACACAAGCAGGCGCTAATGCATGTGTGTGCATACATTTGTGTGTGTGTGTGTGCATGCGCACTAGCGCGTGGACGCGCATTCAACTATGTAAAAGAGGATGAATCCAATTAAACATACATATGACAAAACTTAACAAGCCTACCTCTTGATTAGGGTTTTGGGGAAGTCGGTAATCGCGTGGGTAGCGCTCCAATAAGCTCCTTGCAACCTTGGAAAAACACCAAAAACACATGTAAACATTAGGTTAATCAATGTGTGTGTGTGTGTGCAAAGAAGAGGAGAAGAATAGGGGGAAAGGGGAGAGGGGAGAGGGGAGTGTGAAGAGGGGATTAGTGTGTGTGTGTGTGTGTGTGTGTGTATTTGTGTGCATGTGTGTGTGCATATGTGTGTGTGTGTGTGTGTGTGTGTGTGAAAGAGGAGAAGAATAGGGGGAAAGGAGATAGGGGAGAGAGGAGAGGGGAGAGGGGAAGGGAAGGGAGGATGAGTGTGTGTGTGCATGTGTGTGTATGTGTGTGGGGAGAGGGAAGAGAAAAGGCGGGTTTCTTACCTTGAGGCTTTCTTTGTAGAGTGCAAAGAAAGCCTCAAACCCGTGGGTTTTTTTTATGAGCAGCGCGCCAATAAGTGCGCCGATAAGTGCACTGATAAGTGTTTTTCGGCGTTTTTATCGGCGCAAATTTTGGCGTATTTTGCGGCGTGCATATCGGCGTACATATCGGCACCCCCAACTTTTTGCAATATCGGCGCGCCGGTATAACATCAATCTCTTGTAGTGTAAGAGTTAGCACATGAACCTCGATGGATTTGGAGGAGAAATCGTTGTGCCCATGCACACGATGCAAGTACCAAGTTGCTCGCAAACGGAGAATTTGTTACGAGCATGTCAAAGATGGGGTGTTTTTCTAGTAGAGTGCCTTGAACCTTTGCTTAGTGGGAAAAATTTATGTGCAGCGTAAATGAGGCGCTCGAACTCCAACCTAAGAGGCAGCCACGAGCGCGAGGCGATATCGTACAAGTCGATCCTATTGTTGAGCACATCCAAGACGATGATCTTTTTGAGATGGACATGGATGATATGATAGATGCGTTCTACATTACAGATCATATCAAAGAGGCCGAACCTGATCGCCTCATAGAGCCTGTGCTGCATGATGTCCCTTCCCATCAGCAAGAGCGTCATAGCGAGCATACGTCCAAGGAAGAGGTAGAATTGAAGAGACTTGCTTGACTACCACTTTATCATGGTGCACATATTTCTGTGTTACGTATATGTCTCTCCATATTGAACCTACAATCTATTTTTGGGTGGTCTGATACAAGCGTATCCAAACTTTTTGCGTAAGTACTGATTTCATTTAAATGATAGTCCATACTAGTTTTTTGATATGAAATTAAGCTAATATATATATGTGGATTGAACAGGTTACTGAAGGACCAAATGTTACCAGAATACAATGAGATGCCACATAATCGTGCACAAGAAAAGTTGATATTGCATGATATTGGAATGGACTATAAATCTTACCATGCATGTCCCAATGATTGTATTCTATTTTGACACGAGTATAGAGATGCAGTAGAATGTCCGATATGTGGAAAATCACGATATAGACAAGATGTCCAAGGGGAGCGTGTTCCTGCAAAAGTGTTGAGCATTTTTCCATAATCCCTCGCATCCAAACAATGTTCAAGTGTAGGCGTATTGCCTCTCTGATGTCTTGGTATAAAAACAACACATCAAATGATAATGTTATGCATGTTCCCGCGGATTCTTCTGCATGGAAGCACATCAAAGCGAGATGAGAGGGTTTCAAGAACGAACCTCGAAACATTTGATTTGGACTAGCAATGGATGGTGTTAATCCATTTGGTCTTTATAGTTCATCGTGGAGTACATGGCCTATATGTCTTGTGAACTATAATCTACCCCCTTGGTTAGCAATAAAGAAGGGGCACATTCTATTGTCTTTGATCGTTCCAGGAAAGTACAAGGTGAAGAATATGGATGTGTATCTACGACCTCTAGTTGAAGAATTTGAAGACAGGTGGACCAGCATATGAGTGCATGATATGTCCAAGAGATTTGGACAAAGAGATGAAACTATACGAGGAATCTTGATGTGGACCATGCATGCTTGGCTAGGATACGGAGAGGCATCAGGTAAGTTAAGATCTAGATGATTGATCAAGTAAGTTAAGGTAAGGTAAGTTTATATGTTTAATGATTACATGTATTGTTTGCGGGGTTCACTTACTCTCGACAACATGTGTGTCCCATGTGTGGTCCTAGATTAGTGTAAGTTAAGATCTAGATGATTGATCAAGTAAGTTAAGGTAAGGTAAGTTTATATGTTTAATGATTGCATGTATTATTTGCGGGGTTCACTTACTCTGGACAACATGTGTGTCCCATGTGTGGTCCTAGATTAGATGCATGCTACTCCAAGCCACTGCGAAAGATAGTGTATGAGGGTCATCGACAATATTTGCCTGAAGTCTATCCAATGCGGGAGGGGTTCTTAGGAAAACCTCCTTCCATGTTGCGTGTCAGTGATTGGAAACACACATGGTGTATGGATCCATCTAATGCACCAGCTGGGATGAAACAACTCTCTATCTTCCATGTTCTACCATATTGGGGGGATCTACTAATAAACCATTTGATTGAATCCCATACACATTTTTAAGAACATGGCCGTAGTATTGTGGAAGACAATCACAGGAGATAAGGAAACAAAAAGTCAAAGAGACGATTTACAAGCGCAGGGGAGGATGCATAATTTGTGGGCACAAAGTAGACCCAATCGCAAGGTGTTCTTACCTAAAGCACCCTAATTCTTAACCAAAAATGAAGAGAAATAGGTAAAGACATGTATCCAGGACTTTCGTAGTCCAATAGGATGCATGCACTACCTAAAGGGGGCTTTCACAAAGGATGATGAGCTTTTGGGATTGAAGTCACATGATTGGCACAAATTTCTACAATTTGTGTTGCCCGTAGCAATCAAGGATGGTCTCTCAGATGACATTCGAAACACAATATAGAAGATCAGTGCCCTTGTACATTGGATATCACAAAAAGAGATAGCAAGAGACATATTGGAGAGTGTATGACTAAATAGCCTTGAAGCCGTTGCCATGGTCAAGAAGTTCCTTCCATCAAGTGTATTGACCATTCAAATGCATCTTTTGGTTCATGTTGTTGATGAGGTGCAAGTTGCTGGCACAGTGCATAGTCGATGGATTTTTTTCTAGAGCATTTCATGAAGACTTTAAAGGGATTTGTTTGTCAAAGAGAACGCCCAGAGGGGGTATGGCAATGGGGTTCTTAGTTCAAGAGTCCCTAGTCCACATCACCGAGTTCCTTGTTACAGTGGATCCAGATATGCCACGACTATGGAGTCAAGATGAAGATGATCGAATGCTTGGTGAAGAGCCCCAAAGAAAGGGAAAGGTGAGAACGATGGATGTATCCATGCATGACAAGATAAATAAGTTTTGTATATTGAACTCCCAAGTTATGCAAAAATGGATTGCAAATCATGATGAAGAAAGGAAGAAAAGGGATGAAGCTCGTCAAAGATTTTGACGAAATCGTACAACGAGAATGCTTCCATACCCAGCTGATCTTGCTCATCTACCAGAGTTCCCTATTGGCAAATGGCTAGACCAAGCTATTCAACAAGCTAAAAACAACGGAGAGATAATTAGTGATGAGGAGCAGGAACTTGCTTATGGATGTGATCGCCATGTAACATTCTTTCCACATCAATAATTTCTTGATGGTTTCTTTGCCATTATTATTTAGCTTACAATGGATGTTTTCTTGTAGTGTCACAAGTTGGGAGCACTATGGTCACATGGACGTCACTTTTGAGTGGATCATGTAGACAAGAAACGAACAACCTTTGATTGTGGTGTGAAAGCTAGCTTTGAACAAGAGACCAGGTCAAGCACTAGTGACCAAAATACTCAAAATAGCAAGCTTGAGTACTTTGGGACTATCCAAGATATAATCAAGGTTGGGTTTAGAAAATTTGACATGTTCATATTTGATGTGCGGTGGTCCAAGGTGGTGACTCAAGGACAACAAGCAACCATACGAAGAGACAAGAGTGGATTAATTCAAGTGGACTAGGTATGGACTGACCAAAGGGACACTTTTGTATTACCTGAACATTGTGAGCAAATTGTCTTTAAGGTTGACCCAAGAGAACCAAGGTGGCTATTTGTAATCGAAGTTGCTCCTCGTAAAAGACAAATCTTTGAAGGCGTGAAAATAGAGGAAGAAATATTTGATGAACCTACAATCCTTGATGATGGGAGTGGACTAGTTCAGGGACACGATGGCATGAATGTTGAAGAGCAACCGTATGAGAACCACAAGAAGAAGCTTAACCATTTGAAGAAGTACATGAAGGAACCTTGATTGATTTACAAGAACCTTTGATTGGAGTACGTCTGCCTCATCTAAATTTTATATTAACATTAAACTTAACCTTGAATATGCTACAACACATAGTGTAAATCACAGAGTGTTAAGGGATGCAGAAGAAGCATGCAGACTATGCATGGAAGGGAAGAACCACATTGATCTATGGATTGATGGGAGCATTTATCCAAGAGATCCACTAACTGGAAGGTACCCTGCTTTTACCTCTGTTCATGACCTTATAAGGTTTATAGGGGATGGTGCTAATAGTCTATTAGGATATTGTTTAAGACTTTCCCAATCTAGTAATGAACATGTGAATCATCTTCTTTACTTAAACACACTTTTAATGAATTTTCAAACCCAAGTTACAGAGCTTCAAAACAAAATTAAAATACTTGAAGAATCCAATGAAAAATTAAATGCCCTTAAGAAAACTCCCATTGGTTTCAGAGAAAGAATTAGGCATCGAAAACATATTCATAATCTCTCAGGCACCTGTGGGGGAAGGAAGAGAAGAATGAAATTATTAAGAGAGTACATTTCAGAGGTTTCTGGCCTAGATATGCATAAATGTGAAGAAAGGGTTCAACTTCTAAATGAGAAAATGAACAGTTCAGACATTATTATGTCAAGCCAGGCCACCTCCATTGTCTAGATCATAAAAAGCCTTGCAATTTGATTCATAGGTGTTTTGCCTTCATTTTGTTCTTATATTTGAAGGTTGATTTCACTCAGGGCGACAAAGCAGGAGATGACCAAGAAGAGTTACCTCCTTCCTCTTCAGTCAATGTTGCTACACTCATAGATATAGAGACTGAAGAGGTAGAAGATCTTGAAGAGCCAATAGATGAAGAGAAAGAGAAGGAGGTTAGTGCACAGTTAGATTTCTCAATTTTCAAGGTAGAAACTGTCATTGCACATGAAGATAGCTTTGAGGTTGCAGACATAGATGAGAACTCCATGATAGTTACAACATTACCTTCATTTCACATTAATGGCAAAAGATATATTTTTCTCTCCCATATTATCCAAAAATTATTTAACTTAAGGGAAGACTACTGTCTAGCTATTGTTGCAGAGGGTTGTGTTTATGCCAAGGACTTTGTTGATATTTAGGAGGAGCCCAATGAGGAATTTCTTGCTTTGGATATAGAGACCTATAATGAATCCTTCATTGATTCCAAAGATGCCCTAGCCCTATGTGTTAAAAGTTGCAGAGGAAGCTCCTACACTGAAGGATGATGAATTTGAAAACAGAGTTGTTGAACTTGATGTAGAGAACTTTGGAAGCGAGTTTTTGCAGGAGAAGACCACAGGGAAGAGGACTGTCAGAGAGCAAGATTCTATTGACTTGTACAGAGAGAGAATTTTGATTGAGGATGAAAATGAGAACGTTTTGTTCTTTAAATCTTATGCTAGAATCTATTATATCCTTTCAACCTTGTTTCCTATTTTTAAACAAATCAATTTCTATTTTTTTATCAGATTGCAATTGTGAACAAAGATAATTTTCTTAGAAGAGCTTCAAGTTCAAGGGGACTTACTGATGATCCAAAGAGAAATGATAGTTCCCTTACCCATTTTTTGCCCATGTTGGATAAAGAGGTTTTCTCTATATTTCATGCAGTCTGCTCAGAGAATGCAGAACTTCCAATATTTACTCTCAAGGTTCTTGGGATATTGTCCTATTCAGGTCAATGTAAGAAAATAATGCTTCTAGAGAGGACAGGATTTTTGGCTATGCCCCTAGGTTCAACATATTGAGTGACTTCTTATGCTACTTAGATTATTTACTTTCAGATGAAAAGATAGATGTGAAGTCTCTTAGAGGTTACTCAAGGAAAAAGTATTTGAAATATAGAGGTGATATGCGTGAGCAAAACACTGCAAAGAGACTCAAGAGATGAAGCTTTTAGGAAATCTGGCAAAAATTTTGTATATAATGTTTGCTCTTTTGGTCAAGTATAATAGTATTTTTGTTGTGACTACCAAGACGTACATATCCTTATTGAAAAATGTCTATAAGTGTTTCCTCTTCAGGAATGTTGTCTCCATTGGTTGGTTCTATGTCAATTTCATCATCTTCAATATTGTCTTCATTCGCGCTAAAACTCTTTGAATGAGTATAAAGGAGTTGAAATATGTAAAATAAGCTCAAGAGGAGAAGGTTTAAAAAAAAAACAAAAAAAACCATCTTATATATGAAAGCTCGAACTCCAATGGATAGATTCTAACGGCTAGGGCCATGTGGCAACTTCTTATTCATCACACGTGTGGCCAACGATCATATTTTTATAGTATATATATTTTCTTCGGTCATTTTTGCATGCTATGAATTTTCTAATCTCCAATATCCCGCATGTTATATCCCCTAAATCCCTTCTTTTTTGCTTGATGTGGATATCTTTTTCCCTCATACTCCGCACGGCGCGAATTAACACTGCCAGTCCAAGACCTTTGCAATTGTATCGTGTGGTGTGGGCCATCAATTTTGTCTTGTCCGCACGGTGCAATTCTACAAAGGGGGTCCAGGACCAATGGTGCATTTTCACATGGTGTGGGCCACCCATTCCATCAAAGTCTGCACTGTGCGATTTTACAAAGGCACTCCAAAAGTCATAGAGGTAATTCACTCCGTGTGGGCCATCTTAATGATTATGTTAGAATTCTCCTCTTTACATTTGCTACTTTCTCCTCCCAATCCCGCACGGTGCTAGAATACAAAGCATCTTTCTCTTCCCGTGCTATTGCTACTCTCTGCTCCCAGTCCTGCACGGTGCGAGATTACAAGGTAGGTTCTTGAACAAGGCTACCGTATTGCACCATGTGGGCTCCTTAGTTTTTCAACCCTTTATCCTTATTCAGTGTTTGGGCTTTTTTTCTCAAGGCTCATTTGCATAGTAAGGAATGACAAGGACAAAGAAGACTGTGAAGAAGAGTGGTGCAGGGCCTGGTCTTGCAACACAAGAAAATCCGCAAGAGCCAAACAATCCTCAGTACTTAGTGAGAAGAATGAGAAATCAAAGAGTGAGTCAAGGATCCATTACCAGATTAATGCTCTAAACGAGATAAGGAAAGCTCAGAAAACTACTGAGCTCTACATCAAGTGGACACCCTTTATTAGGGTTGTCAGCCTTCAAGGATATTTCTAAGAGGCTATGCAGGATTATGAGAAGCGAAGTCTTTGAGTTTGTTAGATGGTAGTTCACTGCTCTTGCATGCCTTCAAGAAGCAGTTGAGGACTTCCTCGTAGATTTTTTCAATGATAGTTGTATAGCTAGTGCATTTGCTCATAGAGTCACCCTTATGAGAAGCGAAGTCTTTGAGTTTGTTAGATGGAAGTTCACTGCTCTTGCATGCCTTCAAGAAGCAGTTGAAGACTTCCTCGTAGATTTTTTCAATGATAGTTGTATAGCTAGTGCATTTGCTCATAGAGTCACCCTTATGATTAAGGATTTTGGGTTGGTCAGTAGACTGAGGTATATGTTTGACAAAGCCTTGGAGCATATAAGTATTCAAGACAAGAAGGCATTTGACATCCTCAATGTAGCTCCAACAATGAAGCCAAAGTCAAGTGTCAAGATTGAGGATGTCACACATTTGTACAAGACAATGAAAGCAAATGAGAATGTCACATTTGTACAAGACAAGGAAAGCAAATGAGAAACACCAAGAGAAGCAAAGGAAGGAGAAGCAAAGAAAGTGTCAAGATTGAGGATGTCACACATTTGTACAAGACAAGGAAAGCAAATGAGAAACACCAAGAGAAGCAAAGGAGGGAGGAGTAAGAACAATTATCTGAGGACCAAATGCTAACAAGAAAGATCAACAGGCTGAATGTCTTAAATATAGAAAAGTACACAACTGTCTTAGGTCAAATTATTATGAATGTTTCCCTTGTCTCTGACAAGGAGTACTACCTCACAATCTCACCTAAGGATAAGACCGTGCTTGCTAACAAAAATATTGAGATATCAGATTCCATTGTGAACACTTCTATTAGGTATGTTTTCTTTATTTTCCTTTTGGTCCTTATGATTCTCTCCTTGATCTTTTGCTTGGTCTTCTTGATTTTCTTTGGTCTTCTTGATTCTCCCCTAAGCCTTCTTTATTTTGCAGGATATTGATATCAACACTTCCAGTTGAGATTTCTTTAATGATTTTTGTGTTGTACCCTCTTGCTTCAGTATTCTCAAGGATGTAGAGGATGTCCTTGACAAGTTTTTGGCTGATTTTGACTTCCTTGAGTGCAACATTATATTCCTTGTTGGAATTAGGGTTGCAGGAATGCACACACAACTTCAAGAAGATAAGGAAGCTTGAGCACAACACAGTAGTGTATTATGAGTGCCAAAAATGAAAGATAACAAGCCCTAGAAGATAATGGGCGTATATACAATGCACGGGGGAAAAAACCTCCTAGTGAGGGAAAAAGTGCCCCGGCGGTCCTAAGTGTGTTCACACACATCACTACTATAATATGGTAACAAATCCCCCCTGGAGTGATGCGGTGAACAAGAGCTAGCACTCATGTATAGGGAAGTGTCTAGCTATGTGGACGAATCCACAAAAGGGAGTAAGCCCAAAGCTTTGCGAAAAGCTTCGAACTTCTCACGAGGCAGAGCCTTTGTGAAAAGGTCTGCAAGGTTATCCTGTGTTGGCACATAAGCCAAACTGATCTCTCCTGCAGAGAGTCTCTCCCTGACATAATGGTAGTGCACCTCAATGTGCTTCGTACGAGCATGGAACACTGGGTTCTGCGCAACTGCCAATGCGCTCTGACTGTCAGTGAAGATGGTGGTGGCAGATGGCTGCCCAACACCCAAATCAGCCATAAGGCGTCTGAGCCACACACACTCAACCGTAGCTGTGAAAGCTGCCCTGTACTCAGCTTCACAACTAGAAGTGGCCACAGTAGGCTGCTTCTTGCTCAACCATGATATGCATGAGCTTCCAAGCATGAAGCAAAAACCACTCGTGGACACGCGTGTGTCATAACAACCAGCCCAGTCAGAATCTGAAAAAACATGTAAATCTGGCGGCAATGATCCCCCCTTGGGATAAAACAACCCAAGATGCCGAGTACCACTCAAATAGCGAAAGATACGCTTCACTGCCTGCCAATGCTTAATGCCTGGGCTATGCATAAATCTGCTCACCTGTGAGACTGCAAACTGAATGTCTGGCCTCGTAATGCATACATAAATGAGGCAACCAACAGCTGTCTGATAGAGTGTGACATCAAAGTGATCTCCAGCATCATGAAGACTCAACTTCAAACCTGTCTCCATTGGAGTAGCAATAGGCTTGCAGTCTTCAAGGCCAAATCTCCGCAACAATGTTTCAATATACTTTGTCTGACACAAAGCAATACCTCCATCACACTGCTTAAATTGTATCCCCAAATAATGATGCAAATGCCCCAAATCTGACATCTCAAAAGAGGCATTCAAATCAGCCTTAAAATCAGCAATATGACTCTCATTTGGTCCTGTGAGCAGCATGTCATCGACATAGAGAGCAATGATTAGATGTACACCATCCACACGTTTAACATACAAAGTGCTTTCTGTTGGACTATTCTGAAACCCATGTGCAGTCAAATATGCATGTATTTTTTCATACCAAGCTCGTGGAGCTTGCTTTAAACCATATAAAGCCTTTTTTAACCTGCACACTTTGTTTTCCTGCCCTCTTTGAACAAAACCACGAGGCTACGATACATACACCTCCTCATGCAAATCTCCATTTAAGAACGCAGTCTTTATGTCCAGCTGATGTACATTCCAACCATTATGAGCTGCTAATGCACAGATGCTACGAACAGTGGTCATACGACATGTGGGAGCAAAAGTCTCATCAAAATCAATGCCCTTCTCTTGAGCATAACCTTTTGCAACAAGCCTAGCCTTATGGCGATCCACTGTGCCATCAGGCTTACGCTTCAATTTGTATACCCACTTAGTGCCAATGGCCTTCTTGCCAGGGGGCAAGTCACATAAAGACCATGTACTATTCTTCATAATAGCATCGTATTCTGCTTGCATAGCAGCCATCCAATTTTCTGAACTTTGTGCCTCATCAAATGAAACAGGCTCACTTTCATCGTACATACTAGAAACAGCCAATGCATAACAATCTGACGCATAAGAGGCACCATGAGAGCCAGAACGAGTGCGACTAGACAAAGGGGCATCCAACTTGCTGTCACGCAAAGTCTGCACCAGCCATCTAGGCATGTTCCTAGAGCCCTCAATCTCTTGTCTCTCATCCTCAAGTGCATCATGCACATCTGCATCAGATATAGGCTGATCTGTGCCATCATTTAAAACCTGCATAGGCTGAAAAACTGCCTCATGAGGTATTGCACTTGACTGTGCACCACTGAAAAGAGGCAACAATGTATCATAGACATCACGTGAGCTGATATCTGTCTCCTTAGTACATGAAACCAAGGGCTGAACTGCATCTTCCACAAATACAACATCACGGCTAACCAAAATGCGCTTTGTCTGTGTGGATGATACAAACGATAGCCTTTGCTCTCAGCACTATATCCAACAAAAATACATTTGACAGCTTTGTCATCCAATTTTCTGCGATGTTGCACAGGCACTAATGCATATGCTAGGCAACCAAAAACACGTAAATGGCCAACAGATGGCTTGCGGCTATGCCAAGCCTCATATGGAGTGACAACCTGTAATGCTTTGGTGGGACACCTGTTTAGTACATAAGTGGCACACATGACAGCCTCAAGCCAAAAACCATGTGGTAGACTTTGACTCTTAACCATACATCTTGCCATTTCCATGAGAGACCTGTTTTTTCTCTCAGCCACACCATTTTGCTGTGGTGTATACGGCACTGTACATTGGTGTTTTATCCCACGCTCAGCCAGAAATGCATTAAATTCTGAAGACATATACTCCCCCCCTCGATCTGAACGGAGGGTGCCCATCTTACTTTCTGACACATTTTCAGCCATAACCAAAAACTGTTTGAAGCACAAAAACACTTCGGACTTTGCCTTCAAAGGATATACCCATGCATGCCTGGTAAAATCATCAATGAAAGTCACGAAGTAAAGGTAGTTTCCAAATGATGGAGTTTGCATGGGACCACAAACATCACTGTGAACAAGCTGCAATCTGCGTTCAGCTCTCACTGATCCATCTTTGGGAAAGGAAGCACGCTGCATTTTACCCAATATGCAGCCCTCACAAACATGCTTGACAGGTGCCTCAAGCTTAGGCAAAGAAGACACCATTTCAGATTTCTGCAGGCGCAGCAAACTTGCAAAATTCAGATGACCAAAACGTGCATGCCACAGTTTTGCATTTGAAATAGCCTGCGTATCCATAATAGCACATGCTGAATCCTCTACACATTTGCCATCCATATTGAGCTTATACAGCCCTCGACATAGTGAACCAGATGCTACAATGATGTCACCACAAGAGAGATCATGAACAGTACATCTGTCATCCACAAATTTTACAACCAAACCTGTTTTGGCAAATGCGGAGACTGACAGCAGATTCTTTTTGATCCCTGGCACATACAATGCATCAAAAAGTGTAAAGGTGTTGCAATTTGCAACATTCAGCACAATCTGTCCAACTCCTTTAACGGGATAAGAGGAGTTATTGGCACAAGTGACAGTATTCCCTGTGGGAGCAGACTCAAGGAAAGTGAATAAACTGCGCTGCGAGGTGATATGCTTAGTGGCACCACTGTCAAAGTACCATACATCTGAATCTACTGCAGACATACATGTGTCATGCAAAGATGGGTCATAACTGCACTGCGCATTGAATGCCCATTTTGTATCTTGAACAACATTAGCAGATTCATTGTTAGAAGGAGAGGCATCTGCAACAGCCATACCAGCCTCTTTCTTCTTAGCCTCTTTCGCAGCCAGCTTAGGACACGCTTTGATGACATGATCATTTCCCTTACAGTACTTGCAAAATGTCTTCTGTTTGTCACCCTTCTTCTCATCTTTGTCTTCCTTCTTTGGTTGCGCAGCATTTGCAGATTTCTGCTTACTAGAAGAAAAGCCAGCTTTACCTTTCCCGCTTCTCTGACTAGCAACGAAAGCTTGATCTGCGACACGCATAATATTCCTGTTTTGCCTTGACTGGTCTTCTTGCAGCAAAATAGAAACTAACTCCTCAAATGATAAGGCATTGGGATTGCCTTTCATCATCAAGCGAAGAGTGGAAGCAAAACCCTGATAAGAATCTGGTAGACCATTCAAAACAGTCTGCACAAGTGAACTGTCTGACAGGATTTCATTTGCAGAAATGAGCTGCTCTTTGAAATCCTTGATCTTTGTCAAAAAGCTATCCATAGAATCACCTTCGTTCATATGCTCACTCTCCAACTGTTTTCGGAGGTAAGCAACACGAGCCTCATTTCTTCCCTGATACAATGTGGCAAGTACATCCCAAGCATCCTTAGAAGTCCTGCAGGAGCGAATATGTGGGATAATGGTACGTTTGACAGACAGCGCAATCAAGGCATGAGCCTGCGCATCTCTACCATCCCAACGAATCTGCTCTGCTGAAAGTGGTGGTTCTCGAACAGCTGCTACAGCACTTGTGCCTGCACCATCATCAACAGTACCTGTTTCTGATGTGTTTGCAGCATTCCCAGCCACAATAGGACGTGCATCAATACCCTGCACAATGTTCCATAACCCCTTTGCTACCAATACATGTCGCATCATATATGCCCACAATGGATAGTTGGTGCCATCCAACTTATCCTCAGCAGCCAACATGCGGAATACATCATTGTTGTCAGCCATGGCCAATGACTGTACTACTAGATGTAAATGCTGTCTGTAAGAGGTAAACCTGTATAAAATCGACCTGTGCTATGTAGCACAGCCCAAAACAGACGAATGGGCACCTGTCCTGCAGATTTTAATCTTGACAAAAAATCTGCACAGTAGGACGATTTTGCCTGCGCAGTACTTGGAATGCAAAAACGGAGGGCGAAATGACTTCAGATCATATACTAACCTGCAGACGCTCGTGAAACCTCGTCGCAATCGGAGGAGATGAAGCGGCAGGTGCCGGTGATGCTGCCCGGGAGGAGGAAGCCTGCTCTGATACCAATTGTTGGAATTAGGGTTGCAGGAATGCACACACAACTTCAAGAAGATAAGGAAGCTTGAGCACAACACAGTAGTGTATTATGAGTGCCAAAAATGAAAGATAACAAGCCCTAGAAGATAATGGGCGTATATACAATGCACGGGGGAAAAAACCTCCTAGTGAGGGAAAAAGTGCCCCGGCGGTCCTAAGTGTGTTCACACACATCACTACTATAATATGGTAACATTCCTGCCCTATGTTGAGGGCTATGTTTTGAAATCCTTGCAAATTTGGTTGGTATCCTTTAGTTTTAATTCACATAATGAAGTAAGGTTCTATTTGCTCTTCTTCAAGGGTCATTGGAGCTTGGTAGTTATTCATTTTCTTGAAAGATATGCCATGTTAATGAATGGCTTTCATGGACAAAGCAAACTATATATATACTGCAAGTTTTTTATACTTTTGGTTTACATGTCTCCATGATTTCACTACTAGAGAATGAGCCTTTACCGATGGTGATTTACCGACGCTTGTCCCGCCATCAGTATAAGCGTCGATATAAACGTCTATATAAGCATCTATATAAGCGTCTATAAAACCGCCGATAAGTGTGTCTATAAAAGCGTCGGTATAAGCATCTATATAAACGTTGAAAATTACCTTTTTTTGTATAATAGAATTTTGAGCATTCTTTGTCTATGAGAGGCTCCCCCTATGTGTAGAAACTCTCCTATTAGTATTTGTAGTCATAGATCCATAGTTAGAACTTAATTCTATGCTGATTGGTTATTTTGAGTCTTGGTTCATTGTTTTATCAGACACTAATATAGCCTCGGTAAAAATTTTGGGATTGTGGATGAATGTGTTTGACATATTGAAAGTAAAGATTAGTACTTAGAATATTTTTCAATATTAATACACTTGTGTCAAACCTTTTAGTCCTCAAACGCATTTTTTTATGTCCTTATCTATCACCTTTTGGTCCTCAAACTCGCCCCTTCGCAATCCAACACTCATTTTTACTTATCCAAACACTCATTTGTATCTCCTCAATCAGTGTGCGATTCTAGTAAAGCAATTAATCAATGAATTTTAGAATATGAACTTGCAACGTGAATTATTCAACACCACAAATTGCTAGAAGGAAAGATCCCAATGTCCCACTGCCATAATGAATCCTTGCTTCAAAAAGAACTTTGTTGTCTTCCTTTTTGCTCTCTTCCTTGCTTTCATCCTGCATTGCAAGTCACACGTACTTTTCATAGGTTTTCAAACCTCATAGCCTAGTCATTTGTTTCATTTTCACATGTATGTGAGAGTTACCCTCCACACAATGCACACACAATGAATCCTTGCTTCAAAAATCACTTCGTTGTCTTTCTTTTTGCTCTCTTGCTTGCTTTCATCCCCCATTGCAAGTCACATGCACTTTCATAGGTTTTCAAACCTCGTAGGCTAGTCTTTTTCATGCGTATATGAGAGTTACCAAGAGAAATATTCAAAACTTCTTGTGTTTTCTTGAACTCCACGTGGATCTATACAACACTTGTGTGTGCATAGAGATCCTTCCATGCAAGATGAGCAAGCTTCATGCTATAGCAGCCTGTATCTTCACACACACACACACACTCTCTCTCTCTCTCTCTCTCTCTCTCTCTCTCTCTCTCTCTCTCTCTCTCTCTCTCTCTCTCTCTCTCTCTTACTACACACACACACACTCTTACACTCGCTCTCGTCACATACTTTTCATAGACCTCGTAGGCTAGTCGTTTTCACACGAATTTGAGAGTTACCCTCCACACACACACACAGATTTGAAGTAAGTTTGTCATAAAGTTAATTGCTTGCATTACTTAACACGTATTAATTAATTAATATGGTAAAATAATGTTTGAAGACATGTTGAAAAGATATTCATTACTACCAAGTGTACAGAAATGCCTTCCTTATAATATGACTAGAAAAGGTTGTTTTTTTGTGGCGTGAAATTTTTTGGGACACCTATATTTTGTGAGGCATTTGCGGTTGTTGTGGCACTTGCTCTTTTAGGAGAACTCCTTTGAAGTGACTTTGTTCACCCTCGGCAAGGCTAATATCATGACGGCCTAGTTTCATAGGTGTGTAAATCCCTGTGGCTTTTGCATGAATGGATTTTATGCCTCTAATTGGCCAATATTTGGAATGGGTAATACCGTCTTGTGGTATTTACGTGTGTCTAGAATGGTTGTGTGGGCAAGACCCACACTCTTTGGTTATAACTACATTTGTAAGCAAAAGGCCCTTACATTTCATCCATTTAAAAAAGTTTTGAGCAATATTAATCGTGTCCTTGGTGAGTATCTAGTGCATGATTAAAAATTACATCCCAAGATCGCTAAAACTAGAACTCAATTTATTTGGTATGATCATAAAATTTTATATAATTTTTGCATGCCTTTACTTGTGTTGATCCACTCATGCATAACATGCATTCCATTCCCTAAATGCAAACAAAAGAGTAGCTATTCATTCACTTTTACCGATTTCACTTTCTCTCGAAACATGTGGTCAATTATCACTTCATGAGGGAGAAGTTCTTGGCAAGCAACATTATATGTCTTCATAGAGGAGTAGACAATTGCCATTTTCATCAAGGCCTTGTGAGCTAAGAAGTTTCACAGATTTTGAACTATGCATGAGATGGAGTTAAGCTTGATGGGAAGTGAGGAGATGTCAAGCTCAACATGAGCTCACACTCACGCAAGGCCTAGGTGATGATTTTGACATTGACTCACAATGGCACATTGTTACACAATGGATCTCAGCCAATTATTCTCTACAAGTGGACTACACTACTAGTCCACATATCAAGTTATGATATACTTATCATGGTAGCTCATCTCACAACTGGTTCAGACTATAGACTACTTTTACATAGTACTCTAGGACATGTATTTTTATTGACTAGAGAAGAAGAAGAAGATCATACCCCCACATGGACGCCTAACGGTTGCACCAGGAGGCTCGCACACCCTGACTTTAAAAAAGTATTTTTTTGTTGAATTCAGAAATTAGCTTGCTAACTGGCTACCATCTTCAATGAGTTTAAAAAATAATAAAGAGTTGACGTGTCCCTCTTAAGTGCAAGGCCACACTAATATCTCGATTTTCCACGTAGCCAGTAGCTAATCATCACTTAATTTCTCTGTTTTCCAAGCATTACCGGATCTTGTAGATGCAATTCAATAGCCAATGTAATTACAAGCTGAAGCGATAATAATGCTCAGCACACTTATATATATTCTCTTGTACATAAATAAAGAAGATACTTACCAATGATATGATTAATATTGCTCAAAACTTTTTTGAATGAATGAAATGTAAGGGCCTTATGCCTACAAATGTAGTCTTAGCGAGAGAGTGTGGGGAGGCATGAAAGCCTTTTGCGTAAAAGCGAAATACCCCAAGAGGGTATCACCCATTCCAAATATTGGCCAATTAGAGGCATGAAATCCATTTGTGGAAGGAGTACTCCTAGGAAAAGAGCAAGTGCCACAACCACCACGAACAACCCATGGAGGATAGGTGTCCCAAAAAAGTGCCACCCCCATACCCCCAAATGGAAGCCTAACAACTGCACCAGTGTGCTCACATGCCCTCAAGCGCCCCCCCTCCCAACTTTAAGAAAGTGAAATTTTCTCTTTTTTTTTAAATTCAGATATTTCCTTACTAGGCTACCAGATGAATGAGTTTAAAAAAATAATCAAGAGTTGACGTGTCCCTCTTAAGTGTAAGATTTCACGCAAGGCCATGCAAATATCCATGCAGCCAATACCTCATTTCTCTGTTTTCCAAGCATTACCGGATCTGTGTGAGCCGGCTTTGCACAAATTTGAACAAGCTCTTGGCTAAGTCGAACCTACCTTTTCCCGAACCCTGCTTGAGAGTAGACCAACTTCAGGCCACAAAAAAGCAACCTTCTCTAGTCATATTGTCCTGTACACTTGGAAGTTGATAGTAATGACTACCTTTTCAACATGTCTTCAAGCATTATTTTACCATGCTAACTAATTATACGTGGTATGCAACACATGAAATTAACAACCTACAAAAATTTTGTTTTATACTTGATGACTATGTATATAATTACTTTTCACTAGTGCTCAAAAGAGGTATTGACTTAGCCTAAGTGTTTCCTTTGTGTTGTAAGCAAACTAACCGCTTCACAAATAAGGCAAAATATTGTCTTGGTTTTATTATCTTAGTGAGGTAACTTTTAAACTATAGCGACCCTCATTGGTTGAGAACTCTGTGACTATTTCAATCTTCCTTTGCTTCTACTAAAATCTCAATCTAAATTGGTGTACACATCCATGGTGGTGGAGGATTTAACTTATGGTTTTTTATGACATTATCATTACCTTCGTCTTGCTCATTATGGTTAAAGGATCTTGAGCCCAACAAAATAGAGAGATGAAGCACCAAATGATCATGCATTCTAAGGGTTTCATGGAGCTTTCATTGTGTGCTATCACATTCATGAAATGAAAGCTCTTTTCATTGGTGAAATAGACCTAGATTGTGCACTCTAGTCATCAAGTGAAGGAATTTGGGTTTAAGAAGCAATTGTCAAAGTATTGTAAGTGTCTTAAATGTGTAACTAAGTATTTGCTCTGCTTAGAACCCAATATACTTGTAAGGTGCCTTCCATAAATTTGGATTTCTAAATAGAGAGCTCAAGAGAGATGTCCGAGGTAGTGCAACTCGAGAAGCCACTTTTGTCCTTAAAGATGGGCCTTTGAGAAGCAATGTCGGCTCCAATTAACTTCTCCACAAGTGGAAGTTCCTTGCTTGAATGGCCTTGATCTCCAATATCCTACACATTCAATAAAAAACATACTTTGTAAAGTTGCATCTAGTAAAGCTAACTCAGATTAACAAAAGCATAATCATTCTAGAAGTAGACCTAAAACATAGCATTGGTTCACCACCATTAATTATCCCTACAATTAATTAGTACCATACCATTAAGCTTTGTATTATTTGTTGTGATGATTATAGCTTATATCAATAGACTTTCATTGATGATTATAGCTTATTCCATTGATTTGGTTTTTAATATTGATAAGCTGCAAAATATAAGGGGATAGTGTATAATCACTTGGCATGTATTGTAAGTGGTAGGTGACTCGTCCTGTAAGATAGAATTGTGAAGAACTCCTCCTTCTCCTCCTCCTCTTCTCAGGAAAAAGGTCGGAAACGATTGCATCAAGCCTTGTGTGTCAATGCAGCTGCCATTTTCACAAAAAAAGACACTAGTTAATTTCCAACAGGTTTTAGAAATTTTCCCACATTTAATAACATCCAAAATTCCCACTTCTAGATTATGACAATGGCATGAGCTTGATTTGCAGGGAAGGCACCACGTGCATACCTAGTAGCTGGGTGCAGTGGGGGGCGAGACTGCATCGCTGGCCCACTAAGGCCCCTAGGTCCGACGGGGAGCAGTCACAGTCCACAAATAGCGTCGTGGCCACGACTCGTATTGGGTAACCCCACTATGAAATCCATAGAGATACTTTCCCACTTGCCCTGTGGGATCTCCAATGGTTGCAACAAGCCACCTGCCCTGAGGTGCTCTGCCTTGTTGACTTGACATTTTTGGCATCTTAGTACGTACTCTTGAACATCATTGTGCAACCCTGGCCAATAAAACTGTCGCCTAACGAGAGCATAGGCCTTTCTGATGCCTGGGTGACCGGCGCTTGGACTATTGTGACACTCAAATAAAATATGGTGCCTGGTGTCCGATGGTACACAAACTCTCCCCTTGTGGAGTAGGTAACCATCCTTGATGGAAAAATTCTTCCATTGCATAAGCTCATCCTTCGAGAGGGTAGAGCCCTATGTGGAGTTATGCTCTGCACTTGCAGACATACTAGAGTGTAAGGGATCCCTTCTTGATATTGCACTCCACACTTTGTCATATGACTGATCGTGTGCACACTTACCGCATAATGACTCCAAGAATTCACTCTTTATTTCCGTGAAAGCAAGTGAATTGACTTGAGGCATCCGGCTAAGAGCATCAGCTACGATATTGTAAGACCCATAGATGTGAGCCATGTAACAAGGGTGCTTGATCGGTATGTGCTAATGAAAAAGATAGTGGCGATGACGTCCTGCTTCCAGCGTAGTGTGCTCTTTCGGTGAAGCCCTGCTTCTAGCGTAGCATGCTCCTTCCCTCCTGGGAGAGCCTTCCCTATGCTCTGATACCAATGTAAGACCCATAGATGTGAGCCATGCTAGTAACCACCCAACCTTGTCCTTTTATAGCCCCTGGCCCTTTCACATTAGGATGCCCACCTAGCATACATGGCCGGGCCTTGCCCTAGGACCCGTGTCCTCACAGTGATATACAGGCAGTGAGAGATTCCTTGATCGAGGAGGGGTATTCAGAGCAGCAGATAGAGGCTTTTCTTTGACATATACCCCCTACAGATAGAGCACAGTACGAGCGTATATCTGACAATACTAGAGCTACATGGGATAGTATCATTGACGAGTCCATTAGGCGTCACCAGACTAGGTCGATGTCCTCTGACATATATTTTGCAGATCCAGCACTTAAGGAGGCGATCCAAGGTACAGAGGCAGATACTAGAGAGCAATTTAGACAATGCATGTATATGGAGTCTCGGATTTGGGAGATGGGGCAGCGTGCCAGGAGCACTTTGGCAAATCAGGAGCTGGCTTACGCTAGGGTCAGAAATTTGGAGAGATTTGGGAGACCTGTCAGTGAGCAGAGGGAGTCGTCACACCAAGCACAGAGACGCTTTGTAGCAGAGGAGGAGACAGCAGCACATCAGCTTTTTGGGGCTTCTTCTCAGGATCCAGCAGCACCTACCCAGCGCACTATTGCAGAGAGGGTTATCTAGGCCCCTGGGACTAGGACCCAGAGGGGACCTGATTATGAGCTAGATTCTGATTCTGATTCTGATTAGATGATTTCATATGGATTTTTGTATCACATTTATATTTATGTTGGAGATCACATCCTTGTATCACATTTATGTTTTGTTTCACATCCCTATGTATCGCATGTTTATGATCTATGTAGATGTTGTTTGTGTGTTCATTATGGTGATGCTTATGGTCTTGTTTTTCTAATGTTATGGTCATTTTAATAGTGTTTATTGTGTGTTCATTATGGTGATGCCAATGGTCTTGTTATGCTTATATTATGGTCTTGATTTGGTTATGGTCATTATGGTTATGGCTATGGTTATTGTAATGGTTTAAGTTTTGGTGATTTATATTTTGTTTGAGATCCCTATGTGTCACATGTTTATGATCTATGTAGATGTTGTTTGTGCGTTCATTATGGTGATGCTTATGATCTTGTTGTGCCAATTTTATGGTCATTTTAATGGTATTTATTGTATGTTCATTAATGTGATGCCAATGGACTTGTTATGCTAATATTATGGTCATTTTATGGTTATGTTCATTATGGTTATGCTACTATCATGTGCATGCTCTCTCTCTCTCTCTCTCTCTCTCTCTCTCTCCCATTTTGACATCGTATGGTTGAGACGTGGCCTTACCCTGGCGTTTCTTGCACCACGTGAACGTAGTAAAAAAATGCCAGGGTAAGGCCCCGTATCGACCATACGATGTCAGATGGGGATGAAATTGGACACGAGCCTCCATGGTGATAGGATCCACATGCATGCCAAGTTTCATCCCATTTTGACACCGTATGGTCGAGACAGGGCCTTACCCTGGCGTTTTTTCCACCACGTGCACATAGTTAAAATCACCACGGTAAGAGTTTGTCTCGACCATTCGGTGTTGGATGGGGATGAAACTTGACACAAGCCTCAATGGTGATAGGATCCACATGCATGCCAAGTCTCATCCTATTTTGACAATGTATGGTCGAGACAGGGCCTTACCCTGGCGTTTTTTCCACCACGTGCACGTAGTTAAAATACGCCAGGGTAAGAGTTTGTCACGACCATACCGTGTCCGATGGACATGAAACTTGACACGAGCCTCAATGGTGATAGGATCCACACGCATGCCAAGTTTCATCCCATTTTGACAACGTATGGTCGAGACGGGGTCTTACCCTGGCATTTTTTCCACCACGTGCACGTAGTTAAAATACGCGAGGGTAAGAGTTTGTCTCGACCATTCAGTGTCAGATGGGGGCGAAACTTTGAATACATGTCCATCCCATCCCCATAGACACGCGTGCAAAGTTTCACCCCCATCGGACATCGAATGTGGGATGGGGTGCGCCTAAATCAACGCTTTTTACTTCACAAATGCAGGGATTCCCTACGTAAAAAGTGACGATTTGGGCGAACCCTATCCCACATTCGGTGTGGGATGGGGATAACACTTTGCAAGCATGTCCAACCCATCCCCATAAACTTGCGTGCAAAGTTTCACCCCCGAATGTGGGATAGGGTGCACCTAAATTGTCGCTTTTTACTTCACAAACGCGGGGATTCCCTACGTAAAAAATGACGATTTGGGCGAACCCCATCCCACATTCGGTGTCAGATGGGGGCAAAACTTTGCACGCATGTCCATCCCATCTCCATAGACACACGTAGTTTCACCCCCATCGGACATCGAATGTGGGATGGGGTGCGCCTAAATCGTCGCTTTTTATTTCACAAACACGGGGATTCCCTATGTAAAAAACGACGCTTTGGGCAAACCCCATCCCACATTCGGTGTCGGATGGGGGTGAAACTTTGCATGCATGTCCATACCATCCCCATAGACACGCGTGAAAAGTTTCACCCCCATCAAACATCGAATGTGGGATGGCGTGCGCCTAAATCGTCGCGTTTTACTTCACAAGCGCGGGGATTCCCTACGTAAAAAACGACGATTTGGCGAACCCCATCCCACATTCGGTGTCAGATGGGGGCGAAACGTTGCATGCGTGTCCATCCCATCCCCATAGACACGTGTGCACCCCCATCGGACATTGAATGTGGGATGGGGTGTGCCTAAATCGTCGCTTTTTACTTCACAAACGCGAAGATTCCCTACATAAAAAACGACAATTTGGGCGAACCCCATCCCACATTCGGTGTCGGATGGGGCCGAAACTTTGCACGCCTCTCCATCACATCCCCATAGACAGGTGTGAAAAGTTTAACCCGCATCGGACATCGAACGTGGGATGGGGTGCGCCTAAATCGTCGCTTTTTACTTCACAAACGCGGGGATTCCCTATGTAAGAAACCACGATGTGGGCGAACCCCATCCCACATTCGGTGTCAGATGGGGGCGAAACTTTGCACACATGTCCATCCCATCCCATTCCCATAGACACGCATGCAAAGTTTCACCCCCAATGTGGGATGGGGTGCGCCTAAATCGTCGCTTTTTACTTCACAAACGCGGGGGTTCCCTACGTAAAAAGTGACGATTTGGGCGAACCCCATCCCATATTTGGTGTCGGATTGGGGTGAAACTTTGCACGCGTGTCCATCCCATCCTTATAGACATGCGTGCAAAGTTTCACCCCCATCCGACCTCGAATGTGGGATGGGGTGCGCCTAAATCGTCGCTTTTTACTTCACAAACGCGAAGATTCCCTACGTAAAAAACGATGATTTGGACGAACCCCATCCCACATTCGGTGTCGAATGGGGACATGTGAGGACACGGGTCGTGCCATGCAGTTAAGTGGGCGTCCTTAGTGTGAAAGGGCCATGGGCTAGCCAGGGGCTATATAAGGACATGGTTGGGTGGTTAATCGCATGGCTCACATCCAGTATACTCACATTGGTATCAAAGCAAGAATGTCTCTCACGAAGGGGAGGGACTCACGTACGCTAACATCCAGTATACTCACATTGGTATCAAAGCAAGAATGTCTCTCACGAAGGGGAGGGACTCACGTACGCTAACGCTCATGCCATCTTCTCTGCGCATGAGAGGTCGCATAGCTTTTTTTAAGCACTCTAGTGCTTTCTTCTAGCACTGAGTGCCGTGCGGGAAACCCAGCTTCTGGCCATGGAGGGAGGAGATGGATGTTCATGGAAACGCTGCAGACTGGCACCAAATAGGAGCGCCACAGTAGTTGCTACGGTTTTCGTTTATGCAGTTCGTCTAGTTAACGATCGCCCAAGCCGGATCGAGCGCTTCTTCCCTCTCGTGTTGCCGCCATCGCTGCTGTTGTTGAGTTTTTTTTAAAGCTTTATTTTTAAAGCTTAAAGCTTTTAAGCTTTATTTCTTTCCTTGTTCCCATGCATCACAAGACGAAGTGCAGCAGCACACATGCGCCGTAGCCAAGCTCCATGAGCATAAAGCATGTGTAGCTACCTACACGGCCGTGGGCCAGCGGCCTCCAACGTGCATTCTACCTCCATGCGTACAGGTAAAAGTTCTTTTCATACGTTTTGTCTAATTTATCTTGCTTTTTTGTAGCTAAAAGCAAGTTTCACAACAAGGACCAAAAAAGCACACTTGAAAAGCTAAGAGCTTTTTAAGCTTCAATAAAGCATATTGCTTTTTCTCAAAGTCCCTATATAAGGGAAGCCAAAAGTCATTATTTTCCACAACCCAAACATACAAGCAAGGTTGTATATTTCAGCAAGCACAGCGTTGCTCGAGTGCACAAGTGGAAAACTTCACCAAGGGATTTTACGTCGTCTAGCCAGCATAAAAGCAACTAGTTCTACGAGAGGTGTACGTTCCAGCCCCAGCACACAAGCAAATTTGAGCACGCAACTATGGCTAGCACTTGTCAACCATCCCTTGTGTTCACCACGGAGGCACTGGTGATCGATGACATTAATGTACCGTCTGGAGCCGCGCTCGACAATGATGACACTTATATGGATGATAGTTTAGACGACACACAGTACAAGCATGACCGAGCTTTTACGGCTCTGGAAATGCGTCAAGCGGCACTCAAGAAAAACTTCACTACGATGAACTAGAATATTACAGCACTGACGGACCTTATTTGGGCTTTCATGGACAAGCAGGTTCAAGACACAGCACATGCATGCAACTGTCATGGCAAGGCCAACAGTTACTCCGGTGGTAGAAGAATATACGGCTCTTCACCTGAAGAACGTGACAATTCTGGAGTACAAAGGTGAGGAATGAGACCGCAACAAGGACGTGGTGAACACCTTTTTATTTAAGTGGGGAGATATTCATCGCCTACGAGGTACCCCAGACCATGGCAGGGCTACAAAAACAAGTCTATCACTTAAAGGCAAGGCCTATTAAACTGGTGGATGGCTTTTTCACTCATTGCTCGTCCGAAGACATGGAACGAGTTTCAGGAGGTTTTTTTCAAAGAAATCTTTCCAGACAATGAACATGCAAAGAATTGGAAGGCGTGGGATCATTACAGTATGACTGACATGTCTCTCACACAGTACATCTCTTCGTATAGAGAGATTATTCTCAAGTTGGACAATCTGGACGACTTTCATAAGATGAGAGGTTTTATACGTGGCCTTGATGCAGAATATAGTCTCCACGTGAGGACACAAGACCCCAAGAATTTTGAAGAGGCGGTTAAGCATGCTCAAAATTTTGATGATGATCAAGATAAACAGGGCACGCCATCTATTGCAAAGAGCACTTGGCGGAGTCGTTCTCCACAGCATTTCAACGAAAATAAGCGAAGAACCTCGCCACATAAGCACGAGGCCAAGATGCCTAAACAAGCACGAGATGCTCGAAGAGGGCCTCTCTCTTATGCCGAATTTGAACGTGCCAAGAAGAATAATTTGTGCTTTGTGTGTATGTCTGATCAACACACAAAGAAAGATTGTCCTTTTTTGCAAGGCAAGCAGGCGAAGACTGCTAAGAGTAAGGATTAGGACATCCTTTATATTCTAGTCATCATGAATATTTTTGGGTCATACATTGTAGATAGCCAGTGTGCCTCTTTTATGTAATAGGGAGTTTTCTTTATTTACTAGAAGCAGATTTAATTCAATAAGTATTTTTGTCTCACTATTTGTTTTACAGTTGGGTTACTCATTTTGGTAAACAAGATGATGTGAAGTTGATCGAACAGGGGAAGCAGTTGGCTATTATACCTAACAATGATTGTGAGAATATTTAATGGTATGGGACATTAAATACTCGTATCAGTTGTTGTAATCATTGTTAGCTGTTGGGAATATTTAATGGTATGGGACATTAAATACTCTTAACATCTATCGTAATCCTTGTTGATAATATTTAATGGTATGGGACATTAAATACTCTCAACCCTGGTTACAGTGGTGGAATGGGACACCACGATTTGGGTATAACAGTACACTTCTTTTCACTGGTTTGGAAGGTTAGCAAAAGAGCTAAAATTCACGAGCTAAGAGCTAAACTTCACGAGAAAGTGTTAAAGTTAGAGGTAGTGATTAATCGTAAAAGTATCAAATCGTATACTACCCAGATACATTGTAAGAATCGAACTGCTACAAGAGTTGAGATTCTTGAAGTTTACGAGAAAGTGTGGAGCCAAGTTTTGAAGGGATCCCTCACATTTACATGATGTTGCAAGTGCAGAGTTATCCTCCCCACAGGGCTCTACCCTCTTGTAGGATGAGCTTATAAGGTGGCTACTACTTCACAAGAGGTGAGTAGGAGAGCCAATGGACTGAGACATCAGGCATGCCCACCTTTGTGAAGAAGAGAGTGTCACCTGATAGTCCATACGCTGTTGATCCAGGCATTACTAACGTATGCTCTGGGAAGGCGATAGTTTTCGGCAAGGATTACGTCATGATGTTCTGGCCAGAGTTGCATCATGATGTTCAAGAGTACGTACTAGAGTGCCAACAGAGTTAACAGAAGAAGCTAAAGCACCTTGAGGAAGGTGGCCTGTGGTAAACATTCAAGATTACACAAAGTATGTGAGAACGAATCTTTATGAATGTTATAGTAAGATTACCACTTATGAGTCCGGGAGACTATCTTACCAAGATGTGTCAATTTATTCCCATAGGAAACGACAATTACGACACCGCTGTTATAGACGGTTAGGCGACCGAAACTTGCAAGATTGTTTATAAAACATATTTATAAACTTTATGGTCTATACGTATCGTTCAGGCAGTTAGCAGTCGGGTTATTCTTTTGGCTTGATCACCCAAAATTGATAATAAACAACTAGTAACTGCTGCTAAATGCTATGTAAGCTCAGGAGAGTTGCAAGAAGTACATAGATTAGCATCACTATCTCGTTACTTTAGCAGGAGGAGAAAGAGGTTGTCTTATGGTCTGAGAGCATTCAGATAATTTGAAGACTGGACTAGTGGCTCAGTTGTCACCTAGGTTTTGGTAAACACAAGGGTGTTAGTCAAGTGGATAGAAAGATCTGAAGAAGGTTCCACTTAGGGAGAAAGTCTATGCGCTTAAGAAGTAATTCCCTACCTTTGTTTTCGAGGACGAAAACATTTTTCCAAGGGGGGGTAATGTGAGGACACGGGTCCTGCCATGCAGTTAAGTGGGCGTCCTTAGTGTGAAAGGGCCATGGGCCAGCCAGGGGCTATATAAGGTCATGGTTGGGTGGTTAATCGCATGGCTCACATCCACTAGTCTCACAGGGTGAAACTTTGCACGCATGTCCATCCCATCCCCACAGACACGCGTGCAAAGTTTCAACCCCATCGAACATCGAATGTGGGATGGGGTGCGCCTAAATTGTCGCTTTTTACTTCAAAAACGCGGGGATTCCCTACGTAAAAAGTGACGATTTGGACGAACCCCATCCCATATTCAGTGTCGGATGGGGGCGAAACTTTGCAGGCATGTCCATCCCATCCCCATGGACACGCGTGCAAAGTCTCACCCCCATCGGACATGGAATGTGGGATGGGGTGCGCCTAAATCATCGCTTTTTACTTCACAAACGCAGGGATTCCCTACGTAAAAAGTGACGATTTGGGCGAACCTCCATCGGACATGGAATGTGGGATGGGGTGCGCCTAAATCATCGCTTTTTACTTCACAAACGCAGGGACTCCCTACGTAAAAAGTGACGATTTGGGCGAACCCCATCCCATATTCGGTGTCGGATGGGGGCGAAACTTTGCACGCATGTCCATCCCATCCCCATAGACTCGCGTGCAAAGTTTCACCCGCATCGGCGGACATCAAATGTGGGATGGGGTGTGCCTAAATCGTCGCTTTTTACTTCACAAACGCGGGGATTCCCTACGTAAAAAACGTCGACTTGGGCGAACCCCATCCCACATTCGGTGTCGGATGGGGGCGAAACTTTGCACGCATGTCGTGCAAAGAACGACGATTTGGGCAAACCCCAACCTACATTCGGTGTCGGATGGGGGCGAAACTTTGCACCCATGTCCATCCCATCCCCATAGAAACGTGTGCAAAGTTTCACCCCCATCGCACATCGAATGTGGGATGGGTGCGCCTAAATCGTCGCTTTTTACTTCACAAACGTGGGGATTCCCTATGTAAAAAATGACGATGTGGGCGAACCCCATTCCACATTCATCAGATGGGAGTGAAACTTTGCACGCGTGTCCATCCCATCCCCATAGACACGCGTGCAAAGTTTCACCCCCATCGGACATCGAATGTGGGATGGGGTGCGCCTAAATCGTCGCTTTTTACTTCACAAACGCGGGGATTCCCTATGTAAGAAACCACGATGTGGGCGAACCCCATCCCACAGATGGTGGGGGCAAAACTTTGCACACGTGTCCATCCCATCCCATTCCCATAGACACGCATGCAAAGTTTCACCCCCATCGGACATCGAATGTGGGATGGGGTGCGCCTAAATCGTCGCTTTTTACTTCACAAACGCGGGGGTTCCCTACGTAAAAAGTGACGATTTGGGCGAACCCCATCCCATATTTGGTGTCGGATTGCGGCAAAACTTTGCACGCGTGTCCATCCCATCCTTATAGACATGCGTGCAAAGTTTCACCCCCATCCGACCTCGAATGTGGGATGGGGTGCGCCTAAATCGTCGCTTTTTACTTCACAAACGCGAAGATTCCCTACGTAAAAAACGATGATTTGGACGAACCCCATCCCACATTCACAGTGTCGGATGGGGGCATGTGAGGACATGGGTCGTGCCATGCAGTTAAGTGGGTGTCCTTAGTGTGAAAGGGCCATGGGCCAGCCAGGGGCTATATAAGGACATGGTTGGGTGGTTAATCGCATGGCTCCCATCCAGTATACTCACATTGGTATCAAAGCAAGAATGTCTCTCACGAAGGGTAGGGACTCACGTACGCTAACATCCAGTATACTCACATTGGTATCAAAGCAAGAATGTCTCTCACGAAGGGGAGGGACTCACGTACGCTAACGCTCATGCCATCTTCTCTGCGCATGAGAGGTCGCATAGCTTTTTTCAAGCAATCTAGTGCTTTCTTCTAGCACTGAGTGCCGTGCGGGAAACCCAGCTTGTGGCCATGGAGGGAGGAGATGGATGTTCATGGAAACGCTGCAGACTGGCACCAAATAGGAGCGCCATAGTAGTTGCTACGATTTTCGTTTATGCAGTTCGTCTAGTTAACGACCGCCCAGGCCGGATCGAGCGCTTCTTCCCTCTCGTGTTGCCGCCATCGCTGCTGCTGTTGAGTTTTTTTTAAAGCTTTATTTTTAAACCTTAAAGCTTTTAAGCTTTATTTCTTTCCTTGTTCCCATGCATAACAAGATGAAGTGCAGCAGCACACATGCGCCGTAGCCAAGCTCCATGAGCATAAAGCATGTGTAGCTACGTACACGGCCGTGGGCCAACGGCCTCCAACGCACATTTTACCTCCATGCGTACAGGTAAAAGTTCTTTTCATACGTTTTGTCTAATTTATCTTGCTTTTTTGTAGCTAAAAGCAAGTTTCACAACAAGGACCAAAAAAGCACACTTGAAAAGCTAAGAGCTTTTTAAGCTTCAATAAAGCATATTACTTTTTCTCAAAGTCCCTATATAAGGGAAGCCAAAAGTCATTATTTTCCACAACCCAAACATACAAGCAAGGTTGTATATTTCAGCAAGCACAGCGTTGCTTGAGTGCACAAGTGGAAAACTTCACCAAGGGATTTTACGTCGTCTAGCCAGCATAAAAGCAACTAGTTCTACGAGAGGTGTACGTTCCAGCCCCAGCACACAAGCAAATTTGAGCACGCAACTATGGCTAGCACTTGTCAACCATCCCTTGTGTTCACCACGGAGGCACTGGTGATCGATGACATTAATGTACCGTCCGCGCTCGGCAATGATGACACTTATATGGATGATAGTTTAGACGACACACAGTACAAGCATGACCGAGCTTTTACGGCTCTGGAAATGCGTCAAGCGGCACTCAAGAAAAACTTCACTACGATGAACCAGAATATTACAGCACTGACGGACCTTATTCGGGCTTTCATGGACAAGCAGGTTCAAGACACAGCACATGCATGCAACTGTCATGGCAAGGCCAACAGTTACTCCGGTGGTAGCAGAATATACGGCTCTTCACCTGAAGAACGTGACAATTCCGGAGTACAAAGGTGAGGAACGAGACCGCAACAAGGACGCGGTGAACACCTTTTTATTTAAGTGGGGAGATATTCATCGCCTACGAGGTACCCCAGACCATGGCAGGGCTACAAAAACAAGTCTATCACTTAAAGGCAAGGCCTATTAACTGGTGGATGGCTTTTTCACTCATTGCTCGTCCGAAGACATGGAACGAGTTTCAGGAGGTTTTTTTCAAAGAAATCTTGCCAGACAATGAACAGGCAAAGAATTGGAAGGCGTGGGATCATTACAGTATGACTGACATGTCTCTCACACAGTACATCTCTTCGTATAGAGAGATTATTCTCAAGTTGGACAATCTGGACGACTTTCATAAGATGAGAGGTTTTATACGTGGCCTTGATGCAGAATATAGTCTCCACGTGAGGACACAAGACCCCAAGAATTTTGAAGAGGCGGTTAAGCATGCTCAAAATTTTGATGATGATCAAGATAAACAGGGCATGCCATCTATTGCAAAGAGCACTTGGCGGAGTCGTTCTCCACAGCGTTTCAACGAAAATAAGCGAAGAACCTCGCCACATAAGCACGAGGCCAAGATGCCTAAACAAGCACGAGATGCTCGAAGAGGGCCTCTCTCTTATGCCGAATTTGAACGTGCCAAGAAGAATAATTTGTGCTTTGTGTGTATGTCTGATCAACACACAAAGAAAGATTGTCCTTTTTTGCAAGGCAAGCAGGCGAAGACTGCTAAGAGTAAGGATTAGGACATCCTTTATATTCTAGTCATCATGAATATTTTTGGGTCATACATTGTAGATAACCAGTGTGCCTCTTTTATGTAATAGGGAGTTTTCTTTATTTACTAGAAGCAGATTTAATTCAATAAGTATTTTTGTCTCACTATTTGTTTTACAGTTGGGTTACTCATTTTGGTAAACAAGATGATGTGAAGTTGATCGAACAGGGGAAGCAGTTGGCTATTATACCTAACAATGATTGTGAGAATATTTAATGGTATGGGACATTAAATACTCTTATCAGTTGTTGTAATCATTGTTAGCTGTTGGGAATATTTAATGGTATGGGACATTAAATACTCTTAACATCTATCGTAATCCTTGTTGATAATATTTAATGGTATGGGACATTAAATACTCTCAACCCTAGTTACAGTGGTGGAATGGGACACCACGATTTGGGTATAACAGTACACTTCTTTTCATTGGTTTGGAAGGTTAGCAATGAGCTAAAATTCACGAGCTAAGAGCTAAACTTCACGAGAAAGTGTTAAAGTTAGAGGTAGTGATTAATCGTAAAAGTATCAAATCGTATACTACCCAGATACATTGTAAGAATCGAACGGCTACAAGAGTTGAGATTCTTGAAGTTTACGAGAAAGTGTGGAGCCAAGTTTTGAAGGGATCCCTCACATTTACATGATGTTGCAAGTGCAGAGTTATCCTCCCCACAGGGCTCTACCCTCTTGTAGGATGAGCTTATAAGGTGGCTACTACTTCACAAGAGGTGAGTAGGAGAGCCAATGGGCTGAGACATCAGGCATGCCCACCTTTGTGAAGAAGAGAGTGTCACCTGATAGTCCATACGCTGTTGATCCAGGCATTACTAACGTATGCTCTGGGAAGGCGATAGTTTTCGGCAAGGATTACGTCATGATGTTCTGGCCAGAGTTGCATCATGATGTTCAAGAGTACGTACTAGAGTGCCAACAGAGTTAACAGAAGAAGCTAAAGCACCTTGAGGAAGGTGGCCTGTGGTAAACATTCAAGATTACACAAAGTATGTGAGAACGAATCTTTATGAATGTTATAGTAAGATTACCACTTATGAGTCCGGGAGACTATCTTACCAAGATGTGTCAATTTATTCCCATAGGAAACGACAATTACGACACCGCCGTTATAGACGGTTAGGCGACCGAAACTTGCAAGATTGTTTATAAAACATATTTATAAACTTTATGGTCTATACGTATCGTTCAGGCAGTTAGCAGTCGGGTTATTCTTTTGGCTTGATCACCCAAAATTGATAATAAACAACTAGTAACTGCTGCTAAATGCTATGTAAGCTCAGGAGAGTTGCAAGAAGTACATAGATTAGCATCACTATCTCGTTACTTTAGCAGGAGGAGAAAGAGGTTGTCTTATGGTCTGAGAGCATTCAGATAATTTGAAGACTGGACTAGTGGCTCAGTTGTCACCTAGGTTTTGGTAAACACAAGGGTGTTAGTCAAGTGGATAGAAAGATCTGAAGAAGGTTCCACTTAGGGAGAAAGTCTATGCGCTTAAGAAGTAATTCCCTACCTTTGTTTTCGAGGACGAAAACATTTTTCCAAGGGGGGGTAATGTGAGGACACGGGTCCTGCCATGCAGTTAAGTGGGCGTCCTTAGTGTGAAAGGGCCATGGGCCAGCCAGGGGCTATATAAGGTCATGGTTGGGTGGTTAATCGCATGGCTCACATCCACTAGTCTCACAGGGTGAAACTTTGCACGCATGTCCATCCCATCCCCACAGACACGCGTGCAAAGTTTCAACCCCATCGAACATCGAATGTGGGATGGGGTGCGCCTAAATTGTCGCTTTTTACTTCAAAAACGTGGGGATTCCCTACGTAAAAAGTGACGATTTGGACGAACCCCATCCCATATTCGGTGTCGGATGGGGGCGAAACTTTGCAGGCATGTCCATCCCATCCCCATGGACACGCGTGCAAAGTCTCACCCCCATCGGACATGGAATGTGGGATGGGGTGCACCTAAATCATCGCTTTTTACTTCACAAACGCAGGGATTCCCTACGTAAAAAGTGACGATTTGGGCGAACCTCCATCGGACATGGAATGTGGGATGGGGTGCGCCTAAATCATCGCTTTTTACTTCACAAACGCAGGGACTCCCTACGTAAAAAGTGACGATTTGGGCGAACCCCATCCCATATTCGGTGTCGGATGGGGGCGAAACTTTGCACGCATGTCCATCCCATCCCCATAGACTCGCGTGCAAAGTTTCACCCGCATCGGCGGACATCAAATGTGGGATGGGGTGTGCCTAAATCGTCGCTTTTTACTTCACAAACGCGGGGATTCCCTACGTAAAAAACGTCGACTTGGGCGAACCCCATCCCACATTCGGTGTCGGATGGGGGCGAAACTTTGCACGCATGTCGTGCAAAGAACGACGATTTGGGCAAACCCCAACCTACATTCGGTGTCGGATGGGGGCGAAACTTTGCACCCATGTCCATCCCATCCCCATAGAAACGTGTGCAAAGTTTCACCCCCATCGCACATCGAATGTGGGATGGGTGCGCCTAAATCGTCGCTTTTTACTTCACAAACGTGGGGATTCCCTATGTAAAAAATGACGATGTGGGCGAACCCCATTCCACATTCATCAGATGGGAGCGAAACTTTGCACGCGTGTCCATCCCATCCCCATAGACACGCGTGCAAAGTTTCACCCCCATCGGACATCGAATGTGGGATGGGGTGCGCCTAAATCGTCGCTTTTTACTTCACAAACGCGGGGATTCCCTATGTAAGAAACCACGATGTGGGCGAACCCCATCCCACAGATGGTGGGGGCAAAACTTTGCACACGTGTCCATCCCATCCCATTCCCATAGACACGCATGCAAAGTTTCACCCCCATCGGACATCGAATGTGGGATGGGGTGCGCCTAAATCGTCGCTTTTTACTTCACAAACGCGGGGGTTCCCTACGTAAAAAGTGACGATTTGGGCGAACCCCATCCCATATTTGGTGTCGGATTGCGGCAAAACTTTGCACGCGTGTCCATCCCATCCTTATAGACATGCGTGCAAAGTTTCACCCCCATCCGACCTCGAATGTGGGATGGGGTGCGCCTAAATCGTCGCTTTTTACTTCACAAACGCGAAGATTCCCTACGTAAAAAACGATGATTTGGACGAACCCCATCCCACATTCACAGTGTCGGATGGGGGCATGTGAGGACATGGGTCGTGCCATGCAGTTAAGTGGGTGTCCTTAGTGTGAAAGGGCCATGGGCCAGCCAGGGGCTATATAAGGACATGGTTGGGTGGTTAATCGCATGGCTCCCATCCAGTATACTCACATTGGTATCAAAGCAAGAATGTCTCTCACGAAGGGTAGGGACTCACGTACGCTAACATCCAGTATACTCACATTGGTATCAAAGCAAGAATGTCTCTCACGAAGGGGAGGGACTCACGTACGCTAACGCTCATGCCATCTTCTCTGCGCATGAGAGGTCGCATAGCTTTTTTCAAGCAATCTAGTGCTTTCTTCTAGCACTGAGTGCCGTGCGGGAAACCCAGCTTGTGACCATGGAGGGAGGAGATGGATGTTCATGGAAACGCTGCAGACTGGCACCAAATAGGAGCGCCATAGTAGTTGCTACGGTTTTCGTTTATGCAGTTCGTCTAGTTAACGACCGCCCAGGCCGGATCGAGCGCTTCTTCCCTCTCGTGTTGCCGCCATCGCTGCTGCTGTTGAGTTTTTTTTAAAGCTTTATTTTTAAACCTTAAAGCTTTTAAGCTTTATTTCTTTCCTTGTTCCCATGCATAACAAGATGAAGTGCAGCAGCACACATGCGCCGTAGCCAAGCTCCATGAGCATAAAGCATGTGTAGCTACGTACACGGCCGTGGGCCAACGGCCTCCAACGCGCATTTTACCTCCATGCGTACAGGTAAAAGTTCTTTTCATACGTTTTGTCTAATTTATCTTGCTTTTTTGTAGCTAAAAGCAAGTTTCACAACAAGGACCAAAAAAGCACACTTGAAAAGCTAAGAGCTTTTTAAGCTTCAATAAAGCATATTACTTTTTCTCAAAGTCCCTATATAAGGGAAGCCAAAAGTCATTATTTTCCACAACCCAAACATGCAAGCAAGGTTGTATATTTCAGCAAGCACAGCGTTGCTTGAGTGCACAAGTGGAAAACTTCACCAAGGGATTTTACGTCGTCTAGCCAGCATAAAAGCAACTAGTTCTACGAGAGGTGTACGTTCCAGCCCCAGCACACAAGCAAATTTGAGCACGCAACTATGGCTAGCACTTGTCAACCATCCCTTGTGTTCACCACGGAGGCACTGGTGATCGATGACATTAATGTACCGTCCGCGCTCGGCAATGATGACACTTATATGGATGATAGTTTAGACGACACACAGTACAAGCATGACCGAGCTTTTACGGCTCTGGAAATGCGTCAAGCGGCACTCAAGAAAAACTTCACTACGATGAACCAGAATATTACAGCACTGACGGACCTTATTCGGGCTTTCATGGACAAGCAGGTTCAAGACACAGCACATGCATGCAACTGTCATGGCAAGGCCAACAGTTACTCCGGTGGTAGCAGAATATACGGCTCTTCACCTGAAGAACGTGACAATTCCGGAGTACAAAGGTGAGGAACGAGACCGCAACAAGGACGCGGTGAACACCTTTTTATTTAAGTGGGGAGATATTCATCGCCTACGAGGTACCCCAGACCATGGCAGGGCTACAAAAACAAGTCTATCACTTAAAGGCAAGGCCTATTAACTGGTGGATGGCTTTTTCACTCATTGCTCGTCCGAAGACATGGAACGAGTTTCAGGAGGTTTTTTTCAAAGAAATCTTGCCAGACAATGAACAGGCAAAGAATTGGAAGGCGTGGGATCATTACAGTATGACTGACATGTCTCTCACACAGTACATCTCTTCGTATAGAGAGATTATTCTCAAGTTGGACAATCTGGACGACTTTCATAAGATGAGAGGTTTTATACGTGGCCTTGATGCAGAATATAGTCTCCACGTGAGGACACAAGACCCCAAGAATTTTGAAGAGGCGGTTAAGCATGCTCAAAATTTTGATGATGATCAAGATAAACAGGGCATGCCATCTATTGCAAAGAGCACTTGGCGGAGTCGTTCTCCACAGCGTTTCAACGAAAATAAGCGAAGAACCTCGCCACATAAGCACGAGGCCAAGATGCCTAAACAAGCACGAGATGCTCGAAGAGGGCCTCTCTCTTATGCCGAATTTGAACGTGCCAAGAAGAATAATTTGTGCTTTGTGTGTATGTCTGATCAACACACAAAGAAAGATTGTCCTTTTTTGCAAGGCAAGCAGGCGAAGACTGCTAAGAGTAAGGATTAGGACATCCTTTATATTCTAGTCATCATGAATATTTTTGGGTCATACATTGTAGATAACCAGTGTGCCTCTTTTATGTAATAGGGAGTTTTCTTTATTTACTAGAAGCAGATTTAATTCAATAAGTATTTTTGTCTCACTATTTGTTTTACAGTTGGGTTACTCATTTTGGTAAACAAGATGATGTGAAGTTGATCGAACAGGGGAAGCAGTTGGCTATTATACCTAACAATGATTGTGAGAATATTTAATGGTATGGGACATTAAATACTCTTATCAGTTGTTGTAATCATTGTTAGCTGTTGGGAATATTTAATGGTATGGGACATTAAATACTCTTAACATCTATCGTAATCCTTGTTGATAATATTTAATGGTATGGGACATTAAATACTCTCAACCCTGGTTACAGTGGTGGAATGGGACACCACGATTTGGGTATAACAGTACACTTCTTTTCATTGGTTTGGAAGGTTAGCAAAAGAGCTAAAATTCACGAGCTAAGAGCTAAACTTCACGAGAAAGTGTTAAAGTTAGAGGTAGTGATTAATCGTAAAAGTATCAAATCGTATACTACCCAGATACATTGTAAGAATCGAACGGCTACAAGAGTTGAGATTCTTGAAGTTTACGAGAAAGTGTGGAGCCAAGTTTTGAAGGGATCCCTCACATTTACATGATGTTGCAAGTGCAGAGTTATCCTCCCCACAGGGCTCTACCCTCTTGTAGGATGAGCTTATAAGGTGGCTACTACTTCACAAGAGGTGAGTAGGAGAGCCAATGGACTGAGACATCAGGCATGCCCACCTTTGTGAAGAAGAGAGTGTCACCTGATAGTCCATACGCTGTTGATCCAGGCATTACTAACGTATGCTCTGGGAAGGCGATAGTTTTCGGCAAGGATTACGTCATGATGTTCTGGCCAGAGTTGCATCATGATGTTCAAGAGTACGTACTAGAGTGCCAACAGAGTTAACAGAAGAAGCTAAAGCACCTTGAGGAAGGTGGCCTGTGGTAAACATTCAAGATTACACAAAGTATGTGAGAACGAATCTTTATGAATGTTATAGTAAGATTACCACTTATGAGTCCGGGAGACTATCTTACCAAGATGTGTCAATTTATTCCCATAGGAAACGACAATTACGACACCGCCGTTATAGACGGTTAGGCGACCGAAACTTGCAAGATTGTTTATAAAACATATTTATAAACTTTATGGTCTATACGTATCGTTCAGGCAGTTAGCAGTCGGGTTATTCTTTTGGCTTGATCACCCAAAATTGATAATAAACAACTAGTAACTGCTGCTAAATGCTATGTAAGCTCAGGAGAGTTGCAAGAAGTACATAGATTAGCATCACTATCTCGTTACTTTAGCAGGAGGAGAAAGAGGTTGTCTTATGGTCTGAGAGCATTCAGATAATTTGAAGACTGGACTAGTGGCTCAGTTGTCACCTAGGTTTTGGTAAACACAAGGGTGTTAGTCAAGTGGATAGAAAGATCTGAAGAAGGTTCCACTTAGGGAGAAAGTCTATGCGCTTAAGAAGTAATTCCCTACCTTTGTTTTCGAGGACGAAAACATTTTTCCAAGGGGGGGGTAATGTGAGGACACGGGTCCTGCCATGCAGTTAAGTGGGCGTCCTTAGTGTGAAAGGGCCATGGGCCAGCCAGGGGCTATATAAGGTCATGGTTGGGTGGTTAATCGCATGGCTCACATCCACTAGTCTCACAGGGTGAAACTTTGCACGCATGTCCATCCCATCCCCACAGACACGCGTGCAAAGTTTCAACCCCATCGAACATCGAATGTGGGATGGGGTGCGCCTAAATTGTCGCTTTTTACTTCAAAAACGCGGGGATTCCCTACGTAAAAAGTGACGATTTGGACGAACCCCATCCCATATTCGGTGTCGGATGGGGGCGAAACTTTGCAGGCATGTCCATCCCATCCCCATGGACACGCGTGCAAAGTCTCACCCCCATCGGACATGGAATGTGGGATGGGGTGCGCCTAAATCATCGCTTTTTACTTCACAAACGCAGGGATTCCCTACGTAAAAAGTGACGATTTGGGCGAACCTCCATCGGACATGGAATGTGGGATGGGGTGCGTCTAAATCATCGCTTTTTACTTCACAAACGCAGGGATTCCCTACGTAAAAAGTGACGATTTGGGCGAACCCCATCCCATATTCGGTGTCGGATGGGGGCGAAACTTTGCACGCATGTCCATCCCATCCCCATAGACTCGCGTGCAAAGTTTCACCCGCATCGGACATCAAATGTGGGATGGGGTGTGCCTAAATCGTCGCTTTTTACTTCACAAACGCGGGGATTCCCTACGTAAAAAACGTCGACTTGGGCGAACCCCATCCCACATTCGGTGTCGGATGGGGGCGAAACTTTGCACGCATGTCGTGCAAAGAACGACGATTTGGGCAAACCCCAACCTACATTCGGTGTCGGATGGGGGCGAAACTTTGCACCCATGTCCATCCCATCCCCATAGAAACGTGTGCAAAGTTTCACCCCCATCGCACATCGAATGTGGGATGGGTGCGCCTAAATCGTCGCTTTTTACTTCACAAACGTGGGGATTCCCTATGTAAAAAATGACGATGTGGGCGAACCCCATTCCATATTCATCAGATGGGAGCGAAACTTTGCACGCGTGTCCATCCCATCCCCATAGACACACGTGCAAAGTTTCACCCCCATCGGACATCGAATGTGGGATGGGGTGCGCCTAAATCGTCGCTTTTTACTTCACAAACGCGGGGATTCCCTATGTAAGAAACCACGATGTGGGCGAACCCCATCCCACATTCGGTGTCAGATGGGGGCGAAACTTTGCACACGTGTCCATCCCATCCCATTCCCATAGACACGCATGCAAAGTTTCACCCCCATCGGACATCGAATGTGGGATGGGGTGCGCCTAAATCGTCGCTTTTTACTTCACAAACGCGGGGGTTCCCTACGTAAAAAGTGACGATTTGGGCGAACCCCATCCCATATTTGGTGTCGGATTGCGGCAAAACTTTGCACGCGTGTCCATCCCATCCTTATAGACATGCGTGCAAAGTTTCACCCCATCCGACCTCGAATGTGGGATGGGGTGCGCCTAAATCGTCGCTTTTTACTTCACAAACGCGAAGATTCCCTACGTAAAAAACGATGAATTGGACGAACCCCATCCCACATTCGGTGTCGAATGGGGACATGTGAGGACACGGGTCGTGCCATGCAATTAAGTGGGCGTCCTTAGTGTGAAAGGGCCATGGGCTAGCCAGGGGCTATATAAGGACATGGTTGGGTGGTTAATCGCATGGCTCACATCCAGTATACTCACATTGGTATCAAAGCAAGAATGTCTCTCATGAAGGGGAGGGACTCACGTACGCTAACATCCAGTATACTCACATTGGTATCAAAGCAAGAATGTCTCTCACGAAGGGGAGGGACTCACGTACGCTAAAGCAAGAATGTCTCTCACGAAGGGGAGGGACTCACGTATGCTAACGCTCATGCCATCTTCTCTGCGCATGAGAGGTCGCATAGCTTTTTTCAAGCACTCTAGTGCTTTCTTCTAGCACTGAGTGCCGTGCGGGAAACCCAGCTTGTGGCCATGGAGGGAGGAGATGGATGTTCATGGAAACGCTGCAGACTGGCACCAAATAGGAGCGCCACAGTAGTTGCTACGGTTTTCGTTTATGCAGTTCGTCTAGTTAACGATCGCCCAGGCCGGATCGAGCGCTTCTTCCCTCTCGTGTTGCCGCCATCGCTGCTGTTGTTGAGTTTTTTTTAAAGCTTTATTTTTAAAGCTTAAAGCTTTTAAGCTTTATTTCTTTCCTTGTTCCCATGCATCACAAGACGAAGTGCAGCAGCACACATGCGCCGTAGCCAAGCTCCATGAGCATAAAGCATGTGTAGCTACGTACACGGCCGTGGGCCAACGGCCTCCAACGCGCATTTTACCTCCATGCGTACAGGTAAAAGTTCTTTTCATACGTTTTGTCTAATTTATCTTGCTTTTTTGTAGCTAAAAGCAAGTTTCACAACAAGGACCAAAAAAGCACACTTGAAAAGCTAAGAGCTTTTTAAGCTTCAATAAAGCATATTGCTTTTTCTCAAAGTCCCTATATAAGGGAAGCCAAAAGTCATTATTTTCCACAACCCAAACATACAAGCAAGGTTGTATATTTTAGCAAGCACAGCGTTGCTTGAGTGCACAAGTGGAAAACTTCACCAAGGGATTTTACGTCGTCTAGCCAGCATAAAAGCAACTAGTTCTACGAGAGGTGTACGTTCCAGCCCCAGCACACAAGCAAATTTGAGCACGCAACTATGGCTAGCACTTGTCAACCATCCCTTGTGTTCACCACGGAGGCACTGGTGATCGATGACATTAATGTACCGTCTGGAGCCACGCTCGACAATGATGACACTTATATGGATGATAGTTTAGACGACACACAGTACAAGCATGACCGAGCTTTTACGGCTCTGGAAATGCGTCAAGCGGCACTCAAGAAAAACTTCACTACGATGAACTAGAATATTACAGCACTGACGGACCTTATTCGGGCTTTCATGGACAAGCAGGTTCAAGACACAGCACATGCATGCAACTGTCATGGCAAGGCCAACAGTTACTCCGGTGGTAGCAGAATATACGGCTCTTCACCTGAAGAACGTGACAATTCCGGAGTACAAAGGTGAGGAATGAGACCGCAACAAGGACGTGGTGAACACCTTTTTATTTAAGTGGGGAGATATTCATCGCCTACGAGGTACCCCAGACCATGGCAGGGCTACAAAAACAAGTCTATCACTTAAAGGCAAGGCCTATTAACTGGTGGATGGCTTTTTCACTCATTGCTCGTCCGAAGACATGGAACGAGTTTCAGGAGGTTTTTTTCAAAGAAATCTTGCCAGACAATGAACAGGCAAAGAATTGGAAGGCGTGGGATCATTACAGTATGACTGACATGTCTCTCACACAGTACATCTCTTCGTATAGAGAGATTATTCTCAAGTTGGACAATCTGGACAACTTTCATAAGATGAGAGGTTTTATACGTGGCCTTGATGCAGAATATAGTCTCCACGTGAGGACACAAGACCCCAAGAATTTTGAAGAGGCGGTTAAGCATGCTCAAAATTTTGATGATGATCAAGGTAAACAGGGCACGCCATCTATTGCAAAGAGCACTTGGCGGAGTCGTTCTCCACAGCGTTTCAACAAAAATAAGCGAAGAACCTCGCCACATAAGCACGAGGCCAAGATGCCTAAACAAGCACGAGATGCTCGAAGAGGGCCTCTCTCTTATGCCGAATTTGAACGTGCCAAGAAGAATAATTTGTGCTTTGTGTGTATGTCTGATCAACACACAAAGAAAGATTGTCCTTTTTTGCAAGGCAAGCAGGCGAAGACTGCTAAGAGTAAGGATTAGGACATCCTTTATATTCTAGTCATCATGAATATTTTTGGGTCATACATTGTAGATAGCCAGTGTGCCTCTTTTATGTAATAGGGAGTTTTCTTTATTTACTAGAAGCAGATTTAATTCAATAAGTATTTTTGTCTCACTATTTGTTTTACAGTTGGGTTACTCATTTTGGTAAACAAGATGATGTGAAGTTGATCGAACAGGGGAAGCAGTTGGCTATTATACCTAACAATGATTGTGAGAATATTTAATGGTATGGGACATTAAATACTCGTATCAGTTGTTGTAATCATTGTTAGCTGTTGGGAATATTTAATGGTATGGGACATTAAATACTCTTAACATCTATCGTAATCCTTGTTGATAATATTTAATGGTATGGGACATTAAATACTCTCAACCCTGGTTACAGTGGTGGAATGGGACACCACGATTTGGGTATAACAGTACACTTCTTTTCATTGGTTTGGAAGGTTAGCAAAAGAGCTAAAATTCACGAGCTAAGAGCTAAACTTCACGAGAAAGTGTTAAAGTTAGAGGTAGTGATTAATCGTAAAAGTATCAAATCGTATACTACCCAGATACATTGTAAGAATCGAACTGCTACAAGAGTTGAGATTCTTGAAGTTTACGAGAAAGTGTGGAGCCAAGTTTTGAAGGGATCCCTCACATTTACATGATGTTGCAAGTGCAGAGTTATCCTCCCCACAGGGCTCTACCCTCTTGTAGGATGAGCTTATAAGGTGGCTACTACTTCACAAGAGGTGAGTAGGAGAGCCAATGGACTGAGACATCAGGCATGCCCACCTTTGTGAAGAAGAGAGTGTCACCTGATAGTCCATACGCTGTTGATCCAGGCATTACTAACGTATGCTCTGGGAAGGCGATAGTTTTCGGCAAGGATTACGTCATGATGTTCTGGCCAGAGTTGCATCATGATGTTCAAGAGTACGTACTAGAGTGCCAACAGAGTTAACAGAAGAAGCTAAAGCACCTTGAGGAAGGTGGCCTGTGGTAAACATTCAAGATTACACAAAGTATGTGAGAACGAATCTTTATGAATGTTATAGTAAGATTACCACTTATGAGTCCGGGAGACTATCTTACCAAGATGTGTCAATTTATTCCCATAGGAAACGACAATTACGACACCGCTGTTATAGACGGTTAGGCGACCGAAACTTGCAAGATTGTTTATAAAACATATTTATAAACTTTATGGTCTATACGTATCGTTCAGGCAGTTAGCAGTCGGGTTATTCTTTTGGCTTGATCACCCAAAATTGATAATAAACAACTAGTAACTGCTGCTAAATGCTATGTAAGCTCAGGAGAGTTGCAAGAAGTACATAGATTAGCATCACTATCTCGTTACTTTAGTAGGAGGAGAAAGAGGTTGTCTTATGGTCTGAGAGCATTCAGATAATTTGAAGACTGGACTAGTGGCTCAGTTGTCACCTAGGTTTTGGTAAACACAAGGGTGTTAGTCAAGTGGATAGAAAGATCTGAAGAAGGTTCCACTTAGGGAGAAAGTCTATGCGCTTAAGAAGCAATTCCCTACCTTTGTTTTCGAGGACGAAAACATTTTTCCAAGGGGGGGTAATGTGAGGACACGGGTCCTGCCATGCAGTTAAGTGGGCGTCCTTAGTGTGAAAGGGCCATGGGCCAGCCAGGGGCTATATAAGGTCATGGTTGGGTGGTTAATCGCATGGCTCACATCCACTAGTCTCACAGGGTGAAACTTTGCACGCATGTCCATCCCATCCCCACAGACACGCGTGCAAAGTTTCAACCCCATCGAACATCGAATGTGGGATGGGGTGCGCCTAAATTGTCGCTTTTTACTTCAAAAACGCGGGGATTCCCTACGTAAAAAGTGACGATTTGGACGAACCCCATCCCATATTCGGTGTCGGATGGGGGCGAAACTTTGCAGGCATGTCCATCCCATCCCCATGGACACGCGTGCAAAGTCTCACCCCCATCGGACATGGAATGTGGGATGGGGTGCGCCTAAATCATCGCTTTTTACTTCACAAACGCAGGGATTCCCTACGTAAAAAGTGACGATTTGGGCGAACCTCCATCGGACATGGAATGTGGGATGGGGTGCGCCTAAATCATCGCTTTTTACTTCACAAACGCAGGGATTCCCTACGTAAAAAGTGACGATTTGGGCGAACCCCATCCCATATTCGGTGTCGGATGGGGGCGAAACTTTGCACGCATGTCCATCCCATCCCCATAGACTCGCGTGCAAAGTTTCACCCGCATCGGACATCAAATGTGGGATGGGGTGTGCCTAAATCGTCGCTTTTTACTTCACAAACGCGGGGATTCCCTACGTAAAAAACGTCGACTTGGGCGAACCCCATCCCACATTCGGTGTCGGATGGGGGCGAAACTTTGCACGCATGTCGTGCAAAGAACGACGATTTGGGCAAACCCCAACCTACATTCGGTGTCGGATGGGGGCGAAACTTTGCACCCATGTCCATCCCATCCCCATAGAAACGTGTGCAAAGTTTCACCCCCATCGCACATCGAATGTGGGATGGGTGCGCCTAAATCGTCGCTTTTTACTTCACAAACGTGGGGATTCCCTATGTAAAAAATGACGATGTGGGCGAACCCCATTCCACATTCATTAGATGGGAGCGAAACTTTGCACGCGTGTCCATCCCATCCCCATAGACACACGTGCAAAGTTTCACCCCCATCATCGGACATCGAATGTGGGATGGGGTACGCCTAAATCGTCGCTTTTTACTTCACAAACGCGGGGATTCCCTATGTAAGAAACCACGATGTGGGCGAACCCCATCCCACATTCGGTGTCAGATGGGGGCGAAACTTTGCACACGTGTCCATCCCATCCCATTCCCATAGACACGCATGCAAAGTTTCACCCCCATCGGACATCGAATGTGGGATGGGGTGCGCCTAAATCGTCGCTTTTTACTTCACAAACGCGGGGGTTCCCTACGTAAAAAGTGACGATTTGGGCGAACCCCATCCCATATTTGGTGTCGGATTGCGGCAAAACTTTGCACGCGTGTCCATCCCATCCTTATAGACATGCGTGCAAAGTTTCACCCCATCCGACCTCGAATGTGGGATGGGGTGCGCCTAAATCGTCGCTTTTTACTTCACAAACGCGAAGATTCCCTACGTAAAAAACGATGAATTGGACGAACCCCATCCCACATTCGGTGTCGAATGGGGACATGTGAGGACACGGGTCGTGCCATGCAATTAAGTGGGCGTCCTTAGTGTGAAAGGGCCATGGGCTAGCCAGGGGCTATATAAGGACATGGTTGGGTGGTTAATCGCATGGCTCACATCCAGTATACTCACATTGGTATCAAAGCAAGAATGTCTCTCACGAAGGGGAGGGACTCACGTACGCTAACATCCAGTATACTCACATTGGTATCAAAACAAGAATGTCTCTCACGAAGGGGAGGGACTCACGTACGCTAAAGCAAGAATGTCTCTCACGAAGGGGAGGGATTCACGTATGCTAACGCTCATGCCATCTTCTCTGCGCATGAGAGGTCGCATAGCTTTTTTCAAGCACTCTAGTGCTTTCTTCTAGCACTGAGTGCCGTGCGGGAAACCCAGCTTGTGGCCATGGAGGGAGGAGATGGATGTTCATGGAAACGCTGCAGACTGGCACCAAATAGGAGCGCCACAGTAGTTGCTACGGTTTTCGTTTATGCAGTTCGTCTAGTTAACGATCGCCCAGGCCGGATCGAGCGCTTCTTCCCTCTCGTGTTGCCGCCATCGCTGCTGTTGTTGAGTTTTTTTTAAAGCTTTATTTTTAAAGCTTAAAGCTTTTAAGCTTTATTTCTTTCCTTGTTCCCATGCATCACAAGACGAAGTGCAGCAGCACACATGCGCCGTAGCCAAGCTCCATGAGCATAAAGCATGTGTAGCTACGTACACGGCCGTGGGCCAACGGCCTCCAACGCGCATTTTACCTCCATGCGTACAGGTAAAAGTTCTTTTCATACGTTTTGTCTAATTTATCTTGCTTTTTTGTAGCTAAAAGCAAGTTTCACAACAAGGACCAAAAAAGCACACTTGAAAAGCTAAGAGCTTTTTAAGCTTCAATAAAGCATATTGCTTTTTCTCAAAGTCCCTATATAAGGGAAGCCAAAAGTCATTATTTTCCACAACCCAAACATACAAGCAAGGTTGTATATTTCAGCAAGCACAGCGTTGCTTGAGTGCACAAGTGGAAAACTTCACCAAGGGATTTTACGTCGTCTAGCCAGCATAAAAGCAACTAGTTCTACGAGAGGTGTATGTTCCAGCCCCAGCACACAAGCAAATTTGAGCACGCAACTATGGCTAGCACTTGTCAACCATCCCTTGTGTTCACCACGGAGCCACTGGTGATCGATGACATTAATGTACCGTCTGGAGCCGCGCTCGACAATGATGACACTTATATGGATGATAGTTTAGACGACACACAGTACAAGCATGACCGAGCTTTTACGGCTCTGGAAATGCGTCAAGCGGCACTCAAGAAAAACTTCACTACGATGAACTAGAATATTACAGCACTGACGGACCTTATTCGGGCTTTCATGGACAAGCAGGTTCAAGACACAGCACATGCATGCAACTGTCATGGCAAGGCCAACAGTTACTCCGGTGGTAGCAGAATATACGGCTCTTCACCTGAAGAACGTGACAATTCCGGAGTACAAAGGTGAGGAATGAGACCGCAACAAGGACGTGGTGAACACCTTTTTATTTAAGTGGGGAGATATTCATCGCCTACGAGGTACCCCAGACCATGGCAGGGCTACAAAAACAAGTCTATCACTTAAAGGCAAGGCCTATTAACTGGTGGATGGCTTTTTCACTCATTGCTCGTCCGAAGACATGGAACGAGTTTCAGGAGGTTTTTTTCAAAGAAATCTTGCCAGACAATGAACAGGCAAAGAATTGGAAGGCGTGGGATCATTACAGTATGACTGACATGTCTCTCACACAGTACATCTCTTCGTATAGAGAGATTATTCTCAAGTTGGACAATCTGGACAACTTTCATAAGATGAGAGGTTTTATACGTGGCCTTGATGCAGAATATAGTCTCCACGTGAGGACACAAGACCCCAAGAATTTTGAAGAGGCGGTTAAGCATGCTCAAAATTTTGATGATGATCAAGGTAAACAGGGCACGCCATCTATTGCAAAGAGCACTTGGCGGAGTCGTTCTCCACAGCGTTTCAACAAAAATAAGCGAAGAACCTCGCCACATAAGCACGAGGCCAAGATGCCTAAACAAGCACGAGATGCTCGAAGAGGGCCTCTCTCTTATGCCGAATTTGAACGTGCCAAGAAGAATAATTTGTGCTTTGTGTGTATGTTTGATCAACACACAAAGAAAGATTGTCCTTTTTTGCAAGGCAAGCAGGCGAAGACTGCTAAGAGTAAGGATTAGGACATCCTTTATATTCTAGTCATCATGAATATTTTTGGGTCATACATTGTAGATAGCCAGTGTGCCTCTTTCATGTAATAGGGAGTTTTCTTTATTTACTAGAAGCAGATTTAATTCAATAAGTATTTTTGTCTCACTATTTGTTTTACAGTTGGGTTACTCATTTTGGTAAACAAGATGATGTGAAGTTGATCGAACAGGGGAAGCAGTTGGCTATTATACCTAACAATGATTGTGAGAATATTTAATGGTATGGGACATTAAATACTCGTATCAGTTGTTGTAATCATTGTTAGCTGTTGGGAATATTTAATGGTATGGGACATTAAATACTCTTAACATCTATCGTAATCCTTGTTGATAATATTTAATGGTATGGGACATTAAATACTCTCAACCCTGGTTACAGTGGTGGAATGGGACACCACGATTTGGGTATAACAGTACACTTCTTTTCATTGGTTTGGAAGGTTAGCAAAAGAGCTAAAATTCACGAGCTAAGAGCTAAACTTCACGAGAAAGTGTTAAAGTTAGAGGTAGTGATTAATCGTAAAAGTATCAAATCGTATACTACCCAGATACATTGTAAGAATCGAACGGCTACAAGAGTTGAGATTCTTGAAGTTTACGAGAAAGTGTGGAGCCAAGTTTTGAAGGGATCCCTCACATTTACATGATGTTGCAAGTGCAGAGTTATCCTCCCCACAGGGCTCTACCCTCTTGTAGGATGAGCTTATAAGGTGGCTACTACTTCACAAGAGGTGAGTAGGAGAGCCAATGGACTGAGACATCAGGCATGCCCACCTTTGTGAAGAAGAGAGTGTCACCTGATAGTCCATACGCTGTTGATCCAGGCATTACTAACGTATGCTCTGGGAAGGCGATAGTTTTCGGCAAGGATTACGTCATGATGTTCTGGCCAGAGTTGCATCATGATGTTCAAGAGTACGTACTAGAGTGCCAACAGAGTTAACAGAAGAAGCTAAAGCACCTTGAGGAAGGTGGCCTGTGGTAAACATTCAAGATTACACAAAGTATGTGAGAACGAATCTTTATGAATGTTATAGTAAGATTACCACTTATGAGTCCGGGAGACTATCTTACCAAGATGTGTCAATTTATTCCCATAGGAAACGACAATTACGACACCGCCGTTATAGACGGTTAGGCGACCGAAACTTGCAAGATTGTTTATAAAACATATTTATAAACTTTATGGTCTATACGTATCGTTCAGGCAGTTAGCAGTCGGGTTATTCTTTTGGCTTGATCACCCAAAATTGATAATAAACAACTAGTAACTGCTGCTAAATGCTATGTAAGCTCAGGAGAGTTGCAAGAAGTACATAGATTAGCATCACTATCTCGTTACTTTAGCAGGAGGAGAAAGAGGTTGTCTTATGGTCTGAGAGCATTCAGATAATTTGAAGACTGGACTAGTGGCTCAGTTGTCACCTAGGTTTTGGTAAACACAAGGGTGTTAGTCAAGTGGATAGAAAGATCTGAAGAAGGTTCCACTTAGGGAGAAAGTCTATGCGCTTAAGAAGTAATTCCCTACCTTTGTTTTCGAGGACGAAAACATTTTTCCAAGGGGGGGTAATGTGAGGACACGGGTCCTGCCATGCAGTTAAGTGGGCGTCCTTAGTGTGAAAGGGCCATGGGCCAGCCAGGGGCTATATAAGGTCATGGTTGGGTGGTTAATCGCATGGCTCACATCCACTAGTCTCACAGGGTGAAACTTTGCACGCATGTCCATCCCATCCCCACAGACACGCGTGCAAAGTTTCAACCCCATCGAACATCGAATGTGGGATGGGGTGCGCCTAAATTGTCGCTTTTTACTTCAAAAACGCGGGGATTCCCTACGTAAAAAGTGACGATTTGGACGAACCCCATCCCATATTCGGTGTCGGATGGGGGCGAAACTTTGCAGGCATGTCCATCCCATCCCCATGGACACGCGTGCAAAGTCTCACCCCCATCAGACATGGAATGTGGGATGGGGTGCGCCTAAATCATCGCTTTTTACTTCACAAACGCAGGGATTCCCTACGTAAAAAGTGACGATTTGGGCGAACCTCCATCGGACATGGAATGTGGGATGGGGTGCGCCTAAATCATCGCTTTTTACTTCACAAACGCAGGGATTCCCTACGTAAAAAGTGACGATTTGGGCGAACCCCATCCCATATTCGGTGTCGGATGGGGGCGAAACTTTGCACGCATGTCCATCCCATCCCCATAGACTCGCGTGCAAAGTTTCACCCGCATCGGACATCAAATGTGGGATGGGGTGTGCCTAAATCGTCGCTTTTTACTTCACAAACGCGGGGATTCCCTACGTAAAAAACGTCGACTTGGGCGAACCCCATCCCACATTCGGTGTCGGATGGGGGCGAAACTTTGCACGCATGTCGTGCAAAGAACGACGATTTGGGCAAACCCCAACCTACATTCGGTGTCGGATGGGGGCGAAACTTTGCACCCATGTCCATCCCATCCCCATAGAAACGTGTGCAAAGTTTCACCCCCATCGCACATCGAATGTGGGATGGGTGCGCCTAAATCGTCGCTTTTTACTTCACAAACGTGGGGATTCCCTATGTAAAAAATGACGATGTGGGCGAACCCCATTCCACATTCATTAGATGGGAGCGAAACTTTGCACGCGTGTCCATCCCATCCCCATAGACACACGTGCAAAGTTTCACCCCCATCATCGGACATCGAATGTGGGATGGGGTACGCCTAAATCGTCGCTTTTTACTTCACAAACGCGGGGATTCCCTATGTAAGAAACCACGATGTGGGCGAACCCCATCCCACATTCGGTGTCAGATGGGGGCGAAACTTTGCACACGTGTCCATCCCATCCCATTCCCATAGACACGCATGCAAAGTTTCACCCCCATCGGACATCGAATGTGGGATGGGGTGCGCCTAAATCGTCGCTTTTTACTTCACAAACGCGGGGGTTCCCTACGTAAAAAGTGACGATTTGGGCGAACCCCATCCCATATTTGGTGTCGGATTGCGGCAAAACTTTGCACGCGTGTCCATCCCATCCTTATAGACATGCGTGCAAAGTTTCACCCCATCCGACCTCGAATGTGGGATGGGGTGCGCCTAAATCGTCGCTTTTTACTTCACAAACGCGAAGATTCCCTACGTAAAAAACGATGAATTGGACGAACCCCATCCCACATTCGGTGTCGAATGGGGACATGTGAGGACACGGGTCGTGCCATGCAATTAAGTGGGCGTCCTTAGTGTGAAAGGGCCATGGGCTAGCCAGGGGCTATATAAGGACATGGTTGGGTGGTTAATCGCATGGCTCACATCCAGTATACTCACATTGGTATCAAAGCAAGAATGTCTCTCACGAAGGGGAGGGACTCACGTACGCTAACATCCAGTATACTCACATTGGTATCAAAACAAGAATGTCTCTCACGAAGGGGAGGGACTCACGTACGCTAAAGCAAGAATGTCTCTCACGAAGGGGAGGGACTCACGTATGCTAACGCTCATGCCATCTTCTCTGCGCATGAGAGGTCGCATAGCTTTTTTCAAGCACTCTAGTGCTTTCTTCTAGCACTGAGTGCCGTGCGGGAAACCCAGCTTGTGGCCATGGAGGGAGGAGATGGATGTTCATGGAAACGCTGCAGACTGGCACCAAATAGGAGCGCCACAGTAGTTGCTACGGTTTTCGTTTATGCAGTTCGTCTAGTTAACGATCGCCCAGGCCGGATCGAGCGCTTCTTCCCTCTCGTGTTGCCGCCATCGCTGCTGTTGTTGAGTTTTTTTTAAAGCTTTATTTTTAAAGCTTAAAGCTTTTAAGCTTTATTTCTTTCCTTGTTCCCATGCATCACAAGACGAAGTGCAGCAGCACACATGCGCCGTAGCCAAGCTCCATGAGCATAAAGCATGTGTAGCTACGTACACGGCCGTGGGCCAACGGCCTCCAACGCGCATTTTACCTCCATGCGTACAGGTAAAAGTTCTTTTCATACGTTTTGTCTAATTTATCTTGCTTTTTTGTAGCTAAAAGCAAGTTTCACAACAAGGACCAAAAAAGCACACTTGAAAAGCTAAGAGCTTTTTAAGCTTCAATAAAGCATATTGCTTTTTCTCAAAGTCCCTATATAAGGGAAGCCAAAAGTCATTATTTTCCACAACCCAAACATACAAGCAAGGTTGTATATTTCAGCAAGCACAGCGTTGCTTGAGTGCACAAGTGGAAAACTTCACCAAGGGATTTTACGTCGTCTAGCCAGCATAAAAGCAACTAGTTCTACGAGAGGTGTACGTTCCAGCCCCAGCACACAAGCAAATTTGAGCACGCAACTATGGCTAGCACTTGTCAACCATCCCTTGTGTTCACCACGGAGGCACTGGTGATCGATGACATTAATGTACCGTCTGGAGCCGCGCTCGACAATGATGACACTTATATGGATGATAGTTTAGACGACACACAGTACAAGCATGACCGAGCTTTTACGGCTCTGGAAATGCGTCAAGCGGCACTCAAGAAAAACTTCACTACGATGAACTAGAATATTACAGCACTGACGGACCTTATTCGGGCTTTCATGGACAAGCAGGTTCAAGACACAGCACATGCATGCAACTGTCATGGCAAGGCCAACAGTTACTCCGGTGGTAGCAGAATATACGGCTCTTCACCTGAAGAACGTGACAATTCCGGAGTACAAAGGTGAGGAATGAGACCGCAACAAGGACGTGGTGAACACCTTTTTATTTAAGTGGGGAGATATTCATCGCCTACGAGGTACCCCAGACCATGGCAGGGCTACAAAAACAAGTCTATCACTTAAAGGCAAGGCCTATTAACTGGTGGATGGCTTTTTCACTCATTGCTCGTCCGAAGACATGGAACGAGTTTCAGGAGGTTTTTTTCAAAGAAATCTTGCCAGACAATGAACAGGCAAAGAATTGGAAGGCGTGGGATCATTACAGTATATAACTGACATGTCTCTCACACAGTACATCTCTTCGTATAGAGAGATTATTCTCAAGTTGGACAATCTGGACAACTTTCATAAGATGAGAGGTTTTATACGTGGCCTTGATGCAGAATATAGTCTCCACGTGAGGACACAAGACCCCAAGAATTTTGAAGAGGCGGTTAAGCATGCTCAAAATTTTGATGATGATCAAGGTAAACAGGGCACGCCATCTATTGCAAAGAGCACTTGGCGGAGTTGTTCTCCACAGCGTTTCAACAAAAATAAGCGAAGAACCTCGCCACATAAGCACGAGGCCAAGATGCCTAAACAAGCACGAGATGCTCGAAGAGGGCCTCTCTCTTATGCCGAATTTGAACGTGCCAAGAAGAATAATTTGTGCTTTGTGTGTATGTCTGATCAACACACAAAGAAAGATTGTCCTTTTTTGCAAGGCAAGCAGGCGAAGACTGCTAAGAGTAAGGATTAGGACATCCTTTATATTCTAGTCATCATGAATATTTTTGGGTCATACATTGTAGATAGCCAGTGTGCCTCTTTTATGTAATAGGGAGTTTTCTTTATTTACTAGAAGTAGATTTAATTCAATAAGTATTTTTGTCTCACTATTTGTTTTACAGTTGGGTTACTCATTTTGGTAAACAAGATGATGTGAAGTTGATCGAACAGGGGAAGCAGTTGGCTATTATACCTAACAATGATTGTGAGAATATTTAATGGTATGGGACATTAAATACTCGTATCAGTTGTTGTAATCATTGTTAGCTGTTGGGAATATTTAATGGTATGGGACATTAAATACTCTTAACATCTATCGTAATCCTTGTTGATAATATTTAATGGTATGGGACATTAAATACTCTCAACCCTGGTTACAGTGGTGGAATGGGACACCACGATTTGGGTATAACAGTACACTTCTTTTCATTGGTTTGGAAGGTTAGCAAAAGAGCTAAAATTCACGAGCTAAGAGCTAAACTTCACGAGAAAGTGTTAAAGTTAGAGGTAGTGATTAATCGTAAAAGTATCAAATCGTATACTACCCAGATACATTGTAAGAATCGAACGGTTACAAGAGTTGAGATTCTTGAAGTTTACGAGAAAGTGTGGAGCCAAGTTTTGAAGGGATCCCTCACATTTACATGATGTTGCAAGTGCAGAGTTATCCTCCCCACAGGGCTCTACCCTCTTGTAGGATGAGCTTATAAGGTGGCTACTACTTCACAAGAGGTGAGTAGGAGAGCCAATGGACTGAGACATCAGGCATGCCCACCTTTGTGAAGAAGAGAGTGTCACCTGATAGTCCATACGCTGTTGATCCAGGCATTACTAACGTATGCTCTGGGAAGGCGATAGTTTTCGGCAAGGATTACGTCATGATGTTCTGGCCAGAGTTGCATCATGATGTTCAAGAGTACGTACTAGAGTGCCAACAGAGTTAACAGAAGAAGCTAAAGCACCTTGAGGAAGGTGGCCTGTGGTAAACATTCAAGATTACACAAAGTATGTGAGAACGAATCTTTATGAATGTTATAGTAAGATTACCACTTATGAGTCCGGGAGACTATCTTACCAAGATGTGTCAATTTATTCCCATAGGAAACGACAATTACGACACCGCCGTTATAGACGGTTAGGCGACCGAAACTTGCAAGATTGTTTATAAAACATATTTATAAACTTTATGGTCTATACGTATCGTTCAGGCAGTTAGCAGTCGGGTTATTCTTTTGGCTTGATCACCCAAAATTGATAATAAACAACTAGTAACTGCTGCTAAATGCTATGTAAGCTCAGGAGAGTTGCAAGAAGTACATAGATTAGCATCACTATCTCGTTACTTTAGCAGGAGGAGAAAGAGGTTGTCTTATGGTCTGAGAGCATTCAGATAATTTGAAGACTGGACTAGTGGCTCAGTTGTCACCTAGGTTTTGGTAAACACAAGGGTGTTAGTCAAGTGGATAGAAAGATCTGAAGAAGGTTCCACTTAGGGAGAAAGTCTATGCGCTTAAGAAGCAATTCCCTACCTTTGTTTTCGAGGACGAAAACATTTTTCCAAGGGGGGGTAATGTGAGGACACGGGTCCTGCCATGCAGTTAAGTGGGCGTCCTTAGTGTGAAAGGGCCATGGGCCAGCCAGGGGCTATATAAGGTCATGGTTGGGTGGTTAATCGCATGGCTCACATCCACTAGTCTCACAGGGTGAAACTTTGCACGCATGTCCATCCCATCCCCACAGACACGCGTGCAAAGTTTCAACCCCATCGAACATCGAATGTGGGATGGGGTGCGCCTAAATTGTCGCTTTTTACTTCAAAAACGCGGGGATTCCCTACGTAAAAAGTGACGATTTGGACGAACCCCATCCCATATTCGGTGTCGGATGGGGGCGAAACTTTGCAGGCATGTCCATCCCATCCCCATGGACACGCGTGCAAAGTCTCACCCCCATCGGACATGGAATGTGGGATGGGGTGCGCCTAAATCATCGCTTTTTACTTCACAAACGCAGGGATTCCCTACGTAAAAAGTGACGATTTGGGCGAACCTCCATCGGACATGGAATGTGGGATGGGGTGCGCCTAAATCATCGCTTTTTACTTCACAAACGCAGGGATTCCCTACGTAAAAAGTGACGATTTGGGCGAACCCCATCCCATATTCAGTGTCGGATGGGGGCGAAACTTTGCACGCATGTCCATCCCATCCCCATAGACTCGCGTGCAAAGTTTCACCCGCATCGGACATCAAATGTGGGATGGGGTGTGCCTAAATCGTCGCTTTTTACTTCACAAACGCGGGGATTCCCTACGTAAAAAACGTCGACTTGGGCGAACCCCATCCCACATTCGGTGTCGGATGGGGGCGAAACTTTGCACGCATGTCGTGCAAAGAACGACGATTTGGGCAAACCCCAACCTACATTCGGTGTCGGATGGGGGCGAAACTTTGCACCCATGTCCATCCCATCCCCATAGAAACGTGTGCAAAGTTTCACCCCCATCGCACATCGAATGTGGGATGGGTGCGCCTAAATCGTCGCTTTTTACTTCACAAACGTGGGGATTCCCTATGTAAAAAATGACGATGTGGGCGAACCCCATTCCACATTCATCAGATGGGAGCGAAACTTTGCACGCGTGTCCATCCCATCCCCATAGACACGCGTGCAAAGTTTCACCCCCATCGGACATCGAATGTGGGATGGGGTGCGCCTAAATCGTCGCTTTTTACTTCACAAACGCGGGGATTCCCTATGTAAGAAACCACGATGTGGGCGAACCCCATCCCACAGATGGGGGCGAAACTTTGCACACGTGTCCATCCCATCCCATTCCCATAGACACGCATGCAAAGTTTCACCCCCATCGGACATCAAATGTGGGATGGGGTGTGCCTAATTGGTCGCTTTTTACTTCACAAACGCGGGGGTTCCCTACGTAAAAAGTGACGATTTGGGCGAACCCCATCCCATATTTGGTGTCGGATTGCGACAAGACTTTGCACGCGTGTCCATCCCATCCTTATAGACATGCGTGCAAAGTTTCACCCCCATCCGACCTCGAATGTGGGATGGGGTGCGCCTAAATCGTCGCTTTTTACTTCACAAACGCGAAGATTCCCTACGTAAAAAACGATGATTTGGACGAACCCCATCCCACATTCGGTGTCGAATGGGGACATGTGAGGACACGGGTCGTGCCATGCAGTTAAGTGGGCGTCCTTAGTGTGAAAGGGCCATGGGCTAGCCAGGGGCTATATAAGGACATGGTTGGGTGGTTAATCGCATGGCTCACATCCAGTATACTCACATTAGTATCAAAGCAAGAATGTCTCTCACGAAGGGGAGGGACTCACGTACGCTAACATCCAGTATACTCACATTGGTATCAAAGCAAGAATGTCTCTCACGAAGGGTAGGGACTCACGTACGCTAAAGCAAGAATGTCTCTCACAAAGGGGAGGGACTCACGTATGCTAACGCTCATGCCATCTTCTCTGCGCATGAGAGGTCGCATAGCTTTTTTCAAGCACTCTAGTGCTTTCTTCTAGCACTGAGTGCCGTGCGGGAAACCCAGCTTGTGGCCATGGAGGGAGGAGATGGATGTTCATGGAAACGCTGCAGACTGGCACCAAATAGGAGCGCCACAGTAGTTGCTACGGTTTTCGTTTATGCAGTTCGTCTAGTTAACGATCGCCCAGGCCGGATCGAGCGCTTCTTCCCTCTCGTGTTGCCGCCCTCGCTGCTGTTGTTAAGTTTTTTTTAAAGCTTTATTTTTAAAGCTTAAAGCTTTTAAGCTTTATTTCTTTCCTTGTTCCCATGCATCACAAGACGAAGTGCAGCAGCACACATGCGCCGTAGCCAAGCTCCATGAGCATAAAGCATGTGTAGCTACGTACACGGCCGTGGGCCAACGGCCTCCAACGCGCATTTTACCTCCATGCGTACAGGTAAAAGTTCTTTTCATACGTTTTGTCTAATTTATCTTGCTTTTTTGTAGCTAAAAGCAAGTTTCACAACAAGGACCAAAAAAGCACACTTGAAAAGCTAAGAGCTTTTTAAGCTTCAATAAAGCATATTGCTTTTTCTCAAAGTCCCTATATAAGGGAAGCCAAAAGTCATTATTTTCCACAACCCAAACATACAAGCAAGGTTGTATATTTCAGCAAGCACAGCGTTGCTTGAGTGCACAAGTGGAAAACTTCACCAAGGGATTTTACGTCGTCTAGCCAGCATAAAAGCAACTAGTTCTACGAGAGGTGTACGTTCCAGCCCCAGCACACAAGCAAATTTGAGCACGCAACTATGGCTAGCACTTGTCAACCATCCCTTGTGTTCACCACGGAGGCACTGGTGATCGATGACATTAATGTACCGTCTGGAGCCGCGCTCGACAATGATGACACTTATATGGATGATAGTTTAGACGACACACAGTACAAGCATGACCGAGCTTTTACGGCTCTGGAAATGCGTCAAGCGGCACTCAAGAAAAACTTCACTACGATGAACTAGAATATTACAGCACTGACGGACCTTATTCGGGCTTTCATGGACAAGCAGGTTCAAGACACAGCACATGCATGCAACTGTCATGGCAAGGCCAACAGTTACTCCGGTGGTAGCAGAATATACGGCTCTTCACCTGAAGAACGTGACAATTCCGGAGTACAAAGGTGAGGAATGAGACCGCAACAAGGACGTGGTGAACACCTTTTTATTTAAGTGGGGAGATATTCATCGCCTACGAGGTACCCCAGACCATGGCAGGGCTACAAAAACAAGTCTATCACTTAAAGGCAAGGCCTATTAACTGGTGGATGGCTTTTTCACTCATTGCTCGTCCGAAGACATGGAACGAGTTTCAGGAGGTTTTTTTCAAAGAAATCTTGCCAGACAATGAACAGGCAAAGAATTGGAAGGCGTGGGATCATTACAGTATGACTGACATGTCTCTCACACAGTACATCTCTTCGTATAGAGAGATTATTCTCAAGTTGGACAATCTGGACCACTTTCATAAGATGAGAGGTTTTATACGTGGCCTTGATGCAGAATATAGTCTCCACGTGAGGACACAAGACCCCAAGAATTTTGAAGAGGCGGTTAAGCATGCTCAAAATTTTGATGATGATCAAGGTAAACAGGGCACGCCATCTATTGCAAAGAGCACTTGGCGGAGTCGTTCTCCACAGCGTTTCAACAAAAATAAGCGAAGAACCTCGCCACATAAGCACGAGGCCAAGATGCCTAAACAAGCACGAGATGCTCGAAGAGGGCCTCTCTCTTATGCCGAATTTGAACGTGCCAAGAAGAATAATTTGTGCTTTGTGTGTATGTCTGATCAACACACAAAGAAAGATTGTCCTTTTTTGCAAGGCAAGCAGGCGAAGACTGCTAAGAGTAAGGATTAGGACATCCTTTATATTCTAGTCATCATGAATATTTTTGGGTCATACATTGTAGATAGCCAGTGTGCCTCTTTTATGTAATAGGGAGTTTTCTTTATTTACTAGAAGCAGATTTAATTCAATAAGTATTTTTGTCTCACTATTTGTTTTACAGTTGGGTTACTCATTTTGGTAAACAAGATGATGTGAAGTTGATCGAACAGGGGAAGCAGTTGGCTATTATACCTAACAATGATTGTGAGAATATTTAATGGTATGGGACATTAAATACTCGTATCAGTTGTTGTAATCATTGTTAGCTGTTGGGAATATTTAATGGTATGGGACATTAAATACTCTTAACATCTATCGTAATCCTTGTTGATAATATTTAATGGTATGGGACATTAAATACTCTCAACCCTGGTTACAGTGGTGGAATGGGACACCACGATTTGGGTATAACAGTACACTTCTTTTCATTGGTTTGGAAGGTTAGCAAAAGAGCTAAAATTCACGAGCTAAGAGCTAAACTTCACGAGAAAGTGTTAAAGTTAGAGGTAGTGATTAATCGTAAAAGTATCAAATCGTATACTACCCAGATACATTGTAAGAATCGAACGGCTACAAGAGTTGAGATTCTTGAAGTTTACGAGAAAGTGTGGAGCCAAGTTTTGAAGGGATCCCTCACATTTACATGATGTTGCAAGTGCAGAGTTATCCTCCCCACAGGGCTCTACCCTCTTGTAGGATGAGCTTATAAGGTGGCTACTACTTCACAAGAGGTGAGTAGGAGAGCCAATGGACTGAGACATCAAGCATGCCCACCTTTGTGAAGAAGAGAGTGTCACCTGATAGTCCATACGCTGTTGATCCAGGCATTACTAACGTATGCTCTGGGAAGGCGATAGTTTTCGGCAAGGATTACGTCATGATGTTCTGGCCAGAGTTGCATCATGATGTTCAAGAGTACGTACTAGAGTGCCAACAGAGTTAACAGAAGAAGCTAAAGCACCTTGAGGAAGGTGGCCTGTGGTAAACATTCAAGATTACACAAAGTATGTGAGAACGAATCTTTATGAATGTTATAGTAAGATTACCACTTATGAGTCCGGGAGACTATCTTACCAAGATGTGTCAATTTATTCCCATAGGAAACGACAATTACGACACCGCTGTTATAGACGGTTAGGCGACCGAAACTTGCAAGATTGTTTATAAAACATATTTATAAACTTTATGGTCTATACGTATCGTTCAGGCAGTTAGCAGTCGGGTTATTCTTTTGGCTTGATCACCCAAAATTGATAATAAACAACTAGTAACTGCTGCTAAATGCTATGTAAGCTCAGGAGAGTTGCAAGAAGTACATAGATTAGCATCACTATCTCGTTACTTTAGCAGGAGGAGAAAGAGGTTGTCTTATGGTCTGAGAGCATTCAGATAATTTGAAGACTGGACTAGTGGCTCAGTTGTCACCTAGGTTTTGGTAAACACAAGGGTGTTAGTCAAGTGGATAGAAAGATCTGAAGAAGGTTCCACTTAGGGAGAAAGTCTATGCGCTTAAGAAGTAATTCCCTACCTTTGTTTTCGAGGACGAAAACATTTTTCCAAGGGGGGGTAATGTGAGGACACGGGTCCTGCCATGCAGTTAAGTGGGCGTCCTTAGTGTGAAAGGGCCATGGGCCAGCCAGTTGCTATATAAGGTCATGGTTGGGTGGTTAATCGCATGGCTCACATCCACTAGTCTCACAGGGTGAAACTTTGCACGCATGTCCATCCCATCCCCACAGACACGCGTGCAAAGTTTCAACCCCATCGAACATCGAATGTGGGATGGGGTGCGCCTAAATTGTCGCTTTTTACTTCAAAAACGCGGGGATTCCCTACGTAAAAAGTGACGATTTGGACGAACCCCATCCCATATTCGGTGTCGGATGGGGGCGAAACTTTGCAGGCATGTCCATCCCATCCCCATGGACACGCGTGCAAAGTCTCACCCCCATCGGACATGGAATGTGGGATGGGGTGCGCCTAAATCATCGCTTTTTACTTCACAAACGCAGGGATTCCCTACGTAAAAAGTGACGATTTGGGCGAACCTCCATCGGACATTAAATGTGGGATGGGGTGCGCCTAAATCATCGCTTTTTACTTCACAAACGCAGGGATTCCCTACGTAAAAAGTGACGATTTGGGCGAACCCCATCCCATATTCGGTGTCGGATGGGGGCGAAACTTTGCACGCATGTCCATCCCATCCCCATAGACTCGCGTGCAAAGTTTCACCCGCATCGGACATCAAATGTGGGATGGGGTGTGCCTAAATCGTCGCTTTTTACTTCACAAACGCGGGGATTCCCTACGTAAAAAACGTCGACTTGGGCGAACCCCATCCCACATTCGGTGTCGGATGGGGGCGAAACTTTGCACGCATGTCGTGCAAAGAACGACGATTTGGGCAAACCCCAACCTACATTCGGTGTCGGATGGGGGCGAAACTTTGCACCCATGTCCATCCCATCCCCATAGAAATGTGTGCAAAGTTTCACCCCCATCGCACATCGAATGTGGGATGGGTGCGCCTAAATCGTCGCTTTTTACTTCACAAACGTGGGGATTCCCTATGTAAAAAATGACGATGTGGGCGAACCCCATTCCACATTCATCAGATGGGAGCGAAACTTTGCACGCGTGTCCATCCCATCCCCATAGACACACGTGCAAAGTTTCACCCCCATCGGACATCTAATGTGGGATGGGGTACGCCTAAATCATCGCTTTTTACTTCACAAACGCGGGGATTCCCTATGTAAGAAACCACGATGTGGGCGAACCCCATCCCACATTCGGTGTCAGATGGGGGCGAAACTTTGCACACGTGTCCATCCCATCCCATTCCCATAGACACGCATGCAAAGTTTCACCCCCATCGGACATCGAATGTGGGATGGGGTGCGCCTAAATCGTCGCTTTTTACTTCACAAACGCGGGGGTTCCCTACGTAAAAAGTGACGATTTGGGCGAACCCCATCCCATATTTGGTGTCGGATTGCAGCAAAACTTTGCACGCGTGTCCATCCCATCCTTATAGACATGCGTGCAAAGTTTCACCCCATCCGACCTCGAATGTGGGATGGGGTGCGCCTAAATCGTCGCTTTTTACTTCACAAACGCGAAGATTCCCTACGTAAAAAACGATGAATTGGACGAACCCCATCCCACATTCGGTGTCGAATGGGGACATGTGAGGACACGGGTCGTGCCATGCAATTAAGTGGGCGTCCTTAGTGTGAAAGGGCCATGGGCTAGCCAGGGGCTATATAAGGACATGGTTGGGTGGTTAATCGCATGGCTCACATCCAGTATACTCACATTGGTATCAAAGCAAGAATGTCTCTCACGAAGGGGAGGGACTCACGTACGCTAACATCCAGTATACTCACATTGGTATCAAAGCAAGAATGTCTCTCACGAAGGGGAGGGACTCACGTACGCTAAAGCAAGAATGTCTCTCACGAAGGGGAGGGACTCACGTACGCTAACGCTCATGCCATCTTCTCTGCGCATGAGAGGTCGCATAGCTTTTTTCAAGCACTCTAGTGCTTTCTTCTAGCACTGAGTGCCGTGCGGGAAACCCAGCTTGTGGCCATGGAGGGAGGAGATAGTTGGTAATGGAAACGCTGCAGACTGGCACCAAATAGGAGTGCCACAGTAGTTGCTACGGTTTTCGTTTATGCAGTTCGTCTAGTTAACGATCGCCCAGGCCGGATCGAGCGCTTCTTCCCTCTCGTGTTGCCGCCATCGCTGCTGTTGTTGAGTTTTTTTTAAAGCTTTATTTTTAAAGCTTAAAGCTTTTAAGCTTTATTTCTTTCCTTGTTCCCATGCATCACAAGACGAAGTGCAGCAGCACACATGCGCCGTAGCCAAGCTCCATGAGCATAAAGCATGTGTAGCTACGTACACGGCCGTGGGCCAACGGCCTCCAACGCGCATTTTACCTCCATGCGTACAGGTAAAAGTTCTTTTCATACGTTTTGTCTAATTTATCTTGCTTTTTTGTAGCTAAAAGCAAGTTTCACAACAAGGACCAAAAAAGCACACTTGAAAAGCTAAGAGCTTTTTAAGCTTCAATAAAGCATATTGCTTTTTCTCAAAGTCCCTATATAAGGGAAGCCAAAAGTCATTATTTTCCACAACCCAAACATACAAGCAAGGTTGTATATTTCAGCAAGCACAGCGTTGCTTGAGTGCACAAGTGGAAAACTTCACCAAGGGATTTTACGTCGTCTAGCCAGCATAAAAGCAACTAGTTCTACGAGAGGTGTACGTTCCAGCCCCAGCACACAAGCAAATTTGAGCACGCAACTATGGCTAGCACTTGTCAACCATCCCTTGTGTTCACCACGGAGGCACTGGTGATCGATGACATTAATGTACCGTCTGGAGCCGCGCTCGACAATGATGACACTTATATGGATGATAGTTTAGACGACACACAGTACAAGCATGACCGAGCTTTTACGGCTCTAGAAATGCGTCAAGCGGCACTCAAGAAAAACTTCACTACGATGAACTAGAATATTACAGCACTGACGGACCTTATTCGGGCTTTCATGGACAAGCAGGTTCAAGACACAGCACATGCATGCAAGTGTCATGGCAAGGCCAACAGTTACTCCGGTGGTAGCAGAATATACGGCTCTTCACCTGAAGAACGTGACAATTCCGGAGTACAAAGGTGAGGAATGAGACCGCAACAAGGACGTGGTGAACACCTTTTTATTTAAGTGGGGAGATATTCATCGCCTACGAGGTACCCCAGACCATGGCAGGGCTACAAAAACAAGTCTATCACTTAAAGGCAAGGCCTATTAACTGGTGGATGGCTTTTTCACTCATTGCTCGTCCGAAGACATGGAACGAGTTTCAGGAGGGTTTTTTCAAAGAAATCTTGCCAGACAATGAACAGGCAAAGAATTGGAAGGCGTGGGATCATTACAGTATGACTGACATGTCTCTCACACAGTACATCTCTTCGTATAGAGAGATTATTCTCAAGTTGGACAATCTGGACGACTTTCATAAGATGAGAGGTTTTATACGTGGCCTTGATGCAGAATATAGTCTCCACGTGAGGACACAAGACCCCAAGAATTTTGAAGAGGCGGTTAAGCATGCTCAAAATTTTGATGATGATCAAGGTAAACAGGGCACGCCATCTATTGCAAAGAGCACTTGGCGGAGTCGTTCTCCACAGCGTTTCAACAAAAATAAGCGAAGAACCTCGCCACATAAGCACGAGGCCAAGATGCCTAAACAAGCACGAGATGCTCGAAGAGGGCCTCTCTCTTATGCCGAATTTGAACGTGCCAAGAAGAATAATTTGTGATTTGTGTGTATGTCTGATCAACACACAAAGAAAGATTGTCCTTTTTTGCAAGGCAAGCAGGCGAAGACTGCTAAGAGTAAGGATTAGGACATCCTTTATATTCTAGTCATCATGAATATTTTTGGGTCATACATTGTAGATAGCCAGTGTGCCTCTTTTATGTAATAGGGAGTTTTCTTTATTTACTAGAAGCAGATTTAATTCAATAAGTATTTTTGTCTCACTATTTGTTTTACAGTTGGGTTACTCATTTTGGTAAACAAGATGATGTGAAGTCTAATCAGTGATCGAACAGGGGAAGCAGTTGGCTATTATACCTAACAATGATTGTGAGAATATTTAATGGTATGGGACATTAAATACTCTTATCAGTTGTTGTAATCATTGTTAGCTGTTGGGAATATTTAATGGTATGGGACATTAAATACTCTTAACATCTATCGTAATCCTTGTTGATAATATTTAATGGTATGGGACATTAAATACTCTCAACCCTGGTTACAGTGGTGGAATGGGACACCACGATTTGGGTATAACAGTACACTTCTTTTCATTGGTTTGGAAGGTTAGCAAAAGAGCTAAAATTCACGAGCTAAGAGCTAAACTTCACGAGAAAGTGTTAAAGTTAGAGGTAGTGATTAATCGTAAAAGTATCAAATCGTATACTACCTAGATACATTGTAAGAATCGAACGGCTACAAGAGTTGAGATTCTTGAAGTTTACGAGAAAGTGTGGAGCCAAGTTTTGAAGGGATCCCTCACATTTACATGATGTTGCAAGTGCAGAGTTATCCTCCCCACAGGGCTCTACCCTCTTGTAGGATGAGCTTATAAGGTGGCTACTACTTCACAAGAGGTGAGTAGGAGAGCCAATGGACTGAGACATCAGGCATGCCCACCTTTGTGAAGAAGAGAGTGTCACCTGATAGTCCATACGCTGTTGATCCAGGCATTACTAACGTATGCTCTGGGAAGGCGATAGTTTTCGGCAAGGATTACGTCATGATGTTCTAGCCAGAGTTGCATCATGATGTTCAAGAGTACGTACTAGAGTGCCAACAGAGTTAACAGAAGAAGCTAAAGCACCTTGAGGAAGGTGGCCTGTGGTAAACATTCAAGATTACACAAAGTATGTGAGAACGAATCTTTATGAATGTTATAGTAAGATTACCACTTATGAGTCCGGGAGACTATCTTACCAAGATGTGTCAATTTATTCCCATAGGAAACGACAATTACGACACCGCTGTTATAGACGGTTAGGCGACCGAAACTTGCAAGATTGTTTATAAAACATATTTATAAACTTTATGGTCTATACGTATCGTTCAGGCAGTTAGCAGTCGGGTTATTCTTTTGGCTTGATCACCCAAAATTGATAATAAACAACTAGTAACTGCTGCTAAATGCTATGTAAGCTCAGGAGAGTTGCAAGAAGTACATAGATTAGCATCACTATCTCGTTACTTTAGCAGGAGGAGAAAGAGGTTGTCTTATAGTCTGAGAGCATTCAGATAATTTGAAGACTGGACTAGTGGCTCAGTTGTCACCTAGGTTTTGGTAAACACAAGGGTGTTAGTCAAGTGGATAGAAAGATCTGAAGAAGGTTCCACTTAGGGAGAAAGTCTATGCGCTTAAGAAGTAATTCCCTACCTTTGTTTTCGAGGACGAAAACATTTTTCCAAGGGGGGGTAATGTGAGGACACGGGTCCTACCATGCAGTTAAGTGGGCGTCCTTAGTGTGAAAGGGCCATGGGCCAGCCAGGGGCTATATAAGGTCATGGTTGGGTGGTTAATCGCATGGCTCACATCCACTAGTCTCACAGGGTGAAACTTTGCACGCATGTCCATCCCATCCCCACAGACACGCGTGCAAAGTTTCAACCCCATAGAACATCGAATGTGGGATGGGGTGCGCCTAAATTGTCGCTTTTTACTTCAAAAACGCGGGGATTCCCTACGTAAAAAGTGACGATTTGAACGAACCCCATCCCATATTCGGTGTCGGATGGGGGCGAAACTTTGCAGGCATGTCCATCCCATCCCCATGGACACGCGTGCAAAGTCTCACCCCCATCGGACATGGAATGTGGGATGGGGTGCGCCTAAATCATCGCTTTTTACTTCACAAACGCAGGGATTCCCTACGTAAAAAGTGACGATTTGGGCGAACCTCCATCGGACATGGAATGTGGGATGGGGTGCGCCTAAATCATCGCTTTTTACTTCACAAACGCAGGGACTCCCTACGTAAAAAGTGACGATTTGGGCGAACCCCATCCCATATTCGGTGTCGGATGGGGGCGAAACTTTGCACGCATGTCCATCCCATCCCCATAGACTCGCGTGCAAAGTTTCACCCGCATCGTACATCAAATGTGGGATGGGGTGTGCCTAAATCGTCGCTTTTTACTTCACAAACGCGGGGATTCCCTACGTAAAAAATGTCGACTTGGGCGAACCCCATCCCACATTCTTCGGTGTCGGATGGGGGCGAAACTTTGCACGCATGTCGTGCAAAGAACGACGATTTGGGCAAACCCCAACCTACATTCGTGTCGGATGGGGGCGAAACTTTGCACCCATGTCCATCCCATCCCCATAGAAACGTGTGCAAAGTTTCACCCCCATCGCACATCGAATGTGGGATGGGTGTGCCTAAATCGTCGCTTTTTACTTCACAAACGTGGGGATTCCCTATGTAAAAAATGACGATGTGGGCGAACCCCATTCCACGTTCATCAGATGGGAGCGAAACTTTGCACGCGTGTCCATCCCATCCCCATAGACACGCGTGCAAAGTTTCACCCCCATCGGACATCGAATGTGGGATGGGGTGCGCCTAAATCGTCGCTTTTTACTTCACAAACGCGGGGATTCCCTATGTAAGAAACCACGATGTGGGCGAACCCCATCCCACAGATGGGGGCGAAACTTTGCACACGTGTCCATCCCATCCCATTCCCATAGACACGCATGCAAAGTTTCACCCCCATCGGACATCGAATGTGGGATGGGGTGCGCCTAAATCGTCGCTTTTTACTTCACAAACGCGGGGGTTCCCTACGTAAAAAGTGACGATTTGGGCGAACCCCATCCCATATTTGGTGTCGGATTGCGGCAAAACTTTGCACGCGTGTCCATCCCATCCTTATAGACATGCGTGCAAAGTTTCACCCCCATCCGACCTCGAATGTGGGATGGGGTGCGCCTAAATCGTCGCTTTTTACTTCACAAACGCGAAGATTCCCTACGTAAAAAACGATGATTTGGACGAACCCCATCCCACATTCAGTGTCGGATGGGGGCATGTGAGGACATGGGTCGTGCCATGCAGTTAAGTGGGCGTCCTTAGTGTGAAAGGGCCATGGGCCAGCCAGGGGCTATATAAGGACATGGTAGGGTGGTTAATTGCATGGCTCACATCCAGTATACTCACATTGGTATCAAAGCAAGAATGTCTCTCACGAAGGGGAGGGACTCACGTACGCTAACATCCAGTATACTCACGTTGGTATCAAAGCAAGAATGTCTCTCACGAAGGGGAGGGACTCACGTACGCTAACGCTCATGCCATCTTCTCTGCGCATGAGAGGTCGCATAGCTTTTTTCAAGCACTCTAGTGCTTTCTTCTAGCACTGAGTGCCGTGCGGGAAACCCAGCTTGTGGCCATGGAGGGAGGAGATGGATGTTCATGGAAACGCTGCAGACTGGCACCAAATAGGAGCGCCACAGTAGTTGCTACGGTTTTCGTTTATGCAGTTCGTCTAGTTAACGATCGCCCAGGCCGGATCGAGCGCTTCTTCCCTCTCGTGTTGCCGCCATCGCTGCTGCTGTTGAGTTTTTTTTAAAGCTTTATTTTTAAAGCTTAAAGCTTTTAAGCTTTATTTCTTTCCTTGTTCCCATGCATCACAAGACGAAGTGCAGCAGCACACATGCGCCGTAGCCAAGCTCCATGAGCATAAAGCATGTGTAGCTACGTACACGGCCGTGGGCCAACGGCCTCCAACGCGCATTTTACCTCCATGCGTACAGGTAAAAGTTCTTTTCATACGTTTTGTCTAATTTATCTTGCTTTTTTGTAGCTAAAAGCAAGTTTCACAACAAGGACCAAAAAAGCACACTTGAAAAGCTAAGAGCTTTTTAAGCTTCAATAAAGCATATTGCTTTTTCTCAAAGTCCCTATATAAGGGAAGCCAAAAGTCATTATTTTCCACAACCCAAACATACAAGCAAGGTTGTATATTTCAGCAAGCACAGCGTTGCTTGAGTGCACAAGTGGAAAACTTCACCAAGGGATTTTACGTCGTCTAGCCAGCATAAAAGCAACTAGTTCTACGAGAGGTGTACGTTCCAGCCCCAGCACACAAGCAAACTTGAGCACGCAACTATGGCTAGCACTTGTCAACCATCCCTTGTGTTCACCACGGAGGCACTGGTGATCGATGACATTAATGTACCGTCTGGAGCCGCGCTCGGCAATGATGACACTTATATGGATGATAGTTTAGACGACACACAGTACAAGCATGACCGAGCTTTTACGGCTCTGGAAATGCGTCAAGCGGCACTCAAGAAAAACTTCACTACGATGAACCAGAATATTACAGCACTGACGGACCTTATTCGGGCTTTCATGGACAAGCAGGTTCAAGACACAGCACATGCATGCAACTGTCATGGCAAGGCCAACAGTTACTCCGGTGGTAGCAGAATATACGGCTCTTCACCTGAAGAACGTGACAATTCCGGAGTACAAAGGTGAGGAATGAGACCGCAACAAGGACGTGGTGAACACCTTTTTATTTAAGTGGGGAGATATTCATCGCCTACGAGGTACCCCAGACCATGGCAGGGCTACAAAAACAAGTCTATCACTTAAAGGCAAGGCCTATTAACTGGTGGATGGCTTTTTCACTCATTGCTCGTCCGAAGACATGGAACGAGTTTCAGGAGGGTTTTTTCAAAGAAATCTTGCCAGACAATGAACAGGCAAAGAATTGGAAGGCGTGGGATCATTACAGTATGACTGACATGTCTCTCACACAGTACATCTCTTCGTATAGAGAGATTATTCTCAAGTTGGACAATCTGGACGACTTTCATAAGATGAGAGGTTTTATACGTGGCCTTGATGCAGAATATAGTCTCCACGTGAGGACACAAGACCCCAAGAATTTTGAAGAGGCGGTTAAGCATGCTCAAAATTTTGATGATGATCAAGGTAAACAGGGCACGCCATCTATTGCAAAGAGCACTTGGCGGAGTCGTTCTCCACAGCGTTTCAACGAAAATAAGCGAAGAACCTCGCCACATAAGCACGAGGCCAAGATGCCTAAACAAGCACGAGATGCTCGAGGAGGGCCTCTCTCTTATGCCGAATTTGAACGTGCCAAGAAGAATAATTTGTGCTTTGTGTGTATGTCTGATCAACACACAAAGAAAGATTGTCCTTTTTTGCAAGGCAAGCAGGCGAAGACTGCTAAGAGTAAGGATTAGGACATCCTTTATATTCTAGTCATCATGAATATTTTTGGGTCATACATTGTAGATAGCCAGTGTGCCTCTTTTATGTAATAGGGAGTTTTCTTTATTTACTAGAAGCAGATTTAATTCAATAAGTATTTTTGTCTCACTATTTGTTTTACAGTTGGGTTACTCATTTTGGTAAACAAGATGATGTGAAGTTGATCGAACAGGGGAAGCAGTTGGCTATTATACCTAACAATGATTGTGAGAATATTTAATGGTATGGGACATTAAATACTCTTATCAGTTGTTGTAATCATTGTTAGCTGTTGGGAATATTTAATGGTATGGGACATTAAATACTCTTAACATCTATCATAATCCTTGTTGATAATATTTAATGGTATGGGACATTAAATACTCTCAACCCTGGTTACAGTGGTGGAATGGGACACCACGATTTGGGTATAACAGTACACTTCTTTTCATTGGTTTGGAAGGTTAGCAAAAGAGCTAAAATTCACGAGCTAAGAGCTAAACTTCACGAGAAAGTGTTAAAGTTAGAGGTAGTGATTAATCGTAAAAGTATCAAATCGTATACTACCCAGATACATTGTAAGAATCGAACGGCTACAAGAGTTGAGATTCTTGAAGTTTACGAGAAAGTGTGGAGCCAAGTTTTGAAGGGATCCCTCACATTTACATGATGTTGCAAGTGCAGAGTTATCCTCCCCACAGGGCTCTACCCTCTTGTAGGATGAGCTTATAAGGTGGCTACTACTTCACAAGAGGTGAGTAGGAGAGCCAATGGACTGAGACATCAGGCATGCCCACCTTTGTGAAGAAGAGAGTGTCACCTGATAGTCCATACGCTGTTGATCCAGGCATTACTAACGTATGCTCTGGGAAGGCGATAGTTTTCGGCAAGGATTACGTCATGATGTTCTGGCCAGAGTTGCATCATGATGTTCAAGAGTACGTACTAGAGTGCCAACAGAGTTAACAGAAGAAGCTAAAGCACCTTGAGGAAGGTGGCCTGTGGTAAACATTCAAGATTACACAAAGTATGTGAGAACGAATCTTTATGAATGTTATAGTAAGATTACCACTTATGAGTCCGGGAGACTATCTTACCAAGATGTGTCAATTTATTCCCATAGGAAACGACAATTACGACACCGCCGTTATAGGCGGTTAGGCGACCGAAACTTGCAAGATTGTTTATAAAACATATTTATAAACTTTATGGTCTATACGTATCGTTCAGGCAGTTAGCAGTCGGGTTATTCTTTTGGCTTGATCACCCAAAATTGATAATAAACAACTAGTAACTGCTGCTAAATGCTATGTAAGCTCAGGAGAGTTGCAAGAAGTACATAGATTAGCATCACTATCTCGTTACTTTAGCAGGAGGAGAAAGAGGTTGTCTTATGGTCTGAGAGCATTCAGATAATTTGAAGACTGGACTAGTGGCTCAGTTGTCACCTAGGTTTTGGTAAACACAAGGGTGTTAGTCAAGTGGATAGAAAGATCTGAAGAAGGTTCCACTTAGGGAGAAAGTCTATGCGCTTAAGAAGCAATTCCCTACCTTTGTTTTCGAGGACGAAAACATTTTTCCAAGGGGGGGTAATGTGAGGACACGGGTCCTGCCATGCAGTTAAGTGGGCGTCCTTAGTGTGAAAGGGCCATGGGCCAGCCAGGGGCTATATAAGGTCATGGTTGGGTGGTTAATCGCATGGCTCACATCCACTAGTCTCACAGGGTGAAACTTTGCACGCATGTCCATCCCATCCCCACAGACACGCGTGCAAAGTTTCAACCCCATCGAACATCGAATGTGGGATGGGGTGCGCCTAAATCGTCGCTTTTTACTTCAAAAACGCGGGGATTCCCTACGTAAAAAGTGACGATTTGGACGAACCCCATCCCATATTCGGTGTCGGATGGGGGCGAAACTTTGCAGGCATGTCCATCCCATCCCCATGGACACGCGTGCAAAGTCTCACCCCCATCGGACATGGAATGTGGGATGGGGTGCGCCTAAATCATCGCTTTTTACTTCACAAACGCAGGGATTCCCTACGTAAAAAGTGACGATTTGGGCGAACCTCCATCGGACATGGAATGTGGGATGGGGTGCGCCTAAATCATCGCTTTTTACTTCACAAACGCAGGGATTCCCTACGTAAAAAGTGACGATTTGGGCGAACCCCATCCCATATTCAGTGTCGGATGGGGGCGAAACTTTGCACGCATGTCCATCCCATCCCCATAGACTCGCGTGCAAAGTTTCACCCGCATCGGACATCAAATGTGGGATGGGGTGTGCCTAAATCGTCGCTTTTTACTTCACAAACGCGGGGATTCCCTACGTAAAAAACGTCGACTTGGGCGAACCCCATCCCACATTCGGTGTCGGATGGGGGCGAAACTTTGCACGCATGTCGTGCAAAGAACGACGATTTGGGCAAACCCCAACCTACATTCGGTGTCGGATGGGGGCGAAACTTTGCACCCATGTCCATCCCATCCCCATAGAAACGTGTGCAAAGTTTCACCCCCATCGCACATCGAATGTGGGATGGGTGCGCCTAAATCGTCGCTTTTTACTTCACAAACGTGGGGATTCCCTATGTAAAAAATGACGATGTGGGCGAACCCCATTCCACATTCATCAGATGGGAGCGAAACTTTGCACGCGTGTCCATCCCATCCCCATAGACACGCGTGCAAAGTTTCACCCCCATCGGACATCGAATGTGGGATGGGGTGCGCCTAAATCGTCGCTTTTTACTTCACAAACGCGGGGATTCCCTATGTAAGAAACCACGATGTGGGCGAACCCCATCCCACAGATGGGGGCGAAACTTTGCACACGTGTCCATCCCATCCCATTCCCATAGACACGCATGCAAAGTTTCACCCCCATCGGACATCAAATGTGGGATGGGGTGCGCCTAATTGGTCGCTTTTACTTCACAAACGCGGGGGTTCCCTACGTAAAAAGTGACGATTTGGGCGAACCCCATCCCATATTTGGTGTCGGATTGCGGCAAGACTTTGCACGCGTGTCCATCCCATCCTTATAGACATGCGTGCAAAGTTTCACCCCCATCCGACCTCGAATGTGGGATGGGGTGCGCCTAAATCGTCGCTTTTTACTTCACAAACGCGAAGATTCCCTACGTAAAAAACGATGATTTGGACGAACCCCATCCCACATTCGGTGTCGAATGGGGACATGTGAGGACACGGGTCGTGCCATGCAGTTAAGTGGGCGTCCTTAGTGTGAAAGGGCCATGGGCTAGCCAGGGGCTATATAAGGACATGGTTGGGTGGTTAATCGCATGGCTCACATCCAGTATACTCACATTGGTATCAAAGCAAGAATGTCTCTCACGAAGGGGAGGGACTCACGTAGGCTAACATCCAGTATACTCACATTGGTATCAAAGCAAGAATGTCTCTCACGAAGGGGAGGGACTCACGTACGCTAACGCTCATGCCATCTTCTCTGCGCATGAGAGGTCGCATAGCTTTTTTCAAGCACTCTAGTGCTTTCTTCTAGCACTGAGTGCCGTGCGGGAAACCCAGCTTGTGGCCATGGAGGGAGGAGATGGATGTTCATGGAAACGCTGCAGACTGGCACCAAATAGGAGCGCCACAGTAGTTGCTACGGTTTTCGTTTATGCAGTTCGTCTAGTTAACGATCGCCCAGGCCGGATCGAGCGCTTCTTCCCTCTCGTGTTGCCGCCATCGCTGCTGCTGTTGAGTTTTTTTTAAAGCTTTATTTTTAAAGCTTAAAGCTTTTAAGCTTTATTTCTTTCCTTGTTCCCATGCATCACAAGACGAAGTGCAGCAGCACACATGCGCCGTAGCCAAGCTCCATGAGCATAAAGCATGTGTAGCTACGTACACGGCCGTGGGCCAACGGCCTCCAACGCGCATTTTACCTCCATGCGTACAGGTAAAAGTTCTTTTCATACGTTTTGTCTAATTTATCTTGCTTTTTTGTAGCTAAAAGCAAGTTTCACAACAAGGACCAAAAAAGCACACTTGAAAAGCTAAGAGCTTTTTAAGCTTCAATAAAGCATATTGCTTTTTCTCAAAGTCCCTATATAAGGGAAGCCAAAAGTCATTATTTTCCACAACCCAAACATACAAGCAAGGTTGTATATTTCAGCAAGCACAGCGTTGCTTGAGTGCACAAGTGGAAAACTTCACCAAGGGATTTTACGTCGTCTAGCCAGCATAAAAGCAACTAGTTCTACGAGAGGTGTACGTTCCAGCCCCAGCACACAAGCAAATTTGAGCACGCAACTATGGCTAGCACTTGTCAACCATCCCTTGTGTTCACCACGGAGGCACTGGTGATCGATGACATTAATGTACCGTCCGCGCTGGGCAATGATGACACTTATATGGATGATAGTTTAGACGACACACAGTACAAGCATGACCGAGCTTTTACGGCTCTGGAAATGCGTCAAGCGGCACTCAAGAAAAACTTCACTACGATGAACCAGAATATTACAGCACTGACGGACCTTATTCGGGCTTTCATGGACAAGCAGGTTCAAGACACAGCACATGCATGCAACTGTCATGGCAAGGCCAACAGTTACTCCGGTGGTAGCAGAATATACGGCTCTTCACCTGAAGAACGTGACAATTCCGGAGTACAAAGGTGAGGAATGAGACCGCAACAAGGACGTGGTGAACACCTTTTTATTTAAGTGGGGAGATATTCATCGCCTACGAGGTACCCCAGACCATGGCAGGGCTACAAAAACAAGTCTATCACTTAAAGGCAAGGCCTATTAACTGGTGGATGGCTTTTTCACTCATTGCTCGTCCGAAGACATGGAACGAGTTTCAGGAGGGTTTTTTCAAAGAAATCTTGCCAGACAATGAACAGGCAAAGAATTGGAAGGCGTGGGATCATTACAGTATGACTGACATGTCTCTCACACAGTACATCTCTTCGTATAGAGAGATTATTCTCAAGTTGGACAATCTGGACGACTTTCATAAGATGAGAGGTTTTATACGTGGCCTAGATGCAGAATATAGTCTCCACGTGAGGACACAAGACCCCAAGAATTTTGAAGAGGCGGTTAAGCATGCTCAAAATTTTGATGATGATCAAGGTAAACAGGGCACGCCATCTATTGCAAAGAGCACTTGGCGGAGTCGTTCTCCACAGCATTTCAACGAAAATAAGCGAAGAACCTCGCCACATAAGCACGAGGCCAAGATGCCTAAACAAGCACGAGATGCTCGAGGAGGGCCTCTCTCTTATGCCGAATTTGAACGTGCCAAGAAGAATAATTTGTGCTTTGTGTGTATGTCTGATCAACACACAAAGAAAGATTGTCCTTTTTTGCAAGGCAAGCAGGCGAAGACTGCTAAGAGTAAGGATTAGGACATCCTTTATATTCTAGTCATCATGAATATTTTTGGGTCATACATTGTAGATAGCCAGTGTGCCTCTTTTATGTAATAGGGAGTTTTCTTTATTTACTAGAAGCAGATTTAATTCAATAAGTATTTTTGTCTCACTATTTGTTTTACAGTTGGGTTACTCATTTTGGTAAACAAGATGATGTGAAGTTGATCGAACAGGGGAAGCAGTTGGCTATTATACCTAACAATGATTGTGAGAATATTTAATGGTATGGGACATTAAATACTCTTATCAGTTGTTGTAATCATTGTTAGCTGTTGGGAATATTTAATGGTATGGGACATTAAATACTCTTAACATCTATCATAATCCTTGTTGATAATATTTAATGGTATGGGACATTAAATACTCTCAACCCTGGTTACAGTGGTGGAATGGGACACCACGATTTGGGTATAACAGTACACTTCTTTTCATTGGTTTGGAAGGTTAGCAAAAGAGCTAAAATTCACGAGCTAAGAGCTAAACTTCACGAGAAAGTGTTAAAGTTAGAGGTAGTGATTAATCGTAAAAGTATCAAATCGTATACTACCCAGATACATTGTAAGAATCGAACGGCTACAAGAGTTGAGATTCTTGAAGTTTACGAGAAAGTGTGGAGCCAAGTTTTGAAGGGATCCCTCACATTTACATGATGTTGCAAGTGCAGAGTTATCCTCCCCACAGGGCTCTACCCTCTTGTAGGATGAGCTTATAAGGTGGCTACTACTTCACAAGAGGTGAGTAGGAGAGCCAATGGACTGAGACATCAGGCATGCCCACCTTTGTGAAGAAGAGAGTGTCACCTGATAGTCCATACGCTGTTGATCCAGGCATTACTAACGTATGCTCTGGGAAGGCGATAGTTTTCGGCAAGGATTACGTCATGATGTTCTGGCCAGAGTTGCATCATGATGTTCAAGAGTACGTACTAGAGTGCCAACAGAGTTAACAGAAGAAGCTAAAGCACCTTGAGGAAGGTGGCCTGTGGTAAACATTCAAGATTACACAAAGTATGTGAGAACGAATCTTTATGAATGTTATAGTAAGATTACCACTTATGAGTCCGGGAGACTATCTTACCAAGATGTGTCAATTTATTCCCATAGGAAACGACAATTACGACACCGCCGTTATAGGCGGTTAGGCGACCGAAACTTGCAAGATTGTTTATAAAACATATTTATAAACTTTATGGTCTATACGTATCGTTCAGGCAGTTAGCAGTCGGGTTATTCTTTTGGCTTGATCACCCAAAATTGATAATAAACAACTAGTAACTGCTGCTAAATGCTATGTAAGCTCAGGAGAGTTGCAAGAAGTACATAGATTAGCATCACTATCTCGTTACTTTAGCAGGAGGAGAAAGAGGTTGTCTTATGGTCTGAGAGCATTCAGATAATTTGAAGACTGGACTAGTGGCTCAGTTGTCACCTAGGTTTTGGTAAACACAAGGGTGTTAGTCAAGTGGATAGAAAGATCTGAAGAAGGTTCCACTTAGGGAGAAAGTCTATGCGCTTAAGAAGCAATTCCCTACCTTTGTTTTCGAGGACGAAAACATTTTTCCAAGGGGGGGTAATGTGAGGACACGGGTCCTGCCATGCAGTTAAGTGGGCGTCCTTAGTGTGAAAGGGCCATGGGCCAGCCAGGGGCTATATAAGGTCATGGTTGGGTGGTTAATCGCATGGCTCACATCCACTAGTCTCACAGGGTGAAACTTTGCACGCATGTCCATCCCATCCCCACAGACACGCGTGCAAAGTTTCAACCCCATCGAACATCGAATGTGGGATGGGGTGCGCCTAAATCGTCGCTTTTTACTTCAAAAACGCGGGGATTCCCTACGTAAAAAGTGACGATTTGGACGAACCCCATCCCATATTCGGTGTCGGATGGGGGCGAAACTTTGCAGGCATGTCCATCCCATCCCCATGGACACGCGTGCAAAGTCTCACCCCCATCGGACATGGAATGTGGGATGGGGTGCGCCTAAATCATCGCTTTTTACTTCACAAACGCAGGGATTCCCTATGTAAAAAGTGACGATTTGGGCGAACCTCCATCGGACATGGAATGTGGGATGGGGTGCGCCTAAATCATCGCTTTTTACTTCACAAACGCAGGGATTCCCTACGTAAAAAGTGACGATTTGGGCGAACCCCATCCCATATTCAGTGTCGGATGGGGGCGAAACTTTGCACGCATGTCCATCCCATCCCCATAGACTCGCGTGCAAAGTTTCACCCGCATCGGACATCAAATGTGGGATGGGGTGTGCCTAAATCGTCGCTTTTTACTTCACAAACGCGGGGATTCCCTACGTAAAAAACGTCGACTTGGGCGAACCCCATCCCACATTCGGTGTCGGATGGGGGCGAAACTTTGCACGCATGTCGTGCAAAGAACGACGATTTGGGCAAACCCCAACCTACATTCGGTGTCGGATGGGGGCGAAACTTTGCACCCATGTCCATCCCATCCCCATAGAAACGTGTGCAAAGTTTCACCCCCATCGCACATCGAATGTGGGATGGGTGCGCCTAAATCGTCGCTTTTTACTTCACAAACGTGGGGATTCCCTATGTAAAAAATGACGATGTGGGCGAACCCCATTCCACATTCATCAGATGGGAGCGAAACTTTGCACGCGTGTCCATCCCATCCCCATAGACACGCGTGCAAAGTTTCACCCCCATCGGACATCGAATGTGGGATGGGGTGCGCCTAAATCGTCGCTTTTTACTTCACAAACGCGGGGATTCCCTATGTAAGAAACCACGATGTGGGCGAACCCCATCCCACAGATGGGGGCGAAACTTTGCACACGTGTCCATCCCATCCCATTCCCATAGACACGCATGCAAAGTTTCACCCCCATCGGACATCAAATGTGGGATGGGGTGCGCCTAATTGGTCGCTTTTACTTCACAAACGCGGGGGTTCCCTACGTAAAAAGTGACGATTTGGGCGAACCCCATCCCATATTTGGTGTCGGATTGCGGCAAGACTTTGCACGCGTGTCCATCCCATCCTTATAGACATGCGTGCAAAGTTTCACCCCCATCCGACCTCGAATGTGGGATGGGGTGCGCCTAAATCGTCGCTTTTTACTTCACAAACGCGAAGATTCCCTACGTAAAAAACGATGATTTGGACGAACCCCATCCCACATTCGGTGTCGAATGGGGACATGTGAGGACACGGGTCGTGCCATGCAGTTAAGTGGGCGTCCTTAGTGTGAAAGGGCCATGGGCTAGCCAGGGGCTATATAAGGACATGGTTGGGTGGTTAATCGCATGGCTCACATCCAGTATACTCACATTGGTATCAAAGCAAGAATGTCTCTCACGAAGGGGAGGGACTCACGTAGGCTAACATCCAGTATACTCACATTGGTATCAAAGCAAGAATGTCTCTCACGAAGGGGAGGGACTCACGTACGCTAACGCTCATGCCATCTTCTCTGCGCATGAGAGGTCGCATAGCTTTTTTCAAGCACTCTAGTGCTTTCTTCTAGCACTGAGTGCCGTGCGGGAAACCCAGCTTGTGGCCATGGAGGGAGGAGATGGATGTTCATGGAAACGCTGCAGACTGGCACCAAATAGGAGCGCCACAGTAGTTGCTACGGTTTTCGTTTATGCAGTTCGTCTAGTTAACGATCGCCCAGGCCGGATCGAGCGCTTCTTCCCTCTCGTGTTGCCGCCATCGCTGCTGTTGTTGAGTTTTTTTTAAAGCTTTATTTTTAAAGCTTAAAGCTTTTAAGCTTTATTTCTTTCCTTGTTCCCATGCATCACAAGACGAAGTGCAGCAGCACACATGCGCCGTAGCCAAGCTCCATGAGCATAAAGCATGTGTAGCTACGTACACGGCCGTGGGCCAACGGCCTCCAACGCGCATTTTACCTCCATGCGTACAGGTAAAAGTTCTTTTCATACGTTTTGTCTAATTTATCTTGCTTTTTTGTAGCTAAAAGCAAGTTTCACAACAAGGACCAAAAAAGCACACTTGAAAAGCTAAGAGCTTTTTAAGCTTCAATAAAGCATATTGCTTTTTCTCAAAGTCCCTATATAAGGGAAGCCAAAAGTCATTATTTTCCACAACCCAAACATACAAGCAAGGTTGTATATTTCAGCAAGCACAGCGTTGCTTGAGTGCACAAGTGGAAAACTTCACCAAGGGATTTTACGTCGTCTAGCCAGCATAAAAGCAACTAGTTCTACGAGAGGTGTACGTTCCAGCCCCAGCACACAATCAAATTTGAGCACGCAACTATGGCTAGCACTTGTCAACCATCCCTTGTGTTCACCACGGAGGCACTGGTGATCGATGACATTAATGTACCGTCTGGAGCCGCGCTCGACAATGATGTCACTTATATGGATGATAGTTTAGACGACACACAGTACAAGCATGACCGAGCTTTTACGGCTCTGGAAATGCGTCAAGCGGCACTCAAGAAAAACTTCACCACGATGAACTAGAATATTACAGCACTGACGGACCTTATTCGGGCTTTCATGGACAAGCAGGTTCAAGACACAGCACATGCATGCAACTGTCATGGCAAGGCCAACAGTTACTCCGGTGGTAGCAGAATATACGGCTCTTCACCTGAAGAACGTGAAAATTCCGGAGTACAAAGGTGAGGAATGAGACCGCAACAAGGACGTGGTGAACACCTTTTTATTTAAGTGGGGAGATATTCATCGCCTACGAGGTACCCCAGACCATGGCAGGGCTACAAAAACAAGTCTATCACTTAAAGGCAAGGCCTATTAACTGGTGGATGGCTTTTTCACTCATTGCTCGTCCGAAGACATGGAACGAGTTTCAGGAGGTTTTTTTCAAAGAAATCTTGCCAGACAATGAACAGGCAAAGAATTGGAAGGCGTGGGATCATTACAGTATGACTGACATGTCTCTCACACAGTACATCTCTTCGTATAGAGAGATTATTCTCAAGTTGGACAATCTGGACAACTTTCATAAGATGAGAGGTTTTATACGTGGCCTTGATGCAGAATATAGTCTCCACGTGAGGACACAAGACCCCAAGAATTTTGAAGAGGCGGTTAAGCATGCTCAAAATTTTGATGATGATCAAGGTAAACAGGGCACGCCATCTATTGCAAAGAGCACTTGGCGGAGTCGTTCTCCACAGCGTTTCAACAAAAATAAGCGAAGAACCTCGCCACATAAGCACGAGGCCAAGATGCCTAAACAAGCACGAGATGCTCGAAGAGGGCCTCTCTCTTATGCCGAATTTGAACGTGCCAAGAAGAATAATTTGTGATTTGTGTGTATGTCTGATCAACACACAAAGAAAGATTGTCCTTTTTTGCAAGGCAAGCAGGCGAAGACTGCTAAGAGTAAGGATTAGGACATCCTTTATATTCTAGTCATCATGAATATTTTTGGGTCATACATTGTAGATAGCCAGTGTGCCTCTTTTATGTAATAGGGAGTTTTCTTTATTTACTAGAAGCAGATTTAATTCAATAAGTATTTTTGTCTCACTATTTGTTTTACAGTTGGGTTACTCATTTTGGTAAACAAGATGATGTGAAGTTGATCGAACAGGGGAAGCAGTTGGCTATTATACCTAACAATGATTGTGAGAATATTTAATGGTATGGGACATTAAATACTCGTATCAGTTGTTGTAATCATTGTTAGCTGTTGGGAATATTTAATGGTATGGGACATTAAATACTCTTAACATCTATCGTAATCCTTGTTGATAATATTTAATGGTATGGGACATTAAATACTCTCAACCCTGGTTACAGTGGTGGAATGGGACACCACGATTTGGGTATAACAGTACACTTCTTTTCATTGGTTTGGAAGGTTAGCAAAAGAGCTAAAATTCACGAGCTAAGAGCTAAACTTCACGAGAAAGTGTTAAAGTTAGAGGTAGTGATTAATCGTAAAAGTATCAAATCGTATACTACCCAGATACATTGTAAGAATCGAACGGCTACAAGAGTTGAGATTCTTGAAGTTTACGAGAAAGTGTGGAGCCAAGTTTTGAAGGGATCCCTCACATTTACATGATGTTGCAAGTGCAGAGTTATCCTCCCCACAGGGCTCTACCCTCTTGTAGGATGAGCTTATAAGGTGGCTACTACTTCACAAGAGGTGAGTAGGAGAGCCAATGGACTGAGACATCAGGCATGCCCACCTTTGTGAAGAAGAGAGTGTCACCTGATAGTCCATACGCTGTTGATCCAGGCATTACTAACGTATGCTCTGGGAAGGCGATAGTTTTCGGCAAGGATTACGTCATGATGTTCTGGCCAGAGTTGCATCATGATGTTCAAGAGTACGTACTAGAGTGCCAACAGAGTTAACAGAAGAAGCTAAAGCACCTTGAGGAAGGTGGCCTGTGGTAAACATTCAAGATTACACAAAGTATGTGAGAACGAATCTTTATGAATGTTATAGTAAGATTACCACTTATGAGTCCGGGAGACTATCTTACCAAGATGTGTCAATTTATTCCCATAGGAAACGACAATTACGACACCGCCGTTATAGACGGTTAGGCGACCGAAACTTGCAAGATTGTTTATAAAACATATTTATAAACTTTATGGTCTATACGTATCGTTCAGGCAGTTAGCAGTCGGGTTATTCTTTTGGCTTGATCACCCAAAATTGATAATAAACAACTAGTAACTGCTGCTAAATGCTATGTAAGCTCAGGAGAGTTGCAAGAAGTACATAGATTAGCATCACTATCTCGTTACTTTAGCAGGAGGAGAAAGAGGTTGTCTTATGGTCTGAGAGCATTCAGATAATTTGAAGACTGGACTAGTGGCTCAGTTGTCACCTAGGTTTTGGTAAACACAAGGGTGTTAGTCAAGTGGATAGAAAGATCTGAAGAAGGTTCCACTTAGGGAGAAAGTCTATGCGCTTAAGAAGCAATTCCCTACCTTTGTTTTCGAGGACGAAAACATTTTTCCAAGGGGGGGTAATGTGAGGACACGGGTCCTGCCATGCAGTTAAGTGGGCATCCTTAGTGTGAAAGGGCCATGGGCCAGCCAGGGGCTATATAAGGTCATGGTTGGGTGGTTAATCGCATGGCTCACATCCACTAGTCTCACAGGGTGAAACTTTGCACGCATGTCCATCCCATCCCCACAGACACGCGTGCAAAGTTTCAACCCCATCGAACATCGAATGTGGGATGGGGTGCGCCTAAATTGTCGCTTTTTACTTCAAAAACGCGGGGATTCCCTACGTAAAAAGTGACGATTTGGACGAACCCCATCCCATATTCGGTGTCGGATGGGGGCGAAACTTTGCAGGCATGTCCATCCCATCCCCATGGACACGCGTGCAAAGTCTCACCCCCATCGGACATGGAATGTGGGATGGGGTGCGCCTAAATCATCGCTTTTTACTTCACAAACGCAGGGATTCCCTACGTAAAAAGTGACGATTTGGGCGAACCTCCATCGGACATGGAATGTGGGATGGGGTGCGCCTAAATCATCGCTTTTTACTTCACAAACGCAGGGATTCCCTACGTAAAAAGTGACGATTTGGGCGAACCCCATCCCATATTCGGTGTCGGATGGGGGCGAAACTTTGCACGCATGTCCATCCCATCCCCATAGACTCGCGTGCAAAGTTTCACCCGCATCGGACATCAAATGTGGGATGGGGTGTGCCTAAATCGTCGCTTTTTACTTCACAAACGCGGGGATTCCCTACGTAAAAAACGTCGACTTGGGCGAACCCCATCCCACATTCGGTGTCGGATGGGGGCGAAACTTTGCACGCATGTCGTGCAAAGAACGACGATTTGGGCAAACCCCAACCTACATTCGGTGTCGGATGGGGGCGAAACTTTGCACCCATGTCCATCCCATCCCCATAGAAACGTGTGCAAAGTTTCACCCCCATCGCACATCGAATGTGGGATGGGTGCGCCTAAATCGTCGCTTTTTACTTCACAAACGTGGGGATTCCCTATGTAAAAAATGACGATGTGGGCGAACCCCATTCCATATTGCTTTTTCTCAAAGTCCCTATATAAGGGAAGCCAAAAGTCATTATTTTCCACAACCCAAACATACAAGCAAGGTTGTATATTTCAGCAAGCACAGCGTTGCTTGAGTGCACAAGTGGAAAACTTCACCAAGGGATTTTACGTCGTCTAGCCAGCATAAAAGCAACTAGTTCTACGAGAGGTGTACGTTCCAGCCCCAGCACACAAGCAAATTTGAGCACGCAACTATGGCTAGCACTTGTCAACCATCCCTTGTGTTCACCACGGAGGCACTGGTGATCGATGACATTAATGTACCGTCTGGAGCCGCGCTCGGCAATGATGACACTTATATGGATGATAGTTTAGACGACACACAGTACAAGCATGACCGAGCTTTTACGGCTCTGGAAATGCGTCAAGCGGCACTCAAGAAAAACTTCACTACGATGAACCAGAATATTACAGCACTGACGGACCTTATTCGGGCTTTCATGGACAAGCAGGTTCAAGACACAGCACATGCATGCAACTGTCATGGCAAGGCCAACAGTTACTCCGGTGGTAGCAGAATATACGGCTCTTCACCTGAAGAACGTGACAATTCCGGAGTACAAAGGTGAGGAATGAGACCGCAACAAGGACGTGGTGAACACCTTTTTATTTAAGTGGGGAGATATTCATCGCCTACGAGGTACCCCAGACCATGGCAGGGCTACAAAAACAAGTCTATCACTTAAAGGCAAGGCCTATTAACTGGTGGATGGCTTTTTCACTCATTGCTCGTCCGAAGACATGGAACGAGTTTCAGGAGGTTTTTTTCAAAGAAATCTTGCCAGACAATGAACAGGCAAAGAATTGGAAGGCGTGGGATCATTACAGTATGACTGACATGTCTCTCACACAGTACATCTCTTCGTATAGAGAGATTATTCTTAAGATGGACAATCTGGACGACTTTCATAAGATGAGAGGTTTTATACGTGGCCTTGATGCAGAATATAGTCTCCACGTGAGGACACAAGACCCCAAGAATTTTGAAGAGGCGGTTAAGCATGCTCAAAATTTTGATGATGATCAAGGTAAACAGGGCACGCCATCTATTGCAAAGAGCACTTGGCGGAGTCGTTCTCCACAGCGTTTCAATGAAAATAAGCGAAGAACCTCGCCACATAAGCACGAGGCCAAGATGCCTAAACAAGCACGAGATGCTCGAAGAGGGCCTCTCTCTTATGCCGAATTTGAACGTGCCAAGAAGAATAATTTGTGCTTTGTGTGTATGTCTGATCAACACACAAAGAAAGATTGTCCTTTTTTGCAAGGCAAGCAGGCGAAGACTGCTAAGAGTAAGGATTAGGACATCCTTTATATTCTAGTCATCATGAATATTTTTGGGTCATACATTGTAGATAGCCAGTGTGCCTCTTTTATGTAATAGGGAGTTTTCTTTATTTACTAGAAGCAGATTTAATTCAATAAGTATTTTTGTCTCACTATTTGTTTTACAGTTGGGTTACTCATTTTGGTAAACAAGATGATGTGAAGTTGATCGAACAGGGGAAGCAGTTGGCTATTATACCTAACAATGATTGTGAGAATATTTAATGGTATGGGACATTAAATACTCGTATCAGTTGTTGTAATCATTGTTAGCTGTTGGGAATATTTAATGGTATGGGACATTAAATACTCTTAACATCTATCGTAATCCTTGTTGATAATATTTAATGGTATGGGACATTAAATACTCTCAACCCTGGTTACAGTGGTGGAATGGGACACCACGATTTGGGTATAACAGTACACTTCTTTTCATTGGTTTGGAAGGTTAGCAAAAGAGCTAAAATTCACGAGCTAAGAGCTAAACTTCACGAGAAAGTGTTAAAGTTAGAGGTAGTGATTAATCGTAAAAGTATCAAATCGTATACTACCCAGATACATTGTAAGAATCGAACGGCTACAAGAGTTGAGATTCTTGAAGTTTACGAGAAAGTGTGGAGCCAAGTTTTGAAGGGATCCCTCACATTTACATGATGTTGCAAGTGCAGAGTTATCCTCCCCACAGGGCTCTACCCTCTTGTAGGATGAGCTTATAAGGTGGCTACTACTTCACAAGAGGTGAGTAGGAGAGCCAATGGACTGAGACATCAGGCATGCCCACCTTTGTGAAGAAGAGAGTGTCACCTGATAGTCCATACGCTGTTGATCCAGGCATTACTAACGTATGCTCTGGGAAGGCGATAGTTTTCGGCAAGGATTACGTCATGATGTTCTGGCCAGAGTTGCATCATGATGTTCAAGAGTACGTACTAGAGTGCCAACAGAGTTAACAGAAGAAGCTAAAGCACCTTGAGGAAGGTGGCCTGTGGTAAACATTCAAGATTACACAAAGTATGTGAGAACGAATCTTTATGAATGTTATAGTAAGATTACCACTTATGAGTCCGGGAGACTATCTTACCAAGATGTGTCAATTTATTCCCATAGGAAACGACAATTACGACACCGCCGTTATAGACGGTTAGGCGACCGAAACTTGCAAGATTGTTTATAAAACATATTTATAAACTTTATGGTCTATACGTATCGTTCAGGCAGTTAGCAGTCGGGTTATTCTTTTGGCTTGATCACCCAAAATTGATAATAAACAACTAGTAACTGCTGCTAAATGCTATGTAAGCTCAGGAGAGTTGCAAGAAGTACATAGATTAGCATCACTATCTCGTTACTTTAGCAGGAGGAGAAAGAGGTTGTCTTATGGTCTGAGAGCATTCAGATAATTTGAAGACTGGACTAGTGGCTCAGTTGTCACCTAGGTTTTGGTAAACACAAGGGTGTTAGTCAAGTGGATAGAAAGATCTGAAGAAGGTTCCACTTAGGGAGAAAGTCTATGCGCTTAAGAAGCAATTCCCTACCTTTGTTTTCGAGGACGAAAACATTTTTCCAAGGGGGGGTAATGTGAGGACACGGGTCCTGCCATGCAGTTAAGTGGGCGTCCTTAGTGTGAAAGGGCCATGGGCCAGCCAGGGGCTATATAAGGTCATGGTTGGGTGGTTAATCGCATGGCTCACATCCACTAGTCTCACAGGGTGAAACTTTGCACGCATGTCCATCCCATCCCCACAGACACGCGTGCAAAGTTTCAACCCCATCGAACATCGAATGTGGGATGGGGTGCGCCTAAATTGTCGCTTTTTACTTCAAAAACGCGGGGATTCCCTACGTAAAAAGTGACGATTTGGACGAACCCCATCCCATATTCGGTGTCGGATGGGGGCGAAACTTTGCAGGCATGTCCATCCCATCCCCATGGACACGCGTGCAAAGTCTCACCCCCATCGGACATGGAATGTGGGATGGGGTGCGCCTAAATCATCGCTTTTTACTTCACAAACGCAGGGATTCCCTACGTAAAAAGTGACGATTTGGGCGAACCTCCATCGGACATGGAATGTGGGATGGGGTGCGCCTAAATCATCGCTTTTTACTTCACAAACGCAGGGATTCCCTACGTAAAAAGTGACGATTTGGGCGAACCCCATCCCATATTCGGTGTCGGATGGGGGCGAAACTTTGCACGCATGTCCATCCCATCCCCATAGACTCGCGTGCAAAGTTTCACCCGCATCGGACATCAAATGTGGGATGGGGTGTGTCTAAATCATCGCTTTTTACTTCACAAATGCGGGGATTCCCTACGTAAAAAGTGACGATTTGGGCGAACCCCATCCCATATTCGGTGTCAGATGGGGGCGAAACTTTGCACGCATGTCCATCCCATCCCCATAGACTCGCGTGCAAAGTTTCACCCGCATCGAACATCAAATGTGGGATGGGGTGTGCCTAAATCGTCGCTTTTTACTTCACAAACGCGGGGATTCCCTACGTAAAAAACGTCGACTTGGGCGAACCCCATCCCACATTCGGTGTCGGATGGGGGCGAAACTTTGCACGCATGTCGTGCAAAGAACGACGATTTGGGCAAACCCCAACCTACATTCGGTGTCGGATGGGGGCGAAACTTTGCACCCATGTCCATCCCATCCCCATAGAAACGTGTGCAAAGTTTCACCCCCATCGCACATCGAATGTGGGATGGGTGCGCCTAAATCGTCGCTTTTTACTTCACAAACGTGGGGATTCCCTATGTAAAAAATGACGATGTGGGCGAACCCCATTCCACATTCATCAGATGGGAGCGAAACTTTGCACGCGTGTCCATCCCATCCCCATAGACACGCGTGCAAAGTTTCACCCCCATCGGACATCGAATGTGGGATGGGGTGCGCCTAAATCGTCGCTTTTTACTTCACAAACGCGGGGATTCCCTATGTAAGAAACCACGATGTGGGCGAACCCCATCCCACAGATGGGGGCGAAACTTTGCACACGTGTCCATCCCATCCTATTCCCATAGACACGCATGCAAAGTTTCACCCCCATCGGACATCAAATGTGGGATGGGGTGCGCCTAATTGGTCGCTTTTACTTCACAAACGCGGGGGTTCCCTACGTAAAAAGTGACGATTTGGGCGAACCCCATCCCATATTTGGTGTCGGATTGCGGCAAGACTTTGCACGCGTGTCCATCCCATCCTTATAGACATGCGTGCAAAGTCTCACCCCCATCGGACATGGAATGTGGGATGGGGTGCGCCTAAATCGTCGCTTTTTACTTCACAAACGCAGGGATTCCCTACGTAAAAAGTGACGATTTGGGCGAACCTCCATCGGACATGGAATGTGGGATGGGGTGCGCCTAAATCATCGCTTTTTACTTCACAAACGCAGGGATTCCCTACGTAAAAAGTGACGATTTGGGCGAACCCCATCCCATATTCGGTGTCGGATGGGGGCGAAACTTTGCACGCATGTCCATCCCATCCCCATAGACTCGCGTGCAAAGTTTCACCCACATCGGACATCAAATGTGGGATGGGGTGTGCCTAAATCGTCGCTTTTTACTTCACAAACGCGGGGATTCCCTACGTAAAAAACGTCGACTTGGGCGAACCCCATCCCACATTCGGTGTCGGATGGGGGCGAAACTTTGCACGCATGTCGTGCAAAGAACGACGATTTGGGCAAACCCCAACCTACATTCGGTGTCGGATGGGGGCGAAACTTTGCACCCATGTCCATCCCATCCCCATAGAAACGTGTGCAAAGTTTCACCCCCATCGCACATCGAATGTGGGATGGGTGCGCCTAAATCGTCGCTTTTTACTTCACAAACGTGGGGATTCCCTATGTAAAAAATGACGATGTGGGCGAACCCCATTCCATATTGCTTTTTCTCAAAGTCCCTATATAAGGGAAGCCAAAAGTCATTATTTTCCACAACCCAAACATACAAGCAAGGTTGTATATTTCAGCAAGCACAGCGTTGCTTGAGTGCACAAGTGGAAAACTTCACCAAGGGATTTTACGTCGTCTAGCCAGCATAAAAGCAACTAGTTCTACGAGAGGTGTACGTTCCAGCCCCAGCACACAAGCAAATTTGAGCACGCAACTATGGCTAGCACTTGTCAACCATCCCTTGTGTTCACCACGGAGGCACTGGTGATCGATGACATTAATGTACCGTCCGCGCTGGGCAATGATGACACTTATATGGATGATAGTTTAGACGACACACAGTACAAGCATGACCGAGCTTTTACGGCTCTGGAAATGCGTCAAGCGGCACTCAAGAAAAACTTCACTACGATGAACCAGAATATTACAGCACTGACGGACCTTATTCGGGCTTTCATGGACAAGCAGGTTCAAGACACAGCACATGCATGCAACTGTCATGGCAAGGCTAACAGTTACTCCGGTGGTAGCAGAATATACGGCTCTTCACCTGAAGAACGTGACAATTCCGGAGTACAAAGGTGAGGAATGAGACCGCAACAAGGACGTGGTGAACACCTTTTTATTTAAGTGGGGAGATATTCATCGCCTACGAGGTACCCCAGACCATGGCAGGGCTACAAAAACAAGTCTATCACTTAAAGGCAAGGCCTATTAACTGGTGGATGGCTTTTTCACTCATTGCTCGTCCGAAGACATGGAACGAGTTTCAGGAGGGTTTTTTCAAAGAAATCTTGCCAGACAATGAACAGGCAAAGAATTGGAAGGCGTGGGATCATTACAGTATGACTGACATGTCTCTCACACAGTACATCTCTTCGTATAGAGAGATTATTCTCAAGTTGGACAATCTGGACGACTTTCATAAGATGAGAGGTTTTATACGTGGCCTTGATGCAGAATATAGTCTCCACGTGAGGACACAAGACCCCAAGAATTTTGAAGAGGCGGTTAAGCATGCTCAAAATTTTGATGATGATCAAGGTAAACAGGGCACGCCATCTATTGCAAAGAGCACTTGGCGGAGTCGTTCTCCACAGCGTTTCAACGAAAATAAGCGAAGAACCTCGCCACATAAGCACGAGGCCAAGATGCCTAAACAAGCACGAGATGCTCGAAGAGGGCCTCTCTCTTATGCCGAATTTGAACGTGCCAAGAAGAATAATTTGTGCTTTGTGTGTATGTCTGATCAACACACAAAGAAAGATTGTCCTTTTTTGCAAGGCAAGCAGGCGAAGACTGCTAAGAGTAAGGATTAGGACATCCTTTATATTCTAGTCATCATGAATATTTTTGGGTCATACATTGTAGATAGCCAGTGTGCCTCTTTTATGTAATAGGGAGTTTTCTTTATTTACTAGAAGCAGATTTAATTCAATAAGTATTTTTGTCTCACTATTTGTTTTACAGTTGGGTTACTCATTTTGGTAAACAAGATGATGTGAAGTTGATCGAACAGGGGAAGCAGTTGGCTATTATACCTAACAATGATTGTGAGAATATTTAATGGTATGGGACATTAAATACTCGTATCAGTTGTTGTAATCATTGTTAGCTGTTGGGAATATTTAATGGTATGGGACATTAAATACTCTTAACATCTATCGTAATCCTTGTTGATAATATTTAATGGTATGGGACATTAAATACTCTCAACCCTGGTTACAGTGGTGGAATGGGACACCACGATTTGGGTATAACAGTACACTTCTTTTCATTGGTTTGGAAGGTTAGCAAAAGAGCTAAAATTCACGAGCTAAGAGCTAAACTTCACGAGAAAGTGTTAAAGTTAGAGGTAGTGATTAATCGTAAAAGTATCAAATCGTATACTACCCAGATACATTGTAAGAATCGAACGGCTACAAGAGTTGAGATTCTTGAAGTTTACGAGAAAGTGTGGAGCCAAGTTTTGAAGGGATCCCTCACATTTACATGATGTTGCAAGTGCAGAGTTATCCTCCCCACAGGGCTCTACCCTCTTGTAGGATGAGCTTATAAGGTGGCTACTACTTCACAAGAGGTGAGTAGGAGAGCCAATGGACTGAGACATCAGGCATGCCCACCTTTGTGAAGAAGAGAGTGTCACCTGATAGTCCATACGCTGTTGATCCAGGCACTACTAACGTATGCTCTGGGAAGGCGATAGTTTTCGGCAAGGATTACGTCATGATGTTCTGGCCAGAGTTGCATCATGATGTTCAAGAGTACGTACTAGAGTGCCAACAGAGTTAACAGAAGAAGCTAAAGCACCTTGAGGAAGGTGGCCTGTGGTAAACATTCAAGATTACACAAAGTATGTGAGAACGAATCTTTATGAATGTTATAGTAAGATTACCACTTATGAGTCCGGGAGACTATCTTACCAAGATGTGTCAATTTATTCCCATAGGAAACGACAATTACGACACCGCCGTTATAGACGGTTAGGCGACCGAAACTTGCAAGATTGTTTATAAAACATATTTATAAACTTTATGGTCTATACGTATCGTTCAGGCAGTTAGCAGTCGGGTTATTCTTTTGGCTTGATCACCCAAAATTGATAATAAACAACTAGTAACTGCTGCTAAATGCTATGTAAGCTCAGGAGAGTTGCAAGAAGTACATAGATTAGCATCACTATCTCGTTACTTTAGCAGGAGGAGAAAGAGGTTGTCTTATGGTCTGAGAGCATTCAGATAATTTGAAGACTGGACTAGTGGCTCAGTTGTCACCTAGGTTTTGGTAAACACAAGGGTGTTAGTCAAGTGGATAGAAAGATCTGAAGAAGGTTCCACTTAGGGAGAAAGTCTATGCGCTTAAGAAGCAATTCCCTACCTTTGTTTTCGAGGACGAAAACATTTTTCCAAGGGGGGGTAATGTGAGGACACGGGTCCTGCCATGCAGTTAAGTGGGCGTCCTTAGTGTGAAAGGGCCATGGGCCAGCCAGGGGCTATATAAGGTCATGGTTGGGTGGTTAATCGCATGGCTCACATCCACTAGTCTCACAGGGTGAAACTTTGCACGCATGTCCATCCCATCCCCACAGACACGCGTGCAAAGTTTCAACCCCATCGAACATCGAATGTGGGATGGGGTGCGCCTAAATTGTCGCTTTTTACTTCAAAAACGCGGGGATTCCCTACGTAAAAAGTGACGATTTGGACGAACCCCATCCCATATTCGGTGTCGGATGGGGGCGAAACTTTGCAGGCATGTCCATCCCATCCCCATGGACACGCGTGCAAAGTCTCACCCCCATCGGACATGGAATGTGGGATGGGGTGCGCCTAAATCATCGCTTTTTACTTCACAAACGCAGGGATTCCCTACGTAAAAAGTGACGATTTGGGCGAACCTCCATCGGACATGGAATGTGGGATGGGGTGCGCCTAAATCATCGCTTTTTACTTCACAAACGCAGGGATTCCCTACGTAAAAAGTGACGATTTGGGCGAACCCCATCCCATATTCGGTGTCGGATGGGGGCGAAACTTTGCACGCATGTCCATCCCATCCCCATAGACTCGCGTGCAAAGTTTCACCCGCATCGGACATCAAATGTGGGATGGGGTGTGTCTAAATCATCGCTTTTTACTTCACAAACGCGGGGATTCCCTACGTAAAAAGTGACGATTTGGGCGAACCCCATCCCATATTCGGTGTCAGATGGGGGCGAAACTTTGCACGCATGTCCATCCCATCCCCATAGACTCGCGTGCAAAGTTTCACCCGCATCGAACATCAAATGTGGGATGGGGTGTGCCTAAATCGTCGCTTTTTACTTCACAAACGCGGGGATTCCCTACGTAAAAAACGTCGACTTGGGCGAACCCCATCCCACATTCGGTGTCGGATGGGGGCGAAACTTTGCACGCATGTCGTGCAAAGAACGACGATTTGGGCAAACCCCAACCTACATTCGGTGTCGGATGGGGGCGAAACTTTGCACCCATGTCCATCCCATCCCCATAGAAACGTGTGCAAAGTTTCACCCCCATCGCACATCGAATGTGGGATGGGTGCGCCTAAATCGTCGCTTTTTACTTCACAAACGTGGGGATTCCCTATGTAAAAAATGACGATGTGGGCGAACCCCATTCCACATTCATCAGATGGGAGCGAAACTTTGCACGCGTGTCCATCCCATCCCCATAGACACGCGTGCAAAGTTTCACCCCCATCGGACATCGAATGTGGGATGGGGTGCGCCTAAATCGTCGCTTTTTACTTCACAAACGCGGGGATTCCCTATGTAAGAAACCACGATGTGGGCGAACCCCATCCCACAGATGGGGGCGAAACTTTGCACACGTGTCCATCCCATCCTATTCCCATAGACACGCATGCAAAGTTTCACCCCCATCGGACATCAAATGTGGGATGGGGTGCGCCTAATTGGTCGCTTTTACTTCACAAACGCGGGGGTTCCCTACGTAAAAAGTGACGATTTGGGCGAACCCCATCCCATATTTGGTGTCGGATTGCGGCAAGACTTTGCACGCGTGTCCATCCCATCCTTATAGACATGCGTGCAAAGTCTCACCCCCATCGGACATGGAATGTGGGATGGGGTGCGCCTAAATCGTCGCTTTTTACTTCACAAACGCAGGGATTCCCTACGTAAAAAGTGACGATTTGGGCGAACCTCCATCGGACATGGAATGTGGGATGGGGTGCGCCTAAATCATCGCTTTTTACTTCACAAACGCAGGGATTCCCTACGTAAAAAGTGACGATTTGGGCGAACCCCATCCCATATTCGGTGTCGGATGGGGGCGAAACTTTGCACGCATGTCCATCCCATCCCCATAGACTCGCGTGCAAAGTTTCACCCGCATCGGACATCAAATGTGGGATGGGGTGTGCCTAAATCGTCGCTTTTTACTTCACAAACGCGGGGATTCCCTACGTAAAAAACGTCGACTTGGGCGAACCCCATCCCACATTCGGTGTCGGATGGGGGCGAAACTTTGCACGCATGTCGTGCAAAGAACGACGATTTGGGCAAACCCCAACCTACATTCGGTGTCGGATGGGGGCGAAACTTTGCACCCATGTCCATCCCATCCCCATAGAAACGTGTGCAAAGTTTCACCCCCATCGCACATCGAATGTGGGATGGGTGCGCCTAAATCGTCGCTTTTTACTTCACAAACGTGGGGATTCCCTATGTAAAAAATGACGATGTGGGCGAACCCCATTCCATATTGCTTTTTCTCAAAGTCCCTATATAAGGGAAGCCAAAAGTCATTATTTTCCACAACCCAAACATACAAGCAAGGTTGTATATTTCAGCAAGCACAGCGTTGCTTGAGTGCACAAGTGGAAAACTTCACCAAGGGATTTTACGTCGTCTAGCCAGCATAAAAGCAACTAGTTCTACGAGAGGTGTACGTTCCAGCCCCAGCACACAAGCAAATTTGAGCACGCAACTATGGCTAGCACTTGTCAACCATCCCTTGTGTTCACCACGGAGGCACTGGTGATCGATGACATTAATGTACCGTCTGGAGCCGCGCTCGGCAATGATGACACTTATATGGATGATAGTTTAGACGACACACAGTACAAGCATGACCGAGCTTTTACGGCTCTGGAAATGCGTCAAGCGGCACTCAAGAAAAACTTCACTACGATGAACCAGAATATTACAGCACTGACGGACCTTATTCGGGCTTTCATGGACAAGCAGGTTCAAGACACAGCACATGCATGCAACTGTCATGGCAAGGCCAACAGTTACTCCGGTGGTAGCAGAATATACGGCTCTTCACCTGAAGAACGTGACAATTCCGGAGTACAAAGGTGAGGAATGAGACCGCAACAAGGACGTGGTGAACACCTTTTTATTTAAGTGGGGAGATATTCATCGCCTACGAGGTACCCCAGACCATGGCAGGGCTACAAAAACAAGTCTATCACTTAAAGGCAAGGCCTATTAACTGGTGGATGGCTTTTTCACTCATTGCTCGTCCGAAGACATGGAACGAGTTTCAGGAGGGTTTTTTCAAAGAAATCTTGCCAGACAATGAACAGGCAAAGAATTGGAAGGCGTGGGATCATTACAGTATGACTGACATGTCTCTCACACAGTACATCTCTTCGTATAGAGAGATTATTCTCAAGTTGGACAATCTGGACGACTTTCATAAGATGAGAGGTTTTATACGTGGCCTTGATGCAGAATATAGTCTCCACGTGAGGACACAAGACCCCAAGAATTTTGAAGAGGCGGTTAAGCATGCTCAAAATTTTGATGATGATCAAGGTAAACAGGGCACGCCATCTATTGCAAAGAGCACTTGGCGGAGTCGTTCTCCACAGCGTTTCAACGAAAATAAGCGAAGAACCTCGCCACATAAGCACGAGGCCAAGATGCCTAAACAAGCACGAGATGCTCGAAGAGGGCCTCTCTCTTATGCCGAATTTGAACGTGCCAAGAAGAATAATTTGTGCTTTGTGTGTATGTCTGATCAACACACAAAGAAAGATTGTCCTTTTTTGCAAGGCAAGCAGGCGAAGACTGCTAAGAGTAAGGATTAGGACATCCTTTATATTCTAGTCATCATGAATATTTTTGGGTCATACATTGTAGATAGCCAGTGTGCCTCTTTTATGTAATAGGGAGTTTTCTTTATTTACTAGAAGCAGATTTAATTCAATAAGTATTTTTGTCTCACTATTTGTTTTACAGTTGGGTTACTCATTTTGGTAAACAAGATGATGTGAAGTTGATCGAACAGGGGAAGCAGTTGGCTATTATACCTAACAATGATTGTGAGAATATTTAATGGTATGGGACATTAAATACTCGTATCAGTTGTTGTAATCATTGTTAGCTGTTGGGAATATTTAATGGTATGGGACATTAAATACTCTTAACATCTATCGTAATCCTTGTTGATAATATTTAATGGTATGGGACATTAAATACTCTCAACCCTGGTTACAGTGGTGGAATGGGACACCACGATTTGGGTATAACAGTACACTTCTTTTCATTGGTTTGGAAGGTTAGCAAAAGAGCTAAAATTCACGAGCTAAGAGCTAAACTTCACGAGAAAGTGTTAAAGTTAGAGGTAGTGATTAATCGTAAAAGTATCAAATCGTATACTACCCAGATACATTGTAAGAATCGAACGGCTACAAGAGTTGAGATTCTTGAAGTTTACGAGAAAGTGTGGAGCCAAGTTTTGAAGGGATCCCTCACATTTACATGATGTTGCAAGTGCAGAGTTATCCTCCCCACAGGGCTCTACCCTCTTGTAGGATGAGCTTATAAGGTGGCTACTACTTCACAAGAGGTGAGTAGGAGAGCCAATGGACTGAGACATCAGGCATGCCCACCTTTGTGAAGAAGAGAGTGTCACCTGATAGTCCATACGCTGTTGATCCAGGCATTACTAACGTATGCTCTGGGAAGGCGATAGTTTTCGGCAAGGATTACGTCATGATGTTCTGGCCAGAGTTGCATCATGATGTTCAAGAGTACGTACTAGAGTGCCAACAGAGTTAACAGAAGAAGCTAAAGCACCTTGAGGAAGGTGGCCTGTGGTAAACATTCAAGATTACACAAAGTATGTGAGAACGAATCTTTATGAATGTTATAGTAAGATTACCACTTATGAGTCCGGGAGACTATCTTACCAAGATGTGTCAATTTATTCCCATAGGAAACGACAATTACGACACCGCCGTTATAGACGGTTAGGCGACCGAAACTTGCAAGATTGTTTATAAAACATATTTATAAACTTTATGGTCTATACGTATCGTTCAGGCAGTTAGCAGTCGGGTTATTCTTTTGGCTTGATCACCCAAAATTGATAATAAACAACTAGTAACTGCTGCTAAATGCTATGTAAGCTCAGGAGAGTTGCAAGAAGTACATAGATTAGCATCACTATCTCGTTACTTTAGCAGGAGGAGAAAGAGGTTGTCTTATGGTCTGAGAGCATTCAGATAATTTGAAGACTGGACTAGTGGCTCAGTTGTCACCTAGGTTTTGGTAAACACAAGGGTGTTAGTCAAGTGGATAGAAAGATCTGAAGAAGGTTCCACTTAGGGAGAAAGTCTATGCGCTTAAGAAGCAATTCCCTACCTTTGTTTTCGAGGACGAAAACATTTTTCCAAGGGGGGGTAATGTGAGGACACGGGTCCTGCCATGCAGTTAAGTGGGCGTCCTTAGTGTGAAAGGGCCATGGGCCAGCCAGGGGCTATATAAGGTCATGGTTGGGTGGTTAATCGCATGGCTCACATCCACTAGTCTCACAGGGTGAAACTTTGCACGCATGTCCATCCCATCCCCACAGACACGCGTGCAAAGTTTCAACCCCATCGAACATCGAATGTGGGATGGGGTGCGCCTAAATTGTCGCTTTTTACTTCAAAAACGCGGGGATTCCCTACGTAAAAAGTGACGATTTGGACGAACCCCATCCCATATTCGGTGTCGGATGGGGGCGAAACTTTGCAGGCATGTCCATCCCATCCCCATGGACACGCATGCAAAGTCTCAGCCCCATCGGACATGGAATGTGGGATGGGGTGCGCCTAAATCATCGCTTTTTACTTCACAAACGCAGGGATTCCCTACGTAAAAAGTGACGATTTGGGCGAACCTCCATCGGACATGGAATGTGGGATGGGGTGCGCCTAAATCATCGCTTTTTACTTCACAAACGCAGGGATTCCCTACGTAAAAAGTAACGATTTGGGCGAACCCCATCCCATATTCGGTGTCGGATGGGGGCGAAACTTTGCACGCATGTCCATCCCATCCCCATAGACTCGCGTGCAAAGTTTCACCCGCATCGGACATCAAATGTGGGATGGGGTGTGTCTAAATCGTCGCTTTTTACTTCACAAACGCGGGGATTCCCTACGTAAAAAACGTCGACTTGGGCGAACCCCATCCCACATTCGGTGTCGGATGGGGGCGAAACTTTGCACGCATGTCGTGCAAAGAACGACGATTTGGGCAAACCCCAACCTACATTCGGTGTCGGATGGGGGCGAAACTTTGCACCCATGTCCATCCCATCCCCATAGAAACGTGTGCAAAGTTTCACCCCCATCGCACATCGAATGTGGGATGGGTGCGCCTAAATCGTCGCTTTTTACTTCACAAACGTGGGGATTCCCTGTGTAAAAAATGACGATGTGGGCAAACCCCATTCCACATTCATCAGATGGGAGCGAAACTTTGCACGCGTCTCCATCCCATCTCCATAGACACGCGTGCAAAGTTTCACCCCCATCGGACATCGAATGTGGGATGGGGTGCGCCTAAATCGTCGCTTTTTACTTCACAAACGCGGGGATTCCCTATGTAAGAAACCACGATGTGGGCGAACCCCATCCCACATTCGGTGTCAGATGGGGGCGAAACTTTGCACACGTGTCCATCCCATCCCATTCCCATAGACACGCATGCAAAGTTTCACCCCCATCGGACATCGAGAATGTGGGATGGGGTGCGCCTAAATCGTCGCTTTTTACTTCACAAACGCGGGGGTTCCCTACGTAAAAAGTGACGATTTGGGCGAACCCCATCCCATATTTGGTGTCGGATTGGGGCGAAACTTTGCACGCGTGTCCATCCCATCCTTATAGACATGCGTGCAAAGTTTCACCCACATCCGACCTCGCGAATGTGGGATGGGGTGCGCCTAAATCGTCGCTTTTTACTTCACAAACGCGAAGATTCCCTACGTAAAAAACGATGATTTGGACGAACCCCATCCCACATTCAGTGTCGGATGGGGGCATGTGAGGACATGGGTCGTGCCATGCAGTTAAGTGGGCGTCCTTAGTGTGAAAGGGCCATGGGCCAGCCAGGGGCTATATAAGGACATGGTTGGGTGGTTAATCGCATGGCTCACATCCAGTATACTCACATTGGTATCAAAGCAAGAATGTCTCTCACGAAGGGGAGGGACTCACGTACGCTAACATCCAGTATACTCACATTGGTATCAAAGCAAGAATGTCTCTCACGAAGGGGAGGGACTCACGTACGCTAACGCTCATGCCATCTTCTCTGCGCATGAGAGGTCGCATAGCTTTTTTCAAGCAATCTAGTGCTTTCTTCTAGCACTGAGTGCCGTGCGGGAAACCCAGCTTGTGGCCATGGAGGGAGGAGATGGATGTTCATGGAAACGCTGCAGACTGGCACCAAATAGGAGCGCCACAGTAGTTGCTACGGTTTTCGTTTATGCAGTTCGTCTAGTTAACGACCGCCCAGGCCGGATCGAGCGCTTCTTCCCTCTCGTGTTGCCGCCATCGCTGCTGCTGTTGAGTTTTTTTTAAAGCTTTATTTTTAAAGCTTAAAGCTTTTAAGCTTTATTTCTTTCCTTGTTCCCATGCATAACAAGACGAAGTGCAGCAGCACACATGCGCCGTAGCCAAGCTCCATGAGCATAAAGCATGTGTAGCTACGTACACGGCCGTGGGACAACGGCCTCCAACGCGCATTTTACCTCCATGCGTACAGGTAAAAGTTCTTTTCATACGTTTTGTCTAATTTATCTTGCTTTTTTGTAGCTAAAAGCAAGTTTCACAACAAGGACCAAAAAAGCACACTTGAAAAGCTAAGAGCTTTTTAAGCTTCAATAAAGCATATTGCTTTTTCTCAAAGTCCCTATATAAGGGAAGCCAAAAGTCATTATTTTCCACAACCCAAACATACAAGCAAGATTGTATATTTCAGCAAGCACAGCGTTGCTTGAGTGCACAAGTGGAAAACTTCACCAAGGGATTTTACGTCGTCTAGCCAGCATAAAAGCAACTAGTTCTACGAGAGGTGTACGTTCCAGCCCCAGCACACAAGCAAATTTGAGCACGCAACTATGGCTAGCACTTGTCAACCATCCCTTGTGTTCACCACGGAGGCACTGGTGATCGATGACATTAATGTACCGTCCGCGCTGGGCAATGATGACACTTATATGGATGATAGTTTAGACGACACACAGTACAAGCATGACCGAGCTTTTACGGCTCTGGAAATGCGTCAAGCGGCACTCAAGAAAAACTTCACTACGATGAACCAGAATATTACAGCACTGACGGACCTTATTCGGGCTTTCATGGACAAGCAGGTTCAAGACACAGCACATGCATGCAACTGTCATGGCAAGGCCAACAGTTACTCCGGTGGTAGCAGAATATACGGCTCTTCACCTGAAGAACGTGACAATTCCGGAGTACAAAGGTGAGGAATGAGACCGCAACAAGGACGTGGTGAACACCTTTTTATTTAAGTGGGGAGATATTCATCGCCTACGAGGTACCCCAGACCATGGCAGGGCTACAAAAACAAGTCTATCACTTAAAGGCAAGGCCTATTAACTGGTGGATGGCTTTTTCACTCATTGCTCGTCCGAAGACATGGAACGAGTTTCAGGAGGGTTTTTTCAAAGAAATCTTGCCAGACAATGAACAGGCAAAGAATTGGAAGGCGTGGGATCATTACAGTATGACTGACATGTCTCTCACACAGTACATCTCTTCGTATAGAGAGATTATTCTCAAGTTGGACAATCTGGACGACTTTCATAAGATGAGAGGTTTTATACGTGGCCTTGATGCAGAATATAGTCTCCACGTGAGGACACAAGACCCCAAGAATTTTGAAGAGGCGGTTAAGCATGCTCAAAATTTTGATGATGATCAAGATAAACAGGGCACGCCATCTATTGCAAAGAACACTTGGCGGAGTCGTTCTCCACAGCGTTTCAACGAAAATAAGCGAAGAACCTCGCCACATAAGCACGAAGCCAAGATGCCTAAACAAGCACGAGGTGCTCGAAGAGGGCCTCTCTCTTATGCCGAATTTGAACGTGCCAAGAAGAATAATTTGTGCTTTGTGTGTATGTCTGATCAACACACAAAGAAAGATTGTCCTTTTTTGCAAGGCAAGCAGGCGAAGACTGCTAAGAGTAAGGATTAGGACATCCTTTATATTCTAGTCATCATGAATATTTTTGGGTCATACATTGTAGATAGCCAGTGTGCCTCTTTTATGTAATAGGGAGTTTTCTTTATTTACTAGAAGCAGATTTAATTCAATAAGTATTTTTGTCTCACTATTTGTTTTACAGTTGGGTTACTCATTTTGGTAAACAAGATGATGTGAAGTCTAATCAGTGATCGAACAGGGGAAGCAGTTGGCTATTATACCTAACAATGATTGTGAGAATATTTAATGGTATGGGACATTAAATACTCTTATCAGTTGTTGTAATCATTGTTAGCTGTTGGGAATATTTAATGGTATGGGACATTAAATACTCTTAACATCTATCGTAATCCTTGTTGATAATATTTAATGGTATGGGACATTAAATACTCTCAACCCTGGTTACAGTGGTGGAATGGGACACCACGATTTGGGTATAACAGTACACTTCTTTTCATTGGTTTGGAAGGTTAGCAAAAGAGCTAAAATTCACGAGCTAAGAGCTAAACTTCACGAGAAAGTGTTAAAGTTAGAGGTAGTGATTAATCGTAAAAGTATCAAATCGTATACTACCCAGATACATTGTAAGAATCGAACGGCTACAAGAGTTGAGATTCTTGAAGTTTACGAGAAAGTGTGGAGCCAAGTTTTGAAGGGATCCCTCACATTTACATGATGTTGCAAGTGCAGAGTTATCCTCCCCACAGGGCTCTACCCTCTTGTAGGATGAGCTTATAAGGTGGCTACTACTTCACAAGAGGTGAGTAGGAGAGCCAATGGACTGAGACATCAGGCATGCCCACCTTTGTGAAGAAGAGAGTGTCACCTGATAGTCCATACGCTGTTAATCCAGGCATTACTAACGTATGCTCTGGGAAGGCGATAGTTTTCGGCAAGGATTACGTCATGATGTTCTGGCCAGAGTTGCATCATGATGTTCAAGAGTACGTACTAGAGTGCCAACAGAGTTAACAGAAGAAGCTAAAGCACCTTGAGGAAGGTGGCCTGTGGTAAACATTCAAGATTACACAAAGTATGTGAGAACGAATCTTTATGAATGTTATAGTAAGATTACCACTTATGAGTCCGGGAGACTATCTTACCAAGATGTGTCAATTTATTCCCATAGGAAACGACAATTACGACACCGCCGTTATAGACGGTTAGGCGACCGAAACTTGCAAGATTGTTTATAAAACATATTTATAAACTTTATGGTCTATACGTATCGTTCAGGCAGTTAGCAGTCGGGTTATTCTTTTGGCTTGATCACCCAAAATTGATAATAAACAACTAGTAACTGCTGCTAAATGCTATGTAAGCTCAGGAGAGTTGCAAGAAGTACATAGATTAGCATCACTATCTCGTTACTTTAGCAGGAGGAGAAAGAGGTTGTCTTATGGTCTGAGAGCATTCAGATAATTTGAAGACTGGACTAGTGGCTCAGTTGTCACCTAGGTTTTGGTAAACACAAGGGTGTTAGTCAAGTGGATAGAAAGATTTGAAGAAGGTTCCACTTAGGGAGAAAGTCTATGCGCTTAAGAAGTAATTCCCTACCTTTGTTTTCGAGGACGAAAACATTTTTCCAAGGGGGGGTAATGTGAGGACACAGGTCCTGCCATGCAGTTAAGTGGGCGTCCTTAGTGTGAAAGGGCCATGGGCCAGCCAGGGGCTATATAAGGTCATGGTTGGGTGGTTAATCGCATGGCTCACATCCACTAGTCTCACAGGGTGAAACTTTGCACGCATGTCCATCCCATCCCCACAGACACGCGTGCAAAGTTTCAACCCCATCGAACATCGAATGTGGGATGGGGTGCGCCTAAATTGTCGCTTTTTACTTCAAAAACGCGGGGATTCCCTACGTAAAAAGTGACGATTTGGACGAACCCCATCCCATATTCGGTGTCGGATGGGGGCGAAACTTTGCAGGCATGTCCATCCCATCCCCATGGACACGCATGCAAAGTCTCACCCCCATCGGACATGGAATGTGGGATGGGGTGCGCCTAAATCATCGCTTTTTACTTCACAAACGCAGGGATTCCCTACGTAAAAAGTGACGATTTGGGCGAACCTCCATCGGACATGGAATGTGGGATGGGGTGCGCCTAAATCATCGCTTTTTACTTCACAAACGCAGGGATTCCCTACGTAAAAAGTGACGATTTGGGCGAACCCCATCCCATATTCGGTGTCGGATGGGGGCGAAACTTTGCACGCATGTCCATCCCATCCCCATAGACTCGCGTGCAAAGTTTCACCCGCATCGGACATCAAATGTGGGATGGGGTGTGTCTAAATCGTCGCTTTTTACTTCACAAACGCGGGGATTCCCTACGTAAAAAACGTCGACTTGGGCGAACCCCATCCCACATTCGGTGTCGGATGGGGGCGAAACTTTGCACGCATGTCGTGCAAAGAACGACGATTTGGGCAAACCCCAACCTACATTCGGTGTCGGATGGGGGCGAAACTTTGCACCCATGTCCATCCCATCCCCATAGAAACGTGTGCAAAGTTTCACCCCCATCGCACATCGAATGTGGGATGGGTGCGCCTAAATCGTCGCTTTTTACTTCACAAACGTGGGGATTCCCTGTGTAAAAAATGACGATGTGGGCAAACCCCATTCCACATTCATCAGATGGGAGCGAAACTTTGCACGCGTCTCCATCCCATCTCCATAGACACGCGTGCAAAGTTTCACCCCCATCGGACATCGAATGTGGGATGGGGTGCGCCTAAATCGTCGCTTTTTACTTCACAAACGCGGGGATTCCCTATGTAAGAAACCACGATGTGGGCGAACCCCATCCCACATTCGGTGTCAGATGGGGGCGAAACTTTGCACACGTGTCCATCCCATCCCATTCCCATAGACACGCATGCAAAGTTTCACCCCCATCGGACATCGAGAATGTGGGATGGGGTGCGCCTAAATCGTCGCTTTTTACTTCACAAACGCGGGGGTTCCCTACGTAAAAAGTGACGATTTGGGCGAACCCCATCCCATATTTGGTGTCGGATTGGGGCGAAACTTTGCACGCGTGTCCATCCCATCCTTATAGACATGCGTGCAAAGTTTCACCCACATCCGACCTCGCGAATGTGGGATGGGGTGCGCCTAAATCGTCGCTTTTTACTTCACAAACGCGAAGATTCCCTACGTAAAAAACGATGATTTGGACGAACCCCATCCCACATTCAGTGTCGGATGGGGGCATGTGAGGACATGGGTCGTGCCATGCAGTTAAGTGGGCATCCTTAGTGTGAAAGGGCCATGGGCCAGCCAGGGGCTATATAAGGACATGGTTGGGTGGTTAATCGCATGGCTCACATCCAGTATACTCACATTGGTATCAAAGCAAGAATGTCTCTCACGAAGGGGAGGGACTCACGTACGCTAACATCCAGTATACTCACATTGGTATCAAAGCAAGAATGTCTCTCACGAAGGGGAGGGACTCACGTACGCTAACGCTCATGCCATCTTCTCTGCGCATGAGAGGTCGCATAGCTTTTTTCAAGCAATCTAGTGCTTTCTTCTAGCACTGAGTGCCGTGCGGGAAACCCAGCTTGTGGCCATGGAGGGAGGAGATGGATGTTCATGGAAACGCTGCAGACTGGCACCAAATAGGAGCGCCACAGTAGTTGCTACGGTTTTCGTTTATGCAGTTCGTCTAGTTAACGACCGCCCAGGCCGGATCGAGCGCTTCTTCCCTCTCGTGTTGCCGCCATCGCTGCTGCTGTTGAGTTTTTTTTAAAGCTTTATTTTTAAAGCTTAAAGCTTTTAAGCTTTATTTCTTTCCTTGTTCCCATGCATAACAAGACGAAGTGCAGCAGCACACATGCGCCGTAGCCAAGCTCCATGAGCATAAAGCATGTGTAGCTACGTACACGGCCGTGGGACAACGGCCTCCAACGCGCATTTTACCTCCATGCGTACAGGTAAAAGTTCTTTTCATACGTTTTGTCTAATTTATCTTGCTTTTTTGTAGCTAAAAGCAAGTTTCACAACAAGGACCAAAAAAGCACACTTGAAAAGCTAAGAGCTTTTTAAGCTTCAATAAAGCATATTGCTTTTTCTCAAAGTCCCTATATAAGGGAAGCCAAAAGTCATTATTTTCCACAACCCAAACATACAAGCAAGGTTGTATATTTCAGCAAGCACAGCGTTGCTTGAGTGCACAAGTGGAAAACTTCACCAAGGGATTTTACGTCGTCTAGCCAGCATAAAAGCAACTAGTTCTACGAGAGGTGTACGTTCCAGCCCCAGCACACAAGCAAATTTGAGCACGCAACTATGGCTAGCACTTGTCAACCATCCCTTGTGTTCACCACGGAGGCACTGGTGATCGATGACATTAATGTACCGTCCGCGCTGGGCAATGATGACACTTATATGGATGATAGTTTAGACGACACACAGTACAAGCATGACCGAGCTTTTACGGCTCTGGAAATGCGTCAAGCGGCACTCAAGAAAAACTTCACTACGATGAACCAGAATATTACAGCACTGACGGACCTTATTCGGGCTTTCATGGACAAGCAGGTTCAAGACACAGCACATGCATGCAACTGTCATGGCAAGGCCAACAGTTACTCCGGTGGTAGCAGAATATACGGCTCTTCACCTGAAGAACGTGACAATTCCGGAGTACAAAGGTGAGGAATGAGACCGCAACAAGGACGTGGTGAACACCTTTTTATTTAAGTGGGGAGATATTCATCGCCTACGAGGTACCCCAGACCATGGCAGGGCTACAAAAACAAGTCTATCACTTAAAGGCAAGGCCTATTAACTGGTGGATGGCTTTTTCACTCATTGCTCGTCCGAAGACATGGAACGAGTTTCAGGAGGGTTTTTTCAAAGAAATCTTGCCAGACAATGAACAGGCAAAGAATTGGAAGGCGTGGGATCATTACAGTATGACTGACATGTCTCTCACACAGTACATCTCTTCGTATAGAGAGATTATTCTCAAGTTGGACAATCTGGACGACTTTCATAAGATGAGAGGTTTTATACGTGGCCTTGATGCAGAATATAGTCTCCACGTGAGGACACAAGACCCCAAGAATTTTGAAGAGGCGGTTAAGCATGCTCAAAATTTTGATGATGATCAAGATAAACAGGGCACGCCATCTATTGCAAAGAACACTTGGCGGAGTCGTTCTCCACAGCGTTTCAACGAAAATAAGCGAAGAACCTCGCCACATAAGCACGAAGCCAAGATGCCTAAACAAGCACGAGGTGCTCGAAGAGGGCCTCTCTCTTATGCCGAATTTGAACGTGCCAAGAAGAATAATTTGTGCTTTGTGTGTATGTCTGATCAACACACAAAGAAAGATTGTCCTTTTTTGCAAGGCAAGCAGGCGAAGACTGCTAAGAGTAAGGATTAGGACATCCTTTATATTCTAGTCATCATGAATATTTTTGGGTCATACATTGTAGATAGCCAGTGTGCCTCTTTTATGTAATAGGGAGTTTTCTTTATTTACTAGAAGCAGATTTAATTCAATAAGTATTTTTGTCTCACTATTTGTTTTACAGTTGGGTTACTCATTTTGGTAAACAAGATGATGTGAAGTTGATCGAACAGGGGAAGCAGTTGGCTATTATACCTAACAATGATTGTGAGAATATTTAATGGTATGGGACATTAAATACTCTTATCAGTTGTTGTAATCATTGTTAGCTGTTGGGAATATTTAATGGTATGGGACATTAAATACTCTTAACATCTATCATAATCCTTGTTGATAATATTTAATGGTATGGGACATTAAATACTCTCAACCCTGGTTACAGTGGTGGAATGGGACACCACGATTTGGGTATAACAGTACACTTCTTTTCATTGGTTTGGAAGGTTAGCAAAAGAGCTAAAATTCACGAGCTAAGAGCTAAACTTCACGAGAAAGTGTTAAAGTTAGAGGTAGTGATTAATCGTAAAAGTATCAAATCGTATACTACCCAGATACATTGTAAGAATCGAACGGCTACAAGAGTTGAGATTCTTGAAGTTTACGAGAAAGTGTGGAGCCAAGTTTTGAAGGGATCCCTCACATTTACATGATGTTGCAAGTGCAGAGTTATCCTCCCCACAGGGCTCTACCCTCTTGTAGGATGAGCTTATAAGGTGGCTACTACTTCACAAGAGGTGAGTAGGAGAGCCAATGGACTGAGACATCAGGCATGCCCACCTTTGTGAAGAAGAGAGTGTCACCTGATAGTCCATACGCTGTTGATCCAGGCATTACTAACGTATGCTCTGGGAAGGCGATAGTTTTCGGCAAGGATTACGTCATGATGTTCTGGCCAGAGTTGCATCATGATGTTCAAGAGTACGTACTAGAGTGCCAACAGAGTTAACAGAAGAAGCTAAAGCACCTTGAGGAAGGTGGCCTGTGGTAAACATTCAAGATTACACAAAGTATGTGAGAACGAATCTTTATGAATGTTATAGTAAGATTACCACTTATGAGTCCGGGAGACTATCTTACCAAGATGTGTCAATTTATTCCCATAGGAAACGACAATTACGACACCGCCGTTATAGACGGTTAGGCGACCGAAACTTGCAAGATTGTTTATAAAACATATTTATAAACTTTATGGTCTATACGTATCGTTCAGGCAGTTAGCAGTCGGGTTATTCTTTTGGCTTGATCACCCAAAATTGATAATAAACAACTAGTAACTGCTGCTAAATGCTATGTAAGCTCAGGAGAGTTGCAAGAAGTACATAGATTAGCATCACTATCTCGTTACTTTAGCAGGAGGAGAAAGAGGTTGTCTTATGGTCTGAGAGCATTCAGATAATTTGAAGACTGGACTAGTGGCTCAGTTGTCACCTAGGTTTTGGTAAACACAAGGGTGTTAGTCAAGTGGATAGAAAGATTTGAAAAAGGTTCCACTTAGGGAGAAAGTCTATGCGCTTAAGAAGTAATTCCCTACCTTTGTTTTCGAGGACGAAAACATTTTTCCAAGGGGGGGTAATGTGAGGACACGGTTCCTGCCATGCAGTTAAGTGGGCGTCCTTAGTGTGAAAGGGCCATGGGCCAGCCAGGGGCTATATAAGGTCATGGTTGGGTGGTTAATCGCATGGCTCACATCCACTAGTCTCACAGGGTGAAACTTTGCACGCATGTCCATCCCATCCCCACAGACACGCGTGCAAAGTTTCAACCCCATCGAACATCGAATGTGGGATGGGGTGCGCCTAAATTGTCGCTTTTTACTTCAAAAACGCGGGGATTCCCTACGTAAAAAGTGACGATTTGGACGAACCCCATCCCATATTCGGTGTCGGATGGGGGCGAAACTTTGCAGGCATGTCCATCCCATCCCCATGGACACGCGTGCAAAGTCTCACCCCCATCGGACATGGAATGTGGGATGGGGTGCGCCTAAATCATCGCTTTTTACTTCACAAACGCAGGGATTCCCTACGTAAAAAGTGACGATTTGGGCGAACCTCCATCGGACATGGAATGTGGGATGGGGTGCGCCTAAATCATCGCTTTTTACTTCACAAACGCAGGGATTCCCTACGTAAAAAGTGACGATTTGGGCGAACCCCATCCCATATTCGGTGTCGGATGGGGGCGAAACTTTGCACGCATGTCCATCCCATCCCCATAGACTCGCGTGCAAAGTTTCACCCGCATCGGACATCAAATGTGGGATGGGGTGTGTCTAAATCGTCGCTTTTTACTTCACAAACGCGGGGATTCCCTACGTAAAAAACGTCGACTTGGGCGAACCCCATCCCACATTCGGTGTCGGATGGGGGCGAAACTTTGCACGCATGTCGTGCAAAGAACGACGATTTGGGCAAACCCCAACCTACATTCGGTGTCGGATGGGGGCGAAACTTTGCACCCATGTCCATCCCATCCCCATAGAAACGTGTGCAAAGTTTCACCCCCATCGCACATCGAATGTGGGATGGGTGCGCCTAAATCGTCGCTTTTTACTTCACAAACGTGGGGATTCCCTGTGTAAAAAATGACGATGTGGGCAAACCCCATTCCACATTCATCAGATGGGAGCGAAACTTTGCACGCGTCTCCATCCCATCTCCATAGACACGCGTGCAAAGTTTCACCCCCATCGGACATCGAATGTGGGATGGGGTGCGCCTAAATCGTCGCTTTTTACTTCACAAACGCGGGGATTCCCTATGTAAGAAACCACGATGTGGGCGAACCCCATCCCACATTCGGTGTCAGATGGGGGCTAAACTTTGCACACGTGTCCATCCCATCCCATTCCCATAGACACGCATGCAAAGTTTCACCCCCATCGGACATCGAGAATGTGGGATGGGGTGCGCCTAAATCGTCGCTTTTTACTTCACAAACGCGGGGGTTCCCTACGTAAAAAGTGACGATTTGGGCGAACCCCATCCCATATTTGGTGTCGGATTGGGGCGAAACTTTGCACGCGTGTCCATCCCATCCTTATAGACATGCGTGCAAAGTTTCACCCACATCCGACCTCGCGAATTTGGGATGGGGTGCGCCTAAATCGTCGCTTTTTACTTCACAAACGCGAAGATTCCCTACGTAAAAAACGATGATTTGGACGAACCCCATCCCACATTCAGTGTCGGATGGGGGCATGTGAGGACATGGGTCGTGCCATGCAGTTAAGTGGGCGTCCTTAGTGTGAAAGGGCCATGGGCCAGCATATAAGGACATGGTTGGGTGGTTAATCGCATGGCTCACATCCAGTATACTCACATTGGTATCAAAGCAAGAATGTCTCTCACGAAGGGGAGGGACTCACGTACGCTAACATCCAGTATACTCACATTGGTATCAAAGCAAGAATGTCTCTCACGAAGGGGAGGGACTCACGTACGCTAACGCTCATGCCATCTTCTCTGCGCATGAGAGGTCGCATAGCTTTTTTCAAGCAATCTAGTGCTTTCTTCTAGCACTGAGTGCCGTGCGGGAAACCCAGCTTGTGGCCATGGAGGGAGGAGATGGATGTTCATGGAAACGCTGCAGACTGGCACCAAATAGGAGCGCCACAGTAGTTGCTACGGTTTTCGTTTATGCAGTTCGTCTAGTTAACGACCGCCCAGGCCGGATCGAGCGCTTCTTCCCTCTCGTGTTGCCGCCATCGCTGCTGCTGTTGAGTTTTTTTTAAAGCTTTATTTTTAAAGCTTAAAGCTTTTAAGCTTTATTTCTTTCCTTGTTCCCATGCATAACAAGACGAAGTGCAGCAGCACACATGCGCCGTAGCCAAGCTCCATGAGCATAAAGCATGTGTAGCTACGTACACGGCCGTGGGCCAACGGCCTCCAACGCGCATTTTACCTCCATGCGTACAGGTAAAAGTTCTTTTCATACGTTTTGTCTAATTTATCTTGCTTTTTTGTAGCTAAAAGCAAGTTTCACAACAAGGACCAAAAAAGCACACTTGAAAAGCTAAGAGCTTTTTAAGCTTCAATAAAGCATATTGCTTTTTCTCAAAGTCCCTATATAAGGGAAGCCAAAAGTCATTATTTTCCACAACCCAAACATACAAGCAAGGTTGTATATTTCAGCAAGCACAGCGTTGCTTGAGTGCACAAGTGGAAAACTTCACCAAGGGATTTTACGTCGTCTAGCCAGCATAAAAGCAACTAGTTCTACGAGAGGTGTACGTTCCAGCCCCAGCACACAAGCAAATTTGAGCACGCAACTATGGCTAGCACTTGTCAACCATCCCTTGTGTTCACCACGGAGGCACTGGTGATCGATGACATTAATGTACCGTCTGGAGCCGCGCTCGGCAATGATGACACTTATATGGATGATAGTTTAGACGACACACAGTACAAGCATGACCGAGCTTTTACGGCTCTGGAAATGCGTCAAGCGGCACTCAAGAAAAACTTCACTACGATGAACCAGAATATTACAGCACTGACGGACCTTATTCGGGCTTTCATGGACAAGCAGGTTCAAGACACAGCACATGCATGCAACTGTCATGGCAAGGCCAACAGTTACTCCGGTGGTAGCAGAATATACGGCTCTTCACCTGAAGAACGTGACAATTCCGGAGTACAAAGGTGAGGAACGAGACCGCAACAAGGACGTGGTGAACACCTTTTTATTTAAGTGGGGAGATATTCATCGCCTACGAGGTACCCCAGACCATGGCAGGGCTACAAAAACAAGTCTATCACTTAAAGGCAAGGCCTATTAACTGGTGGATGGCTTTTTCACTCATTGCTCGTCCGAAGACATGGAACGAGTTTCAGGAGGGTTTTTTCAAAGAAATCTTGCCAGACAATGAACAGGCAAAGAATTGGAAGGCGTGGGATCATTACAGTATGACTGACATGTCTCTCACACAGTACATCTCTTCGTATAGAGAGATTATTCTCAAGTTGGACAATCTGGACGACTTTCATAAGATGAGAGGTTTTATACGTGGCCTTGATGCAGAATATAGTCTCCACGTGAGGACACAAGACCCCAAGAATTTTGAAGAGGCGGTTAAGCATGCTCAAAATTTTGATGATGATCAAGATAAACAGGGCACGCCATCTATTGCAAAGAACACTTGGCGGAGTCGTTCTCCACAGCGTTTCAACGAAAATAAGCGAAGAACCTCGCCACATAAGCACGAGGCCAAGATGCCTAAACAAGCACGAGGTGCTCGAAGAGGGCCTCTCTCTTATGCCGAATTTGAACGTGCCAAGAAGAATAATTTGTGCTTTGTGTGTATGTCTGATCAACACACAAAGAAAGATTGTCCTTTTTTGCAAGGCAAGCAGGCGAAGACTGCTAAGAGTAAGGATTAGGACATCCTTTATATTCTAGTCATCATGAATATTTTTGGGTCATACATTGTAGATAGCCAGTGTGCCTCTTTTATGTAATAGGGAGTTTTCTTTATTTACTAGAAGCAGATTTAATTCAATAAGTATTTTTGTCTCACTATTTGTTTTACAGTTGGGTTACTCATTTTGGTAAACAAGATGATGTGAAGTCTAATCAGTGATCGAACAGGGGAAGCAGTTGGCTATTATACCTAACAATGATTGTGAGAATATTTAATGGTATGGGACATTAAATACTCTTATCAGTTGTTGTAATCATTGTTAGCTGTTGGGAATATTTAATGGTATGGGACATTAAATACTCTTAACATCTATCGTAATCCTTGTTGATAATATTTAATGGTATGGGACATTAAATACTCTCAACCCTGGTTACAGTGGTGGAATGGGACACCACGATTTGGGTATAACAGTACACTTCTTTTCATTGGTTTGGAAGGTTAGCAAAAGAGCTAAAATTCACGAGCTAAGAGCTAAACTTCACGAGAAAGTGTTAAAGTTAGAGGTAGTGATTAATCGTAAAAGTATCAAATCGTATACTACCCAGATACATTGTAAGAATCGAACGGCTACAAGAGTTGAGATTCTTGAAGTTTACGAGAAAGTGTGGAGCCAAGTTTTGAAGGGATCCCTCACATTTACATGATGTTGCAAGTGCAGAGTTATCCTCCCCACAGGGCTCTACCCTCTTGTAGGATGAGCTTATAAGGTGGCTACTACTTCACAAGAGGTGAGTAGGAGAGCCAATGGACTGAGACATCAGGCATGCCCACCTTTGTGAAGAAGAGAGTGTCACCTGATAGTCCATACGCTGTTGATCCAGGCATTACTAACGTATGCTCTGGGAAGGCGATAGTTTTCGGCAAGGATTACGTCATGATGTTCTGGCCAGAGTTGCATCATGATGTTCAAGAGTACGTACTAGAGTGCCAACAGAGTTAACAGAAGAAGCTAAAGCACCTTGAGGAAGGTGGCCTGTGGTAAACATTCAAGATTACACAAAGTATGTGAGAACGAATCTTTATGAATGTTATAGTAAGATTACCACTTATGAGTCCGGGAGACTATCTTACCAAGATGTGTCAATTTATTCCCATAGGAAACGACAATTACGACACCGCCGTTATAGACGGTTAGGCGACCGAAACTTGCAAGATTGTTTATAAAACATATTTATAAACTTTATGGTCTATACGTATCGTTCAGGCAGTTAGCAGTCGGGTTATTCTTTTGGCTTGATCACCCAAAATTGATAATAAACAACTAGTAACTGCTGCTAAATGCTATGTAAGCTCAGGAGAGTTGCAAGAAGTACATAGATTAGCATCACTATCTCGTTACTTTAGCAGGAGGAGAAAGAGGTTGTCTTATGGTCTGAGAGCATTCAGATAATTTGAAGACTGGACTAGTGGCTCAGTTGTCACCTAGGTTTTGGTAAACACAAGGGTGTTAGTCAAGTGGATAGAAAGATTTGAAGAAGGTTCCACTTAGGGAGAAAGTCTATGCGCTTAAGAAGTAATTCCCTACCTTTGTTTTCGAGGACGAAAACATTTTTCCAAGGGGGGGTAATGTGAGGACACAAGTCCTGCCATGCAGTTAAGTGGGCGTCCTTAGTGTGAAAGGGCCATGGGCCAGCCAGGGGCTATATAAGGTCATGGTTGGGTGGTTAATCGCATGGCTCACATCCACTAGTCTCACAGGGTGAAACTTTGCACGCATGTCCATCCCATCCCCACAGACACGCGTGCAAAGTTTCAACCCCATCGAACATCGAATGTGGGATGGGGTGCGCCTAAATTGTCGCTTTTTACTTCAAAAACGCGGGGATTCCCTACGAAAAAAGTGACGATTTGGACGAACCCCATCCCATATTCGGTGTCGGATGGGGGCGAAACTTTGGCACACTCCAGGCTCCCCTTAATGGTTCTATGATCACTCTCGAATATGGTCTTGATACTCTCAAGTGGGGTCATTGGTGGTTCCCTTAATGGTTCTATAATAAGATTTTCAAATATGGTCTTGATACTCTTAGGTGGGGTCATTGGTTTGTACTCGACTACATGCTCAAGTATTGGCTCAAGGTTATCATGCACCTTCCTTGCAAGTACTTGGGCTACCCTTTAAGTTTCTTTGGAAGCTTTACATAGTCAATGCATTTCTTATCTTTGGGAAGAGCAAGTCTAAGTGGGAGATTGTCCGTTGTCTCTCCGGGAGGGAGGTGGCTTCGAAACTATCATTTGAACCACTTTGAATGCTCACGACATCATTGCCGTTGACAAACTGATTTTGCGTTGCATTTCCGCATGCTCTTTAAGGTTTCTTTCTTTTGGACCTTTGGTTCCAATCCTTTATCCTTTTTAGGTACTACTGTAGTCTTTGGGGCCTGATCTTTCAACTTCTTTGCTTCCTTGGATGTTTCCTTGGTGTCCTTGACTTGGTATGGAGCATTTTGATGGCATTATAGTGGACTGTATAAATAATTCCACCTTGTATACCTAAAAGGTTGAGGCTCGTCGAAGTTGCCCTGATGCTCTGACCCAGTGCTCTGTTGGAACAATTCTTGAAAGCATGATGATGACCAAATCCATACTTATAAAATGTGCATGTGTATAGAACGGCATTGGGATTTGGCACTAGGTTCGGGGACATCCCATCCCCATGGACACGCGTGCAAAGTCTCACCCCCATCAGACATGGAATGTGGGATGGGGTGCGCCTAAATCATCGCTTTTTACTTCACAAACGCAGGGATTCCCTACGTAAAAAGTGACGATTTGGGCGAACCTCCATCGGACATGGAATGTGGGATGGGGTGCACCTAAATCATCGCTTTTTACTTCACAAACGCAGGGATTCCCTACGTAAAAAGTGACGATTTGGGCGAACCCCATCCCATATTCGGTGTCGGATGGGGGCGAAACTTTGCACGCATGTCCATCCCATCCCCATAGACTCGCGTGCAAAGTTTCACCCGCATCGGACATCAAATGTGGGATGGGGTGTGTCTAAATCGTCGCTTTTTACTTCACAAACGCGGGGATTCCCGTAAAAAACGTCGACTTGGGCGAACCCCATCCCACATTCGGTGTCGGATGGGGGCGAAACTTTGCACGCATGTCGTGCAAAGAACGACGATTTGGGCAAACCCCAACCTACATTCGGTGTCGGATGGGGGCGAAACTTTGCACCCATGTCCATCCCATCCCCATAGAAACGTGTGCAAAGTTTCACCCCCATCGCACATCGAATGTGGGATGGGTGCGCCTAAATCGTCGCTTTTTACTTCACAAACGTGGGGATTCCCTGTGTAAAAAATGACGATGTGGGCAAACCCCATTCCACATTCATCAGATGGGAGCGAAACTTTGCACGCGTCTCCATCCCATCTCCATAGACACGCGTGCAAAGTTTCACCCCCATCGGACATCGAATGTGGGATGGGGTGCGCCTAAATCGTCGCTTTTTACTTCACAAACGCGGGGATTCCCTATGTAAGAAACCACGATGTGGGCGAACCCCATCCCACATTCGGTGTCAGATGGGGGCGAAACTTTGCACACGTGTCCATCCCATCCCATTCCCATAGACACGCATGCAAAGTTTCACCCCCATCGGACATCGAGAATGTGGGATGGGGTGCGCCTAAATCGTCGCTTTTTACTTCACAAACGCGGGGGTTCCCTACGTAAAAAGTGACGATTTGGGCGAACCCCATCCCATATTTGGTGTCGGATTGGGGCGAAACTTTGCACGCGTGTCCATCCCATCCTTATAGACATGCGTGCAAAGTTTCACCCACATCCGACCTCGCGAATGTGGGATGGGGTGCGCCTAAATCGTCGCTTTTTACTTCACAAACGCGAAGATTCCCTACGTAAAAAACGATGATTTGGACGAACCCCATCCCACATTCAGTGTCGGATGGGGGCATGTGAGGACATGGGTCGTGCCATGCAGTTAAGTGGGCGTCCTTAGTGTGAAAGGGCCATGGGCCAGCCAGGGGCTATATAAGGACATGGTTGGGTGGTTAATCGCATGGCTCACATCCAGTATACTCACATTGGTATCAAAGCAAGAATGTCTCTCACGAAGGGGAGGGACTCACGTACGCTAACATCCAGTATACTCACATTGGTATCAAAGCAAGAATGTCTCTCACGAAGGGGAGGGACTCACGTACGCTAACGCTCATGCCATCTTCTCTGCGCATGAGAGGTCGCATAGCTTTTTTCAAGCAATCTAGTGCTTTCTTCTAGCACTGAGTGCCGTGCGGGAAACCCAGCTTGTGGCCATGGAGGGAGGAGATGGATGTTCATGGAAACGCTGCAGACTGGCACCAAATAGGAGCGCCACAGTAGTTGCTACGGTTTTCGTTTATGCAGTTCGTCTAGTTAACGACCGCCCAGGCCGGATCGAGCGCTTCTTCCCTCTCGTGTTGCCGCCATCGCTGCTGCTGTTGAGTTTTTTTTAAAGCTTTATTTTTAAAGCTTAAAGCTTTTAAGCTTTATTTCTTTCCTTGTTCCCATGCATAACAAGACGAAGTGCAGCAGCACACATGCGCCGTAGCCAAGCTCCATGAGCATAAAGCATGTGTAGCTACGTACACGGCCGTGGGCCAACGGCCTCCAACGCGCATTTTACCTCCATGCGTACAGGTAAAAGTTCTTTTCATACGTTTTGTCTAATTTATCTTGCTTTTTTGTAGCTAAAAGCAAGTTTCACAACAAGGACCAAAAAAGCACACTTGAAAAGCTAAGAGCTTTTTAAGCTTCAATAAAGCATATTGCTTTTTCTCAAAGTCCCTATATAAGGGAAGCCAAAAGTCATTATTTTCCACAACCCAAACATACAAGCAAGGTTGTATATTTCAGCAAGCACAGCGTTGCTTGAGTGCACAAGTGGAAAACTTCACCAAGGGATTTTACGTCGTCTAGCCAGCATAAAAGCAACTAGTTCTACGAGAGGTGTACGTTCCAGCCCCAGCACACAAGCAAATTTGAGCACGCAACTATGGCTAGCACTTGTCAACCATCCCTTGTGTTCACCACGGAGGCACTGGTGATCGATGACATTAATGTACCGTCTGGAGCCGCGCTCGGCAATGATGACACTTATATGGATGATAGTTTAGACGACACACAGTACAAGCATGACCGAGCTTTTACGGCTCTGGAAATGCGTCAAGCGGCACTCAAGAAAAACTTCACTACGATGAACCAGAATATTACAGCACTGACGGACCTTATTCGGGCTTTCATGGACAAGCAGGTTCAAGACACAGCACATGCATGCAACTGTCATGGCAAGGCCAACAGTTACTCCGGTGGTAGCAGAATATACGGCTCTTCACCTGAAGAACGTGACAATTCCGGAGTACAAAGGTGAGGAACGAGACCGCAACAAGGACGTGGTGAACACCTTTTTATTTAAGTGGGGAGATATTCATCGCCTACGAGGTACCCCAGACCATGGCAGGGCTACAAAAACAAGTCTATCACTTAAAGGCAAGGCCTATTAACTGGTGGATGGCTTTTTCACTCATTGCTCGTCCGAAGACATGGAACGAGTTTCAGGAGGGTTTTTTCAAAGAAATCTTGCCAGACAATGAACAGGCAAAGAATTGGAAGGCGTGGGATCATTACAGTATGACTGACATGTCTCTCACACAGTACATCTCTTCGTATAGAGAGATTATTCTCAAGTTGGACAATCTGGACGACTTTCATAAGATGAGAGGTTTTATACGTGGCCTTGATGCAGAATATAGTCTCCACGTGAGGACACAAGACCCCAAGAATTTTGAAGAGGCGGTTAAGCATGCTCAAAATTTTGATGATGATCAAGATAAACAGGGCACGCCATCTATTGCAAAGAACACTTGGCGGAGTCGTTCTCCACAGCGTTTCAACGAAAATAAGCGAAGAACCTCGCCACATAAGCACGAGGCCAAGATGCCTAAACAAGCACGAGGTGCTCGAAGAGGGCCTCTCTCTTATGCCGAATTTGAACGTGCCAAGAAGAATAATTTGTGCTTTGTGTGTATGTCTGATCAACACACAAAGAAAGATTGTCCTTTTTTGCAAGGCAAGCAGGCGAAGACTGCTAAGAGTAAGGATTAGGACATCCTTTATATTCTAGTCATCATGAATATTTTTGGGTCATACATTGTAGATAGCCAGTGTGCCTCTTTTATGTAATAGGGAGTTTTCTTTATTTACTAGAAGCAGATTTAATTCAATAAGTATTTTTGTCTCACTATTTGTTTTACAGTTGGGTTACTCATTTTGGTAAACAAGATGATGTGAAGTCTAATCAGTGATCGAACAGGGGAAGCAGTTGGCTATTATACCTAACAATGATTGTGAGAATATTTAATGGTATGGGACATTAAATACTCTTATCAGTTGTTGTAATCATTGTTAGCTGTTGGGAATATTTAATGGTATGGGACATTAAATACTCTTAACATCTATCGTAATCCTTGTTGATAATATTTAATGGTATGGGACATTAAATACTCTCAACCCTGGTTACAGTGGTGGAATGGGACACCACGATTTGGGTATAACAGTACACTTCTTTTCATTGGTTTGGAAGGTTAGCAAAAGAGCTAAAATTCACGAGCTAAGAGCTAAACTTCACGAGAAAGTGTTAAAGTTAGAGGTAGTGATTAATCGTAAAAGTATCAAATCGTATACTACCCAGATACATTGTAAGAATCGAACGGCTACAAGAGTTGAGATTCTTGAAGTTTACGAGAAAGTGTGGAGCCAAGTTTTGAAGGGATCCCTCACATTTACATGATGTTGCAAGTGCAGAGTTATCCTCCCCACAGGGCTCTACCCTCTTGTAGGATGAGCTTATAAGGTGGCTACTACTTCACAAGAGGTGAGTAGGAGAGCCAATGGACTGAGACATCAGGCATGCCCACCTTTGTGAAGAAGAGAGTGTCACCTGATAGTCCATACGCTGTTGATCCAGGCATTACTAACGTATGCTCTGGGAAGGCGATAGTTTTCGGCAAGGATTACGTCATGATGTTCTGGCCAGAGTTGCATCATGATGTTCAAGAGTACGTACTAGAGTGCCAACAGAGTTAACAGAAGAAGCTAAAGCACCTTGAGGAAGGTGGCCTATGGTAAACATTCAAGATTACACAAAGTATGTGAGAACGAATCTTTATGAATGTTATAGTAAGATTACCACTTATGAGTCCGGGAGACTATCTTACCAAGATGTGTCAATTTATTCCCATAGGAAACGACAATTACGACACCGCCGTTATAGACGGTTAGGCGACCGAAACTTGCAAGATTGTTTATAAAACATATTTATAAACTTTATGGTCTATACGTATCGTTCAGGCAGTTAGCAGTCGGGTTATTCTTTTGGCTTGATCACCCAAAATTGATAATAAACAACTAGTAACTGCTGCTAAATGCTATGTAAGCTCAGGAGAGTTGCAAGAAGTACATAGATTAGCATCACTATCTCGTTACTTTAGCAGGAGGAGAAAGAGGTTGTCTTATGGTCTGAGAGCATTCAGATAATTTGAAGACTGGACTAGTGGCTCAGTTGTCACCTAGGTTTTGGTAAACACAAGGGTGTTAGTCAAGTGGATAGAAAGATTTGAAGAAGGTTCCACTTAGGGAGAAAGTCTATGCGCTTAAGAAGTAATTCCCTACCTTTGTTTTCGAGGACGAAAACATTTTTCCAAGGGGGGGTAATGTGAGGACACAGGTCCTGCCATGCAGTTAAGTGGGCGTCCTTAGTGTGAAAGGGCCATGGGCCAGCCAGGGGCTATATAAGGTCATGGTTGGGTGGTTAATCGCATGGCTCACATCCACTAGTCTCACAGGGTGAAACTTTGCACGCATGTCCATCCCATCCCCACAGACACGCGTGCAAAGTTTCAACCCCATCGAACATCGAATGTGGGATGGGGTGCGCCTAAATTGTCGCTTTTTACTTCAAAAACGCGGGGATTCCCTACGTAAAAAGTGACGATTTGGACGAACCCCATCCCATATTCGGTGTCGGATGGGGGCGAAACTTTGCAGGCATGTCCATCCCATCCCCATGGACACGCATGCAAAGTCTCACCCCCATCGGACATGGAATGTGGGATGGGGTGCGCCTAAATCATCGCTTTTTACTTCACAAACGCAGGGATTCCCTACGTAAAAAGTGACGATTTGGGCGAACCTCCATCGGACATGGAATGTGGGATGGGGTGCGCCTAAATCATCGCTTTTTACTTCACAAACGCAGGGATTCCCTACGTAAAAAGTGACGATTTGGGCGAACCCCATCCCATATTCGGTGTCGGATGGGGGCGAAACTTTGCACGCATGTCCATCCCATCCCCATAGACTCGCATGCAAAGTTTCACCCGCATCGGACATCAAATGTGGGATGGGGTGTGTCTAAATCGTCGCTTTTTACTTCACAAACGCGAGGATTCCCTACGTAAAAAACGTCGACTTGGGCGAACCCCATCCCACATTCGGTGTCGGATGGGGGCGAAACTTTGCACGCATGTCATGCAAAGAACGACGATTTGGGCAAACCCCAACCTACATTCGGTGTCGGATGTAGGTTGGGCAAACCCCAACCTACATTCGGTGTCGGATGGGGGCGAAACTTTGCACCCATGTCCATCCCATCCCCATAGAAACGTGTGCAAAGTTTCACCCCCATCGCACATCGAATGTGGGATGGGTGCGCCTAAATCGTCGCTTTTTACTTCACAAACGTGGGGATTCCCTGTGTAAAAAATGACGATGTGGGCAAACCCCATTCCACATTCATCAGATGGGAGCGAAACTTTGCACGCGTCTCCATCCCATCTCCATAGACACGCGTGCAAAGTTTCACCCCCATCGGACATCGAATGTGGGATGGGGTGCGCCTAAATCGTCGCTTTTTACTTCACAAACGCGGGGATTCCCTATGTAAGAAACCACGATGTGGGCGAACCCCATCCCACATTCGGTGTCAGATGGGGGCGAAACTTTGCACACGTGTCCATCCCATCCCATTCCCATAGACACGCATGCAAAGTTTCACCCCCATCGGACATCGAGAATGTGGGATGGGGTGCGCCTAAATCGTCGCTTTTTACTTCACAAACGCGGGGGTTCCCTACGTAAAAAGTGACGATTTGGGCGAACCCCATCCCATATTTGGTGTCGGATTGGGGCGAAACTTTGCACGCGTGTCCATCCCATCCTTATAGACATGCGTGCAAAGTTTCACCCACATCCGACCTCGCGAATGTGGGATGGGGTGCGCCTAAATCGTCGCTTTTTACTTCACAAACGCGAAGATTCCCTACGTAAAAAACGATGATTTGGACGAACCCCATCCCACATTCAGTGTCGGATGGGGGCATGTGAGGACATGGGTCGTGCCATGCAGTTAAGTGGGCGTCCTTAGTGTGAAAGGGCCATGGGCCAGCCAGGGGCTATATAAGGACATGGTTGGGTGGTTAATCGCATGGCTCACATCCAGTATACTCACATTGGTATCAAAGCAAGAATGTCTCTCACGAAGGGGAGGGACTCACGTACGCTAACATCCAGTATACTCACATTGGTATCAAAGCAAGAATGTCTCTCACGAAGGGGAGGGACTCACGTACGCTAACGCTCATGCCATCTTCTCTGCGCATGAGAGGTCGCATAGCTTTTTTCAAGCAATCTAGTGCTTTCTTCTAGCACTGAGTGCCGTGCGGGAAACCCAGCTTGTGGCCATGGAGGGAGGAGATGGATGTTCATGGAAACGCTGCAGACTGGCACCAAATAGGAGCGCCACAGTAGTTGCTACGGTTTTCGTTTATGCAGTTCGTCTAGTTAACGACCGCCCAGGCCGGATCGAGCGCTTCTTCCCTCTCGTGTTGCCGCCATCGCTGCTGCTGTTGAGTTTTTTTTAAAGCTTTATTTTTAAAGCTTAAAGCTTTTAAGCTTTATTTCTTTCCTTGTTCCCATGCATAACAAGACGAAGTGCAGCAGCACACATGCGCCGTAGCCAAGCTCCATGAGCATAAAGCATGTGTAGCTACGTACACGGCCGTGGGCCAACGGCCTCCAACGCGCATTTTACCTCCATGCGTACAGGTAAAAGTTCTTTTCATACGTTTTGTCTAATTTATCTTGCTTTTTTGTAGCTAAAAGCAAGTTTCACAACAAGGACCAAAAAAGCACACTTGAAAAGCTAAGAGCTTTTTAAGCTTCAATAAAGCATATTGCTTTTTCTCAAAGTCCCTATATAAGGGAAGCCAAAAGTCATTATTTTCCACAACCCAAACATACAAGCAAGGTTGTATATTTCAGCAAGCACAGCGTTGCTTGAGTGCACAAGTGGAAAACTTCACCAAGGGATTTTACGTCGTCTAGCCAGCATAAAAGCAACTAGTTCTACGAGAGGTGTACGTTCCAGCCCCAGCACACAAGCAAATTTGAGCACGCAACTATGGCTAGCACTTGTCAACCATCCCTTGTGTTCACCACGGAGGCACTGGTGATCGATGACATTAATGTACCGTCCGCGCTGGGCAATGATGACACTTATATGGATGATAGTTTAGACGACACACAGTACAAGCATGACCGAGCTTTTACGGCTCTGGAAATGCGTCAAGCGGCACTCAAGAAAAACTTCACTACGATGAACCAGAATATTACAGCACTGACGGACCTTATTCGGGCTTTCATGGACAAGCAGGTTCAAGACACAGCACATGCATGCAACTGTCATGGCAAGGCCAACAGTTACTCCGGTGGTAGCAGAATATACGGCTCTTCACCTGAAGAACGTGACAATTCCGGAGTACAAAGGTGAGGAATGAGACCGCAACAAGGACGTGGTGAACACCTTTTTATTTAAGTGGGGAGATATTCATCGCCTACGAGGTACCCCAGACCATGGCAGGGCTACAAAAACAAGTCTATCACTTAAAGGCAAGGCCTATTAACTGGTGGATGGCTTTTTCACTCATTGCTCGTCCGAAGACATGGAACGAGTTTCAGGAGGGTTTTTTCAAAGAAATCTTGCCAGACAATGAACAGGCAAAGAATTGGAAGGCGTGGGATCATTACAGTATGACTGACATGTCTCTCACACAGTACATCTCTTCGTATAGAGAGATTATTCTCAAGTTGGACAATCTGGACGACTTTCATAAGATGAGAGGTTTTATACGTGGCCTTGATGCAGAATATAGTCTCCACGTGAGGACACAAGACCCCAAGAATTTTGAAGAGGCGGTTAAGCATGCTCAAAATTTTGATGATGATCAAGATATACAGGGCACGCCATCTATTGCAAAGAACACTTGGCGGAGTCGTTCTCCACAGCGTTTCAACGAAAATAAGCGAAGGACATGGCAAGATGCCTAAACAAGCACGAGGTGCTCGAAGAGGGCCTCTCTCTTATGCCGAATTTGAACGTGCCAAGAAGAATAATTTGTGCTTTGTGTGTATGTCTGATCAACACACAAAGAAAGATTGTCCTTTTTTGCAAGGCAAGCAGGCGAAGACTGCTAAGAGTAAGGATTAGGACATCCTTTATATTCTAGTCATCATGAATATTTTTGGGTCATACATTGTAGATAGCCAGTGTGCCTCTTTTATGTAATAGGGAGTTTTCTTTATTTACTAGAAGCAGATTTAATTCAATAAGTATTTTTGTCTCACTATTTGTTTTACAGTTGGGTTACTCATTTTGGTAAACAAGATGATGTGAAGTCTAATCAGTGATCGAACAGGGGAAGCAGTTGGCTATTATACCTAACAATGATTGTGAGAATATTTAATGGTATGGGACATTAAATACTCTTATCAGTTGTTGTAATCATTGTTAGCTGTTGGGAATATTTAATGGTATGGGACATTAAATACTCTTAACATCTATCGTAATCCTTGTTGATAATATTTAATGGTATGGGACATTAAATACTCTCAACCCTGGTTACAGTGGTGGAATGGGACACCACGATTTGGGTATAACAGTACACTTCTTTTCATTGGTTTGGAAGGTTAGCAAAAGAGCTAAAATTCACGAGCTAAGAGCTAAACTTCACGAGAAAGTGTTAAAGTTAGAGGTAGTGATTAATCGTAAAAGTATCAAATCGTATACTACCCAGATACATTGTAAGAATCGAACGGCTACAAGAGTTGAGATTCTTGAAGTTTACGAGAAAGTGTGGAGCCAAGTTTTGAAGGGATCCCTCACATTTACATGATGTTGCAAGTGCAGAGTTATCCTCCCCACAGGGCTCTACCCTCTTGTAGGATGAGCTTATAAGGTGGCTACTACTTCACAAGAGGTGAGTAGGAGAGCCAATGGACTGAGACATCAGGCATGCCCACCTTTGTGAAGAAGAGAGTGTCACCTGATAGTCCATACGCTGTTGATCCAGGCATTACTAACGTATGCTCTGGGAAGGCGATAGTTTTCGGCAAGGATTACGTCATGATGTTCTGGCCAGAGTTGCATCATGATGTTCAAGAGTACGTACTAGAGTGCCAACAGAGTTAACAGAAGAAGCTAAAGCACCTTGAGGAAGGTGGCCTGTGGTAAACATTCAAGATTACACAAAGTATGTGAGAACGAATCTTTATGAATGTTATAGTAAGATTACCACTTATGAGTCCGGGAGACTATCTTACCAAGATGTGTCAATTTATTCCCATAGGAAACGACAATTACGACACCGCCGTTATAGACGGTTAGGCGACCGAAACTTGCAAGATTGTTTATAAAACATATTTATAAACTTTATGGTCTATACGTATCGTTCAGGCAGTTAGCAGTCGGGTTATTCTTTTGGCTTGATCACCCAAAATTGATAATAAACAACTAGTAACTGCTGCTAAATGCTATGTAAGCTCAGGAGAGTTGCAAGAAGTACATAGATTAGCATCACTATCTCGTTACTTTAGCAGGAGGAGAAAGAGGTTGTCTTATGGTCTGAGAGCATTCAGATAATTTGAAGACTGGACTAGTGGCTCAGTTGTCACCTAGGTTTTGGTAAACACAAGGGTGTTAGTCAAGTGGATAGAAAGATCTGAAGAAGGTTCCACTTAGGGAGAAAGTCTATGCGCTTAAGAAGTAATTCCCTACCTTTGTTTTCGAGGATGAAAACATTTTTCCAAGGGGGGGTAATGTGAGGACACGGTTCCTGCCATGCAGTTAAGTGGGCGTCCTTAGTGTGAAAGGGCCATGGGCCAGCCAGGGGCTATATAAGGTCATGGTTGGGTGGTTAATCGCATGGCTCACATCCACTAGTCTCACAGGTTGAAACTTTGCACGCATGTCCATCCCATCCCCACAGACACGCGTGCAAAGTTTCAACCCCATCGAACATCGAATGTGGGATGGGGTGCGCCTAAATTGTCGCTTTTTACTTCAAAAACGCGGGGATTCCCTACGAAAAAAGTGACGATTTGGACGAACCCCATCCCATATTCGGTGTCGGATGGGGGCGAAACTTTGCAGGCATGTCCATCCCATCCCCATGGACACGCGTGCAAAGTCTCACCCCCATCGGACATGGAATGTGGGATGGGGTGCGCCTAAATCATCGCTTTTTACTTCACAAACGCAGGGATTCCCTACGTAAAAAGTGACGATTTGGGCGAACCTCCATCGGACATGGAATGTGGGATGGGGTGCGCCTAAATCATCGCTTTTTACTTCACAAATGCAGGGATTCCCTACGTAAAAAGTGACGATTTGGGCGAACCCCATCCCATATTCGGTGTCGGATGGGGGCGAAACTTTGCACGCATGTCCATCCCATCCCCATAGACTCGCGTGCAAAGTTTCACCCGCATCGGACATCAAATGTGGGATGGGGTGTGCCTAAATCGTCGCTTTTTACTTCACAAACGCGGGGATTCCCTACGTAAAAAACGTCGACTTGGGCGAACCCCATCCCACATTCGGTGTCGGATGGGGGGGGCAAAACTTTGCACGCATGCAAAGAACGACGATTTGGGCAAACCCCAACCTACATTCGGTGTCGGATGGGGGCGAAACTTTGCACCCATGTCCATCCCATCCCCATAGAAACGTGTGCAAAGTTTCACCCCCACGAATGTGGGATGGGTGCAAAGTTTCACCCCCACGAATATGGGATGTGTGCAAAGTTTCACCCCCACGAATGTGGGATGGGTGCGCCTAAATCGTCGCTTTTTACTTCACAAACGTGGGGATTCCCTATGTAAAAAATGACGATGTGGGCGAACCCCATTCCACATTCATCAGATGGGAGCGAAACTTTGCACGCGTGTCCATCCCATCCCCATAGACACGCGTGCAAAGTTTCACCCCCATCGAACATCGAATGTGGGATGGGGTGCGCCTAAATCGTCGCTTTTTACTTCACAAATGCGGGGATTCCCTATGTAAGAAACCACGATGTGGGCGAACCCCATCCCACATTCGGTGTCAGATGGGGGCGAAACTTTGCACACGTGTCCATCCCATCCCATTCCCATAGACACGCATGCAAAGTTTCACCCCCATCGGACATCGAATGTGGGATGGGGTGCGCCTAAATCGTCACTTTTTACTTCACAAACGCGGGGGTTCCCTACGTAAAAAGTGACGATTTAGGCGAACCCCATCCCATATTTGGTGTCGGATTGGGGCGAAACTTTGCACGCGTGTCCATCCCATCCTTATAGACAAACACGGGGATTCCCTATGTAAAAAACGACGCTTTGGGCAAACCCCATCCCACATTCGGTGTCGGATGGGGGTGAAACTTTGCATGCATGTCCATACCATCCCCATAGACACGCGTGAAAAGTTTCACCCCCATCAAACATCGAATGTGGGATGGCGTGCGCCTAAATCGTCGCGTTTTACTTCACAAACGCGGGGATTCCCTACGTAAAAAACGACGATTTGGGCGAACCCCATCCCACATTCAGATGGGGGCGAAACGTTGCATGCGTGTCCATCCCATCCCCATAGACACGTGTGCACCCCCATCGGACATTGAATGTGGGATGGGGTGTGCCTAAATCATCGCTTTTTACTTCACAAACGCGAAGATTCCCTACATAAAAAACGACAATTTGGGCGAACCCCATCCCACATTTGGTGTCGGATGGGGCCGAAACTTTGCACGCCTCTCCATCACATCCCCATAGACAGGTGTGAAAAGTTTAACCCGCATCGGACATCGAACGTGGGATGGGGTGCGCCTAAATCGTTGCTTTTTACTTCACAAACGCGGGGATTCCCTATGTAAGAAACCACGATGTGGGCGAACCCCATCCCACATTCGGTGTCAGATGGGGGCGAAACTTTGCACACGTGTCCATCCCATCCCATTCCCATAGACACGCATGCAAAGTTTCACCCCCATCGGACATCGAGAATGTGGGATGGGGTGCGCCTAAATCGTCGCTTTTTACTTCACAAACGCGGGGGTTCCCTACGTAAAAAGTGACGATTTGGGCGAACCCCATCCCATATTTGGTGTCGGATTGGGGCGAAACTTTGCACGCGTGTCCATCCCATCCTTATAGACATGCGTGCAAAGTTTCACCCCCATCCGACCTCGAATGTGGGATGGGGTGCGCCTAAATCGTCGCTTTTTACTTCACAAACGCGAAGATTCCCTACGTAAAAAACAATGATTTGGACGAACCCCATCCCACATTCGGTGTCGAATGGGGACATGTGAGGACACGGGTCGTGCCATGCAGTTAAGTGGGCATCCTTAGTGTGAAAGGGCCATGGGCTAGCCAGGGGCTATATAAGGACATGGTTGGGTGGTTAATCGCATGGCTCACATCCAGTATACTCACATTGGTATCAAAGCAAGAATGTCTCTCACGAAGGGGAGGGACTCACGTACGCTAACATCCAGTATACTCACATTGGTATCAAAGCAAGAATGTCTCTCACGAAGGGGAGAGACTCACGTACGCTAACGCTCATGCCATCTTCTCTGCGCATGAGAGGTCGCATAGCTTTTTTCAAGCACTCTAGTGCTTTCTTCTAGCACTGAGTGCCGTGCGGGAAACCCAGCTTGTGGCCATGGAGGGAGGAGATGGATGTTCATGGAAACGCTGCAGACTGGCACCAAATAGGAGCGCCACAGTAGTTGCTACGGTTTTCGTTTATGCAGTTCGTCTAGTTAACGATCGCCCAGGCCGGATCGAGCGCTTCTTCCCTCTCGTGTTGCCGCCATCGCTGCTGCTGTTGAGTTTTTTTTAAAGCTTTATTTTTAAAGCTTAAAGCTTTTAAGCTTTATTTCTTTCCTTGTTCCCATGCATCACAAGACGAAGTGCAGCAGCACACATGCGCCGTAGCCAAGCTCCATGAGCATAAAGCATGTGTAGCTACGTACACGGCCGTGGGCCAACGGCCTCCAACGCGCATTTTACCTCCATGCGTACAGGTAAAAGTTCTTTTCATACGTTTTGTCTAATTTATCTTGCTTTTTTGTAGCTAAAAGCAAGTTTCACAACAAGGACCAAAAAAGCACACTTGAAAAGCTAAGAGCTTTTTAAGCTTCAATAAAGCATATTGCTTTTTCTCAAAGTCCCTATATAAGGGAAGCCAAAAGTCATTATTTTCCACAACCCAAACATACAAGCAAGGTTGTATATTTCAGCAAGCACAGCGTTGCTTGAGTGCACAAGTGGAAAACTTCACCAAGGGATTTTACGTCGTCTAGCCAGCATAAAAGCAACTAGTTCTACGAGAGGTGTACGTTCCAGCCCCAGCACACAAGCAAATTTGAGCACGCAACTATGGCTAGCACTTGTCAACCATCCCTTGTGTTCACCACGGAGGCACTGGTGATCGATGACATTAATGTACCGTCCGCGCTGGGCAATGATGACACTTATATGGATGATAGTTTAGACGACACACAGTACAAGCATGACCGAGCTTTTACGGCTCTGGAAATGCGTCAAGCGGCACTCAAGAAAAACTTCACTACGATGAACCAGAATATTACAGCACTGACGGACCTTATTCGGGCTTTCATGGACAAGCAGGTTCAAGACACAGCACATGCATGCAACTGTCATGGCAAGGCCAACAGTTACTCCGGTGGTAGCAGAATATACGGCTCTTCACCTGAAGAACGTGACAATTCCGGAGTACAAAGGTGAGGAACGAGACCGCAACAAGGACGCAGTGAACACCTTTTTATTTAAGTGGGGAGATATTCATCGCCTACGAGGTAACCCAGACCATGCCAGGGCTACAAAAACAAGTCTATCACTTAAAGGCAAGGCCTATAAGTGGTGGATGGCTTTTTCACTCATTACTCGTCCGAAGACATGGAACGAGTTTCAGGAGGTTTTTTTCAAAGAAATCTTGCCAGACAATGAACAGGCAAAGAATTGGAAGGCGTGGGATCATTACAGTATGACTGACATGTCTCTCACATAGTACATCTCTTCGTATAGAGAGATTATTCTCAAGTTGGACAATCTGGACGACTTTCATAACATGAGAGGTTTTATACGTGGCCTTGATGCAGAATATAGTCTCCACGTGAGGACACAAGACCCCAAGAATTTTGAAGAGGCGGTTAAGCACGCTCAAAATTTTGATGATGATCAAGATAAACAGGGCACACCATCTATTGCAAAGAGCACTTGGCGGAGTCGTTCTCCACAGCGTTTCGACGAAAATAAGCGAAGAACCTCGCCACATAAGCACGAGGCCAAGATGCCTAAACAAGCACGAGATGCTCGAAGAGGGCCTCTCTCTTATGCCGAATTTGAACGTGCCAAGAAGAATAATTTGTGCTTTGTGTGTATGTCTGATCAACACACAAAGAAAGATTGTCCTTTTTTGCAAGGCAAGCAGGCGAAGACTGCTAAGAGTAAGGATTAGGACGTCCTTTATATTCTAGTCATCATGAATATTTTTGGGTCATACATTGTAGATAGCCAGTGTGCCTCTTTTATGTAATAGGGAGTTTTCTTTATTTACTAGAAGCAGATTGAATTCAATAAGTATTTTTGTCTCACTATTTGTTTTACACTTGGGTTACTCATTTTGGTAAACAAGATGATGTGAAGTCTAATCAGTGATCGAACAGGGGAAGCAGTTGGCTATTATACCTAACAATGATTGCGAGAATATTTAATGGTATGGGACATTAAATACTCTTATCAGTTGTTGTAATCATTGTTAGCTGTTGGGAATATTTAATGGTATGGGACATTAAATACTCTTAACATCTATCGTAATCCTTGTTGATAATATTTAATGGTATGGGACATTAAATACTCTCAACCCTGGTTACAGTGGTGGAATGGGACACCACGATTTGGGTATAACAGTACACTTCTTTTCATTGGTTTGGAAGGTTAGCAAAAGAGCTAAAATTCACGAGCTAAGAGCTAAACTTCACGAGAAAGTGTTAAAGTTAGAGGTAGTGATTAATCGTAAAAGTATCAAATCGTATACTACCCAGATACATTGTAAGAATCGAACGGCTACAAGAGCTAAGATTCTTGAAGTTTACGAGAAAGTGTGGAGCCAAGTTTTGAAGGGATCCCTCACATTTACATGATGTTGCAAGTGCATAGTTATCCTCCCCACAGGGCTCTACCCTCTTGTAGGATGAGCTTATAAGGTGGCTACTACTTCACAAGAGGTGAGTAGGAGAGCCAATGGACTGAGACATCAGGCATGCCCACCTTTGTGAAGAAGAGAGTGTCACATGATAGTCCATACGCTGTTGATCCAGGCATTACTAACGTATGCTCTGGGAAGGCGATAGTTTTCGGCAAGGATTACGTCATGATGTTCTGGCCAGAGTTGCATCATGATGTTCAAGAGTACGTACTAGAGTGCCAACAGAGTTAACAGAAGAAGCTAAAGCACCTTGAGGAAGGTGGCCTGTGGTAAACATTCAAGATTACACAAAGTATGTGAGAACGAATCTTTATGAATGTTATAGTAAGATTACCACTTATGAGTCCGGGAGACTATCTTACCAAGATGTGTCAATTTATTCCCATAGGAAACGACAATTACGACACCGCCGTTATAGACGGTTAGGCGACCGAAACTTGCAAGATTGTTTATAAAACATATTTATAAACTTTATGGTCTATACGTATCGTTCAGGCAGTTAGCAGTCGGGTTATTCTTTTGGCTTGATCACCCAAAATTGATAATAAACAACTAGTAACTCTGCTAAATGCTATGTAAGCTCAGGAGAGTTGCAAGAAGTACATAGATTAGCATCACTATCTCGTTACTTTAGCAGGAGGAGAAAGAGGTTGTCTTATGGTCTGAGAGCATTCAGATAATTTGAAGACTGGACTAGTGGCTCAGTTGTCACCTAGGTTTTGGTAAACACAAGGGTGTTAGTCAAGTGGATAGAAAGATCTGAAGAAGGTTCCACTTAGGGAGAAAGTCTATGCGCTTAAGAAGTAATTCCCTACCTTTGTTTTCGAGGACGAAAGCATTTTTCCAAGGGGGGGTAATGTGAGGACACGGGTCCTGCCATGCAGTTAAGTGGGCGTCCTTAGTGTGAAAGGGCCATGGGCCAGCCAGGGGCTATATAAGGTCATGGTTGGGTGGTTAATCGCATGGCTCACATCCACTAGTGTCACAGGGTGAAACTTTGCACGCATGTCCATCCCATCCCCATAGACACGCGTGCAAAGTTTCAACCCCATCGAACATCGAATGTGGGATGGGGTGCGCCTAAATTGTCGCTTTTTACTTCAAAAATGCGGGGATTCCCTACGTAAAAAGTGACGATTTGGACGAACCCCATCCCATATTCGGTGTCGGATGGGGGCGAAACTTTGCAGGCATGTCCATCCCATCCCCATGGACACGTGTGCAAAGTCTCACCCCCATCGGACATGGAATGTGGGATGGGGTGCGCCTAAATCATCGCTTTTTACTTCACAAACGCAGGGATTCTCTACGTAAAAAGTGCAATTTGGGCGAACCTCCACCGGACATGGAATGTGGGATGGGGTGCACCTAAATCATCACTTTTTACTTCACAAACGCAGGGATTCCCTATGTAAAAAGTGACCATTTGGGTGAACCCCATCCCATATTCGGTGTCGGATGGGGGCGAAACTTTGCACGCATGTCCATCCCATCCCCATAGACTCGCGTGCAAAGTTTCACCCGCATCGGACATCAAATGTGGGATGGGGTGCGCCTAAATCGTCGCTTTTTACTTCACAAACGCGGGGATTCCCTACGTAAAAAACGTCGACTTGGGCGAACCCCATCCCACATTCGGTGTCGGATGGGGGCGAAACTTTGCACGCATGTCGTGCAAAGAACGATGATTTGGGCAAACCCCAACCCACATTCGGTGTCGGATGGGAGCAAAACTTTGCACGCGTGTCCATCCCATCCCCATAGACATGCGTGCAAAGTTTCACCCCCATCGGACATCGAATGTGGGATGGGGTGCGCCTAAATCGTCGCTTTTTACTTCACAAACGCGGGGATTCCCTACGTAAAAAGTGACGATTTGGGCGAACCCCATCCCATATTCGATGTCAGATGGGGGTGAAACTTTGCATGCGTGTTCATCCCATCCCCATAGACGCGTGCAAAGTTTCACCCCCATCAATGTGGGATGGGGTGTGCCTAAATCGTCGCTTTTTACTTCACAAAGGCGAAGATTCCCCACGTAAAAAACAAAGGTTTGGACGAACCCCATCCCACATTCGATGTCGAATGGGAGTGAAACTTTGCATGCGTGTCCATCCCATCCCCATAGACACACGTGCAAAGTTTCACCCCCATCGGACATCGAATGTGGGATGGGGTGCGCCTAAATCGTCGCTTTTTACTTCACAAACGCGAAGATTCCCTACGTAAAAAATGACGATGTGGGCGAACACCATCCCACATTCGGAGTGGGATGGGGGGGCGAAACTTTGCACGCATGTCCATCTCAGCCCCATAGACACACGTGCAAAGTTTCACCCCCATCGGACATCGAATGTGGGTGGGGTACGCCTAAATGGTCGCTTTTTACTTCACAAACGCGAAGATTCCCTACGTAAAAAACGACGATTTGGGTGAACATCATCTCACTTTTGGGGCAAAATATAGAAAATGAACAAAATAAAATGAAATTTATAAAAAAGATGGCATTGCACAAATACTATGAGAATGGAAACAATTGGACAATGGCATGAACAAAAGATCATATTACAATACCAAGGTCATGGAGTACAATAATGAGACACAACTGCTACAAAAGTACAAAAGGAGATGTAGTATAAAATAACATATAGGGGGATACAAACTACCATCTCACTTCTTGCTGCTGTGAACTCGATGAAGATCAAGTTTCACAGCAAGAACGAGGTGGGAGTACGTAATGGCTTCCTTCTTCCACTCATACTGAGAGAAAACAATGGCTCTAGCACGGGTGGCAACCTGTGCATAATATCTACCATACACAACTACACTATGCCTCTGAAACTCGAAGCCAAAGTCATCCTACGTATCCTTTGTGAGTGTGCACTTTGACCTAGTGCATCGTAGAACGTAGTAGTCAACATGCTCCTCATTCCTATTTGGTGCAATGATAGTAAAAAACATCGCCCTGCTGAAGATAATCTGTCAAAGAGTCATAATCTGTACTATGCTGTCCCTAGCCGATAGCAAGGATGGCTGCTGATGGCTCAATCTGTCGTACCTGTAGGGGAGTCAAAACCTACTCAAACCATGCATCAGCCCACTCTGTATTTTGGCATGAGTGCCAAACACCATCAAGAAAACCCTCACAAAAACATGCATATTTTCTAGTGAATATCGTGGGATCACTGTATGATGAGCTCCTGATGCTATGCAATTTGAGTGTGTCATCAACAGTACCACAATCCAATCCACTAGTATCAATGTCAGCCCCATCAATACACCAAAAAAAACGTCGTACATTCCTACCATGACGTGTAGGGAATGAGGATGCAGCACTAGTGGACATATGATCTGTACACCAATCTACCACTTGTCGAGCATCTCAAAAATGCTCACTATCATGTCGAAGCTGGTGATGCCTAAGAGCCCGTTGGATACAAGCACCTAGACCATCATGTTCACCCTTCCCATGCCCAATCTCGAAGAAGCTCCATAGAACCTGCACTCCTGTATGACAATGCCACCTGTAGAGCCCAAAAAACTGACGAGCACTTTTAAACTGTGCTCCACATCCATCTGACCATATCCATCACTGTGTGCAAGTGATGCCATGCTCGCACATCCAACTGTCATGATGATGAAAACAACGTTGCACAAAATGTGCACTGTGAGAGCGATCATCACTAATGTAGAAGTGATACTCGCGAATGATCACTCTCTCCTCTAGAGTGCTATGTACACCATCCTCATCCAACTGGGCATGTGGATAGCTAATATGAACCATAATGGCAACCTAGTGGGGGACAACAAACACAAATGTTAGACTTAGAAAAATACAATAAGCACACAAAAAAATCACATACAATAAGCAAACAAAAAAATCACATTCAATAGACAAGAGGATTGGGTTGTAAAAAAACCTACTCAGAGAAGTAATACTCTGACTGTATCTCCTGTTGTGGTGCAAAGGTATAATTCTCCGCAAAGTCCACCAACTGAGACAACTGTATCAATCGAAAAGTGCGTGATGCTAGCACGAAACTACCTATCCTGCCATTTTTCTCCATGTGCATGTTGTACATATACGGGTGCGTGAAATGTGGTAATAAAATCTAGACGTGGTGACTGATGATAATTGCAACCTCCTAGAGTCACCATGCATAACATACTCATACTGACGCCATCTAACCATCTCCTGATGTGAAGAATCTAGCTCATGGATCTATAAAAGATGAAGGCTTCCGCACTCCTCACATGTCCCCTAAACACAAGCCATCCTATGATACATGTCCCCATCCTCACGCCATGCACAAAGCAAGGAGTGCACAAAATTACGAGGACTAGTAGGGTGTATGCTACCACTATGCCCAATAGACCTCTGAATGCAGAATACAATATCTGGAAGGAAACATGATATTTGCACCGTGTGTCCCGCTACTGGGAGTACCTCACAAACCAAGGTTTGCAAGCCTCAAATGATTGCTGGCTAATAATAATGGTGGGGTGCACATGCCTGAACTCTAGGTACAGCTATGTCTGTGTCATCTCTAGGAAGCATGCATGGTGCTCCACATAGACTCCATGCTGAACACGTCGACGCTACACCTTTTTGTACTCAGGTGATACGCGAGAATGCTCCTCCCAAAATGTCTCAATCATGGCCCTCAACTCTGGCTGTAAAAGGCGCGTGTGTCGAGGAGCACGACCCCAAAGCCTCCTCTCCAAGGTCCAATCTACGCCGTCTACTAGACCCCAAACGAAGAGCTTTGCGTTGCATTTTAAGAATGCGAGATGTAGCACGCAATAAACCTGCCATATTAAATAATGTGACATTGAAGTGACCATACTTTGACAATAAACTATAAGTGAATGTGTAACATCAATATTTGAATATCTACAAATGTGTATAAGTGGAAAGTCCTAAGCACATACGCTTTGTATAGCAAACTATTCCATTTAACATTACATTATTCAATGGGACATTAAAACTCCATATTAAATTTGAGCACTTTCACTAAAAATAAAATAAAATACACATGCCATGAGAATCGCTCCCTGAAACCGCGGCAAGAATCGTGCGACAAGCTCCTACACAATCTTTGTGTGCCGTGTGCTTGATAGAGCTATAAGAAGCTCTCAAGCTATGTAGAACATGCATAGTAGCCCTCCTAAAATGAGGACTAGATATCTGTAATGCCGATGTACAACGCTCCATGCTAGAGTGCTGAAGCAAACTATCAAGCACGCGTGACTGAGAGGGCACATCAAGGTCGTCGAAAAATCTGCTGACAATCATATTGGCACGTTTTCGTGCACCCGACTTGGAAAGCGACTTTCCATGTGAAGACGCTCCAAGAATGGGGCATGATGGTGGAGTGCCAAACTCATGGTGAATAGGAGAGGTAGCCAGGAGTGGAGTGGTAGCTACGACTTGAGATTTCAAAGAAGTAGCTATAAAGGCTGAAGAGCCACCAACATCATGGGATGTAAACAATGTTGGCACAATAGGAGAAGGCAAATGCGATGTAATAGGAGTAGATGAAGGTGGTAGGATGTATGTAGGAGATAGAGGAGGTATGGGACCATGAAGAACTAAGGGAGAGTGGCATGCGGGGGGTGAAGCAGGTGGCACAGAGTCACTAGGAGGTGGGGTGGAATCAATAGGAGGTGCAAGAGATGATGCCTCCAAATCTGCTTTTTGCTTTGCTCTATACCGTGCTTGGTGTGGAATCAATAGGAGGTGCAAGAGATGATGCCTCCAAATCTGCTTTTTTCTTTGCTCTATACAATGCTTGACACATAGACAAAAGGCTTGAGTTGGCATTGTCACCTCATATGATGATGTGTCATCTCCCTTGTACACATAGACTAAAGTGTTGACTTGGCAATGCCACCTCAATTGATGACGTGTCAAATCCATGTGACACATAGGCAAAAGTGTGGCTAGGATATGCCACCTCAGATGGTGACGTGTCATCTCCCCATGAAACATGGGCAAAAGTGTTGAGTTGGCATTTCCACCAAGGCATGCATGGGCTTATGTGGAGTGTCACATTGATGAGGTGGAAAAGCCATGTAGGCAGCCCTAATTGTGGTTTTACACATAAACCAGACATAAGTGCTTTGAAGAGGAAATTATGCAAAACTAGGTCTTCCTTTGGTCAAATTGAGCCAATTTTTTTTTGTTGGATAGACAATGTCATGATCCTTAACATATATACTGTTGGTGTACAATAGACATTGAACCTAATTATTAGAATTTTTTTACTTAACTATTACCCAATCTCTAGGACTCTGCATACATTTTCTAATGAACGAGGTGATCAAACAACAATGCCAAAAAAGAAATTGATTATAGATTAACATTATATATACTAATAGCTACAAATTGACTATTTCAATCTTAGTAGTTCATGTTTGAATTGAGAGAAATGAGGCACAACAATTGTGTGGTTATTTTAATCAAAATATTTCATTTAATTATAGAAAATAGTTAATCAATCCAAAAAAATCCTAATAAATCAAGTTAAGTTCTTCTCACTATACTCAATTCATGTACAAAATTACAAATGGATTGGAGAATCCTAAGCCAAGTATAATGGGCACAAGAGGAAGCAACATAATATCAACATGTAGCGTTACTTCAGCGTAGTGTCTACATTATATTCCATATAATATGCATCAAAACTTATCTTTTTTTCACGAAAATTATATCATTTGATTACCTAATATGTATAGAATGTGACCAATTCATCTTTGTGCACTACTTTAATAAGAACCATGATTAAGGGAGGTTCTAAGTTAGAAAAAAACCTATTTTTTGACCTGTTTCAAGGGCGCCCAAGGGCACAAAGTGGGTCACCTCTATCTTGCTACCACCCTACAAGAGAATGGGCCATAACCGGGGGTAGTATTTTATCAAAAAACTCCCGCTCTCGGTAGGTAATACCCCCCACAATAACCCTTAATAAAATCCTTGGTAATTTTAAAATTTAAAATTATCGGAGGACTGTTACTGGAGGTATTACAAAGGATTACATTGGGGGCGTGTAAAATTAATACAAAACCAGATCTGATAGGCACGCCTCTGGCCCTCGCACCGGTGCACTTTAAACTTGTCACTACCCTCCTGACCTCCCTGGAAATGCTGGAATTGCAAAGAAGCAAAGAGGGTGCTACACTAGCACACATGCACACCAAAAACCCCAGAAAACATAGTGTTTACACGCACATAGCCACTATACATAATATCAAGTACGCGCACACTGCGCAGAGTCCACTGTAGAAGAAAAAGAGAGAGCTCACACAGAGCTCACGACCAAGATAAAGAGTCCACACAGGACTACACATAGACACCAAATGACACAGAAGCCAACAATAGGCTATATGAAGAGAGAAAAAGAGATTCTCACAAGGTATCTAGAGCTATCAATAGGCGGAACATTGGGTGGGATTGCGCATGGGCTCACACAGAGCGCACTTGTGCTGATGCTCCCACTTCCTTCGCCCTCTTTCTCACTTTCCCTGCCTCTACTAAAGTGCGGCCACACAGGTTAATGCACAATGAATCACTACTCTCTCTCTTATCGCCTTCTGCTTAATCAGGGTTGCCTTTTCTTTGCTTGCTTATGGTTGCAACCTAACTCACACAGAGCTCCTTCACAGTGGCACACCATGCTCCCCTTGACAAGACCACTCACACTTCTCTTATACTCTAGTTGTGGCACATGCTTTCAAGATGCCCTAACTCTTCTTTTCCTCAGAGTAGTTCGATGCTGGCTCGGATTGACCTTAACCTTGCGCATAACCTGCAATCACTGCTCTCCAATGGACATCATCTCAAGAAGGCAGTTTGTGAGCACTTGCCACACCCTTGACATGTACCACTAGAGGAGTGCCAAGCTCATTGTTGGCCTACAGTAAACACTATCCTACAATCTCGGTATGGATTTATTTTCCCTATTGGCACTAGCAAAAATTTCCCCCTGCTATGTACCTTACTTCCTTCCTTACTTTGCATGATACTCCACTGACAAGAGCAGTAGTATAGTCCCTTGGTTCACGACCCTTTATGCTTTGTACTGCTTTGATGGAGTTTCACACGTGGCCTCCTTGCTTGATGGAGAATATTGCCAGTTCTCTTCCCTCACTACACTGGTGCACACAGCAGCAGTAAAAGGGCAGTAGCTACATCATCCATCTCACTCTCTCTCTCTCTCGTACAAAATGGCACACACAACTGCCCCTTTCTCTCATCAACTCATGGGCATGGTCTACTCTCACAGTAACTTGCAAAAGATGGTGGTTCCTTGCACTGTCACAGCAAAAGGGCAATAGCTACGTCATCCATCTCACTCTCTCTCTCTCTCTCGTACAAAATGGCACACACAACTGCCCCTTTCTTTCATCAACTCACGGGCATGGTCTACTCTCACAGTAACTTGCAAAAGATGGTGATTCCTTGCACTGTCGATTGTGCAAAATTTCTCTCTCTTCCCCTCTTGAATTGGGGTAGTATACAAGGCAGCCCACTATCTTCTCTTGCAGCTCACGGGTAAGACACGGCTAGCACAAGAGCAAAGGTCTCTCTTTCTCTTGTAGCTTGAGGGCGCGCAACCCTGCCCCTTCTCCCACAAGATTTACGGCTACAGCCTACCCAACTAGTGTGTTTCAAATCTGCAAACAACAGCTAGCTCTATCACTGCTCATGCTCTTGGTAGCTCACAAGGCAAGCTCTCCCTCTCCCTATGCTCACATGCAGCCTGCTTATGCAAAAAATAAATGGCGATTTTTAGCTCTCAGTTGTAGCTGACGCAACAACTTCTCCTCCTCCATCGTTATTATCAGACACGGCCCCCTTCTTCCATACATGCGCGCCTGCCTACTCTCTCATGTGCATGCCAATTAAGGCCTCTGACACGGTCTTCTTCTCAGCGTTTTTAATTACGTACCTATGAAGTTTTTCTAAAATATGGAACGGTTCCTGTGCTTGCATGCCGAAGCCCATCACATTTTGCATACATGACTACCTAGAGCATGTGAACACTTTACAAGCAACCTCCTTTGCACAAGATCTTTGCTTTGGGTACCAGGCCTAGGTGAGGCCACCAAAGCATCTATGTAATGACATGGGTCTCCTCCACTTCTACTTCTGAGATCTTGCATAACCCAAGATGGAATATCCCAATTTTTAGCTCTCAGCTGTAGCTAATGCAACTTCTCCTCCCCCATCGTTGTTATCAGACACGGCCCCCTTGTTCCATACATGCGTGCCCGCCTCCTCTCTCATGTGCATGCCAATTAAGGCCTCTGACACGGCCTTCTTCTCAGCGTTTTTAATTACGTACCTATGAAGTTTTTTTAAAATATGGAACGGTTTCTGTGCTTGCATGCCGAAGCCCATCACATTTTGCATACATGACTACCTAGAGCATGTGAACACTTTACAAGCAACCTCCTTTGCACAAGATCTTTGCTTTGGGTACCAGGCCTAGGTGAGGCCACCAAAGCATCTATGTAATGACATGGGTCTCCTCCACTTCTACTTCTGAGATCTTGCATAACCCAAGATGGAATATCCCAGTTATTCATCCACGAAGGTTCCTGTGTAACTTTATGCTTAAAGTCAATATTAGGTAATTTGGGAAAAATCTCACATTTTGGGAATCAATTACTCCATATAGTTTTGGACATATCTTAAACATACTAATTCCAAATTTGTCGGAGATCATAGATTTAGATTCTACTCTTCAAGATCTTTCCGCTGATATGTCACATGAGGGGGTTTTGAGAAACTTTTGGACAAGTTCACCATGCTCCCATTTTTCAAATGGGAATGGGATTTTTCCCAAATTATCTATATGGTGTTGTACCTTGGGCTTGGCTGCCTATCTCAAAAACTTATTTGCGGGTTCAAAGGCCCATCTCCACGCATTGTCATCTGTCCATTTTTGTAAGTACCCAAGAGGACTATCACCTCATGGAATAAAACTGACGATGGCAGGTCCTAGATCAGCCTTACTACCTGCTTGTCCGAAAAGAATCCAACATGGAAATGTATCACTTGGGATTGGGACCCACACCATACTTAATGGTCATATTCACTATAAGTGCTTGGCCCTCTTTGACTAGTCCTCAGTGACTGCCCACATATAAAGCACTCAATCACAAGCCACAGCATCCTGGAGACATGCCCTCCTACTGTGTGTCTTTCACGTCCCATGGCCTGCTTTAACACAACAACAAATTAGCCATTTTCTAGCGCTTTTATCATTATTTTTTCAGCACTTTTGAGAATGCATGACAAAATAGACAAAAACTTGTAATTTTTGGAAAAAAATGGCGGGATGCTCGAAATTTCAGCGGTTCTAGTCAAAACGCTGAAAATAGCAGCGTTTGTATAACGCTGCAAATTGCAGCATTCTGTAAACATTGGAGTTTCTAGCGGTTTGACCAAGAATGACCAGAAATGCTGCTATTTCCATCGCTTATACATACGCTGGAAACTCCAGCATTATAAAAATCTGTCACGTAGGCTGTAATGCTTGTGACCGACGGCAGACCGGATGGCCATGTCCGGGGTTCAGTGGGAGAGGACGCCCATGCGGAGTCATGGGCGGCCAGGCTAGTGTGGACGACAGGCCACACACTATATAGCCTGGGGGATGAGGGGCAATCCTCATTCTTCCTCTATGGCTGGGTGGTGAGCCAGAGGCCGTCCCCTCTTGTGGTAACGCCCGTAGCAGCGTTACGGATATCTAACACTGGTATCAGAGCGTGGTTCGAGGGGATCGTGAGAGTCCACACGTGAACGGGGGACCGGAGCCCACTCGATGGTGTTCATCCACAATCTTCTCACCCTTATCTCCACAAGGGGGTGTGTGGAGGGAAGCGGCCAAGCCATTTTTGAAGGGAAGAACTCTCTCTCTCTCTCCCCGTCACACACAGCAAGTCTCCACGCAGGTAAGCAAAGCAATTTTTGTTTTGTTTTGTTTTTTTTCTCTGCGTTGAATGGCTGCGAAAAAACTCTGCATTGAATGGCTGCAAAGGAATCGTTCAATCTGTGTGTGGGGGTGGGGCGGCGAAAACCAGTAGCTTAAGTTGTAAACGTCGTAGCTGAAATGCTAAACGACAGCTGTACGCACTGCTGAAACACAATAGTGTGCGTGGGGTGGGGGGGCGAAGACCAGCCAGCCCCACGACCTCACTGTCTACGGTGTAGCGTTGTTGTGTGAAGGGGGGACTTGCCTTGCAAAAACGAAGGCATAGACCAGCAAAAATCAGCGAAAACCAGCCCCACGAAACGCCACCAGCAAGATACGATGTCCAAAGCTCACGCGAAATGTCCAGGCGCGGCAGCACCAGCACCGGCAAGAACAGCGCGGAGCTCGTGTGTATGGGGGCGAAGGCCGGCCTGGCGACCTGTGTAGAGAGCGGGGGGGAGGCGCCGTTTGCTGTGTGACCTCGCCTGCGTAGCCAGCCAGGCCAGCGGGCGGCGGCCAGCCAGCCAGCGGGCGGCGGCGGCGGCCAGCTAGGCGGCCAGCCACCATAGGCAGCCAGCCAGGCGGCAACGGCCCACGGCCAGCCAACCAACCAGCACAGGCGGCCACCAACAGCCAGAAAAAAAAAATCATTTATTTTTTTAAAAAAAATAATTTTCATTATTCATTTTTATGAAATTAAAAATGAGAAAATTCAAGGAAACCCTCTCTCTCGGCTAGGGAGGAAGGATAATCCCCGCAAGAAATAATCCCGGCAAGGCACCTCTCGATCATTTTAATTTTTGTTATGAGTTACAGGCATTTTTCTCGTGGATCGGAGCATCCCAGAAGCGTCCTTGTAGAGGCTCGCAACGCAACGCAACACAAATCGACAGGCGATCGTAAAGGGGGGTGACTATTCTCTCTCCACCACTGCTCATTTTTATTAGCGTTTTTTTTTTAGTAATTTTCGAGTTCTCGCATTATTTTTTGCAAGAATTAAAATGTCTGCTAGGCGTAGTGTGTCCCCACCGCCTTCTACTTCTCTAGGTTTTTCCAGTGTCTTGTCCTCAGTCGTCGCGGGTTTGACCTCGACCGAATTGTCAGGCCGTACACGCCCAACCGTTGTTCGGTCCGGAGCGCGCTCGTCGATCACTCGTGATCCACCAGCGCCCTCCTCATCTATAACCCGGCCTTAGGACCCAGCGAGCCCGCAGCGGCCGCATTGGCTGATGACCCCTTTCTGGCCAATGAGCCAAAGGACATGAACACTGACGTCGCCGAGGGGACCGAGGGACCTCTTGGATTATGACGACGACGACTATGACCTATTGGACCCTGCTGATGTCCTGACAGAGACGGAGCTCTCTAGTGGACTGTTTAAATATCTTAATGCCAAATTGAACACTATGGGTAAAGTCCAGGCTGATTTAGTAACGATGCTACAGAGCATCTCCACATGGTTAGATGCACTGACAGCCGCCTCGGGTAGTACTCCGACTCCTCGTGGTAGCCGAGCTCCTGCGGCACGGGTGAGCGTAGCCTCGCCAGTAATTGCAGGAGCACAGGCCGATGCGCCTGCTGCGGGGCCGTCTATAGCGACAGCTTCGTCGTTGTTAAAAGACTTAAAGCCGCCTAGTTTTGGTGGCGAGGAAAAGGAGAGAAACAAGGACTCAGTCAATATGTTTCTAGCGAAGTGGTCAGATTTGCACGCGCTGCGATAGCAGCCTAGCTGTATACAGCCCGTAGAGGCTAGCCTCTCAAAAGCGTACAAGTGGTGGATGAGTTTGACAACTCGCCCTGCCACTTGGACGGAATTTGAAACAATGTTTCGAAAAGAATTTTTGCCTGTTAAATGAGGCAGAGAGAAGCTGGGAGTTATGGGACAAGTGCTCGATGGAGAACAAATCCCTAACTCAGTACATCTCAAACTACAGGGAGATAGTACTCAAGCTAAAGGGAATCGATGCATTCCAGACATTGCGAGGCTTTAAGAGAGGCCTCAACGATGATTACCTTGAGTACGTAGAGCCCTTACAGCCTAAAGACTTAGCAGAGGCAATTCAATATGCACAGATATTTGATGACATCAAGCGTCGTAGTGCACGTGGTGGTTCTAGCAGGGCCGAGGGTAGTGAAAAGAGGAGGTCATGCCTCAAAAGAAAAGGGTTCTGCAGTGAAAAACAAGGGGATAGGATGGACCAGGAAGGACAGGGTGGTCATTGGTCTAAAAAACCGCGACCATCCAGGAAAAAAAGAGACACCGAAATCCAAAAGAAAGAGCAGTATATTAAAGTGCGAAAGGAAAATCGCTGCTTTAATTGCAATGAAGTAGGACACACGAAGGCTGAGTGTCCAAAGCCTAAAGCCAGCACGAGTGGCAACGAGCCCAAAAAAGATGGTAAATCTTCTAAGCAGTTGCATACAGTGCAGAGACTCCCTCTCAGTTTCGCAGAGTTCAGAGAGGTGACAGTGTGTCATTGTGATGAGCATCACGCTTGTTCAGTGATACCAGCGATGTGGCAGCCTACTGTAGGTCCGCATGACATGGTGCGCATTTATGGCACCATAGGTGGCCGTAGAGTCACAATTTTTATTGATGATGGAGCTAGCCACAACTTCTTGAACTACTCGTTAGTCAAGAAGTTGGGATTGACTGAGACCCGGAGTGATCATGAATATACTGTTGGCCTAGCCAACGGATATGACAAAACGGTATGGAATACCGTAGTATTGGGGGTCCCATTATCTATGCAGGACTATGAGGCTCCACTTGACTTTCAGGTCATGCACTTAGCCAGAGCAGACGTATATCTAGGCAGGGAGTGGCTGTATGGCTTGGGCCCTAGTCTAGCTCGGAATTACTTACATAATACGCTATGTTTTGAGCACGGAGGTAGAGTCGTCACCCTGCAGGGCGACCGTACTGTCCCTGCCACACCACTTATTTCCTCCATGGAGCTGTGTACAGCGGTCTGCAGAGACCAGATAGCAGAGGTATATGCTTGTTACCCTCTTTTGAATTCTGTTTCCGTAGATGAAACGATAAATGATGTTTGCGTAGACAAACAAGAAAAACAAAATAATCTTGGACGAGACCCACTGTTTGAAAACCCTGTTTGGCATGCATGTGATTCAAACAAGAAAAAATCCAAGGTGAATGAGACATTAAAGAAAAAGTACGTAGATACTTTAATGAATTTATTAGAGAAATTTCAGGATGTTTTTCCTGATGATTTACCAGATGGTTTACCACCATCTAGAGAAGTAGACCATGGCATCGAAGTTATGCCAGGATCAAAACCTATAAGCAAACCTGCTTATAGATTAAGCCACTCCGAGGCACAGGAGGTGGAAAAACAATTGACGGAATATTTGAACAAAGGCTTTATTCGGCCTAGTTCAAGTCCGTGGGCATCGCCTATTCTTCTGGTAAAGAAGAAAGACGGATCTATGCGGATGTGCATAGACTATAGGGCTCTTAATCAGATAATGATTAAGAACAAGTATCTGATGCCACGCATGGATGAGTTGTTTGATCAACTCTATGGATCGAGATACTTCACAAAAATAGACCTGAGATCTGCGTATCATCAGGTTAGAATAAAAGCAGAAGATGTTGCGAAGACAGCATTTAGGACCCGTTTCGGGCATTTTGAGTTTTTGGCTATGCCATTTGGGCTAACCAATGCTCCAGCGACGTTTATGATGCTAATGGACAGCATTTTACGTCCATATCTGGGAAAATTCGTAGTAGTTTTCCTAGATGATATTCTTGTGTACAGTAAGACACAGAAAGAACACATAGAGCATTTGCGTCTAGTGTTCGAGTTGTTGCGAGAGCACAAACTATTTGCGAAGAAGAGCAAATGTGAATTTTTTGAAACAGAAATTCACTATCTTGGCCATTTTATATCCACCGATGGTACGCGGATGGAGCCAGAAAAAGTAGAGGCTATTCTTAAATGGCCAGCACCGAAGAATCTCGAGGAACTGCAGATTTTTCTTGGCATGTCGGGGTTCTACCGACAGTATGTGAAGGACTACGCGAAGATCGCAGTCCCGTTGACTGACCAGTTACGGTCAAAAACAAAAAACATTAGTTGGGGGGAAGCCCAACAGAAAAGCTTTGATAAGCTTAAGGTGACCGTAGCAGCTGCACCTGTTTTGACTATTGTGGATCCAAATGAGCCGTTTGTTTTGGAAACAGATGCTAGTAATGAGGCCATTGGGGCCGTACTTATGCAAAGGGGACGCCCAATTACATTTGAGAGTAAAAAGTTAGATCGTGCGCAGCGTAACTACTCGGCTTACGAGCGAGAGTTACTAGCGATAGTTCATGCACTGAAAAAGTGGAGACACTATTTATATGGTGCTACTTTTGAGGTCCGGACGAACCATGAAAGTCAAAAATGGCTTTCAAGTCAAAATGAACTGAAGGGTAGAAAAGCTCGGTGGGCGGAGATTCTACAGGAGTTTGACCTTCAGATACGTTACCAGAAAGGTAAGTATAACGTGGTGGCAGATGCACTTAGTCGCATGCCACAGATTAATGAACTTAGTTTCACAGTCTTCAAGAATGATTTCTTGGAGTCCCTACGTGGTTTATGTGAGCACGATCCATCTTTTACAGAGGTCTGGCGTGCTGTACGTGTACGCACTTCTTCACAGACGCGACCACCTCCCTCGTTGGCACGTATTGCTAGTCCGGAGAGACTGGCCGAAGGTGCAACGAGAAGGGAAGCGAGAGTTAGTCCGAAGAGACTAGCCGTGTCTTTTGGGTATAGTTTGGAGCCGGAGAGTTCTGACGTAGGCCCTTCATCACCTTTGACTGCCACAGCTTCAAAGGGGAGTGATAAACTTCATCGGGGGGAGAAATATGCTAATTATTCCATTGACGACGGGTACTTACTCTACAAGGGTAGAATATGTGTACCAACTATTGGTGACTTTCGGGCCCAAATTCTTAAAGAAAGTCATGATAGTCCAAGTGCAGATCATCCTGGGATTCAGAAGACCTATGCACTAGTAAAAAGACAATTTTATTGGCCTAGTTTGTTTAAGGACGTCCAGACTTATGTGCTGAAATGCAATAAGTGCCAGGTCAATAAACATGAACGTCTTAAGGTTGGAGGACTACTCCATCCGCTGGATATTCCTCAAGGCAAATGGGAAAGCATTTCCATGGATTTCATTACCGGTTTACCCAAGACGAGTCGAGGGAATGACTCGGTGTGGGTGGTAGTGGACAGGTTAACTAAAATGGCAAAGTTTATTGCCACGAAGAAAACTGTTAAAACGCCAGAGTTGGCAAAACTCTTTATTGAACATCTCTACAAGCTATATGGCCTACCCGCAAATATAGTGTCGGATAGAGATAGAAAGTTCAACAGTCATTTTTGGAGGGAAGTCTTCAAAAAGTTGGATACTACTCTGAGTATGAGTACGGCAGATCATCCGGAGTCTGATGGTCAAACTGAAAGAGTTAACCAAATTCTAGAGGATATGTTGCGTTCTTATGTTAGTAAGAAGCAATCTAATTGGGAAGAGTACTTGCCCTTATTGGAGTTTGCCTATAAACAGCTGCAAACACTCAGCGAGTGGATTTACACCATTCATGTTAATGTATGGATTCCAGCCGAGATCTCTGATGGCTGTAGGCCTAGAAAAGGAGAAGATTCAATCTGTCAAGGATTTCCTTGAAGATATAAATGATATGCTCAGAGTCGCACATGAGAGCATTCGTAGCGCCCAGGATCGCGCTAAAACTTATGCGGATAAAGGACGAAGAAAAGTGACCTTTGCAGAAGGTGACTTTGTATTCCTCAAGGTTCTTGCGCAGTCAGAAACCATGAAAACGGGAAAGTGTAATAAACTTTCTCCGAGATATTGTGGTCCTTTTAAAATCCTTAAGAAGATTGGGGACGTAGCATATAAACTTGAGTTACCAGAGAGTTCTCAAGTCCATCCTATCTTCCATGTCAGTAAACTGAAGAAATCAGTTCACGGGTTAGAGAACGCAGTTTCTCCAGAGATTTTGGTGGACTTGTAGCGCTGGAATTAGCAGCGTTTTGCAAAACGCTGGAAATTCTAGCGTTCCGAAATTTACTAAGCGATGGTATTTCTAGCATTTGTAAGCAGCAAGTGGAGGTTGGCGCATAACAATTTGGTTTAGGGCAGCGTCTTCATGATCATGAATACCAAGTGTGGGGGCTGTCCCAAAGGCACCACAAGTGCTTGACGGGAATGTCCTCTCAAAAATTTCTCTCCGGAGTACACTGGCTATACAGGATAAGCACAAGAAGGTTAGGCCAAGCAAGCATCGAATAACTTTGAAGGAGGCAAAGTAAGAGGGCATCTTCCACTGCAGCGATGTTCACTTGTGTGCTTTATGTGGGCATTCACCGAGGTCTAGCAGAGGATGGCCAAGCATGCTCTTTTTGGTGAATTATGGGCATTTAGAAAAAGGTAGTAAGACTGACCTATGACCTGCCGTCTTCTGATTATTCCGTCATGTGGCACACCCTCATGGATGCTTCCTAGGAATAAGTATATGTTGGCATCGGGGAAGCAAGGTTATTGTAGCGGGCCACCCTCTCCTCTTCCCGTGAACTGCTTCATCCAAATTCCCCTTTGAAGGGCAGGTTTGCTTAGTAATTTTTTTATCAACGGATAGAAAGTGTTTATGTTAGAAAAGTAAGAATATTGACCATGGGATAAGTGTTTAAGTTCTCTAAGTTCTGGCTTACAACTTCTTCTGATGTTAAATGGTTAGTCAACGGGATTCGTTCAACGTTCCATAGCTAAGCCTTATTTGTGAGTCTAGTTAAACTAATGATTGCAATTTTCGGCTTCGATCGGAATAGAGAGCAAGTTGATTAGCGTTCGGAGAGTTAAGAAGTAGGGTCAATGAAGCTACTCTCATATATTTTGAGTCACGAGTTGTGGGTTCAAGCCTATAGAGAGTACATAGATAAGAGAAGTATATTATGAGGGTTAAGTCTCAAAGGGATTGGGTCAAGAGTTGCTATGATTATGAATTAATGCGCTTGTTTAAGTACATCATGTTAAGGAAATAGCTTGCATAATCTAAGTGGAACTAGAAGGATTGGAGGCTTGGCATGTTTTTTGCATTTCGCTGAATCAAGAAGGATTGGCTCTAGGGTGGATTAGCTCAAGTCAAAGACCATGCTAAGGACTATCTCATCAGATTTTAATAAAGTCTAATTCCATACTTAAGGAGTGTCCTATGCATTAAGAGATGGCTATGCCCAAAGAGAGGGTTTAGTTTGCAATTCATGTGCACAAAGCTTCTTGCTAGATTCATCAGGTAGCCAAGCCGTATAGGAGTAGTTAGGATCATAAAGGTGTATTAAAGTTGATAGGAGTTTGAAGAAGTACGGTATTAGGGTATTCACATCAAGGAGGAAGCAGGCGTAGTGAGAGTCTTAGCCTAATCTCAGTTAGGTAGGCATGCCTCATCCTTTGTAAGGAGTTGCTATAAGAGCAATCCCCCCCTTTTTTTAGCCCATCTTGCCTAATCAGGTTGTAACTCCTAACTGATGAGTGTCCGAGGATAGAAACTTGCCTTGTTCGACTAGCACTTGAATGAGTAATTTAGTAGGAGATTGAACAAGTCTAGTCTTAATGAAAGTTGTTTCGTTTAACGATATTAGGAAGCTTACCTTGTTACATCGTACATTGTTCACGAGAAGATGAGGTCCCTTCTTGGCTTGACGTAGTAGAGGGGGCTTAGAGTGAAGTTCATAGTGTCACCCTATAATCTGCTCGAAGGTGGTCCTCTTACTAGTAAATTTTGCACTAGCTGCAAGACGTAAGAGGGCTTATCCTTAAGTGGATCCACCAAGGTGCAAGTCTATGAGTTAGCCGTCTCATGATTAGGGCATAAAGAGAGTTTACGTGGGTACTTTGTTCTAGGAAATGTTAAGTAGGAGGTGTAGAGCGGTGCTCCGTGAGTGTCACTAGAAATATGAGTTAATGACATGCTAGTTCAAATCAAAGAAAGGCACTATGTGAATAAAGAAAGAAGGTATATCGTAGATAGTCTATTCCTGTCTCAATGATAATTTTGGTCTTGTCTAGTGATTTAAAGGAAGAAGAGTGATTGCTTTCTAGTTAACCAGGCCCAGGGTCAATGTATGGTTGAGTGTAAATGTATGGTTTAGTGTCTAGTCATTTCCTTTGTATTTATAAACCATTGTGATTGACATCAACTGTAGTAGCCGAAATGTTTTGAATTTCCAAATTATGAAAAGAGGACGAAAAGTAGCCTCAGTAATCAAAAGTTGTTTCTAGTTCCATCTTTTATTGCTTAAATTCAAAGGGAGGTTTAAATTCCCCTTTCCCACTATAAAGCGGAGTTCTTTTTTTTTTTTTTGGTTCCAGAGCTCTTAAAACAAAGGAGACTCTGGCCAAAATTTTCAAAATTTTTTATGGCGAGAATGACCTCTTGTGGATTCTCGTTGTTCTATGGCCTTAAGGCTAGTTATAGAGGACACGGGATAAACAGTTGAAAAATTAAATTGATAAACTCTGGGTAGGAAAGCGGATGTCACAGGGGCTAGAATCATTCCCGAGGAGTTGCCCTCCGGGTCATGATTGCACCAATTCGCCGATGATTTAGGTTGTAAGAATGTAACAGGGCTGTAGATCTTAGTGAGTGGAGCAAGGTCTCGTTCTTGAGGGTAGTCTTGAGATCGCGGAGTCATGCATGGAGATTAGTTCCTCGTCTTAGGGGACCGCCTAACGGTCGTGCCTTGCACCGCAAGGAAAAAGGCGTTGGGGATCGATGGATTTATAGAGAGAAAGCCGTGACACAGTTACATTTTTATTTAAAACTATAAACCCTGAAAAAGAGATGAGTATCTATGTAATATTTTTATAGAGGAAGTGAAGGCCCCAATATTGAAGATGAGAGAGGAAAATAGAAATAAGTATATAGAAGATTACATACTACAGATATCAAGCAATAGAAAATTTTGACCTCAAAGTAGTTTCATTACATTTCTCTTGTGGGCTGAAGTATCTCTATGCATGAGAGAAGATAGAGCATCGTGAGAGAGTTGCGCCTCCTCAGACCTACGCCTCCTAAGTTACAACCGTTTGAGTTTTAAAAAAATATTTGGAAAATAAAAAAAATAGTTTATTCTATAGTAGCCACGTATCATTTCTTAAGAAGCCCCTTCCTCTTTACTATATTTAAGTTGCGCCTTTTGGCCTGCCGAGGGAGGTCTTAGTGTTAGATTTTTTTTTGGGTTTTGTGAGATGTCTATTTTTTATTGGCTGGCGGGAGTTTTCTTATTTGGTAGTACATGTTGGGGATCTCCCTCTTATCTCTCTCTTTCTCAACACCTGGAAAAGGGGGCACAACCCATGCCTCTCCTCCGTGTTTCTATTTGTAGGCCTGGCACGTGCTTGATCTCTCTCTCTCTCTCTCTCTCTCTCTCTCTCTCTCTCTTTGCCTTGTAATTAGATGGAGGCAAAAGTAGCGATTAGGCCCAATACGAAGGGCTTCTTATGAGGTTCTATAGAGGAGGCAAGCTAGGTGAGGTTGTAAAAATTGATTGTTTTTGTGTGTGTAGATCACTCTACATCCACACCCATTTGTGTTATTATCATGCTAGTCTCGTGGTCTTGCCCAATGCCATCAAAACCAAGACATGATCTATCATCTATTATAATCATATAATTTTGTTTTGAATTGTCATTTTTGCTTGTTTAAATAGAGTCACAACATTGGATCATTTCAAATTATTACAGCTGTAGTATCTTATTTTAATGTGCATTCCTTGTGTAGCCAACGAAAAGAATTATGTATGTTGTCATTTTGGTTTTGCAACCTTGCCATCAAAACCAAGGGAGCACTTCTATAGGTGTAAGGATGGGGATTGGCTTCTAGAGTCTGCTTATGCCATCCTAGTTGATTTTTATGACCCTAGCAAAGTGGTCGGGAACTGCTCGTGGGTCAAGACACCAGGCGTCCGCCGCTACGCTGGAACTTGGTTTCTCTTCAATACTAAAGGAGACCATGTAGAATCTGGAGATCTCGCTAGCTTGGTGGTGGCTGGTAATCATTAATTATGCATGAGCCATGATTATTCAATTTTCTTTCTAGATTCAATGATAATGATGGTAGGTTAATCTTGACGATTGTGCCGTTAGTCAATAGAATTATGATGCTTTTGCTGTGTATAGGATGAGGATCACATTAGTGGTAGCCTTGTATGCATATTTGGGCATGTGAATATGTCCTGAGTGTGAATCATAATAACAATGGCATCGTGGCGCTTGCAGAAGGGTCAATGAAGGTGCATTTTGTGTGGATTTTTAGGTTTTGAGTCTCATTCTGTTGAGAAGAAGAGGTATTTATCTCGCACACTATTGTGCACAGCTTGTGTCTAGCCTAGAGGATGATAATTGATAGAACTCGATGATGAGAGGATATTGATGTTGACTATGGCATTTACATGACTGAAACGCCTTTGCTTATAAGTACTGAATGTCATGGTGCAAAGTTTCAACGCATACTTATTACTGAATGGCATGATTGTATAATTTATGATTTTTTATGCAATAGTCATTTGTTTGCTGTTGATATTATGACATTTGATGCTACTTTGATGTCATTGTGTTTTAATACTAATATGATGACACTTACCCACTTTTGGTGTCATCAGGTTTATTATGCTCGTGTATTGTGTGTGTGTTTGTGCACGCGTGCATGTGCGTGCTTTATTTATCCCCCAAAATTTCAAGGTTTTCTCTCCTAGAAAATTTATTTTAAAAGGTAAATTTCAAAATTTGAAGGTGGGATTACACTAAACCTAGGTTTTTTTTTTTGAAGTTAATGTCTCTCTCTCTGTTACACATGTGTCGCTGGAAAAGCAACGCACACCTGCTCTTTAAAGGTGCCACAGTGCCAGTGCTTTTTCTTAACATGCCTCTCAGTGCCATGAAGAAGGAGAGGAATACTGGGCTGAAGTTGGATCCGAAGAATTGGCCCGGATTGCAGCATGACACCACCATTCGCGGCAAAAAGTGGTGTTGCGGGGGCCAGTTATCTTCTGCAACAAATAGAGTTTTGTACTATGATAATGAAGGGGGTCCTCTTGGTGGGTCCGCTCCCCTTCGAATTTGATTGGAGAAAAGAGACACCCCATGGAGAAGCCCTTTTTCTTGAGAGCAGGGCTACTCCAGCTCCAGCTCCAGCTCCAGCTCCGGCTCCGGCTCCGGTTGCTGCTGTTTGGGGGCATCCAATCTGGACTGCGCATTTGCAATATGCAAGATGGCAGAGCTGCCAATGCATAGTGCCAAACTTGAGCTTTTATCAAAGCAGCATATGTGTAACCATGCCTCTGTTTGGAGAGGCTTCTGTGATCGATTCCTGTCTTGTTTCAAATCACATCCTTATGGTCGAATCATCATCCTTGATGAAAGCAAGCTATGCCTCCAGTCCATTATCAGGATAGATCATCCCTCACAGGAAGAAATTATGTGCTTACTCCATGGGCATCCGCTTGTGACATGCATCCGGTGTGAGGACCTGTCTAATCGCTTTTTGAACGGAGACGGGGTTTACAGGGGCACTTACAACATGCACCGCCTTCTGCGCTGCGTTGTGCTGCTGGGCTACACTTGCAGTGATTGGATCCTGTTCAATTCTTCATCCGGACCTGCTTTTGGGATGAATGGTTTCTTCAAGATCAGAAGATCAGATCAATCAGGAGTTGGGGAATTTGTCATGCTGCCGCAAGTACACCCTTGATCTTGTAGCTATTACGCCTGTTACGATTTGGTTTTGGTAAAAATCCTTTGTTTAATGATGGTGTGTGTATCTTGAAAAAATGCACATGTTTAGCAAGATGTCACCTTGTGACCCGCTCTGAGGAAAAAAGGGAAGAATGTTTTTGTCGATGCTGTAGATAGATGCATTACCCTTGCACACTGCAAAATCTTTCACGGGTTAATACCTTCTCACATATAATTTGTGAAGTCTCACAAGGTTGTATGCATGTATACATGTGTGTGTGTGTGTGAGAGAGAGAGAGAGAGAGAGAGAGAGAGAGAGAGAGAGAGAGAAACAAGGTGATGGAATGCCCTCAATTATGTATTTCAATACTGCTTTGTAGTTATTCTTTGATATAACTATGTTATTCCAATGAAAGTGTCTCCAATGATCGGACTCGCTATAGGAACGATATTTTTTTTTCTCATTCAAGGACCCTCCTCCGGCTATAGGACTGCAATGGGAGCTCCAGCTGGAGGCAGGGACTTGACAGGCTCGCATGTGGAGAGAGAGAGAGAGAGAGAGAGAGAGAGAGAGAGAGAGAGCATCCTTGCCATCGTGCAGAGGAGCTTTCCCTTGGGTCCAGCCTACCTTGACCATCATCCTCTTTCATTTACCATGTATTTTTCATGGTCTCATTTGCTTTGCTACATTATGCTGTGAAACTCATGACACAACTCATGTGCATGAATGTGTGGCTTAAATCTCCCATCATTTTGATGAAAGGAGCATACCAATGCACTCCACTCATAAAGGGCTTCAATCTCACACCATTTTGGTGAAAGGACCATACCAATGCACTCCACTCATAAAGGGCTTCAATCTCACACCATTTTGGTGAAAGGACCATACCAATGCACTCCACTCATAAAGGGCTTCAATCTCACACCATTTTGCCATGTCTCTTAAATAGTGTAAAACTGTGTAGGCTTACATTAAATGATCTCAAAACTCACATTCTAGTGGAAATAAATACATCAAGGCATAGGGCTTCACTTCCAATAGCCCTTATTGGGCTTCGCTTCCCAATAGCCCTAATGTAATTTTCAAGAACCTTTTTTTTTTGCAAAAAAAGGCAGCAGATTTATATTTCGAAATGGGTCTAGCCCTCAAAACATTACAAACCCAAGTGATCGTGGGCGGAGCCCTTAGTATATATCTATCCAGAAGTCTACCGGGCCAAGCCCATTTTACAAGATAAAAACTAATCCTATTGTGCATTATTGGGTTGGGTGAGTTTGATCATCTTCAAGGCCTCAGCCAGGTGTGTCCGCAGCTGGAACTCTTTGTTTTCCTGCTCTGCAATTTCAGCTTGAATGTCCTCCCACCAAGTCCTGTAAAAAACCTTATTTTCATTCATTATGGCCCTCGTCAGGTGCCCATTTTCCAGCATTGAATCTTCTTCAGCATGCTGCCCTATCCATGTTGTATGAGCTCTTCTCTGGAGCGCCTCTTTCTTGCAGCCGGTCTCAGACTGTAGCTGCAGTGGAGGGGGGACCCTTAAAAACAGCCGCGTTACAGTCCTTCCATATATACCAAAGGGAAACCCTCTGATGATATTCCAGAGTGAGGTGGGGACCCCATAGACTCCCCCACCAGCCAAGTTTTCCAATCTATCTCCCTCTTCACCAAGGGGTGTAGGATCTGGCAATCACCGGTGCATTCGCAGGACAACTGAAGAAGAGGTGAGTGAGAGTTTCACACTATCTCTTACATCTTTGGCACGGGTCTTCTGCAATTCCTAGCTTCCTGGCTTTTTCTCCCGTCCATACACCTTGATATATAATGAGCGACATCAAGCATGATACCTCGGGAGGGATATCCAAACTCCAATGGTTTTGGAATTTGAACTTCCGCTGTCTTCTGTCCAGAAGCAGACCCCATTTGTCGTTAAGTTTGCAGTGGATGGGAGGGGAGGGGGAGACCCTCTGGATGTGAGTGAGGGAGGACCCCCCTTCCCATCTGAAGGCCTTCCAGTTGAGATCACCATTGAACCCAACTCTCAAACTCTCCTTCTCCTGCACAGAGAGATTTGGGCTAGAATGAGATTGCTATCCTGGGCAGAGAAGCTAGCTCTGATGCAATCCATTGAGAGCCACTGCAAGGTTGGGTCCGGTACTCGTATTTGAGCGATACATTCCATACATATGTACCTGTACGTACCGAACCATCAGTACCGAACAATCAGATCGATTTTTTGTTCGTCCTTTCATCCTTCCTCTTACTTACGTAGAAAACGTACAATACGTATGATAATCAAGTGATTGGAGTGCAATGTATTTTTTCTCGACTCTTTTCAATTCTAAATAATTTAAGTTTATCAAATTCTATATACACATGCATAATTTCTTTACTATAAAAAGTTATTGTCGTACTTTACGTACTTTTGCTCAGAGAACGTACCGTACTGCGTACCATACTCGTACCGCATTGTACATATCGTACGTATGGACTTACCTTGAGCCACTGCTGCCCAGAGATCTTTCCATCTTTTAAATCCCTTCATGTGCAGCCTGAGGGCCCTTTCTTCCTCCTCTGCATTGATCTGCTTGATTGAGACCAAAGGCCACCATGTGGAGTCTTCCGTAGCCAGGCATGCTGCTTCCTTCGATTGGAGGAGACACCCCAGATTTTCCTTTATTCTGTTCCAAGCTCCCTAGAGAGAGTTTATCAGCTGTGAACCCTTTGGTTTGAAGGAGTGTTTACTATACAGTAAGGTGGGTAGTGGAAGCCCCTTCCACCTCTTGTCTATTTCTAGGGTAAACTTAGGGAGGTGTCTGCATAACAAGCGAGCCCATTCCTTCTCTGGACATTGGATGCTTTTCACAATCCATTTGGCAGCGAGCCGGTTGGCCATTTCTCTAAGGTCATGAATGCACCACCCTTATCTTTAGGTAGGGTGCAAACTTCCCACTTGACCTTGGGGAGCGCTTAAAGCTTTACCTTCCCAATCCCCTGACCACAGGAATTTCCTGCACATGGCTTCCAGTTGTTTGATGGCCGAGTCTGGGGGCCTCCAACAGAAAGGTAGAGCTACCGGTTGGCTTCCAGTTGTTTGATGGCTGAGTTTGGCAACAGAAAAGGTAGAACAGAGCTACCGGAGTGATAAAAAGATTTACTGTCACGTGACACATTCACATGTGGTCACATGGACATTAATCCCGCAGCAGAAAGCCATCAAATAATTCAGCCACGTCACCATTTCACATTTTCATGTAATATCCAATTATGAGGTCGTGCATGAATGGCCGACTAGCAGACTGGAAAAATATATAAGTTCAGCGTGGGCTTCATTTGATGCATCTTGTGCCAACAGGTTGCATCAAATGAAGCCCACGCTGAACTTATATATTTTTCCAGTCTGCTAGTCGGCCATTCATGCACGACCTTATAATTGGATATTACATGAAAATGCGAAATTGTGACGTGGCTGAATTATTTGATGGCTTTCTGCTGCGGGATTAATGTCCATGTGACCACATATGAATGTGTCACGTGACATTTACCACCATTTTCTCTTCCCGGCAGGGATGTCTGCATACCTGTCCATCTCTTCAGCTTTTCTTCTAGTCTGCACAAGAGCCGCTGCCACCTCTGCTTCATGCCGACATTGAAGCCCATCGGTATACCAAGCAATCGGAAGATTCTTCCTTCCTCGCACCCTTGCTCCATCATCCATTGGGTGGAGGTTTCTGGAGAGCCCTTATTCCTATTTTGCTGTGGTTTATCTTGGAGCGGGAGGCGTTGCAGAATGTCTCCAGGCATTCCCAGAAGGTTATGAGGGATTTCTCCTCATTCTTTACCACTGCATTCGTATCATTAGCGAACTGCTGCATACACATCTCCTCTCTCCCTCCCAGGGAGGGCAATACCTGCAATCTTCCCTTGGCTAATCTCATGCTTAACCAGAGTGTTAAGCCCATCCACTGAGATGGCAAACAGTGGAGCTAAGGGGCAGCTGAGATGTATGCCCGATCAAGCCTTGCCTTCCTGCAGAGTTTCTCCAAACTGTAATTCTGCTATGTAAAGTCTCCGCTCTCTCCACCATCAAATACGACCAGATTTTGCTGAAGGGAGGACCAGGCTGCTTTCTCTGACACTCTTATGACACTGCCCTTTTGGAGGAATCTGTCTTCCATGTCCTCTACCATGTTAAAATCCCCAATTAAAATTACTGGCCCCTCCAGTTGGTGTAGAGATTCCCACAGCTAGGTTCTCTCCTGAACAGAACCGCCTGCATAGATCGAGATGAGGGAGTAGGGGAAAGGGTCATCCATCCTCCAGCTTTCTTCTCCATCCACTTCTGCAATGGGGAATGATGATTTTTTTTTATACCCCCAGCACTGCTCCTCCTTTTCCTCTTGAATGAGTGGTTGAGAACCATATGTGCTTGTCTGAAATCAAACACGACCAGTTTTTGCTGAAGGGAGGACCAGGCTGCTTTCTCTGACACTCTTATGACACTGCCCTTTTGGAGGAATCTGTCTTCCATGTCCTCTACCATGTTAAAATCCCCGATTAAAATTACTGGCCCCTCCAGTTGGTGTAGAGATTCCCACAGCTGGGTTCTCTCCTGAACAGAACCGCCTGCATAGATCGAGATGAGGGAGTAGGGGAAAGGGTCATCCATCCTCCAGCTTTCTTCTCCATCCAGTAGCACTTCTGCAATGGGGAATGATGATTTTTTTTAAAACCCCCAGCACTGCTCCTCCTTTTCCTCTTGAATGAGTGGTTGAGAACCATATGTGCTTGTCTGAAATTCTTTCAAGCCTTTGGAACAGGTCATCACCTGTCACTTTAACCTCCTGCAGGCAAATGTAGTCCAAGGAGGAGAGTTGAGGATGTAACCAGGACTTTACGGCTTCCACCTTAAGGGGGTCTGTGAGACCCTTGTTGTTCATGGAGAGGATTTTCATCGGTTTCTTGTTGTTTTGCGCCCCTGGCTTGTGGGGCAACCTCTCCACTTCAGTATGAGGGCGCTTGTTGTCATTCTGGGTATCCATCGGGGTCGTCTAGGGAGTCTGCTCTTGAGCAATCTCCTTGCCCTTGGTGGAGATCTGTGGTGACTCGCTAAGGCATGCATCAAGATTATTGATCTGAATCTCCAGGGTGGCTTTTTCCTGCTGTGACAGGTCTGAGGGTTCACTGGGGGCTCGGGTTCTTGATCTTGGGACGTCGAAGATTCTCCTTGCTCGTTTGTTTCTTCTTCAAGCCCAGCAAGCAGGGCATATCTATTCGCCTTCTGCCCTCTTTTCTTGGCCTGCGGTGGTTTTCTGGGATTGGGTTGCTGTTCTGCACCTTACCTTGGGAGCCTCAGGTTGAGGCTCTGCATGCACCTCCGCTTGGGGGGTTTTTTCCGCTGCTTGGCCTGTTTTGTGCGCCCTGCTTGGTAGTGCCCTCAGTTGGTGAGCCCACAGTGGAAGCATGCAATCGGGAGATGCTTGTAAACCACCGGTTGCATGAAAGACGAGCCATCATCTAACCCGATGTTGATCTTCTCTGGCATCTCTCCTTCCAGATCTACCTCTACGAGGATCTGCGGGTGTCAACGGGGGTTAAAAGACTGAGCAGGGCGAACGCCTAAGGCCTTACGAAGAGGGCTCACAATACTCTTCAGAAAGGGCTGATACTGCAGGGGGAGGCTGGGGAGTTCTATCCAGACAGGGTAGAGGGTTTTGCAGGGGTGAAGTCCGGCGACCACCTGAAGAGGTAAAGGGGGGAGTTGCGTATCATCCACTAGAAATATGTAGTGTTTTTTGGGCAGCACCTGGGTGAGGAAGACCTCGACCCGAAGGGGGTCCCAATAGTTTCTCATCCAGGCCTTTAGAATCTCCATGGGAGGACGGGGGCCAAAGAGGAGCCCAACAACAGCGCGGGAGCTGAAGTCCTCTTCTGTTTTCCTAATAAGAGATGCAGGTAAAATCACAGAGGGGGAAGGGTTTACCTTGGAGACGACTGCTATCGCCATTCGCAGCAGTAGGTTTGCTTTGGTCGAGGAGAAGGACCTCGGTATCGGCACCCCTATTTCCCATGGCAGTTTGCTGAGGAATTTCCATATGCATGTCTGCTCCCTGGAGGTCAGGTCACCTTTCTTTGGACCCCTCGTGCTGTCTGAGAAGATCTTCTAGGAATTGGAGTCTTCGCTCCTTTTCCACAGAGAAGGGCTGATACAGGGGAGGCAGGGAGGACGGCGTTGCGAACAGGCTTAAAGTGTGGGAGGGGCCCTTTCCCCACGCGCTGGAGGGGGACACGGCTTTGACAAGCAAGATGCACTCCGTACTCCCACTCCAAGTTGTATTAATTCCACAGAGAGGGGAGGAGAGCAGCGTGTCGAAAGGAGAGCTGATAGGGGGGGGGGGGGGGGGGGAGAGTGAGTGAGGATGGGACATTAGGGCGCATGGGCCGAGGAGCTCAGTGTTGATGGGCAAGGGCAGAGTGCGCACGCAGAGGTAGGGTTAGGGTTTGGGGCACGTGCAGGATGTGACCCATTCATCTTCGCTGATAATGCAAAACTTTTGTTTTTTTACAAGAAAAATGCCATGCATAGCCTTCCAAGGATAATTTTCACACTACTCTCCTCATCCCGGAGAACAATGTGAATCTGTGTTTTGAGGATTAGTGCAAATATGTGATTTTTCCCTTTTTGAATTCACTGATACTTCACAAGGACCTGTAAAACACACGTCTTGCACCAAGAGCTATTCCACTCTGGGTTTTTAACCTTTTCTAGTCAACACCCTCAGGCTTTCTTGAAACATTTGCTGTGCAACAAGAACTCGACCTTGGGTAACTTTGTCAGAATAGGATAGTTCAAGTCCTTGGACCCACCTAGTGATGATTGAATTCTGTCCAACATAAGACCAGAACAGTGTTGCAAAAGTTATGGTGACTAGTGCTAATTTGTCCATTTTTGACCTATTTTGAGAACTAGGATCTTGAACGGTCGCATGCATACCTTACCCAGACATGACCCCTGTTTTAGATAGCCCTCCACTTGCTTCACACCAACCTCATGATGAATAGTGAAAGTTATGGGGATTAGTGAGAATCTGTAATTTTTACATTTTGACCCATTTGCAGTTTAACTAGTCTCCTTATTTAAAATGGCTCGTCTCCTACGTGGCTAAGGTAGAGATTTGCTCTACATGTAGATGCTGAGCTAAAATAATAGCACATTAATAGATTGGCTCTCTTCAGGCCAAAATTCATAAGTTTCCTGCTGCCAAACTGCTTGTATAGGTGCATCCTCTCTGCCCCCTCTCACCCTGCCAGATGCCTATGCACAATGGTCAAAGCACAAGCATCTAGAGCTACATGCCCATGGAAATCAATGCAAAGGTGTGCATGTAAAAGGACTGCATTTTCTTTTAAAGACTCCTTTGGAATGCTGGAAGAAATTGGTTCTCCACAAGGCGACATAATAGGCTTGTGGAGGTATGGAAACCTTATGAATTGGGGCAAGCTAATCCATGTTTGTGTCCATGGTCCATCTTAAGGCTTAAGCTGCAGCATAGTAAATCTGCAAAGGGTAAATCTCATCAATGGGCAAGCCAATGAGGAAAAATCAGCAATGGTGACGCTGATGGAGGGAAAATTCAGCATTATATCAAGGTTGAAAATGCTTAAAAGAGAGTAAATTTCAACAAGGGAATCATATTTAATTAACATCATGAAAATTAAACACACACAGACAATTAGGATGCGGAGGAGACCAGAGACTTCTTGAGAAACCCCACCGATAATAGGCACACCACTTTGTTTTCTCGACAGTCTTAAGCACATATAACAAAGAAACTTCAGGCACCAAGTAAGCCTTTTATATGGTCCAAGGCCACAATGTCGAGCATCTACACAAATGATGTTTGTTGATACATTTAGGTTCTCACCACCAAAGGCATGAGAATAAAATCACCCAATGCCAGATGGATCACGCTTTGGAACAAAGCAAAAGCCTCTAGAACCATATCTCCAGCCATATCAGTTCAAGACAATCCAGTTGTCTCTTGTGTATCCAGCAAGAACAACGCAATGTTGGAGGTTTGGGCTGTACCGGCCCCTATAGACCCCATTTCCATCCAAACCTTCGGCTGCCAACCCACACTTGACGCCCGTGATGACCGGAGACCTAGTGAGATAGTCTTCGATGGCTTGTTGGGGCACATCATCATCTCTCAAGATTGAGTCGATGTGTAGCAGCCTTGGCTTCATCCGTTTGTCGTCAAGGAAGATATCTGTACAAGGCCTATCACCATCGGGCTTGTATGCCACATATTCCCTTGCCGTGCACACTCCATTCTCCTCAACAAACTTAAGGCAATCAAAAGGATCGCCACCACTACACCCTTTTCCTTTATGGAAACCGAGGAGCTCTTCCATCCTTGTCCAAATTCTTGTTGGCAACTTTGGACACCCTGTCATGGCCCTGTGAAAATGGAATAGCACAAGTGTGGGCATGGTGGTTGCAGAGTCAGAATATTGAATGATTCACATGGGGGGTGCCCGGACAGAGTTAAAGATGTGTGGACATCCCTAGGTGTGAAGGGGGGAACTAGAACATTAAACTTTTAATGTTTATTAAAGTTGCCCCTAGGCCTTAGTGGCCCTAGGGAACTTTTAAAGTTTGGGGGGCCCTAGGATTTTTATGGGGAGGAGGCCACTCCACTTTTGGAGTGAGTGCTTCTCTCTCCTCCCCCTCTCTCTAGCTTTTGGGGAAGAGAGTCGTGGAGGCTTGTGGGTGTACATGCGTGGAAAAGCTGAGAAGGAGGAGGCGGCTGCTGAAGACTGCTTTGCTGCTGTTTTCTCTGTGCAAACCAGCCGTACAACCTTGTACGGTCAGGCTGCAGGTTTCCTCTTGGTCCACGCTACACTGAGGAACTGTTGCGGGTCTATCTCCCTACTGGACAGGCTGCGCACAGACTCTGTACAGGCTGTGCAGACAAGTACACAGCAAGTACAACACTGTACGACTGCCGTACAGTGTACGGACAGTCAGGTATAGCAAGTACTGCTGCAGGCGGCGTTGGACAGGTGCTGGACAGATCTGGCTGCGCAGATTCAGGCGAGCACAGGTGCAGACAGCAGGCGACGTGTGCAAGTACAACTCCTGGCACGTATCCCGAGGTGGTACAGACGGGTACGGGACTGTTTTTCAGATCTGTACTTTCAAAGACAGCATAGAAGTGAACACAAGGAGGAGGGTACAGACAAGTACCTGCATGCAAGTGAAGCAGGGTTGTGGAAACAAGTGCCTGCAAGTACAGATTGGTACCGTTGCTTCCTCCAATGCTGATTCACGAGCTGATTTTGGTAAGCTCCTCATCTGTTCATCTATCTCTCTTTCCACTGCTTGATGTTTGTTGCAGATACGAGTTATCTGGCCCCTTGTGAGAGGAGGGGTATGGCAGATTGACAAGGATTGAGACAGAGTTTGGACAGTACATGTATGTATGAGCTGAGATGTTGTATCATGCACTTGAGTTATGCTAGATGTATGCTCATGGCTGCCCTGCTTAGTGGTCTTGGCTGATCAGAGGGAGGCATAGTGTGTTATTTGGAGACACAGATCTGTGTGCATAGATCCTCTGTGCTAAGAAGGATTGTGGGCCGTCAGATTGGACATACAGGTGTAATCTCTTGGCTGATTTTCGTTGTACTCAGCCATTCATTTTTTTGGAATTGAATAAAGAAATACCGCAAGGGACGCCAAGCTTTGGGGCCAACAGGTGTCGCTTTGTTTTCAGATTTGGGCATTCTAGCTCCAATCTGTTTTGTTTTCATATCTAGACTACAAGTGGACGGGTGACTGCTAGTCTACCGCACTCTGGTTTCTATCAGAGGCCGGTTCCAAGGTTCCATTGCAGCATGCTTATGTTGCAAACTCTCAGAGTTCCTTCTATGGACAGCCACCTATTCCTCAGCAGAATATGCATCCAGGTTATTTTGGTGGTGGCTCGGTGTTCCAATCTATGACTGGGGGTTACCCTCAGGGAGGCATGGGTATGTACGGGCCTTTTGGAGCCAATTTTCAGTCTAGCATGCAAGGGAATATGTATGGTGGTATGCAGTCCGGTATGCAAGGAAATATGTTTGGAGGCATGCAACCTGGGATGCAAGGCAATATGTTTGGTGGTATGCAGCCAGGTATACATAACGGAATGTTTGGAAACATGGCTGGAATGTATGGTATGCCTGGTGTGGGAATGGGAAATGTTGACGCAATGATGGGCATGAATGTTGGGGGCAGCAATCTTGCGAAGCCACTTCCATATGATAATCTAACGCCTATGGGAAAGGCGAAGGATTACAAGGAAGGGGGAGCTGCAGTGAAGTTTGACACATTCAGTGGGGCCAAGGATAAATTGAAAGCACTTACCTTTTTACAGCAGTTTGATGCTGCTTTTTCTGGTGGGAATTACACAGAGTCCTCTAAGGTGAGGAAAGCTGCCACTTTTCTCAAGGGCAATGCTTTGCAGTGGTGGTCTACTCTTCTTTTGCAGGGCATAGCACCCACCACATGGGTCCAATTTAAACAGGTTTTCTCTTCCGTATGGCTCACATCTACATTTGAGGTGGATGTTATGACCGCATGGCACAAGTTGGATGCTTCAAAGTGTGATAGTTTGGAGGATTATAACAAGAAGTTTTGGGAAGCTTTACTCCCAGTGACTTCTTATCGTGCGGTGCCATTATCTGAGCAGGTAGAGAAGTATTGTTGTGGGCTGCCCAAAGAGGTACGAGATTATTGTATAAAGACAAGAGTAACGAACATGTCACAGATGATTGAAAATGCTATGACAGCTAATGCGTTACTCACAGGAGGTTCATCTGGGTTTAAAGGCAGTAAGAAATTGAGCAAGAAAGCTGAAAAATTTGGGCATGCTTCTCGTGATGCTAAAGGGTCTTCAGAGACAAGTATAAGAAGTTGCCAATGCCCAAGAGGACTTCTGAGGAAAAACAGGCTTTGAGAGATGCTCAAAAGTGTTTTTACTGTACTGAAGAGGGGCATATGTCATTCAATTGTCCCAAAAGAAAGTCCCAAAAGGACTCTGACAATAAAGGAGAGCCCAAGCCAAAGAAACAAAAACCTTCTGCAGGCTTAGTTCCTGATCTTGTGGGGGAATAGCCAGGTGGTGAAGCCACAGAGTTGTGCAGGGCATGGGGCAAAGTGAGAGATCAGAATGCCTTGATCTTCTTTGACACAGGTGCTAGAGCCAACTTCATTTCACCAGATTTGGCTGGCCGATTGGGGATTCGCGCACAGGAGATGGGGCCGTTACATGAGGCTAATATGGCTTGTCCAGGGTATGCAGAACTCGTTACCCTTATCATTGGGAAGCTTCGGCTTCATTTGCAGGGTTATGTGGACAGCGAAGAGTTCTTCATCATGCCTTTGGATGGCTGTGATGTTTTGTTGGGGATGCCATGGTGCCACAGAGTATATGCGGTGGTGGATACTTACAATAGGAAAATCACTCTGACTCATAGAGGGAAAGAACATGTATTGGATGTAAAACTCAAAGGGGAATCTGTTCCTATTGTATCCAATTCGGCGATTTCATCAGTAATGAAAAAGCATCTTTCCGCGTACTTGATTTATGTAAAGGATGCACAGGATGATGAGTCTAAGTCTAATTTGTCTATGTTAGATAAGGACAGGACTGATTTCTTATGTGGGTTTCAAGATTGTTTTTCCGAGTCATTGCCAGGAGAACTTCCTCCTGAGAGGCCAGAAGATCATGCCATTGATCTGATTCCTGGTAGTACTCCACCGAATAGACCGCCATACCGTGTTAGTGCAGCCCAACAGGAAGAGATTATGAGTCAGGTGCAGGAGCTTTTGAATAAAGGGTTGATACAGCCTAGCTCATCACCCTTTTGCTCACCTGTGCTCTTAGTGCAGAAGAAGGATGGTTCTTGGCGCATGTGTATTGATTACAGGGCGCTGAACAAGAATACCATCAAGAATCGATTCCCCATACCGAGGATCGATGACATCTTGGACCGCTTACAGGGCTCCATAGTTTTTAGTCGTATTGACTTGAAAAGCGGGTATCATCAGATACGCATTAGACCCGAGGATGTGCATAAGATAGCATTCCGAACCACGTTTGGGTTGTATGAGTTCTTGGTTATGCCCTTTGGTTTAACGAATGCGCCTGCCACATTTAACAGAATGATGAACAGGATTTTCAGGCCTCATAGAGAGTTTGTGGGCACATTCTTTGATGATATGATTGTGCATTCAGAAACTGAGGAAGAGCATAGAAGGCATTTGGCTATTGTGTTTGCAGAACTCAGAAACCATAGGTTGGTGGTTAATGGCAAGAAGAGTGAGTTCTTTTTGCAGGAGATACATTTCTTGGGGCACATTGTGTCTGCGCATGGAGTCCGTATGGATCCAGCAAAGGTGGAAGCAATACTTAATTGGCTAGCTTTGAGGACCGTGCATGATGTACGCAGTTTTTTAGGATTGTGTTTCTATTACAGGCGGTACATACGTCACTTTGCTGAAATTGCTTCGCCTCTTCATGCTTTGACGAAGAAGGCAACTCCGTTTAGATGGGCTGATCGGGAAATTACAGCATTCAAAAAGCTCAAAGAAAAGCTTACTTCGGACCCAGTATTGGTGTTACCGGACCTCCGTTTAGATGGGCTGATCGGGAAATTACAGCATTCAAAAAGCTCAAAGAAAAGCTTACTTCGGACCCAGTATTGGTGTTACCGGACCTCCGAAAGGCTTTTGTTGTCCAGTGTGATGCATGTGGAAGTAGCATTGGTGTAGATCTCATGCAAGAGGGACATGTCATAGCGTATGAGAGTAGAGTTTTGCAAGATGCCGAGAAGCATTTACAGGTTTATGAGAAAGAGATGTTGGCTGTAATTCACGCTCTTTCTACATGGAAACACTACTTGCTTGGGGCTGATTTTACTGTACAGATAGATCATCAGACCTTGCGCTATTTCCTCACGCAGACTAAGCTTTCAGAGAAGCATATGCGTTGGGCAAACTTTTTGTCAATGTTTCACTTCCAGATTGTGCATGTGGAAGGCAAAAAGAATGTAGTGGCAGATGCTTTGTCACGCAAGCCACAGGTCTCTGCAGTTTCACTTGCTTATCATCATGAGCTTGATGAAATGAAAGAGCAGTATGCCCATGATGAGGACTTTGAAAGGTTGTATGATCAGATGTCTGAGGGTCAGCGGCATGAGCACTATACTCTCAGAGATGGGTTTTTATTAATGCATGGCAGACTGTGTGTTACCAGGCCATTGCGACTCAAGGTTATGATTGAAAGTCATGCTCCACTGTATGCAGGTCATAGGGGTATTGACGCCACGGTCAAAGCAGTGGAGACTTTCTTTTATTGGCTTACCTTGAGAAGAGATGTTGATGCCTTTGTGAGGCAATGCATCGTATGTCAGAAGGTAAAGTTTGACCGTCAGAAGACACCAGGGTTATTACAGCCTTTACCTATTCCGGATAGACCTTGGGAGAGCATTGCCATGGATTTTGTATTTGATCTTCCACGGACACAAACGGGAAATGATGGCATCTGGACTATCATATGCAAGTTCAGTAAGCAGGCTCATTTCATTCCCGTGCGTAAGACGATCAAAGTGGATCATATGGTGAAGTTGTTCATGGCAAACATCTTCAAGTATCATGGCTTGCCTACGTCTATCATTAGTGACCGTGATCCACGGATGACGAGTTTGTTTTGGAGAGGGTTGTTTGACAACATGGGTACAACTCTCAAGTTTTCATCGTCATTTCATCCACAGACAGATGGTCAGTCAGAAGAGGCTAACTCTACAGTATTGGATCTTCTCAAGTGTTATGTGTCAGAGCACAAGCAACAATGGGAAAAATATCTTCCTTTGGTGGAGTTTGCATATAACAACACTGTACATAGCTCGACAGGCAAGGCGCCTTTTGAGATTGTAGAAGGAGGGAAGAAGGTACCACCCATTTTGCATACAAAGGATAAGATCTTTGAGACTGATCAGTATGTGGAGAGCTTGGATGAAGCTTATCGGAGAGTTAAGTTGGCCCTCCAGAAAACTCAGCAGAAGCAAAAGAAAGCCGCAGACCGTCACAGACGTGATTTACAGTTTGCATTGGGTGATTGGGTTCTTTTGCGCTTTGAAAAGGCTAGACTCAAGAAGATGAAGGGTAAAGAGCGCTTATTCCCTAAGTTGAGCATGCGATATTATGGGCCTTTTCAGGTTTTGGAAAAGATTGGTGAGGTAACCTATCGTTTGAAGTTACCAGATCACTGGAGGATTCACAATGCTTTTCACGTGAGTCTTCTTAGACCTTTCCGTGGGGATGTGCCTGAGGATGTATCAGATGAGGCTCAGCCGGAAGTTGAGGAACTTGATGAGGTTTTGATTCCAGAGCAGATACTGGCACATAAAGAAAGGAAGGTACGAGGTAAAGTTTATGTATGGTTCACAGTGGTATACAACTTGGACTATTACTATGCCATTGGCTTGCCATTGGTTTGCAGTGAATGTTGATACATGTGTATGGACGCTGATCTTGCCATATTGTATATTTCACTTTGGATATTTTGATGCATCACCAGAATGCAATCGAGGACGCTTGCCATTTTTCAAGAGGGGGGTATGTCATGGCCCTGTGAAAATGGAACAGCACAAGTGTGGGCATGGTGGTTGTAGAGTCAGAATATTGAATGATTCACATGGGGGGTGCCCGGACAGAGTTAAAGATGTGTGGACATCCCTAGGTGTGAAGGGGGGAACTAGAACATTAAACTTTTAATGTTTATTAAAGTTGCCCCTAGGCCTTAGTGGCCCTAGGGAACTTTTAAAGTTTGGGGGGCCCTAGGATTTTTATGGGAAGGAGGCCACTCCACTTTTGGAGTGAGTGCTTCTCTCTCCTCCCCCTCTCTCTAGCTTTTGGAGAAGAGAGTTGTGGAGGCTTGTGGGTGTACATGCGTGGAAAAGCTGAGAAGGAGGAGGCGGCTGCTGAAGACTGTTTTGCTGCTGTTTTCTCTGTGCAAACCAGCTGTACAGCCTTGTACGGACAGGCTGCAGGTTTCCTCTTGGTCCACGCTACACTCAGGAACTGTTGCGGGTCTATCTCCCTGCTGGACAGGCTGCGCACAGAGACTGTACAGGCTGTGCAGACGAGTACACAGCACGTACAACACTGTACGACTGCCGTACAGTGTACGGACAGTCAGGTACAGCAAGTACTGCTGCAGGCGGCGTTGGACAGGTGCTGGACAGATCTGGCTGCGCAGATTCAGGCGAGCACAGGTGCAGACAGCAGGCGGCGTGTGCAAGTACAACTCCTGGCACGTATCCCGAGGTGGTACAGACGGGTACGGGGCTGTTTTTCAGATCTGTACTTTCAAAGACAGCATAGAAGTGAACACAAGGAGGAGGGTACAGACAAGTACGTGCATGGAAGTGAAGCAGGGTTGTGGAAACAAGTGCCTGCAAGTACAGATTGGTACCGTTGCTTCCTCCAGTGCTGATTCACGAGCTGATTTTCGTAAGCTCCTCATCTGTTCATCTATCTCTCTTTCCACTGCTTGATGTCTGTTGCAGATATGAGTTATCTGGCCCCTTGTGAGAGGAGGGGTATGGCAGATTGACAAGGGTTGAGACAGAGTTTGGACAGTACATGTGTGTATGAGCTGAGATGTTGTATCATGCACTTGAGTTATGCCAGATGTATGCTCATGGCTGCCCTGCTTAGTGGTCTTGGCTGATTAGAGGGAGGCACAGTGTGTTATTTGGAGACACAGATCTGTGTGCATAGATCCTCTGTGCTAAGAAGGATTGTGGGCCGTCAGATTGGACATACAGGTGTAATCTCTTGGCTGATTTTTGTTGTACTCAGCCATTCATATTTTTGGAATTGAATAAAGAAATACCGCAAGGGGCGCCAAGCTTTGGGGCCAACAGGTGTCGCCTTGTTTTCAGATTTGGGCATTCTAGCTCCAATCTGTTTTGTTTTCATATCCAGAGTACAAGTGGACGGGTGACTGCTAGTCTAGCGCACTCTGGTTTCTATCAGAGGCCGGCTCTTTTTTCAATTCTTTTGTGTTGCAATAATCATGGGTGGCTGGCTTCTTGCGCACCTGGAGTGAGCAGCAGATCTTCTTTACAATGAGGTCTGGCCCATTGGGAATACATGACTCCATGATGGCCCGATCTACCCCCTTTGATTGTACATAACTTGTTGGGCATCAGTGGTTGGGCGCACTTGTATCTCTTGGTGCTGTAAGCACACGTATGTATTGGGATTTCTAGTAATATAATCAGCTCTGTTTGCTTGTGTTTTTTCCTCCAAAAAAAGTAGCTTCAACATAGCATTGCCATCTGGTTCCATACATGTCTTCAAAAGACAATTTGACTTTGCCACATGTCATCCGGGTCTAGAAACTCTTCGCATAATACTTGCAGGCTTGGAAGGGTTTCCATAAAGGCTGATGATACTAGCTTGAACTTGAGAAAGTAAGAGTTTTCGTTTTTGACAATGACATGAAAATTTTTAGCTTTACACAATTTCTATGCAACTAGCCGAAATTTTGTGTGCTTTTTCAGTAATTTGTTGACTTACCTATTAGTGTCATATTGAGAAGGAAACTGCAATACCAGCTGCAATTTACTTGCTTGGTAAAAAAACATTCAAATCTGTCTAATATTGTCTATGCAGTGTTAATTTTATCATATGAAACTTTCAGAATGCATGCAAAGAAGCTGCAGCAGCAGGCAGGCAGTTGCGATTTGCTTGTATTTGATGAAGCTCACAGACTGAAGAACGATCAGACATGCACCAACAAAGTATCAGATTTATTATGTTCAGTATAACTTACCAAAGTTTTCTCAAAATTAAGTGTAGACTTTCTTAATCACCCTACAATCCCCTGCTGGTATCTTATTGCAACTTTTGAAGCAGGCTTTAGCGGGTCTTCAATGTCAAAGACGTGTGCTGTTATCTGGTACACCCATGCAGGTGAATTTTGGCTTTTATCTTCTCAAGGAGATTGAATCAGTACATGTACACTAACTATAAACTGTGTACAGAATGATATGGAAGAATTTTTTGCAATGGTCAATTTTACAAATCCAGGGATTCTTGGCGATGCAGCTACATTTCGACAATACTTCGAGGTTGTTACTTAAACATGGCCATTGGCACACCCAACTTGTACGCTCATTATGTTCAAGCATTGGGAAGGAGATCAGCTCACTTTGAGTTTTATACAGGCTCCGATTCTCAATGGGCGTGAACCAAGTGCAAGTGAAATGGACAGGGTCAAGGGGGCAGAGCGATCTGTTGAGCTTAGCGAAAAAGTTAACCCGGTAGCATGTGTGCTGCACTTCGATTGAAAAGCTTTTACTTTTTGAGAGAAACAGGTTGCTGACTGCTTGTTCTCTTGCAACGCAAAAACACAGTTCATATTACGACGAACAAATGCTTTGCTGTCAAACCATTTATCTCCAAAGGTATTCAACATTTCTTCAATTCAACTCTGCCAGACTGCCTCTATCCCTCTCCCTTACACACACACACACACACTCTAATCACCAGGTCTATCAAGGTCAGCTTGGCAACAAACCAGGATCAGCTTGTTGGCAAAGAAAAAATATTTCTAGAGGTGGGGTTAATGCATTTGCTCCCTCTACTTCTGGAAAACTTCGTCTTCAAGGATCAACACATACAGATGAGACAGTAAGGTTTCAAGTTGTTGTTAGCACATTTTTACTACATTATTTTTCTGCATACAAAGCGTACATGTACATGTGGTTGTTTGACACCTAGGCTTAATTGTCTTCCGGAATTTTGTGGTGCATTTGATAACCTAATGTGCCGTTTTTATGGGCTTCAATACGAGTAAGCAAAGTGCTTCTAATGTTTGGATAACTTTTGTGCTGTACTAGGTCATGAAGAATTGCAAAGGACTGAAACTGAGGAAAGAGAATTGGCCAATTTTTAAAAAAAAACGACTTCTCTCTTTGGGCAAAACTTCACATGGTACCAAAGGCACTTCAGTTGATCCGCCATTACCACATCATCAAGTGGTAGATTGGAGGGGACAAGATGATTTTCCGCAGCCTGTTTTTAACCAAGGCACATGTGGAAGTTGTTGGGTCGCTGCGAGCTTGGCTTGTGTTGCTGCAGTACATAAGATTGCAAAAGGGGGAAAACCGGAAGCTTTGTCAGTTCAATATGTGTTGGACCACTGTGAAAGAGGGTGTGGAACCGGCCTCTGATAGAAACGAGAGTGCGGTAGACTAGCAGTCACCCGTCCACTTGTAGTCTAGATATGAAAACAAAACAGATTGGAGCTAGAATGCCCAAATCTGAAAACAAGGCGACAGCTGTTGGCCCCAAAGCTTGGCATCCCTTGCGATATTTCTGTATTCAATTCCAAAAATATGAATGGCTGAGTACAACAAAAATCAGCCAAGAGATTACACCTGTATGTCCAATATGACGGCCCACAATCCTTCTTAGCACAGAGGATCTATGCACACAGATCTGTGTCTCCAAATAACACACTGTGCCTCCCTCTGATCAGCCAAGACCACTAAGCAGGGCAGCCATGAGCATACATCTGGCATAACTCAAGTGCATGATACAACATCTCAGCTCATACATACATGTACTGTCCAAACTCTGTCTCAACCCTTGTCAATCTGCCATATCCCTCCTCTCACAAGGGGCTAGATAACTCATATCTGCAAACAGACCTCAAGCAGTGGAAAGAGAGATAGATGAACAGATGAGGAGCTTACCAAAATCAGCTCGTGAATCAGCACTGGAGGAAGCAACGGTACCAATTTGTACTTGCAGGCACTTGTTTCCACAACCCTGCTTCACTTGCATGCACGTACTTGTCTGTACCCTCCTCCTTGTGTTCACTTCTATGCTGTCTTTGAAAGTACAGATCTGAAAAACAGCCCTGTACCCGTCTGTATCACCTCGAGATACGTGCCAGGAGTTGTACTTGCACACGCCGCCTGCTGTCTGCACCTGTGCTCGCCTGAATCTGCGCAGCCAGATCTGTCCAGCACTTGTCCAACGTCGCCTGCAGCAGTACTTGCTGTACCTGACTGTCCGTACACTGTACGACAGTCGTACAGTGTTGTACTTGCTGTGTACTTGTCTGCACAGCGTGTACAGAGTCTGTGCGCAGCCTGTCCAGTAGGGAGAGAGACCCGCAGCAGTACCTCAGTGTAGCGTGGACCAAGAGGAAACCTGCAGCTTGTCCGTACAAGGCTGTACGGCTGGTTTGCACAGAGAAAACACCAGCAAAACAGTCTTCAGCTTGCCGCTGCCTCCTTCTCAGCTTTTCCACGCATGTACACCCACAAGCCTCCACGACTCTCTTCCCCAAAAGCTAGAGAGAGGGGGAGGAGAGAGAAGCACTCACTCCAAAAGTGGAGTGGCCTCCACCCCATAAAAATCCTAGGGCCCCCCAAACTTTAAAAGTTCCCTAGGGCCACTAAGGCCTAGGGGCAACTTTAATAAACATTAAAAGTTTAATGTTCTAGTTCCCCCCTTCACACCTAGGGATGTCCACACATCTTTAACTCTGTCCGGGCACCCCCCATGTGAATCATTCAATATTCTGACTCTGCAACCACCATGCCCACACTTGTGCTGTTCCATTTTCACAGGGCCATGACATACCCCCCTCTTGAAAAATGGCAAGCGTCCTCGATTGCATTCTGGTGATGCATCAAAATATCCAAAGTGAAATATACAATATGGCAAGATCAGCGTTCCAATCTCTCTAAGCCATACACATGTATCAACATTCACTGCAAACCAATGGCATAGTAATAGTCCAAGTTGTATACCACTGTGAACCATACATATCCACAAAAATCTCATGTGACTAGTACACATATATCATAGAAGTCCCATAAACAGATGTACTGTCAACCATCAGTACCTTCGGGTGAGATAAAAACTGCACCAAGCGACCTCTAGATGTCATATGATTCTGTCTGTATCAAGGGAGTGGAGGTGCTACCCCCCCTCTTGAGCATCAGGTAATGCTCCAAACCCATGCTCTGTTGAACCTGAATGAGCCACAACAAGAGTCGGCTCTAACTCAAAGGCATCGAGATAAAGCTCCAAAACCTGAGGTGAATCTGTTAAGTCACCTTCCTCCATCCACTTCGCATCCATCGATGAATAGTTCTTGAACTTCACAAGATAGTGACGGTGATCAGCCTTAAAGATCTTATCCTTTGTATGCAAAATGGGTGGTACCTTCTTCCCTCCTTCTACAATCTCAAAAGGCGCCTTGCCTGTCGAGCTATGTACAGTGTTGTTATATGCAAACTCCACCAAAGGAAGATATTTTTCCCATTGTTGCTTGTGCTCTGACACATAACACTTGAGAAGATCCAATACTGTAGAGTTAGCCTATTCTGACTGACCATCTGTCTGTGGATGAAATGACGATGAAAACTTGAGAGTTGTATCCATGTTGTCAAACAACCCTCTCCAAAACAAACTCGTCATCCGTGGATCACGGTCACTAATGATAGACGTAGGCAAGCCATGATACTTGAAGATGTTCGCCATGAACAACTTCACCATATGATCCACTTTGATCGTCTTACGCACGGGAATGAAATGAGCCTGCTTACTGAACTTGCATATGATAGTCCAGATGCCATCATTTCCCGTTTGTGTCCGTGGAAGATCAAATACAAAATCCATGGCAATGCTCTCCCAAGGTCTATCCGGAATAGGTAAGGGCTGTAATAACCCTGGTGTCTTCTGACGGTCAAACTTTACCTTCTGACATACGATGCATTGCCTCACAAAGGCATCAACATCTCTTCTCAAGGTTGGCCAATAAAAGAAAGTCTCCACTGCTTTGACCGTGGCGTCAATACCTCTATGACCTGCATACGGTGGAGCATGACTTTCAATCATAACCTTGAGTCGCAATGGCCTGGTAACACACAGTCTGCCATGCATCAATAAAAACCCATCTCTGAGAGTATAGTGCTCATGCCGCTGACCCTCAGACATCTGATCATACAACCTTTCAAAATCCTCATCATGGACATACTGCTCTTCATTTCATCAAGCTCATGATGATAAGCAAGTGAAACTGCAGAGACCTGTGGCTTGCGTGACAAAGCATCTGCCACTACATTCTTTTTGCCTTCCACATGCACAATCTGGAAGTGAAACATTGACAAAAAGTTGGCCAACGCATATGCTTCTCTGAAAGCTTAGTCTGCGTGAGGAAGTAACGCAAGGTTTGATGATCTGTCTGTACAGTAAAATCAGCCCCAAGCAAGTAGTGTTTCCATGTAGAAAGAGCGTGAATTACAGCCAACATCTCTTTCTCATAAACCTGTAAATGCTTCTCGGCATCTTGCAAAACTCTACTCTCATAGGCTATGACATGTCCCTCTTGCATGAGATCTGCACCAATGCTACTTCCACATGCATCACACTGGACAACAAAAGCCTTTCGGAGGTCCGGTAACACCAATATTGGGTCCGAAGTAAGCTTTTCTTTGAGCTTTTTGAATGCTGTAATTTCCCGATCAGCCCATCTAAACGGAGTTGCTTTCTTCATCAAAGCATGAAGAGGCGAAGCAATTTCAGCAAAGTGCCGTATGTAACGCCTGTAATAGGAACACAATCCTAGAAAGCTGCGTACATCATGCACGGTCCTCAAAGCTGGCCAATTAAGTATTGCTTCCACCTTTGCTGGATCCATACGGACTCCATGCGCAGACACAATGTGCCCCAAGAAATGTATCTCCTGCAAAAAGAACTCACTCTTCTTGCCACCACACGTGAAAACACCTTCCACTGCAGTCCATGCTGTAAAAACAGCCTTCAAATCTCCTGTCCTTATCTAACATAGACAAATTAGACTTAGACTCATCATCTTGTGCATCCTTTACATAAATCAAGTACGCGGAAAGATGCTTTTTCATTACTGATGAAATTGCCGAAGCGGATACAATAGGAACAGATTCCCCTTTGAGTTTTACATCCAATACATGTTCTTTCCCTCTATGAGTCAGAGTGATTTTCCTATTGTAAGTATCCACCACCGCATGTACTCTGTGGTACCATGGCATCCCCAACAAAACATCACAGCCATCCAAAGGCATGATGAAGAACTCTTCGCTGTCCACATAACCCTGCAAATGAAGCCGAAGCTTCCCAATGATAGGAGTAACGGGTTCTGCATACCCTGGATAAGCCATATTAGCCTCATGTAACGGCCCCATCTCCTCTGCGCGAATCCCCAATCGGCCAGCCAAATCTGGTGAAATGAAGTTGGCTCTAGCACCTGTGTCAAAGAAGATCAAGGCATTCTGATCTCTCACTTTGCCCCATGCCCTGCACAACTCTGTGGCTTCACCACCTGGCTGTTCCCCCACAAGATCAGGAACTAAGCCTGCAGAAGGTTTTTTCTTTGGCTTGGGCTCTCCTTTATTGTCAGAGTCCTTTTGGGACTTTCTTTTGGGACAATTGAATGACATATGCCCTCTCAAAGCCTATCTTTCCTCAGAAGTCCTCTTGGGCATTGGCAACTTCTTATACTTTGTCTCTGAAGACCCTTTAGCATCACGAGAAGCATGCCCAAATTTTTCAGCTTTCTTGCCCAATTTCTTACTGCCTTTAAACCCAGATGAACCACCTGTGAGTAACGCATTAGCTTTCATAGCATTTTCAATCATTTGTGACATGTTCGTTACTCGTCTTTATACAATAATCTCGTACCTCTTTGGGCAGCCCACAACAATACTTCTCTACCTGCCCAGATAATGGCACCGCACGATAAGAAGTCACTGGGAGTAAAGCTTCCCAAAACTTCTTGTCATAATCCTCCAAACTATCACACTTTGAAGCATCCAACTTGTGCCATACGGTCATAACATCCACCTCAAATGTAGATGTGAGCCATACGGAAGAGAAAACCTGTTTAAATTGGACCCATGTGGTGGGTGCTATGCCCTGCAAAAGAAGAGTAGACCACCACTGCAAAGCATTGCCCTTGAGAAAAGTGGCAGCTTTCCTCACCTTAGAGAACTCTGTGTAATTCCCACCAGAAAAAGTAGCATCAAACTGCTGTAAAAAGATAAGTGCTTTCAATTTATCCTTGGCCCCACTAAATGTGTCAAACTTCACTGCAGCTCCCCCTTCCTTGTAATCCTTCGCCTTTCCCATAGGCGTTAGATTATCATATGGAAGTGGCTTCGCAAGATTGCTGCCCCCAACATTCATGCCCATCATTGGGTCAACATTTCCCATTCCCACACCAGGCATACCATACATACCAGCCATGTTTCCAAACATTCCATTATGCATACCTGGCTGCATACCACCAAACATATTGCCTTGCATCCCAGGTTGCATGCCTCCAAACATATTTCCTTGCATACTGGACTGCATACCACCATACATATTCCCTTGCATTCCAGGCTGAAAATTGGCTCCAAAAGGCTCGTACATACTGTCACGTGCATCCCGCACTTGGATGCCACGTAGACATTTCTGTACAGAAGGTGCAGGACCTGGGATGGTGAACTGGTCCCATGTGAGCCCAGTCCGGGACGAGTCAGCCAGGGATCCATCTCAGTCGTCCGAGGTCAGGTGTGCATTGTCCTGCACATGAGTCCAAGGTCAGGTGTGCGTTGTCCTGCACATGAAGCAGTGCCAGTCCGCGCTGTGAGTCTCCCTCTGGAATGATGTCAGATGTGCTGTGTATCTGGTTTGCAACTGGATGCCAGACATCTGTAGGCATGTAGTTTGCATGTAGAGATGGGGCCAGCCCATAGGGCTACCCCAGGGCAAGGATTTGCATTGGCATAATTAGCATGGGCATGGGGGAGGTATAGAACCACCCCCAAGGGGCCAGGAGGGCCCACATTGTGCCCACCAGCCATGGCTTGGGCTGGAAGGACAGTCGGCCAGGCCTAGGGCTGCTGGACAGGCAGCCGACAGGGGTAGAAGCCCTGCCCAGCCAGTCGGCCAGGTGTGGGGGGCAGTCCCCACACCCATGCGCAGATGCCCAGCACCCTGGTACTGTCCCAGAAGTACATGCGCAGGCTGGACAGAATTTATTATGGTGTGAATTCATTATTTGCACAAGACACAGTCGTGGGAGCTTCATAAAGCCAGCCGACTGGATGCTTTGAAGGGTATAAAAGCCCAGCCCATAATCCCATTATAGCATCTCATAATTCACCAAGAGCCTCAAGCATTCAAGGGCCAGGACAGCCAAGGGTTTGCTAAAGCTAAGGGGTGAAGGACTGAAGGTCAAGGGCAGGTTTTCCAGCCAAGAAAAGGTCAAGTACTTTTGTATTTGTTTCAGATTTACATCATTCTAATAAAGCAAATACACCATCCGTGGTGGGGGCCCTACAGAGGGTAATTGGGACCCAATACTGTGTCCTCTCCATCTCCCCCTTCTCTCTCTATTTTCTGCACATCGTCTTTCAGTTTGTGCGTTAATTCCGTCGCGAAAAGAGTGCTGTTTTCTGAGTTTTGAAGTACCGATCCTTCTCCGAAGCTTCCGCATATTACAGTGGTATCAGAGCCTACTTCAAGGACGAAGATTCAGCAAAGAAAACCAGAAAATTTTTCGCTCGTGTGGTTGGTTTTTAGACGCCGGTGGACTACCCTTTTCGGAGTGACTCCTGTCCCTCGAAGGACGGTTGGTTTTTAGCCTCCGGAAGCCTCCGGAAGTCTCCCACACAGATAGTGGATGGTCAGATTGCGTTCCGGAAAGGAACTGAATATTCCCGCTATGGCGAATTTCGGCGACGAGAGAGAACCAGAACCATGGGACCAGAGTGCACCAGGCAGCCCAGCTAGGGCACCCGGCTTGAGTGTACAAGACATGTTCCAGCAGATGATGCGAGCAATCGCAGACCAGACAACCAAGTTGGACGAGCAGAAGGCGCGGATTTTGGCTCTGGAGGAGCGTTCTCGCTCTCCAGCGTCGCGTTTTCCATCTCCTCCTCCCTCTCCTTCCGTACCCCAGATACCAGATCCTCGTCACAGGGACCCTCTCGAGGGGTCACAGCCGCAGTCAAGCTCCTTGCTTGAGAGGCAGATACGGGCATTGGAGATTCGACAACGAGAAGACGAAGCCATGCGACGAGTGGAACACGAGCGTTACCTCCAAGCTTTGGACGCCAGATTGACACCGGCGGCGCCCTCGAATCATTTTCCCGAGAAAATGAACTTCAGTAAGTATAATGGTAAACTCGATCCCACTACTCTGTATTCATGGTTACATCAATTTGAAGCTTACTTTGCCGCAGTTAGGAAATCAGATATTGACAAAGTGATCTTAGCCAGTTGGTATTTGGAAGGTGAGGCCATTCCTTGGTGGACTCAGTGGGCTCATGCCCACACCAGATCAGGTATGGCAGCTTATGGGTGGGACGAGTTCGTCCGTGACCTTAAGCAGCGGTTTTTACCGCCCCACTACCTTGAGCGACTCGAAGACGAGTTCAGGGGAGCGCGTCAGAATGCGCAACCAGTCCTTCAGTTTGCCAATAGAATTTCGACCTTGTGTCTACAATTAGGCTTATCTGATGCGGACAAGAAAGGGCAGTTTTTGTATGGCCTGGACACGCAAATCCAATGGGAGGTGCGTATGTTTAGGCCAGCCACCTTTGAGGACGCACTCTCGCTTGCGCAGAGTGCAGAAATGAAACACAATGGTGGCAAGCCCAAGACTTCCCAGCCGGCTTCTCCCAAGGCTAACGCCTCGGGGGGCAAAAGCCAGAACCAGACGGGGTCTTCCCCAGGACAGAGCCCGGGAGCCTCTGGCTCCAAGAACTCGAACAATGCGTCTAAGCTTACTCCAGACCAGAAAGCGGAGGCAGGCAAGACAGGTGGCAAGTTGAGTGCTGAGGAGCTTGCTCAGTACAGGAAGGAGGGTAGATGTTACTTTTGTCACACAAAAGGACATACTTCTCGGGATTGTCCGAAGAAGCCTCCAAAGGCCGCCGCCGCCTCCACAGCTTCCGTGGTGAGCACAGCTCCACCACAGATCCCAGCGGCTACCCCTACTTCTTCAACCCCCGGTGCTTCAGTTGGAGCAATTATTAGCCGGGAGCTCGAAGATAAGCAGAAGGGCGCCCATGACCAGGAGTATGAGCGCAACGAATTGCTCAAGTCCTTTGGCTACATAGGTGGCCAGAGAGTCGTTGTCTTGTTTGACAGCGGCAGCACGGAGGATGTGATCACGGAAGAGGCCGCTAGGCGTGCCCGCTTCGAGCTCACTCCGGTGGACAAACAAGTTGAGGGTTTTAGCACAAGTATGACTACGAGCGTCAAGTATGAAGCTCTAGGTGCTAAATTAGTCATTCAGGGCATAGAGTTTGTGCGTGACTTTATGGTTGCCCCTCTTGTAGGAGCAGACATAATTTTGGGTATCCAGTGGTTTCACAAGTTCCTTCCTGATGTCAAGTGGGACAAGCACACGTTCCAGATTGATCGGAATGTGTCAAACACCCCTGTGACCATTAAGTGTGAGCCAGGTATTCCAAACTTTCCGCTCATAAGCCACTTGCAGGCTAAGCGAGCAGTCAGGAAAGGCGCACAGTGTGCGATGATTTACATCCAGACAGCCCAGACGGTGGCCAGTGCTTCCGAGAAGTACTCGGTTCTCCATGAAAAGTTCCAGAAGATTTTTCTTCGGGACAGTCTCCCTCCCCAGCTTCCCCCGTCCAGACCGGAGGATCACAAGATTGACCTCCTCCCAGGCTCGGAACCCCCGAGCAAGTTTCCGTATCGCCTTTCTAAGGCAATGGAATCGGAGTTGGACCGCCAACTCCAAGAATTGTTGCAAGCTGGCTTCATCCGCCCCAGCGTGTCGCCGTTTGCAGCACCGATCTTATTTGTCAAGAAGAAAGATGGGTCTTCTCGGTTGTGTGTCGATTATCGTGCACTCAACAAGCTGACTATCAAGAGCAGATTCCCGATGCCTCGAATTGACTATATTCTGGAGAGGCTGAATGGAGCTAAGGTGTTCTCTAAATTGGATTTAAAGAGTGGGTACCACCAGGTTCGGATTGTTGAGGGGGACATCCCCAAGACAGCTTTCCGTACAGAACGGGCCCACTATGAATTTGTGGTCATGCCATTTGGTTTGACGAACGCCCCAGCTACATTTAACCGCATGATGATGCGTATTTTCCGGGAGTTGATTGGAGTGTGTGTGTTCATATTTTTGGACGACATACTCATATTTTCAGCTACAGTTGAGCAGCATGACATTGATGTGGAGAAAGTCCTTAAGTTGCTGGAAAGCAACGAGCTCTATATCAATGAAAAGAAGTCAGAATTTTATCTGTTCCAGGTACATTACTTGGGATATATCATTAGTGCCGAAGGCATTCGACTAGATCCGGCTAAAGTGGCCGAGATTGTGAACTGGGAAGTACCTCAGACTGCTTATGACATTAGATCATTTGTGGGTATATGCCAGGCATATTCCACCCACATTGACAGGTTTTCTGATCTCTCGGCAGACCTCACCGATCTGCTAAAGGGAGTGAAAACAAGGAGGCAAAAGATTCGAATGACTCCACGAGCGTTGGAGGCATTCCAGAACCTCAAGGTGGCTTTGTCTGAAGCGCCTTGTCTAGCCCTTGCCTCGTGGGACGAACCATTTCAGGTGATCACCGATGCGAGTAACATCGCAATTGGCGGTGTATTGCAACAGAATGGTCATCCAGTAGCTTACATGTCTCGTAAGTTACTGCCCGCCGAAAAAAATTACTCAGTCTACGATCGTGAACTCCTAGCAGTCATTCAGGCCTTGAAACATTGGAAACATTTTCTGTATGGCCGTGACTTCGAGGTTCGCACTGACCATCAGGCATTGCGCTGGATTCAGACGATGCCCAGTGCACAGTGGAGTGATCGACAGCACCGCTGGAGTCAGATATTCCAGCAGTTTGGTGGCATGATTGAGTACCTTCCAGGAAAGGCCAATCCAGTGGCCGATGCTTTAAGCAGGAAGGGACAAGTAGCTGCGATTCAGACCACTAGACTAGACCTTGTTGGTACTGGACTAGACGCCATGAAGCACACGTACGCGGATTCCGAGGAATTCGGTACACAGTGGGAACAGGCATTGGATGCCACAGGACCATGCCATTTTCTGATACGCGATGGTTGGCTTTACTACAAAGGCCGACTGTGTGTCATGAAATCATTCCGGGCAGCTCTTCTCCATGATGCCCATGACGCCATTACAGGTGGTCATAGGGGCATGAATTCGACTCTGGAGAAGTTAGAACGGCAATACTATTGGCCAAAGATGAGGCGTGATGTGTTTACCTATGTACAACGCTGTGACATTTGTCAAAAGGTGCAAGCTCCTCGTGGAAAGAAGATAGGGTTGTTACAACCTTTGCCAATTCCTGAGGGCCCTTTCCAAGACATTTCGATGGACTTTGTCACAAATCTGCCTCCCAGTCCGAGTAAGCGTAATACACAGTGTTTGACTATTGTTGACAGGTTCAGCAAATTTGTGATGCTTATTCCTTGCAGGGCCAATGTGACCGCCGAGGACGTTGCCCAGCTTTTCATTCGGCATTGGTACCCGATTGGTGGGATTCCTAGGACCATAGTGTCAGACCGAGATGCCAAGTTTACCAGTCATTTTTGGAGGGCATTGTTTGATAATTTTGGTACTAAGTTGAATTTTTCCAGTGCATTCCACCCACAGACAGATGGCCAGACAGAGATATACAACCAGTTGGCCTTTGATGTGCTGAAGTGTTATGTCCACGATCAGCAAGGTAAGTGGGAATCGTTTTTGCCTTTAGTTCAAGCTGTTTTGAATGACTCTTTTTCTTCAGCTATTGGCAGGACTCCATATGAGGCAGCGTTTGGAAGGCCTTTCCAGTCGTTGTTAACCAGGACGTCGTCTTCAGTACCGGAGGCGAACAGAGTGACGGAGTCTTACCAGGAGATCCTAGAGTCCGTCAAAGACAGATTGGCTAAAGCGCAAGAGGCCTACACTCGACAGGCCAATAAAGACCGAAGGGACATGAAGTTTTCGGAAGGAGATTGGGTATATCTTCGGATTATGAAGCAAAGATTAAAGCAGGTGGGCAAGCGATGCCCAAAGTTGTCTTTCAGGAGCTTCGGACCATTCCCCATCCGGAAAAAGATTAATGAGGTGTCTATGCAGTTAAAGCTACCTCCGAGTTGGACTATGCACGATGTATTTCATGTCAGTTGGTTGAAGCCATATGCAGGTCCACCCCCTTCAGAGGTCAAAGACGAAGCGGAACCAGACATCATTGATGAAGCAGAAGTAATGGTTCCAGAACAGATCCTTCTGCACCGTTTCAAGCATGGCTCAGGCCGAAGACTACGACAGTTCCTCACGAAGTTTCAAGACCGAGGAACTCATGAAGCGGTATGGCTCGACAAGGAATTCTTCGAAGACTATCCGGCTTTATTGACGGATTATTTGGAGGCTATGCAGCTTCCGTCAAGTTAAGCAGAAGGGGATGTCACGTGCATCCCGCACTTGGATGCCACGTAGACATTTCTGTACAGAAGGTGCAGGACCTGGGATGGTGAACTGGTCCCATGTGAGCCCAGTCCGGGACGAGTCAGCCAGGGATCCATCTCAGTCGTCCGAGGTCAGGTGTGCATTGTCCTGCACATGAGTCCAAGGTCAGGTGTGCGTTGTCCTGCACATGAAGCAGTGCCAGTCCGCGCTGTGAGTCTCCCTCTGGAATGATGTCAGATGTGCTGTGTATCTGGTTTGCAACTGGATGCCAGACATCTGTAGGCATGTAGTTTGCATGTAGAGATGGGGCCAGCCCATAGGGCTACCCCAGGGCAAGGATTTGCATTGGCATAATTAGCATGGGCATGGGGGAGGTATAGAACCACCCCCAAGGGGCCAGGAGGGCCCACATTGTGCCCACCAGCCATGGCTTGGGCTGGAAGGACAGTCGGCCAGGCCTAGGGCTGCTGGACAGGCAGCCGACAGGGGTAGAAGCCCTGCCCAGCCAGTCGGCCAGGTGTGGGGGGCAGTCCCCACACCCATGCGCAGATGCCCAGCACCCTGGTACTGTCCCAGAAGTACATGCGCAGGCTGGACAGAATTTATTATGGTGTGAATTCATTATTTGCACAAGACACAGTCGTGGGAGCTTCATAAAGCCAGCCGACTGGATGCTTTGAAGGGTATAAAAGCCCAGCCCATAATCCCATTATAGCATCTCATAATTCACCAAGAGCCTCAAGCATTCAAGGGCCAGGACAGCCAAGGGTTTGCTAAAGCTAAGGGGTGAAGGACTGAAGGTCAAGGGCAGGTTTTCCAGCCAAGAAAAGGTCAAGTACTTTTGTATTTGTTTCAGATTTACATCATTCTAATAAAGCAAATACACCATCCGTGGTGGGGGCCCTACAGAGGGTAATTGGGACCCAATACTGTGTCCTCTCCATCTCCCCCTTCTCTCTCTATTTTCTGCACATCGTCTTTCAGTTTGTGCGTTAATTCCGTCGCGAAAAGAGTGCTGTTTTCTGAGTTTTGAAGTACCGATCCTTCTCCGAAGCTTCCGCATATTACACATACCCATGCCTCCCTGAGGATAACCCCCAGTCATAGATTGGAACACCGAGCCACCACCAAAATAACCTGGATGCATATTCTGCTGAGGAATAGGTGGCTGTCCATAGAAGGAACTCTGAGAGTTTGCACCATAAGTATGCTGCATGTTCGGAAACTGGGCAAAAGATGGTTCCTGTGGGATGGCACCACTATGACCCTGTGGAAGATTCTTTGAACGAACCTTCTTCTTCTTTTTCTCGGGTTCTGTGCGAGATCTCATAAATTCAGCAAATCTCTCACTCTGTGTGAGCTGCATAAAAGTATCCATAACACTAGCCAAATGATCTTTGAACCGAGCATCATCATCCTCTTTACCATGCACATCTTTTGGCTGTGTTACATCCTCATAAGGCTCAACATTTGCAGCCTGTTCTCTTGCAAAAATATCCTCAGATACATCTCTCTCAAGAGAAGTCTCTTGCTCTTCTTCTTCATGATAGAAGTACTCATCCTCTGTATCAGACATGTTTGCTGAATTTTCAGCGATGGCTTTCTTCAAAGCAACCACGAGCTCATCCCCTTCAAAAAATTGATGATTAGTCCCGGCAACGGAACCTTGAAACCGGCCTCTAATAGAAACTAGAGTGCAGTAGACTAGCAGTCACCCGTCCACTTGTAGTCTAGATGTGAAAACAAAACAGATTGGAGCTAGAGCGCCCAAATCTGAAAACAAAGCGACACCTGTTGGCCCCAAAGCTTGGCGCCCCTTGCGGTATTTCTTTATTCAATTCCAAAAATATGAATGGCTGAGTACAACAAAAATCAGCCAAGAGATTACACCTGTATGTCCAATCTGATGGCCCACAATACCTCTTAGCACAGAGGATCTATGCACACAGATCTGTGTCTCCAAATAACACACTGTGCCTCCCTCTGATCATCCAAGACCACTAAGCAGGGCAGCCATGAGCATACATCTGGCATAACTCAAGTACATGATTCAACATCTCAGCTCATACATACATGTACTGTCCAAACTCTGTCTCAACCCTTGTCATCTCTCAAAGCCTGTCTTTCCTCACAAGTCCTTTTGGGCATTGGCAACTTCTTATACTTGTCTCTGAAGACCCTTTAGCATCACGAGAAGCATGCCCAAATTTCTTGCTCAATTTCTTACTGCCTTTAAACCCAGATGAACCTCCTATGAGTAACGCATTAGCTGTCATAGCATTTTCAATCATCTGTGACATGTTCGTTACTCTTGTCTTGATACAATAATCTCGTACCTCTTTGGGCAGCCCACAACAATACTTCTCTACCTGCTCAGATAATGGCACCGCACGATAAGAAGTCACTGGGAGTAAAGTTTCCCAAAACTTCTTGTTATAATCCTCCAAACTATCACACTTTGAAGCATCCAACTTGTGCCATGCGGTCATAACATCCACCTCAAATGTAGATGTGAGCCATACAGAAGAGAAAACCTGTTTAAATTGGACCCATGTGGTGGGTGCTATGCCCTGCAAAAGAAGAGTAGACCACCACTGCAAAGCATTGCCCTTGAGAAAAGTGGCAGCTTTCCTCACCTTAGAGGTCTCTGTGTAATTCCCACCAGAAAAAGCAGCATCAAACTGCTGTAAAAAGGTAAGTGCTTTCAATTTATCCTTGGCCCCACTGAATGTGTCAAATCACTGCAGCTCCCCCTTTCTTGTAATCCTTCGCCTTTCCCATAGGCGTTAGATTATCATATGGAAGTGGCTTCGCAAGATTGCTGCCCCCAACATTCATGCCCATCATTGGGTCAACATTTCCCATTCCCACACCAGGCATACCATACATTCCAGCCATGTTTCCAAACATTCCGTTATGCATACCTGGTTGCATACCACCAAACATATTGCCTTGCATCCCAGGTTGCATGCCTCCAAACATATTTCCTTGCATATCGGACTGCATACCACCATACATATTCCCCTGCATGCCAGGCTGAAAATTGGCTCCAAAAGGCCCGTACATATCCATGCCTCCCTGAGGGTAACCAGATTGGAACACCGAGCCACCACCAAAATAACCTGGATGCATATTCTGCAGAGGAATAGGTGGCTGTCCATAGAAGGAACTCTGAGAGTTTGCAACATAAGCATGCTGCAACGGAACCTTGGAACCGGCCTCTGATAGAAACCAGAGTGCGGTAGACTAGCAGTCACCCGTCCACTTGTAGTCTAGATATGAAAACAAAACAGATTGGAGCTAGAATGCCCAAATCTGAAAACAAGGCGACAGCTGTTGGCCCCAAAGCTTGGCGTCCCTTGCGGTATTTCTGTATTCAATTCCAAAAATATGAATGGCTGAGTACAACAAAAATCAGCCAAGAGATTACACCTGTATGTCCAATATGACGGCCCACAATCCTTCTTAGCACAGAGGATCTATGCACACAGATCTGTGTCTCCAAATAACACACTGTGCCTCCCTCTGATCAGCCAAGACCTCTAAGCAGGGCAGCCATGAGCATACATCTGGCATAACTCAAGTGCATGATACAACATCTCAGCTCATACATACATGTACTGTCCAAACTCTGTCTCAACCCTTGTCAATCTGCCATACCCCTCCTCTCACAAGGGGCCAGATAACTCATATCTGCAACAGACCTCAAGCAGTGGAAAGAGAGATAGATGAACAGATGAGGAGCTTACCAAAATCAGCTCGTGAATCAGCACTGGAGGAAGCAACGGTACCAATTTGTACTTGCAGGCACTTGTTTCCACAACCCTGCTTCACTTGCATGCACGTACTTGTCTGTACCCTCCTCCTTGTGTTCACTTCTATGCTGTCTTTGAAAGTACAGATCTGAAAAACAGCCCCGTACTCGTCTGTATCACCTCGAGATACGTGCCAGGAGTTGTACTTGCACACGCCGCCTGCTATCTGCACCTGTGCTCGCCTGAATCTGCGCAGCCAGATCTGTCCAGCACTTGTCCAACGTCGCCTGCAGCAGTACTTGCTGTACCTGACTGTCCGTACACTGTACGACAGTCGTACAGTGTTGTACTTGATGTGTACTTGTCTGCACAGCCTGTACAGAGTTTGTGCGCAGCCTGTCCAGTAGGGAGATAGACCCGCAGCAGTACCTCAGTGTAGCGTGGACCAAGAGGAAACCTGCAGCCTGTCCGTACAAGGCTGTACGGTTGGTTTGCACAGAGAAAACACCAGCAAAACAGTCTTCAGCTTGCCGCCGCCTCCTTCTCAGCTTTTTGACGCATGTACACCCACAAGCCTCCACGACTCTCTTCCCCAAAAGATAGAGAGAGGGGGAGGAGAGAGAAGCACTCACTCCAAAAGTGGAGTGGCCTCCTCCCCATAAAAATCCTAGGGTCCCCAAACTTTAAAAGTTCCCTAGGGCCACTAAGGCCTAGGGGCAACTTTAATAAACATTAAAAGTTTAATGTTCTAGTTTCCCCCTTCACACCTAGGGATGTCCACACATCTTTAACTCTAAACCCTAAACCCTAAACCCTAAACCCTAAACCCTAAACCGGCTGCAAGTCACATGAGATTTTTGTGGATATGTATGGTTCACAGTGGTATACAACTTGGACTATTACTATGCCATTGGTTTGCAGTGAATGTTGATACATGTGTATGGCTTAGAGAGATTGGGACGCTGATCTTGCCATATTGTATATTTCACTTTGGATATTTTGATGCATCACCAGAATGCAATCGAGGACGCTTGCCATTTTTCAAGAGGGGGGTATGTCATGGCCCTGTGAAAATGGAACAGCACAAGTGTGGGCATGGTGGTTGCAGAGTCAGAATATTGAATGATTCACATGGGGGGTGCCCGGACAGAGTTAAAGATATGTGGACATCCCTAGGTGTGAAGGAGGGAACTAGAACATTAAACTTTTAATGTTTATTAAAGTTGCCCCTAGAACCTTAGTGGCCCTAGGGAACTTTTAAAGTTTGGGGGGCCCTAGGATTTTTATGGGGAGGAGGCCACTCCACTTTTGGAGTGAGTGCTTCTCTCTCCTCCCCCTCTCTCTAGCTTTTGGGGAAGAGAGTCGTGGAGGCTTGTGGGTGTACATGCGTGGAAAAGCTGAGAAGGAGGAGGCGGTTGCTGAAGACTGTTTTGCTGCTGTTTTCTCTGTGCAAACCAGCCGTACAGCCTTGTACGGACAGGCTGCAGGTTTCCTCTTGGTCCACGCTACACTCAGGAACTGCTGCGGGTCTCTCTCCCTGCTGGACAGGCTGCGCACAGACTCTGTACAGGCTGTGCAGACAAGTACACAGCAAGTACAACATTGTATGACTGCCGTACAGTGTACGAACAGTCAGGTACAGCAAGTACTGCTGCAGGCGGCGTTGGACAGATCTGGCTACGCAGATTTAGGCGAGCACAGGTGCAGACAGCAGGCGGCGTGTGCAAGTACAACTCTTGACACGTATCCCGAGGTGGTACAGACGGGTACGGGGCTGTTTTTCAGATCTGTACTTTCAAAGACAGCATAAAAGTGAACACAAGGAGGAGGGTACAGACAAGTACGTGCATACAAGTGAAGCAGGGTTGTGGAAACAAGTGCCTGCAAGTACAAATTGGTACCGTTGCTTCCTCCAGTGCTGATTCACGAGCTGATTTTGGTAAGCTCCTCATCTGTTCATCTATCTCTCTTTCCACTGCTTGAGGTCTGTTGCAGATATGAGTTATCTGGTCCCTTGTGAGAGGAGGGGTATGGCAGATTGACAAGGGTTGAGACAGAGTTTGGACAGTACATGTATGTATGAGCACTTGAGTTATGCCAGATGTATGCTCAGGGCTGCCCTGCTTAGTGGTCTTGGCTGATCAGAGGGAGGCATAGTGTGTTATTTGGAGACACAAATCTGTGTGCATAGATCCTCTGTGCTAAGAAGGATTGTGGGCCGTCAGATTGGACATACAGGTGTAATCTCTTGGCTGATTTTTGTTGTACTCAGCCATTCATATTTTTGGAATTGAATACAGAAATACCGCAAGGGGCGCCAAGCTTTGGGGCCAACAGGTGTCGCTTTGTTTTCAGATTTGGGCATTCTAGCTCCAATCTGTTTTGTTTTCATATCTAGACTACAAGTGGACGGGTGACTGCTAGTCTACCGCACTCTGGTTTCTATCAGAGGCCGGTTCCACACCCTCTTTCACAGTGATCCAACACATATTGAACTGACAAAGCTTCCGGTTTTCCCCCTTTTGCAATCTTATGTACTGCAGCAACACAAGCCAAGCTCGCACAGCGACCCAACAACTTCCACATGTGCCTTGGTTAAAAACAGGCTGCGGAAAAACATCTTGTCCCCTCCAATCTACCACTTGATGATGTGGTAATGGCGGATCAACTGAAGTGCCTTTGGTACCATATGAAGTTTTGCCCGAAGAGAGGTCGTTTTTTGCAAAAAATTGGCCAATTCTCTTTCCTCAGTTTCAGTCCTTTGCAATCCTTCATGACCTAGTAGAGCACAAAAGTTATCCAAACATTAGAAGCACTTTGCTTGCTCGTATCGAAGCCCATAAAAACGGCACATTAGGTTATCAAATGCACCACAAAATTCCGGAAGACAATTAAGCCTAGGTGTCAGACAACCACATGTACATGTACGCTTTGTATGCAGAAAAATAATGTAGTAAAAATGTGCTAACAACAACTTAAAACCTTACTGTCTCATCTGTATGTGTTGATCCTTGAAGACGAAGTTTTCCAGAAGTAGAGGGAGCAAATGCATTAATCCCACCTCTAGAAATATTTTTTCTTTGCCAATAAGCTGATCCTGGTTTGTTGCCAAGCTGACCTTGATAGACCTGGTGATTAGAGTGTGTGTGTGTGTGTGTAAGGGAGAGGGATAGAGGCAGTCTGGCAGAGTTGAATTGAAGAAATGTTGAATACCTTTGGAGGTAAATGGTTTGACAACAAAGCATTTGTTCGTCGTAATATGAACTGTGTTTTTGCGTTGCAAGAGAACAAGCAGTCAGCAACTTGTTTCTCTCAAAAAGTAAAAGCTTTTCAATCGAAGTGCAGCACACATGCTACCGGGTTAACTTTTTTGCTAAGCTCAACAGATTGCTCTGCCCCCTTGACCCTGTTCATTTCACTTGCACTTGGTTCACGCCCATTGAGAATCGGAGCCTGTATAAAACTCAAAGTGAGCTTATCTCCTTCCTAATGCTTGAACATAATGAGCGTACAAGTTGGGTGTGCCAATGGTCATGTTTAAGTAACAACCTCGAAGTATTGTCGAAATGTAGCTGCATCGCCAAGAATCCCTGGATTTGTAAAATTGACCATTGCAAAAAATTCTTCCATATCATTCTGTACACAGTTTATAGTTAGTGTACATGTACTGATTCAATCTCCTTGAGAAGATAAAAGCCAAAATTCACCTGCATGGGTGTACCAGATAACAGCACACGTCTTTGACATTGAAGACCCGCTAAAGCCTGCTTCAAAAGTTGCAATAAGATACCAGCAGGGGATTGTAGGGTGATTAAGAAAGTCTACACTTAATTTTGAGAAAACTTTGGTAAGTTATACTGAACATAATAAATCTGATACTTTGTTGGTGCATGTCTGATCGTTCTTCAGTCTGTGAGCTTCATCAAATACAAGCAAATCGCAACTGCCTGCCTGCTGCAGCTTCTTTGCATGCATTCTGAAAGTTTCATATGATAAAATTAACACCTGCATAGACAATATAGACAGATTTGAATGTTTTTTTACCAAGCAAGTAAATTGCAGCTGGTATTGCAGTTTCCTTCTCAATATGACACTAATAGGTAAGTCAACAAATTACTGAAAAAGCACACAAAATTTCGGCTAGTTGCATAGAAACTGTGTAAAGCTAAAAATTTTCATGTCATTGTCAAAAACGAAAACTCTTACTTTCTCAAGTTCAAGCTAGTATCATCAGCCTTTATGGAAACCCTTCCAAGCCTGCAAGTATTATGCGAAGAGTTTCTAGACCCGAATGACATGTGGCAAAGTCAAATTGTCTTTTGAAGACATGTATGGAACCAGATGGCAATGCTATGTTGAAGATACTTTTTTTGGAGGAAAAAACACAAGCATTGTGGGTGCAAACTATTAGAGCACCTCTTACAAGCCACCCATGATTATTTTTTTACCAAAGAAACAGAGCTGATTATATTATTAGAGCACCAAGAGATACAAGTGCGCCCAACCACACTAGAAAGGGCTGATGCCCAACAAGTTATGTACAATCAAAGGGGGTAGATCGGGCCATCGTGGAGTCATGTATTCCCAATGGGCCAGACCTCATTGTAAAGAAGATCTGCTGCTCACTCCAGGTGCGTAAGAAGCCAGCCACCCATGATTATTGCAACACAAAAGAATAAAAAAAAGAGCCCTCGCACATGATCCAAAAAAATATCTCCAGGATACGCTGCCATCAGGGAACTGTATAACCATTACAACACAAAGAATGCTATCGTACATGAGCAGGTGCTCGAAGAGGAGGGCTGTTACAAGGAAGAAGGGGGGAAGACCACTAATGGCCTTTGGTAATGAAGATAAGAAAAGGGCAATGCAATCAGGTGCGGACCCCTAATTAACATAAGAATTGATGGCTCTTCTAAAGCCCCAACACTCCCATTATTAAGCATGTGTTAGCACTTGATTAGAAAAGGCAGACAATGGGAGGATTGAAGCATGGTATAGGTATAAAATGACACATAATAAGGCTCTAATGATCGACACACTACTAGCTACTTGCAATTTCACCTTTAAATTATTCCATTCTCTTGAACATTTCTATTTCTCCTTGATCATTTCCCACCAACTCTGCTACATAATTTCTCCACCCATTCACTGCTTACAGCAACAACATTTCTCCCCCAATTCTTAGATGCAAGATTTGAGAGCCAAAACGGCTCTTAACTTGGTTTTGGAAGAAAGATTGGAGTTTCATTATCACTATTTGTGTCATTCTAGGCCTGAAAGGGCTATAGAATGAACAAAGTTTTTCAAAGCCCATGGGCAGAGGGCAATGGGTGATCATGTCAAATGCTTATGAGATAGTGATGGTACCCTTGGGAGGGGCCTAGATGAGGTGATGGATATTGCTACTGAGTATTTCTCTTCGCTTTTCACTACTACTCCTCGAGCTATAAGGGACATGGAGATTGTGTGGGACAGCATTCCAAGTCTGGTTACTCAGGAAATGAGTAGAGCTTCGATGACTCCCTTTTCTAAGCAAGAGATTCTTGAAGCTTTCAAGAGCCAAGAGGCACAAAGTGTGGATGGACTCTCTAAGATTTTCTTTGTTGCTTTTTGGGATTGTTTGAGGAGATCCCTTCTTGTATCCTTTGGAAGGAATTTTTCATCTGGGTGGATGCTTCAACTAGCTTGATCTGCCTCTTTCCAAAAGTAGGTGATAGAAAGGACTTGAGATAGTGGAGATCGATCATTTTGATGTCAATTGTCTACAAGGCATTGGCAAAAGTCATCAGCAACATATTAAATCCTTCTTATCAGATCTATCACCTCATCCATGACTCGCACACGCGCTTTGTCCAATATCGTAGAATCTTAGACATTGCCTTTATTTTCTTTCAGGCTACTAGACAACGCCTCTTCTCGAGTGCATTGGTGCTTTTTCCAGAGGGGACCCTTAGGAGATTGGGTTTTCAAATGGAGTGGATCAAAGAAGTTTCTACTCTCTAAAGGTTTGCTCACAATAGATTGATCATTGGGCATCACATCTAGGAGTCATTTGTAGTTATAAAGATCTATCGACGAGGGTTGTCCTCTTGCACCTTATTTGTTTTTATTCTTCGTAGAGCCTATGTCCTTTCATAAGGGCTGTCGAACAAGTATTAGAGGTTTGACATTACCTATTGGAGAGGAGTTGCTAGATCAAGAGAATGCAGATGATACAGCAACCTACCTTGAGGAGGACGAGGGAGGTATGAAGAGATTCAGTTCAACGATGTCTATTTTTTTGTTCAATTGTAGAAGCCCGGATTAAAGTTCAACGATGTCTATTTTTTGTTCAATTGTAGAAGCCCGAATTAACCGGAACAAATATGTTGAAAGTTATCTTCCACATACACAATGGTACTTGTAATGAAAGTTCTTTACTAGTGATTTAGGAGGATTCACACATTAGAAATGAGGTTTGGTCCGTTTTGAGGAATATACTCTCAAGTTATTGGAGAGACGCCTTCCATAATGCAAGGTCTTATGGATGTTTGAAGAGATACAGTCCATGTCTTGAGGGGTGCTTGGGATTAGATGCAACCTGCAAGGTTTATCCAAGGCTACAGAGAGTAGGAGACTTGAGTTCTTGTGTAGATATTAGGTTTTCTTCTCCCTCTTGGATGGTTCACCGAGATGGTCCTATGTTCCTAATGATTGGTTATTAGTGCCATTAACCCCACCTCTGTTTTTTATTTTGTTTCCTTAGTGTGATTTACACTCAGTTTTGTACCTCCAGTTTTTTTATTGCTTTAGGACTGTGGTAGCCTATTGAGCTATAACACTTGTGGATGCAATTGTATCTTGATTCATGTTGGAATATAATGAGCCATGTTTTATTGTGCAAATAATAATAATAATAATCACTACTTTTCAAGCTAAAACAAGTTTTATTTTTTACCATCCAGATTTCTCCTGTAAAAATCTCCAATACCCAAGTGCACAACACAACATTAAACTTTCCTCTTTTGCTAACTTGTGCTAGTTACCAGTTATCAGGGTCTATGCATTTGATGTTGTAGACCTGTCATAGGCCGTATTAGGGAGACATTACACGTCTTACAAAGTAAGGGCTTAAAGAGCATACCTGATATACACTGCCAGGAGCCAAAAATCCAGCTATGGCAGAGATGACTTCTCCCCATGTAGGCTCACACAAAGCCATAACTTTCACTTGTCCTGCAAGCCACTTTTGAATTTCTGTTTCCCAGTTGCTAACGAGACTTGGTGTAACTATCAAAACCTTTTTTGCCATGGGAGAACCATCAAAGCCTTGCTTTAGCAAAGTCCAAAGCAGTGTGATTGACTGCAATGTCTTTCCCAACCTGTATGAATGACCGCTACCAAAGTAAGCAAGTACAATTGTATGGTGCATGACCTCAACTTGAACACAAAAGAGCAATTAATTACCCCAAAAGAGCAAGTATGCAGCCAGCAAGACTTGTGTTAGACTTTGAAAACTCACGTTAACCAGTGACACATTCAAACATAAACTGCACACCCTCCCTGCATTACGCACAAAGGAAAACTGAATGAAGAGATTGTGTCCAACAGGCTACTGTCCAGCAAGAAAGGTAACCATTTTTAAACCTTAATTCTGAAGTCCATTCAGCAGAACACATTTAGAATGCAGCTTCACATTCGGATGTGAACCACAAATGATGAAACACCTAAATGGTGGCATTATGAGAGAAGAACAAATTAAGTACAACAAACATATAGTTTAGCAAATCTGATAGCTAATGAGGAAAGCCTCTAGCTTTGGCAGCATGGCAAAGCCATGAAATTATTGCAGACCTCTCTCTCTCTCTCTCTCTCTCTCTCTCTCTCTCTCTCTCTCGTAATGGTTGGTTGGTCAAATTTCTAAAACGGAATACAAAACAAAGGTTGCATGACCTGCATGGAAAACATATACATAGTGGCCCTCAGACCACAGACTAAGACACTCTCTCTCTCTCTCTCTCTCTCTCTCTCTCTCTCTCTCTCGTAATGGTTGGTTGGTTAAATTTCTGAAATGGAATACAAAATAAAGGTCGCATGACTTGCATGGAAAACATATACATAGTGGCCCTCAGACCACAAAGACTAAGTCTCTCTCTCTCTCTCTCTCTCTCTCTCTCTCTCAATACAAAAACTGGAGATTAAATGGAGTTGAGAACTGTCAAGACAGTTTTGGCATTGTCTGCTTCTTAATTGGTATGCACTTATTCAAGAATTGTATAGACAAACAATAGGAAAAAGTAAACACTGTACATACATAGGTATGTTAAACATGCTGCTAAGTCTCTGCTTTTCCCAAGAAAGATAGTTGACAGATTGAAAAATATAATGCAAGAAAAGATGGGAAACTAGCTGCTTGCTCTATGAGGGGAGCTCCCTTACCAACACAGCCACTAATCCCTAGCCTTCTCTATGAAAGGACACAAGGTCAATAGCTCTTGGAGAACTTTTTTTAATGGCATTCCTCATATCAGACACTCCTCAATTGAAAGCATCTAGACAAAATTTAGCAGATTGAGAACATGAAAACACAATATAGAACCTCTCCTCATGTCGAAGCTCCTCGATCATTGAAGAATATAAATTATAATTAGAAAATACCTTTGATGAGGACGTAAGAACCTGACCAAACGTGGGTCAACAACAATAGGTGTGTATTTTTGATCCATTTTGTCATCATCTTCTGGCTGCCACAAAACAAGTGGCTCAATACCAGGGGGAAGCTCCTCTGATGTGTCATCATCCACCGCAGAACTTGAAGCTGGAGGTATGGGTATGATTTTTATGAGAGGGGATAAAGCCTCTCTTGAAGAGCACCACGGCACAAATCGCTTGCGAGCATTAAGATGGCGCAGAAGGTCTGCTGTTTTTTCCCCATTGACAGTACCCGGGCAAGGAGACTCTACTGATAGCACTTTTGGAAGTAGAGGTTGCCTTGACACAACCAGGTTACCACTGCAACAGACCAAATTACAACATGTCTTATATAGATGCCATCGCAATTCCTGAATGCTTTCTTTACACGGCCGCATGTGTTGGTTCTTCAAAACAATAATGTAGGTCTGCTATAGAGATTTCCTGTTAGCTTTTCCTACAAGAAAGAAAGAGTTAGGGTTTCAGTGTTACCTCAAAAGAGCAGCAACATTCCAGGACTCCCTTTGGTGATCTCCTTCATTCTCTTCGTTTGCTTGACACCGCTCATTGAAGCCATGTACTTGAAAACAGCCAACGCCATGGCTATGTCTTTTCCAAGAAGGACACAGGTACCCGCCCTCTCCGTCCTTCACACTTGCACACCATTGCAAGCTTTCCTCTTCTGATCACCCTCTCCGTCCTTCACACTTGCACACCATTGCAAGCTTTCCTCTTCTGATTGCAAGCTTTCCTCTTCTGATCAGAAGGGTGATCAGAAGAGGAAAGCTTGCAATCAGAAGAGGAAAGCTTGCAATGGTGTGCAAGTGTGAAGGACGGAGAGGGCGGGTAACTGTGTCCTTCTTGGAAAAGACATAGCCATGGCGTTGGCTGTTTTCAAGTACATGGCTTCAATGAGCGGTGTCTCCGCCTTCTCTCTCTCTCTCTCTCTCTCTCTCTCTCTCAGATCTGCTGCTGCACTACAGGTGGCCGGTGCAATGTATGAAAAGTGTGGTGAGCTTCAGAAAGCACGAGCATTACTTGACATGTATAACAGCAGCTATATTACATTAATAGTAGCAGGCTATGCTTGAAAAGGAAAGTGCCAGAAGGCTCTAGACTGTTTCGAACAAATGCAGTGAAAGGGTATCCTTCCAAATGAAGTGACATATGCTTGCTCTTCAAAGCCTGTGCTGCGATTGGAGCCATTGGCAGGGGATGTGGCGAGAATGCAAGGCAGGGGCTGCCAGAGAGAGGGAGCGGGCTACTCGGGGTGCAGGCCCATTGAGAAGGTGAAGAAAGCAGGGTACAGAGAGAGAGAAAGCTAGAGGAGAGAGAGAGAGAGAGAGAGAGAGAGAGAGGCTAGAGAGAGAGAGAGAGACACCACCATTTCTCCCATTATGCATCTTGGGTGAGTAGCGTGGCCCCGCGGGTTCGGGGGTTCACTTTAGCCTATAACTTGTTCAAGTTGGGGAAAATCCTTCTGCCACAGGTGGTGATGATGAACAGGATGATGATGAGATGCAAGATGTTCATAAAGCTTAGGGTGTTGATAATGAGCACTCAGTTGTTGATATTCAGGGTGTTGATAATACAAAACATGTTGATAATGAGCACTCGGTTGTTGATATGCAAGGTGTTGATGATGTGCAGCGTACTGATGAGATGCAATGTGTTAAGGATGCGCAACTTGTTGGTGATAAGCAAAGTTTTGATGTTGAACTTGTTGGTGATAAACATATTTTTGATGATTCAGTGCAATGTGACGTTGATGATGAAGTGCAACGTGTTGATGATGAGCAGGGTTTTCATGAAGTGTAGCATGTTGATGATGAGCAGGCTAGTGCTGAAGCACAACATGTTGATGATGGATATGACATTCTTGTTGTAAACCACCTTGATGGTGGTGCTACTGATGAGCATTGTGTTGAAGAAAACTCAGATGAAAGCCGTTAAAGTGATGGGTTGATGTAGCACCACTAACTATTATGGTTGTGCTGCCAATACCATCGAAAACACAGGTTTTGGTGTTTGACATGAATGGATTATTTCTAAGAAGATACAAGATATCCTAGTATAGGGGACGTGCCAAGGGACATGTCAACAGAAACATCTCCAGTGAATAACAAGTGATAACCCCACCAAAGGAGTGGAACAAACCTCAATTTCAGTATGTTGCACGGCCTGATGTCAAGAACTTTTTACATTGTTGTGCAATGCATTTCATAGTTGTGTTATGGAGTTCTTGCACAGGGGAGAATATGTGAGCAGCCATGGAAACGTGATTTCCCAAAATAAAGCACACTCTTTGGTTGGATATGCTCGACCAAAGACATTGCAGGGAAGCTGATTTTATGATGGGTGATGTGCGAGGGGTCCCCAAACAAGTAGATTCGTCAAAGCCAATATATTTTAAGTGCTTCGAAGCCTTATAGAGTGCTCACTGTACCCTTAATACTGATAACATGTTTCTTATACATGACACAAGGTACAAGAGCATTTGCAACCCATGGGAATGTTGTATATGTCCTGAGACATTTGACCCCGAGGATAATGATCAAGACCCCTACTACCTTACTAAGCATTCTATTCCCTTGGTTGGTGCTTTATAGAACTACAGATAATCCCAAGGAGTATGCAAGGGAGAACATGATGTAACATGCTAAGGACACATTGTCTAGCCAAGGAGTATGCAAGGGAGAACATGATGTACAATGCCAAGGACACATTGTCTAGCCATGTCATGGAGCATTATCATGCACTACAGTAGTCAAGAAAAGGGCCTTCATTGTGATCAAGGACATTACACATGGCATGAGTTCTTTTTTCTTGGCAGGAATGTTTTGTAGCCTTAACACTTTTTTTGGTATTCGACATGCAAGTGCAATAGTAAAGAGCAGGGATGGTAAATGATGGATTAGCCACATCTTTTGGGTTTTTGCTGATTTTTTTTTTTGTAGTCGCTATACTACTTTTATCAATAGTAATGAAGTTAAGATAAATATTTTGTAGCAATAGTGAAAATGATCAATGAAGCGCAATATGTACTCCCCCTTAATCTTAATACAAGAAAAAATATTACAACTCTTCTAGAATAAGTTATTGCACTTAGCAATTTGATTGTCCTATGTTGCTATCCTTAACTCTAAATAGCAGTTATCATGTGCTAACTAAAAAGCTATATAGAAGGAAAGTTATCCTGATGAGATACCTATGAGACTCACAGAGTTGCCACACCTTTACTAGCCCCAATGTTTAGTTTTTGCTAGTTTAGGGGCTCTATGGTGTTGGTCTTGTGTGCTATATAGTATAGATGATGTGATATGGTAGTTTTATTGAAGATCTATACGGTAGGAAAATAGGTTTTCCTATGTTAATTTATGGACCTACCCTATCAAGGTATGAAACACACATGGTTTTGTGTAACACTATCTGCATCACCATGAAACACGTTTGAACTGCACTGAAACGCGTTTTGCCTGAAACTCCTCAAATTTTTTCAACATATACTCAAACGCCCCATATGAAATGCTTATCTAAAATGCCTATTTTTTGAATATATTATCAAAAATACATATATTTATTGTGTCTTGATTTTTTTAAATTGACGTTTCAGTCCAGCGTTTTGGGTTGCCTTCTCATAGGGTGAAACGTTTTACAACAAAACTCTGCATTTCGGCATGAAACGTTTTAGGGCTGAAATGTTTCGTGGTGGTGACGTTGAACACTATTATTGTATGGATCCAGAACAATGATGAAAAGTACATAGTCATGAGCCAAGTACATGCAATAAATATAAAGTTTACATTAATATTGATATAAAGAACATATTCATGAGGCAAGGTACCTTGGTAATCTCAAGATATAGAGCCAAGTACATGCCAAGATCCATAGGAATTGTAGGTGCGATAACCACCACAAGTCTCTGATACCACCAAGATTAAAGCATTTTATCATAAATATTTATAGGACATTGAGAAGGCACATCAACAAATTACATGTCCAATGTGTCATACGGCAATGAGTTAAAGATTGCCTCGTCTACCTCGCCAAATAAATAAAAGAGACTACCGATTTGTGGCATGGTAACTTGATGGATCTAACAAGGTGAGATAGGATGAACACCTCTGGTTTGTTGTCAAGCAAACAATAGTGACCATTAGCTTGTACTTCATACCAAAAACTAGCAACATAGTATATACCTCTCTTTATCTTGTTTCCCCACTTGTCTTTGAGATGTTTCTCCGCTTGTTTCTTTGGTGTGTACCTGATACTAAGAAATCACCAAGGAAGTCTTCACATCCCTCATACAAAGGCTCATCCACCTGTAGCTCTTCAGATCACACCTCTTTAGTGGGTTGAACAGTGATGCGCTTCCAAGCTTTAACATATGATTTGTTGGAACATGATCTCCATCAATTGTGTAAGCATGCACCACAGAAGCATGATAATTCCCTAGTCCTGAGAAGTGTTGATTTATGCTTTGAGAAGCCACAAATGGAATGCATGGACCGAGACCCTCCAACTCGTGTGCATGCCCACGGGTTAGACCTATCGACATAACCCAACCTTATCTCTTCTTCTTATGTGGCTTTTGTTCCCAAGGCCATGGCTATTTGACTCCAGCATTGTCTCCTGCAAGAATCACATAACGTCAAATGCCTTTCTCAATATTACCCCATCACTCTTTAATTATTCATGTGTTCATGCCCTTTTCACCACTGCACCTGCTCCATCATGCTCTGCTTTACCATGGCCTGATGCTGAACTTTGTCGTCTGACCACACCCAATGCTTCTTGAAATGAAATCCTTGGTCTTTAAGCCATCGACGATGAATCAAAAAACAATGTTAAACAAAAAGACTATCATGTTGCTTATCGTATGATATGTAGAAATGCATATCCTTTATTACTCCATCTTATATGCCACTAGAACGATAACTAATGTGGACCAGAATTGTGCACTGGGGTTAGTGTGCCAATGCATGATCTGAATCTCATTTTGCGCTTTAAATGAGTAGTTTTCTACAAAATCAACAACTGAGACAAATGTATCATCTCTGAATACCCTTAAACAATCCTTGAACAGCTAAGCTTGCCACCTGTAAGCACAATTATGCTTGATGAAACTTTAATGTGTGCTCTTGTAGCATTACCATGAACTTGTTCAGAGGCACCTGCTTCATGGAGAGAGTTTTACGATTTTTCTTCTCTCCTTTTCTATTAAGGCCAACCTCTATGTCTTCAAAAACCTACACACTTATAGTTTTTGTGACTTCAAGTTTTTCACACGGACAAACAACAAGCCTCTTCACACCACAAATTTTGCACTCCCCCATAAGGCACTTATACTTATGGTACATTGAGTCCTGATTCTTGGTGCATAAACATGACTCCCATAGGTGTGTTATCCCAAAAAAACACATGTTCATGTGCACAATACTATTGTGGTGATACTGAGGACTTGCAAACATCACAAGAGCATTGGCACAAAGATCCATGTAACCCAAAAGAATCTATGCATAGACTATTAAAAGAATCCTTAAGATACAACATTTGTATATGGTAGACACAATAGCAGGTGTTCCTATCCTTTAGTTTGCATACAAAAAAAGGCTTAAGCTTCTCAAATGAGAGTTGCCCGATGTTCACTTCTGGATGTTTTTCTTTGAACCTAAGATAAAACTCTCTCTGTATGGAAACAAACAAACATGGACTCCGCCATAGCCATAGGAGGAAGAGGAGGTAGAGAGCTCGTGGTCACTGCCTAACCATAGAGAGAATGAGGATAACACCTCATTGCCAAGCATATAAAGTAAGTGGCCTGCCTGTCCACACATGCCTGGCCGCCTACGGTACTTTGACCCGGGCGCCCTCACCCTTGAACCTTGGACTTACTCTCCACCCGCGCTCCGGCGTGCAGACTCCAAGTTCGGTCGAGCTCTGTCGCCACTACGGGCGGCTCACGTGGGCTATTACAAGCTACGTGACATTACCCCCCCCCCCCCGCCTTAATAAGAGTTTTTGTCTACAAAAACAAACTGGGGAAAGATTCGATCAGTTCCTCTTGAATGCTCTCCAGCAGCTCGAGTGTGTGGGTTACACCACCTGTCTTGGCACTTTCCTATCTTACAAATCCTGACTACGCAGGTTCTTTAAGATATGACATCACCTTACTCAAAGGTTACGTGCTTACATCTCTTTCTATACGTCTTTGCACAATCTTGTGCACTATTGCACCTTCTCCTTTCAGCTCTATGGCCATACATTAACATAATGGGGCTACGCCCAATAGCTTGGTATTTCACACTATTACATGCATATGCTCAAAGCATATCCTATCTCATGTTTGACCATCGAACTACCCATGGTTTGTTGTATTTATACTTAGAAAAAGTATACAAATTTTGAAGATATCCCTCCAAATTTTACTATCAAACTTCTATCTCTATCTCATACTATATCTACGAGCAGGCCATATAGTATATAGAGATGTTTGATAATTTTCTTGCACCACTATGGGTGGGTGGAATTACATCCACATAGGCTAATAACTCTCAGTTTTGACTCCTAGTCGCCGCTATACCAGACACACCTCTCGAAGTGTTACTCGTCCATACTTTCACGACTAGCTGAATCTACGGGATCTCCTCTTCCCTTAAGAAAGGTTTTTGCCCACAAAAACTCTTCTCAAAGCAAACTACGCACTAGTGTCGCAGGTCCAAGAATACTCCTAGACCATCCCAGATTGAACCATGCCTAGCATTATATGTCCCCAACAAGACACACACAACACAACATTATTGTAGATCTACTCATGCCGCATTTGCATAAGAGCAGGAAACACAGCAGGGCCAAATCTACTACTGCTTCTACTCCACCCCGCAAAAGAGTGAAGCTGTCTGATTCCGAGGGATCCCCAATGTCACAGTTCATGCATGCAGGCAAAGGAAGGAACGACTTAGGTATTCTCTCTCTCTCTCTCTCTCTCTCTCTCTCTCTCTCTCTCTCCTTGTGTGTGTGTGTGTTCCTCTATTCATCAGTGTCCCCTGTATGCAGTCCGGTATCGGTTCCCCAATGAGCAGTGAAGTGTGTGTGTTTGTGTGTGTGTTCCTCTATTCATCAGTGTCCCCTGCATGCAGTCCGGTATCGGTTCCCCAATGAGCAGTGAAGTGTGTGTGTGTTTGTGTTCTTCTGTTCAGTGCCCTCGCATGTAGTCCGACATCGGTTCCCCAATTTGCCATTTACAGCGAGAGAGAGAGGGACATTATATATGTAGTTGGAATGTATTTTGTCAGATTCTACTCTTTTGATCATGTAACCTTTTGGTTTTTACTAATTTTCCTATTGCATGTGTGCAGTCTGATGGAAAGCTCCCAAGGTGAAGATCCCAGTGCAGGAGAAATTATGTACAACTTTGGAAGATTTTAATGCTGCTTATGGCCTCTCCATGGCTGGTTTGGTCCTGTGGTGATTGCAAGCAGGGCAGCCATGAAGTTCAATTGGGCTGAGTTTGCTGTGCAGTATTTGCAGGATCTTCGAGAGAAGGGCTACTACGAGGGCCATGTCAAGAAGTGGAAGATGTGTAATTCCCAACATCAAGTTCCAAAACAAGAGGATGAGTCTGCTGAAATGTGGGAGGACAACTCGGGCTGAGTAGGTAGGAGCAATGCAAAAACTACCAAGGCCACACCCCTGTCTCATCACAGCACTCAGTAGGAGGACAACTCGGGCTGAGTAGGTATGAGCAATGTAAAAGCTACCAAGGCCACACCCATGTCTCATCACAGCACTCAGCAGGAGGCAGAAAGCTTTTCATTTTTTGACTTGGAGGATTTGCAACGCATGAAGCAACTATCCTTCATCTGAGAACACAACTGCAAGATGCTAAAGAGGATCTCAGAAATGCACAACAGGAGCTGGAAGCTGCAAGGGTATTGAAAGCGAGCAGTGCGAAGGTCAGTCCAGTTGTCATGGCGATGAGATAGAAGCTGCGTGATGCTGGTAATGAATTGTAGACTTTATCATAGAGTTGTCATCTGAATGCAAAGCAAAAAATGGAGCTCGAGGTGAAAATAGAAACAATTAAAGAGACACTCGATGTTTTGGGGTTTCCTCACTGTGAGGATGCCCCCGTTGATAGTGACATTGACATAACCTGTCATCTGGTAAGTGTCCGTGATTTTCGTACTTGCACCTTATGTTTGGTACATGTGCATAGTTAACCTATGTACTTAACATGCTCTTTTTGTCTTTGTTTTGTAGATTGAGGTGGAGGTCAAGGAATCCAAAGTGCAAGCCTGTGAAAGTCAACTGCACTTGCTAATGCATATGCAATCCAGGCTACAAGGCTCTTTTTTTCCCACTGCCCTCTATAATTTAGCTATTGCCGGATTTACGACGGATAGAGGGGTGCGTGACGATGCTAGGAAGAACCAGTATACTGTCGATGTGGTATGCCACTTGAAGTACATGAAATCCTTGCAATGGTCAAGCTTCCATGTGAACATAGCTATCACCTTCTCTGCTTTGCAGCTGCATGCTCCCTTAGGACTGAATGTAGGGCTTCCACCTGCCAGCAGAGGATACCAATAGAACATCCAATCACACCAAACTCTGGTAAGATAATAATAAATGGCAGGTATCCAGCCTTGATTCATATTTAGAATTTTCACCTTGCTCCCATGTGGGTTTACCATCATAACTAGTATGCTAGTTAGCATATTTGGTATGTTAACTAGCATATTGGGTATGCTAGCTAGCATAGACATTATTATAGCTAGCATACTCAACATGCTACCTAATTAGAATGTTAAGCATAGCAGCAGGCATACAAGGTATGCTAACTAGCATACTGGGTATGCTAGGCAGGCACACATGGTATGCTAACTAGCATATTGTGTATGCTAACTAGCATAATCAACATGCTTAATAGCATTCATGGCATGCTAATTAGCATACTAAGCACACTACTATGTATATTGGGTATGCTAACAAGTATATTGAGTATGCTACTTAGCATACTGTGTATGCTAACTAACATAGACAGTATTACAGCTAGCATACTCAACCTACTACCTAGCATGCATGGCATGCTAATTAGCATACTAAGCATTCTAGCAAGTATACTTGGTCTGCTAACTAGCATATTAGGTATGCTAGCTAGCATAATGTGTATGTTAACTAGCACCTTTGGAATGCTAACTAGTGTGCCATGTATATCTTCAGTATGTTAATTAGCATATTGAGAAGGTTTACTAGCACAAATGGTATGCTAACTAATACATTGTGTATGCTAGCTAGCACATATGGCATTATATTTAGCATACTAAGCATAGTAGTAGTATGCTACATAGCATACTAGGTATGCTAGTTAGCATACTGTACATACTAACTAGCATATTTGGTGTGCTAACTAGCATACATAGTATAATAGCTAGCATACTTAACATGCTACCTAACATGCATGTCATGGTAATAGTTAGCATACTAAGCATGCTTGTAGGTATACTGGGTATGCTAACTAGCATATTGGGTATGCTAACTTGCAAACCGTGTATGCTAACTAACATATTAGGTATGTTAAGTAGCATATTGAGTATGTTAACTAGCACACTTGGAATGCTTACTAGGATGCCACATATGCTAATAAGCATACTCAATATGCTAATTAACATACTCAATATGTCACAGAAGAGGCTACAATGGACACTTATGCTGCCCCTAAGAGGATTGTGGAGGACATAACCAAAAGCACCAAAGGTGAAAAGAAATCCCTCCACTCACGAACTTGCAAGAAACTATGCTGAACCTGTTCTATTCTGCCCAAATTCTATAGTGCTAGCAAGCTAGTGTGCCCGTAACTATTATGTCCTCACTGAGTGTGCCCATTCCTGTCATCTACATGCCCTTACCCTCATATGTAGAACTTTTTTGCTTACTGCACCTCTTGTGGCATCATGTAACTTTTTGAAAATTTATAATGAAAAAGGTCTTTTTGGAGTAAATATAAGTGTGCAATAGTCCAGTATATTTTGTTTGTCTTCCTTTTATGATTTCTTCATTCGATACCTGTGTTGTGTTGCAGGGGAAGAGAAATACGTTTTAATTGCCCTGCATGATTTAAATTTTTCCATTGAATGGAAAAAGCTACAAAAAGGCAAATCGCCAAGGCTAGGCAGCTTAAAAGAGAAAAATTTGAGATTGAGAGGCGCCTGCACCGCTACTGTGTACGCGTCTATCAAATATGGGTGTACTTGAATTTTGTTCATCCCTCTGAGGAGGTTATTATTAGTGAGTCCAGCTGACCCAATATGGGTGCCAAAGCTTCTGGCAGACGATAAGTGGGCTCTCATACTTGATTTGAATGGCCTACTGGTTTGTGTTGTAGAGGGTTAGTATGGCGAACAGCCTCCTGCATATGCAAAGAAAATGGTAACGTACAATATCAATGTTGAGCGAACATTGTTTTGTCACAAAGACAGCCACAGATTTTTGGATTGGTGCCTCCAATATTTCTATGTTTTTATATGGAGCACCAGCATGCAGCGTAAAGTGAATGGAATACTAGATATTGTATTCAAAGAGTAGCAGTCAAGGCTAGCAGGTGTTTTTACACAGTACCATTGCAATGGCTAGCCTTGGAAGATTATGAATAAGCCTGTGTTCTTCAAGAACTTGAAGCTCTTTTGGATGCACGTTCCGGATTTCGGGCCCAAAAACACTATCATCATTGATGATAGTTGATACAAAGTGTACTAGAACAATGAAGGAACTTGGCTTATTACTCCCAAGTTAGAGCATCAGACTGTTGAGCAGCGACAACAATTCCTGGGAGGCACTTTGACTGACTGGCTATTTCTATGGTTGCAATCAAACAGCTGAAAACATGTTTGATACCGGCCCTGACTTATTTTATGATGCAGTCATCGGCAAGGTGCAATTAGATATAAGACAAAAGGATGAAGCCACGTTGAGGGCAGCGATCCGTCAGCAACAAAGGGAGGCTGACCTACAAGCTGAAAGGCATGAGAGGGAAAGGCTGGACAGGGAAAGATTAGAGAAGCAGATGCAGAAAGAAGAGGCTAAGCAGAAGCAGGAACCAGTGAAGCATAAATACGTGCACCGTGGGCACGGCAAATAGGCTTGGCAGTAGAATGTCCTTCCTATGTATTTTTTTATGATGTAACTTTATGGAGTTAGCAGCAGCAGACTTTTTGTAAAATTCAAAACTATCTAAAGTCATTTGATATTGTGATATCATGATGGGATCACCTTTTCAATGTCCAAAACTGTTCTGACTTTCATTTAAGATGTTAAGAATCAACTTTTGTACTATTCGATTCTTTTGTGACCAAAACGGGGTTCTTATGTGTTGTGTCACCCTACACTTACAAGGCATGTGGGACATACCTATTCTAGTGTTGGCATACTCTGTATTCTTATAAACATTCTAAGAATGCAATACTAGCATATTGAGTGTGTTGGTGAACACTTGAGTAAGCTAATTAGCATAAACAATATGCTAGTTAGCATACCCTGGTATGCTAGTTAGCATACCTGGTATGCTAGATTGCAAACCTGATATTCTGTGCCGCTTTAGAGTCTGATTAAGCTAGTTAGCATACATAGTATGCTAGTTAGCACCACTAGAGCATACCCAATATACTTATAGGCATAACTATTATACTGACTAGCATACCAAGAGTTAGCATAATCAGTATGGTAGTTAGGATACAAGGTATGCTTGTAAATTGACTTGCCAACAAAGTTGAGAACTTGAATATGCTAAGGCTGGTTTCTTGAACATGGCTGTAAAGATAGATTTAACCAGCATACAAGGTAGTTATCATGATTGGCTACGATAAACGCCATAGCCATATACACACACAAGAGACACAAAACTGACATTGTGAGAGAACTACATTACCTGTAGCAAAAAGTATATTGAAAATCCTTAGGTTACAGCTTAAAAACTGAAGGGCATGCTATTATAGATTGCTTCATAGCTTTCTGAGGTGATTGTGTACAGTTGCCTTCTCTTTGGGATGTGCTGCATAGGTATTTTGATCCATCATACTAGATGCGAAAGTAGGTGGATGATGGGCTATTGTGGTCTAGCTTGAAGGTGTATGCATCAAGTTGCTTGTAATACAATCCTTGCACAACATACAAGCCTCTATCAATTACATTGCTCCATTCATCGATGTACCCCTTCTCCACCTTCTCCCTTACTGCAACACACTTGACTAGGTAGAAATTCACATCCTCAGCATTGGTTGAAGAATTTGGATTTACCGCAAATGTGTCGCCAACACACAACTGGAAATGCTAACTAGCATACACACTGTGTTAAACAACATACTCATTATGCTAGCTATCATACTAGAAATGCTAACTAGCAGACATATGTGTTAACTAGCATGTTAACCAACATACCCAGTATGCTAGTTAGAATACAGGGAATGCTAACTAGCATACACATTGTGTTAACCAACATACTCATTATGCTAGTTATCATACTATAAATGCTAACTAGCAGACAGATTGTGTTAACAAGCATACAGTGTGTTAACTAGCATACCTAGTATAATAGTTAGCATACTGGGAATGCTTACTAGCATACACATTGTGTTAAACATCTAGTAATGCTAACTAGCAGACACAGTGTGTTAACCAGCATACCTAGTATGCTGGTTACTATACTGTGAATGCTAAGTTTCCTACATACTGTGTTACACAGCATACTCATTATGCTAGTTAGCACACTAGAAATGTTAACTAGCATACACATTATGTTTAACAACATACTCATTATGCTAGCTAGCATATTAGAAGTGCTAACTAGCAGACACATTGTGTTTACTAGCATACTAGGTATGCTAACTAGCCTACTCAGTGCAAACTAGCATATGAGGTATGCTAAACTGAATAGCATGTGTGCTAACTAGGTATGTTAATTAGCATGGTGGGTACGCTAAGTAGCATACAAAGTGTGTACAAGCATACCTGGCATGGTAAAGTTCTATCATACACAGTGTGTTAACAAGCATCCTCTGTGTGCTAACTAGTATGCTAAAACAAGCATACTAGGTATGCACTAACTAGCATAGACTGTGTGCTGACTTGCTCATATAGTATGCTGACCTACTCACACAGTATGCTGACCAGCATGCACAGTATGCACTAACTAGCATAGACTGTGTGCTGACCTACTCACACAGTATGCTGACCAGCATGCACAGTGTGGATATCATTATTAGACTATAGAATAGTATGGTAGTTATCAGACTATATAAATTATTATGCACTAGAGATGTAATGCATGGAATACCAAAGTTATGGCATATCAATTGGATTGATCACCTGAGGCTCATCCAGGAGGTGCACAGGGTGTTTTATGTAGATTTTCCTCCCCATGCTCTTCCAACAAACATCCTTCTTGTTGGAGGATACACGAGTCTCCTCTCTCCAAAATGTGTACACCAATTCCTTAATTTCGTCTGTGATAGGGCTATGACGGTGTTGCTTGTGACATGCAGCCAATGAAAGCAATCCACCATTGTTGGGGGATACGCGAGTCTCCTCTCTCCAAAATGTGTACACCAATTCCTTAATTTCGTATGTGATAGGGCTATGATGGTGTTGCTTGTGACATGCAGCCAATGAAAGCAATCCACCATTGATATCAGGCTTCATCCGTGATTTCGCCTTGAACAAGGAGCGATGGCCAACACTGCATTCTTCAAAAACAACTCTTCGTTAGAACCTGGCTGCTTGACAGTAGCCAATGTGTTGTGGACATTGGAGATGATTGAGCTCTATACAACAACCTCCTCCACTAAAGAATGATCATGGATTGCCTGAACAACAGGATATTCAGCAACTAGATTCCAGATCTCCCGTTTCACTTCTGTACCAAAACCTTCTATCCTACTCTTGAAAGCTATTACAATCTCGGAGGAGATTTTCTTTTTCTCCTCATCATTGAGGGCATGATGTCCTCGCTCACCCTGCATCTATTTCTGCCCCCTCTGTTTTCTCTTTCTTTCTCTCTCATATTTCCTGATCACAGAAAGAGCTGGATCTTGGGAGTTATGATTCATCACCTGTAATGGCTCCCTTCTGCAAGTTTCTCGAGGACTGCAAACATACATAAAACATTAATTACTTAAAATCACTTAAATGTCATATATGCCTGCATCATAAGTTAACATTAGCAATTTACTTACCAACATTGAACACGTTGTCTGCATATCCAACATTGGAGCTAGTGGAAATGTTGTTGTCTGGTTCTTCATAGCTCTATGGAGATGGGAGGAGAAGGGAAAACACAGATAGGAGGGCAGGTTAGTGCCAGCTAGAGAGAGAGAGAGAGAGAGAGAGAGAGAGAGAGAGAGCTCAGCTTGGATAGCGCAGTCGCGGTTCAGAATGCCTGCGAGATGCAGAGAGAGAGAGTAGGAGCTCAGCGTGCCTGCTGCTGCGAGAGAGACTGCGAGTTTGAGAGAGAGAGAGAGAGAGAGAGAGAGTATAGGAGCTCAGCATGCCTGTGAGTTTGAGAGAGAGAGAGAGAGAGAGTATAGGAGCTCAGCATGCCTGTGAGTTTGAGAGAGAGAGAGAGAGAGAGAGAGATCGCCGTCCATGACCCCACGACTCCAGTAATTGAAAAAGAGGCCTCATTTGATCGGATAATAATTTTTTATGGACATTTTAAATTGAAAATGGACATTGTCCTGGGTTATCAACATATGCTAACAAGCACTACTACCTAGCATTGTCTTGGACATTATTTTCAGTGCCATGTTAGCATGCTTACACCCCTAAGCTAAGAAGTAATACCTTAGCATTCACCTAGGTCTCTCACACCTAAGAGAGCTTAATAGTAAAACATCATGGACTCAAGAGAGACACATTTAAGATGGATCCCCAACTTGGGCTAGAAGGTAATGAGTATCCCCCTCCCCTTGCTCTCATTACATAGAAAGTAAGGCTCATCCCATGTGCCACATGTCAAACATAGGTGAGTCCTCTCAATTACAACCAATAGGGAGTGGGGAAGCTCCCATCCCATCAACACCATTAACTTTTGCGCATAAAAGAGTGGAAAATGTGTGTCTATGTGCACAAACATAATGCGATACAAGGGTGAATCTAGGCGGTTATTAATAGCTTGAGCTTGAAAGTAAAAGCTATGTAGAGATGCACAAGCTTCTCCACTTCCCTATCTCACTTTCATCAAGTTTGATTACAAAATTTGCCACCCCTTTTGCTTTGACATGTGAGAGATTGTAGAACTTTATCATTGCCTTTTGCATAGTCTCAAGGTCAAAGAAGACATTGTTATAGTCATCATATGACATATCCCTCTTCTTTCCTTGATATGTGCTTTGGTGCATTGGCTCCCTCACCATCTTCATTATGTGTTCATTAATATGTTGTCAGTCTCTCCTTACATGCAGTGGCTGAGGGAGTATACTACCCATGAGTTTATTTTGCTTCATCTTCCCTTGCATAGCCTATGTTTTGGCACAAAAGCTTGGTGTTTTCTCCTTTGTTGAGCTCTTGCTGAGGGGTATTTTGGTTGATACACCTTTTGTGTCCCCTTTGTTGATGAAGAGAAAGTGTGCTCCTTAGTGAGCTGATTTGGACGATAGTCGTTGATTGCTGTTGAGGTTGAGGTCTCTGGTGTTGGTGAAGGTGATTCTTCCTTGGATTTTCCTTTATCCATGTATGTGGTAGTTGTTTTTGTAGGTCTCTTTGGTAGAGATTTTATGTGTTCCAAATCCTCTGGGGATGTTGTTGGTACACCCTCATAAAGCTATACAACTACCACCATATTTTTTTCTGCATTGAAGAACTTCATGTGCCAAAAGGTCCACCCTATTGTACAATTCCGTTTTGCCATCCATGCTCGACTGAGAACTATTTCTTTGTGTAGATTCCCACGAGCCATGACAAAAAACTTTCCTACCTCGGGGTGATCTTCTATCTCCCAGGAGATTTCAATGACTCCTAAGCAGTCACCAAATACATGTGCAGATTTTTGTACATACTACAAACTTGGTTGTTGGATTGAGATTAGGCTTACCTAGCAAACACCAAGTTCGATGAGACATCATATTTTTCTCTGCACTCATGTCAATGAGAGCTAACCTTTTCAGTTGAGATCCATCTTTGTGTTGTATCCTCATGACAATCCTCGTCCTCGCAGGGGGAACATATGAATCTCCTTGTTCATTTGTTGCATGTGCTGCCTTTGGCAGTTTGGTTGGTGCTGGCTCCTGTGGAGTTTGTGGCTTGAAGCTTGATGAAGTAGCACCTTCTTCCTCTTCTAGGTTTATCTTCAGATTTGGTTGCATAGGTCTTTGCGGGATTGGTTGTGGTTGCTCTTGACTCCTTGATGATTCTGCACCTGCTGGTGAGCTAGCACTTGATTCCTTTTGTAAATCATTCTTTAATGTTGACCCATTGTTTGCAGGTTCTTTTTTGCTTTGGGATTCTTCTTTATTTAGTGCAGGCTCTCCACCATTGCTGAAATGGTGAATGTCACACCATGTGCTTGATTGATTAGCTTCCTTCTTTGAAGGTACAGGTTCACTTGGCTTGGATGTAAGTGGAAGCTTGGCTTGCACACTAAGGCTATCTTCTTGTATATGAGCACTCGGCACTTGTTTCGACACCTCTTGAGACTTCTGTAGATTGATAGATACCTTTGCTAATTGTCTCGCCAAAACAAGATCTTTTTGTAGGTGTTTTGGAGTCATAACATAGAATTGTCCTTCCAAAGGCTGTGAATTTATGTAAATGGATGAATGAACCATTCCTAGGCACTCCTCTGATGATTTACCACAAGCTTGAATGGTCTTCTCAGCCTTATCTAAGGTTGGTTTCCCGGAGAGTACCCATGTTGAATGGGACATGAAGGTCTTATCTACCTCAAGGTCTACTAGAGCTAAACTTGGTAGTTTAACACCAGATTTACCCACAATATCAAATTTGATCCATTTAGAGGTAGTGGTCTTACTTGTTGGTATGTTGGTTGTAGCACGAGTCTGCATTTGTGGTCTTGATATTTCTATGTCCTTCTTTGCCATGTCTGCTTTTTGATCCACTGGGGTTTCTTTGTTATGTATGGTAGCCTCTTCTCCATTCATACCTTCTATGCCATCCTTGATTGTTTGTCCCTCTCTGACATCTTGTCTTGGAGTTTGCTTGTGGAGTCTGCTCTTGCATAGTTGTCGATTGCATCAAGGTGTCTCTCATGTGATCTAGCTTTGCATTGTCGACTTGGAGCTCCATTACTTGAGACTTCAAGAGATTTGTTGTGCTTTGTGGTAGGATCTGTCTCTTTTGAGGTGATCTTGGTGGGGATTTTGATGATTCCTTGGGAGATGATTGTGTTGATGGTGCAGGAGACTTCTTCTGCTGAGCATCTGCAGCTATTAAGCCTTCTTTGGCACTTCCAAGTGGCATCTTTTTGCTTGGCGTAAGCATCGGGCAGTCCTTTAGGAGGTGGGCTATTCCACAACCTGTGCATTTGCAGCTCTGCTGAAATTTCTCATCCTTGAGTGTATCATTCGGTGGTCCATGATATGGCTGATACTCATTACCATCTGTATCTCTGTATGCATATGTGAGGTCCTTCACATGTAGATACTTGAAGACTCTTGGTTTGTCAGGCTTCTTTCCTTGAGGGGAGGGGAAAATAGCAATTGGAATTGGCCTCCTTGATTGTCTTCATACAAGCATTGAATGCTTGATACGGTGGTTATTGACTTCAGCTGGAAGCTTCCTTCTATCCTATATTCTGACAGAGGCTTCATTGGAACGTACTGGCTTTGCAGACTTGTAGAATGTACTGCCGCCTGGGTCATATGTGTTGTTGAAACTTGCTCCATCACTTCACTGAATTTAGGTTTGTACCCCTCTTGTGCATGCTTTGGTGATGATTTCCCAAGGGGTTTCGTGGCAGAGAAAATGAAAGTGGGGGCTCCCCCCTTCCCAAGCAGTTCTCCAGGTGGAAGTCGCTGAGTCTCGCCGCCTGATGACTCCATGCTTGTTGTGAATAGATATTGCATGTTTGTGTTCAGTAACGGTGGCAAACTAGGCTTGAGGTGCTCCCTGTGTGGTTTTATGTATGCATTAGGAGTGATCCCATGTGCTTTTGGTGTGCCTATGTGAGCCTCACATTTGGCAAGTGTTGTGTCCTCTCTAGTGAGTGATTTGATGCTGATGCATGGTGTGAGCTGATGTGCTTTTGGTGTGCCTATGTGAGCCTCACATTTGGCAAGTGTTGTGTCCTCTCTAGTGAGTGATTTGATGCTGATGCATGGTGTGAGCTGATGCACTCTATTACTGATGCTTGCCTTGGCATATTAGTGCTTTGATTGTAATTATGTGCATTGATGGGTGGTTGTGTAAGATCTTGCAAATGTGGTGCTCTCTCAATCATACTTTGTGAAAGGGGTGATTGTGGTGTGGCACCATTGTTAGCGGCTAATTGCATATCCCTATGTGATGCACTAGTGGTTGAGGGGGCTACATGTCCCTGATGAGTGTAGTGTATGTTAGGGGTAGAGTTAGAGATACTTACAGGCTGTATAGCTCTTCCATTGTTGGGTGATTGATGATAGTAGCTTCAGCCTTCAATTGTTGGTACCCCTGGACCATGAGGGAGCATTCTTTGTTCTTGCATAGGCAGCTCTTGGTTGTTCATTACCTGGCCTTCACACTTCACTGAATCTTTTATAACTTGCATGGGTTGTGAAGTTATCATGGGATCAAAGCCTGGTGGGTGGCTTAGAGTGGGTTGTGAAGTTATCATGGGATCAAAGCCTGGTGGGTGGCTTAGAGTTGGCTTTAAAGCTTGTTGGGCATTGACACTCTTGGCGAATTGAATATTGCCTAGTGTTGGGTAAATGGCCTTCTGTGGCCGGCCGCCCATTGACTACTAACATTATATGTATTCTTTTACACTCATTGTGAATACAACCCGTGCTAACCCTATCCTGTGTGTGCTTCTCCTTCCTTGCACTCCATAGCTTGCTCGCCCGCGTCGCGACCGCGCTCCCGCACCCTTCATTCTGGTATCAGAGCGGCGCTTAGTGTTCCCGACATCTCCCGCACGTGACCACATTCTATGGTGAGGAGATAAGCTTACTGTGTGAGAAGAAATTGAAAAACGTTTTTGCACAGAGTGGAGATTTGAAATCGTTTTTCATTGTTTAGCTATAGGAGAGTGATTAGCTAGCTTCTGGGCGATAGTGGGTAGCAGAAGAAGTGCTTCTTTGCTTCATACACACACACACACACATACACAAAAACGTTTTTGTGCAGGAGAGCCTTCTGTGCAAATTTGTGAGCAAGAGAGAGAGAGAGTGTGTTTATCACAGCAGGTATCTGGCATGCTTGCTTTGCAGGAGAGTGAGAGAAATGAGCCATTTCTTCATCTACACACACACACGTTTTTGTGCAGGCAACAGAAAAGCCATTAATTTGTTTTTAATTAATTATTAATTAATTAGTTAAGAGCCCGTTCCCACGGCATTTACTCCCGGCTTCGTTTTCGAGCTCACGGCTACTCCGAACGAGCATTTTCTTCACCGATTCGCCCACATCGAGCCTCGACATCGCGTCTACGAGCTTCAAGTCCATCATCGGCTTCTCGACCACGTTCCGTCTCATCGGCCCCGTTCGTGAGCTACCTTGCTCCCGGGCACATCGTCTTCGTCCAGGTACGACCCACATCGGGTCTCGGCTACACATACTCTTGTTTTCTGCTCTTACAAGTTGCAGGACGAGCTTAGCCATACGACGGCTACGCTCTATTTTGGCATGCACAGAGCAGATTTATGTATGTTATATTGTGGGTCCGCTGGTTGTGTCACGCTAGCGAACATGACCGCCGCTGCGGTCTTTCAGGTTCTCTGGACAGTCAGATTTATGTATGTTATATTGTGGGTCCGCTGGTTGTGTCACGCTAGCGAACATGACCGCCGCTGCGGTCTTTCAGGTTCTCTGGACAGTCAGGATGTATGACATTGTGGTTAGCTCTCAGTCAGCTGCATAGCTTATTTTGTGAGTGACGTGAGGTTTTCTAGCTGGGGGATACCCATGTCCGGGATCCTTTCGGTGATATAGGTGGAAGTCCCTCGAGCATCCCATTCGGCATCAGCATAGGATGTATTGGACTGTGGATAGTCTGTGGATTGCATCTTGTGCTCGCTTACGCCGTTGAGGCATTGTTGTCACTTATGCGTAGTGGTTTGACCACTTTCAGAGACAGATCAGTTCTCTTGTGATCGTCGCAGACAGTTTGCCAGTGCAGTGGGAGATTAGCCTTTTGAGCTATTTTGGGTTTGGTTTTGTGGTTTTTGAGCCGTTTTACAGGGGAAACTCTGCCGGATTTTTCCCAGAGTTCAGTAGTGCTATACGCACGTGGCTCTATTGCTTGTTAGCACAGTTGTTTTGGGTTTTTACAGCCATTTTAATGCCGAAATTCTGCCAGATTTTGGTCCAGTTTATGCCATAGTTGCAGTGTACTCTCTACATCAGGCAATTTTGCTTGGGCTTACAGTGCCATCGTACAAAGGATACTCTGCCAGATTTCTCTTGGAGGTTTCACGCTTTGTCTAGCTCTTAGCGTCGTCTACGAAGGATAGCAATGTTTTCGACATCAAAAATTTTGATGGTTCGAACTTCGTGCTATGGAAAGAGCAGATTCAAGATATCCTTGTACAGAAGAAGCAAAAGGCTCCTATTGTTTTTGCTACTAGACAAGCAGCTTTAACTGAACACTTTCAGATTAATGATTTTGAATGGACCGAGCTTGATGCTATGGCGAGATCGACGATTCGCCTACACCTTGCTGAGTCAGTTTATTTTTACAGTGCTTGACTGTGCTACAGCGCATGCTACATGGTTGAAATTGTGCAACACTTATGAGCAGAACACTCCCAGTAACAAAGTGTTCCTTATGCGTAAGCTCTTCAATCTCAGGATGAAAGAGAATGGCAATGTTGCACACCATATCAATGACTTCGAGTCCATGTTTGCTCAGATGCGTGCTTAGCGAATGAACCTTGATGATGAGTTGAAAGCTATCTTTTTGCTTTGCTCATTACCAGCTTCATGGGATACATTTTGCACGGCAGTTAGCAATTCTGCACCCAATGGGAATCTTGTGTACAATAACATCACTGGAGCTCTTCTCAGTGAGGAATCAAGACGCAAGACGATGGGTAGCTCGCATCATGGTGAAGCTCACTATGTGCAGAAAGAGGGCAAACAAAGACGAGGTCGTAGTAAGCAGCGTGATTCTAACAAGGATGGCAAGAGAGATGGTCAATCTCGTGGTCGTTCTCAGTCTCATGGCAAAAAGGACATTCGGTGTCATTTCTGTGACAAGTATGGTCACTTGAAGAAGGATTGCTATGCATGGAAAAGAGAGAAGGCAAAAGGCAAAGAAAAAGTCAGTGGCAGTGCTCATGTTCATGCATTAGAGGATAAGCCAAAGAGTTCCGTGAAGATTGAAGAAATCAATGTTGTTACTCATGACAGTGATTCACAAGACATTCTTGTGCTTAATCAGTCGTCAGAGACATTTTATGATGTCCAAGAAAGTTTATGCCTTGAGAGTAATATTTCAGCAGAGATTCTTGTCAGTGGTGAGGTTTCACATGCCTGGATCTTGGACTCTGGTGCGTCTCTTCATGTAACTCCGCATAGAGAATGGTTCTCTCGTTATGAGGAGACAGGTGGCATAGTCACTTTGGGAGATTCTTATGGATGTGATATTGTTGGCATTGGTGACATTCCTACGGTGCTTTCCAATGGCATGACATTTGTCATTGAAAATGTTTGTCGCGTGCCCTGTTTGACAAGAAACTTGATCTCTATTCCGCAGTTGGATGACCTTGGCTACAAGGTTACTTTCTCTCAAAGTTCTTGGAAGATCAGTAAAGGCAACATGCTTGTTGCACATCGTTCTAAAGTTGGCTCCCTCTATCCTTTGTATGTGTCAAAGAAAGATACTGTATTATCTGTAACCGAGCAGCCGTCTATTTCATTGTGGCATAGCCGGTTGGGACACATGTCTAGAAAAGCAATGGAGACTCTTTCTCGTTCGGGTTATTTGCCTGATTTATGCTTTTCAGATTTTATGTTTTGTGAGCATTGCATGTACGGAAAACAAACGCGTACGTCAAGAAATATCTCTTTTGACAAAGAAAGACAGCCTTTAGAGCTGATACACAGTGACGTATGTGGCCCCATGCCGACGAGGTCTCTTGGTGGTGCACAGTATTTTGTCACTTTCATCGATGATGCTACACGTAAAGTTTGGGTGTATGGCCTAAGGTCTAAGGATCAGACATTTTCCTATTTTCAGCGATTCTTGTCGAGTGTGGAAAACCAATCTGGCAAGAAAGTTAAAGCTTTGAGGTCAGATAATGGTGGTGAGTACATCTCCAAAGAGTTTGCAGACTTTTGCGCAGGAAAGGGTATAAAAAGGGAGTTCACTGCTCCATATACACCTGCCCAACACGGTGTTGCAGAGCGTATGAATCGTACGATTCAGGAAAGGGTAATGTCTATGCTGTCACAATCTGGTTTACCTCAATCATTTTGGGCTGAAGCCTTGATGACAGCTATTTATTTGATCAATCAAACACCGAATGCTACATTGCATTTCAAAGTGCCTGAGGAGTTATGGACGGGACATCCAGTCTCTTATCACAGACTCAGGACTTTTGGCTGTGAAGCTTATGCACATGTGCCTAAGGAGCTTCGTGCTAAGCTTGATCCAAAGTCTCGAAAATGCATCTTTATTGGCTATGGACAAGATGGTCAGTTTGGCTACCGTTTATGGGATCCACAAAGTCAAACAGTGATTCGTAGCAGTGATGTTGTTTTCAACGAGACTAGAATGCATAAACAGCCAGAGAAGGAGGTTGAATTTCGTAAAGTCACATTTAGTGATGTCTCGCCTCCTATGCCTAACATTCCGTAAGTTAATGCTCCACTTGATAGAGCTACTGAACAGCCTAGCACTAGTAGTTAGCCAAGAAGATCAGAGAGGATCTCACATCCGCCAGATCGCTATGTTCCTGGCGTTGATTTTGTGTTGCTGACAGACAGTGGGGGTGAGGCGTCTTGTTACAAAGAGGCTATGCTAGCGGGTGATAAGTCTCAGTGGGAGCTTATGATAAAGAGTGAAATATCTAGCATTGAAAAGAACAAAACTTGGGAACTTGTTCCGTTGCCAAAAGATCAGAAAGTGTTACCATGCAAATGGGTCTTCAAGAAGAAGTTTACATCCCCTGATGCTACGCCTAAGTACAAGGCAAGATTGGTAGCTAAAGGCTTTAAGCAAGAGCATGGCATAGGTTTCGATGAAATCTTTTCGCCTGTTGTCAAGATGACGACTTTACGTGTCATGCTTGGTCTTGTGGCTACAGAGAATCTTGAGCTAAAGGAGATGGATGTAAAAACAGCTTTCTTACACGGTGATCTTGATGAAGAGATCTACATGGCTCAACTAGAAGGGTTTGAGAAGCCTGGCAAGGAACATTTGGTGTGCAGATTACGCAAAAGTCTCTATGGCTTAAAGCAGGCACCCAGGAAATGGTATCATAAGTTTGATACTTTTATGCATTCTCAAGGGTTTAACAGAAGTAAGGAGGATCCATGTCTCTATGTGAAAAAGCCAAGAGACGGACAACTCATTATGCTTATTCTTTATGTTGATGACATGCTTATTACTGGTCATTCAAAGAAGGACATTGCTGATCTTAAGCAGAAGCTATCAAGTCAATTTGACATGAAAGATTTTGGTGATGCTCATCATATACTTGGTATACGTGTTACTAGAGACCGCAAGAAAGGGTTGCTATACATGTCTCAAAAAGAGTACGTGCGTAAAGTGCTTGAGCGTTTCAGTATGCAGAGTGGGAGACCAGTTAGTACTCCGTTTCCTGCTTACTTGAAACTCAATAAAGATGATTGTCCTAAATCTGTGCCATGGTGGCTACGAGACCTGACATTGCATATGCAGTGGGAGTTGTCAGCAGGTTCATGTCCAATCTAGGAAAGAAGCATTGGGAAGCTGTAAAGTCGATTCTCAAATGCTTGGGTTGTACAGCAGACAGACAGCTTTGTTTTGGCCGTGGAGAGTTATCCATTCAGGGATATGTTGACAGTGATTATGTAGGTTGTGTTGACAGTCGTAGGCCCACTACAGGATGGATTTACATATTTGCTGGTGCTGCTATTTCTTGGAGATCTGTGCTTCAAGATTGTACGTCAATTTCTACCACTGAAGCAGAGTATGTTGCTGCTAGTAAAGCATGCAAAGAAGCAATTTGGCTTGCTCGTCTAGTGGGAGATCTTGGCATTAAGGTGCAGTTACCACTTCTTCACTGTGACAGTCAGAGTGCTATTGCCTTGGCAAGGAATCCAGTGTTTCATGCTAAAACGAAACACATTGATGTTCGACATCATTTTGTACGGGAATGCCTGGCAGAGAAGCGTCTTGACTTGGTGAAGATTTATACTACAGAGAACACAGCAGATGCACTCACTAAGGGCCTCTCCAGCGAACGGTTTCAGTGCTGTCGTCAGTCGATGGGCATTTCGTGAAGCCCCTATTGCTTCACTTTTATGTACATATTACGTACTAACATCCCTTTTTTGGCACATTGGCCATTTAGTGGGAGAATGTTGGGTAAATGGCCTTCTGTGGTGGCCGGCCGCCCATTGACTACTAACATTATATGTATTCTTTTACACTCATTGTGAATACAACCCGTGCTAACCCTATCCTGTGTGTGCTTCTCCTTCCTTGCACTCCATAGCTTGCTCGCCCGCGTCGCGTCCGCGCTCCCGCACCCTTCACCTAGAGACTCACATTGCTCTGGAGGTGAGAAGCTCTTTGTTGGAAGAAGATTAGAACTCATTTGTTCTTGTGAATATCTTACATTGGTTGTAGCACCTATGGTCTGTTGATTGTTGGCAATCAAACTAGGTCTCTGGCTTCCAGTGCTAGATTCATTCTCATGGGTTAGGTTGCTCACATTGCTTGGGGCTAGTGTGGCCTCTTGGGGGTCACTACTCCTAGGATTCCTATAAAGAACCAAAGCTTGACCGTTCCTAGGGTCTTTGATGGATAAGAAAGGGAACCACCCCTTGGCTTCTTCATCAGACATGTCTTGAGGAGGGATGGGCCTATAGAGATTTAGGTCTGGATCTTGATAAACAATGGCCTTGCTCATTGGTTCCTCAAACATCCTTAAGAGAGGGGTTCCATGGACATAATTTGGAGGATTTGGATGAAACAATTCAAAATAAATGCCCAAAACAGTTGTGAACATTCTAATGCTGCTACCGAAGGATGGTTGACGACGAACGATTGCCACATCTATTAGCTTAAGTGTATATGCTGGATTCGATTCCAAAGAATTTGAAATCATGCTTTGTTGGCTCTCACTAGACTCTTCTGAATTTGAGATTACGTGAATAGTACGAATGGGTACTATATTGTAATCATCATCATGAATGAACGTTTTGTCTATGATGTGTTCCTTATCAAAGCTCTCATTGTTTGATGCTTCACTCATCCACCTGTGAATCCTTGAGTTGACCCATGATGGAACTGAGGAGTCGTCTCCAGTTGTGGTTGACTCAAAATCATCCATTGGCATTCTAGTCACATCAGATAAGAGGGATCTGTCATATTAATACGCGTAACAGCATCTTGTTGCCGTAGGTAGATGTAGTTGGAACCCCAATCATGGATCATTTTGAGTTGCCGCATGAACGGTCGTCCAAGAATGATATCATAATTAGGATAGTTCCCAAAATCTACTATTGCAAACATGTGTTCGAATTCAACTCCACATGAGGAGACTATGACTTTTTCTAGAAGTCCGATAGGCCTCTCTATGTATCCATGAGCCAACTGCAATCTCATGCTTGTATGCCGTAAAGGTGGTTTTCCCCATTTCTCCCAGACTATTTTTGTGACAACTGAAACACCTGCCCCACAATCTAGGATAGCTAAATGGCTATGCCCTACGTATTCTACCGGCAGTGTTGTGTTTTCAGTCTCTTCTTCGTAATAATCCCCTTCTTTGTTCAATGGAACTGGCTGAAGGATCTATATTTGCCCTTCTTTTAATGACTCTTCATTTTATTTTGTCTTTTTTTGCTCCTAGCCCTTCTAGCGCTTCGTGCTTTCCAGCTATTTCGGTGGCTCTTATTTCTCTCACTAGGGACATTGCTTTGTCCTTCCGTGTCTTGCTCCTTGGCATTGGCCTAAGCACTAGTTATGTCGTGAATAGACACAACTTGTTCTATTTCAATTGACACTAGTGGTGAGCAAGGTTGTGGTGTGTGTAGTGGTGTTGTTGGCCCTTGATTGGCTAGATGACCACTCATGACATCCCTTGGCACTCTATTTCTTAGCTCATCCACTACATAAGGGTTATCTATGAATAGATATGTTGCTCCATTTCTACCTATGTAGCGATCTCCTTGGTAGTTCACCCATGGTGCTGGATCAAAATGAGAGTGGTAATCCCTCGATTTTGATCGCAAAGCGATGCATACAATCCTTATAGATTTTAGAACCATAACTATTTTCCTTGTGAAACCTAATCGTAATGTCAAAGTTCAATTCAATGCCGTAGGGCACTGAGTGACTAGATGACGTGGTGGCCATGCTTGCGTCTGATTGGGTTTCATAAGCCAATTTTTGTACTAGATCGCTCACGTGAGGGTGTGATCTAGCTGTGCTCTCTTGAGTCTTACACCTTAGCTGCATAGGGTTTTACTAGCAAAAGGTGCCTTTTTTGGCTGTTTTTGGCTCTTTTTGGTCAATTTTGGCCCGTTCAAAAAATATTGACTTTGCCCAAAATTTTTGAGAACCCGTTTTGAAGGTACTAGAACAATACTGCACAAAGAAATAGTGCACTTTTTGCTCTCCAACCTCTTTTCCCTTCCCCTTTCTTTTATTTTCTTCTCCCTTCCCTCACAAGAGTGCTAGGTACTGACTCAAGAATTCAAAAAATAAAAAATTAATTTTTTGGGCAAAAATGCTTAGACACTAGTGTCTAATGTTGGACACGCATGTCTAATGTTGGACACACGTGTCTAACAAAAACTTGAGCTTTTCAAATTTTGAAAATGGGGTTGTGATCAATATGCCTAGGACATGCCAAATATGTGCTCAGATCCCAAATTGGCCAAAAAGTCCTTAGACACGCGTGTCTAACCTTAGACACGCGTGTCTAATGCAACAGTGTCAGTTTTGACATACAAGTAGATCATGCTGTAGCCCATGCTTAGGTGAGTCCTCCATGTGCTTGGTTCACAAAATGGATACTTAAATGAGGTGTGGGAGCCAATTTTGGCAGAGTTTGACACTTAGCAGATTTCTGGCTTTTGAGGGTTGATTATGTGTTCAAATTTAGCTGTGATTACATGAGAAGATTGCCCTTGATGTGAGGAACATGCACATGAAGTTTGGTGCCTTTTTGCTGAAAAAACCTTAGACACGCGTGTCTAACATTAGACACGCGTGTCTAATGCAACTGTGTCAGATTTGACATGCAATCACATGTTTGTGTTGCCCATGCCGTGGTGAGTCTTCCCATGTGCTTGGTTCACAAAATGGATTCTTTAATGAGTGGGAAGGGCTACGTTTAGCAGTGTTGGACACTAGATGAGTTTTAGCCTTTTGAGCCTGATTTTGGTGCTTGATTTTAGCATCAAATGAGTGGCCAAGATGTGGGGAACATGTAGCATGAAGCTTGACCTGTTCTGGTGAAAAAGTGTTAGACACGCATGTCTAACATTAGACACGCGTATCTAATGAAAATGATAGGTTTTGAAGTTTTGATTGTAGATTCCAGATATGCAAAGATCTTTGAAATTGGATATTGTTTCAGTTGGTTTTTGTGGGAAATACTCGAATTTATGGCCAGATTTGAACTGTGGCTATGTGCTCTACTTGTCCAAATGAAGTGAAACTTGGTGTATGAGCTATTGGTATGCTAGGAAACACATCTATGAGGTCAAATGTGAAAAATTATTTTTTCCTCAAAATCAGGCGTGTCTAATGTTAGACACGCGTGTCTAATGAATTTTTCAGATTTTTTACTTTTGACATGTGCAGCATGTGGGGCTTGTCTCCTAGATCACAAATATGCAAAAATATTCCAATTTGGACAATGTTTGACTTTCAAATGCATGGGGAACGCTTTTCCTGTCTGAAATGCAAAACTGATGAGTTTGATGTCCAAATGAGCTTAATTTTTGGTATGAAGTTAGATCTGGCATATACCATGGGCAAGCTATTCATACAACTTTGACTCTTTTCTGACCACTTTTCATTAGACACGCGTGTCTAAGGAATCTAGTGATAGAAAAATGCAAACTCAAATATGATGCATGCAGGTTGTAGAGAATGTTCCCCTCTTTCCAATGATATCTTGAAATCCCAAAATGGACAAGTTTTGGCCCCCCAAATGAGTGATTTAATTAGTTTTCCCAGCAGATTTGAACTGCAAGTACCTGCTCTAGATGTCCAAATGACTCATCTCTTGAATATGCAATGTGTATAGTGTGAAAATGAGATGTGTCACTTCAAAAATGCAAAATCATCAATTTTCATAGGCACGTGTCTAATGCTTAGACACGCGTGTCTAATGGATTTTGACAGTTTTTGAAATTTGAGTAATGCAAGTTGTTGGGCTATGCCTAGGGTATATGCTCATGCAATGACAAGGCAAATGGATCACAGATGCTATGCTAAACAAGTGAAATGCCTGGTCATGTCCAACTTCTGTCAAAGTGATGAAATGAGCACCAATTTAATGCAACTTGGGAAACAAAGAGCATGGGAGTGATGTACAGGTGCTAGGCAAACTATCCAATGCAATAAAGTTCACTTTTGGGTAGATTCTGTTAGACACGCGTGTCTAATGAATACACACAAAAAAATGACTTTTTTCAAATTTGCCCATTTGCAGGTTTTAGAGCATGCTTTTCTCATTCCAATGATATATTGAACTCCAAAAATGGACACCGTTTGCTCATCCAAACATATGCATGAAGGTTTTTGCAGAAAAAGCGCTATTGAAGATACACATGCAAATGAGTGGCTCTCGGTTGAGATGGGTGTGTTGCTACTTACCCTACTCCTAACAAACATAAATATACATCTAATCTATGTAAAATCAATGCAAAAATGATAACAAAACAACAAAAACACAATGAAAAACGGTACGAAAAGATTGCTCCAAAGAGCTCACAAGAGTCCTAAATCCTAAATGATATGCATATGGTGTGCCATCAAGAAGGCAATGAATGTCCCACACTCATTCCTACTCAATCCACTCCCTAATCCTAAGTGAAGGTCCTAGGTGATCCCCGACCCCCGGCCACCCTCGACAGCCTTGGAATCCCCGTTCCAACCTCTCACTAATCTAAATGAAAGTGATGAGTGATACTCACCTATCCACACTAGATAAGAGCTATGTTATACTCTAATCTAAGTCTCGGCTCCCCGCCACCAGTGGCGCCATTGTTAGCAGATCGTCGCGAGACGGACGTCTAATAGCATAGCTATACACACTAACATACTCAATGTCAATGCAAGGAAGCGACCCGATTAGTGCACGGAGGCTACGTAGAGTGTCAATCTATGGCATACACACACACACACACACACACTAGCAATGGAAGAATCTAGCTCTCTAATATACTAATCACATGCTAATCAAAGAGAGGCACACATAACCATTAACCTAATAATTGATGCATTAAGGTAAAGAGGGTGGATAAGAGGCATGTGGGTTCCCTACTTAGTGACAAACAAGCTTTTAATAACCTAATCTTATGCTAATTACACACTTTAACATAGAGGTGGGAGCTATGATTTGGGTCATAATCCGCATGTAAAGTGTAAAATCAAGCACACAAGATTGAGGAGCATGCCATGGCAATCACATTCAAGCTATTAAACACTAAAAACCCTCTCTTAATCTCCAATGCACATGCATTAGTGCTAATGCATGTGCATAAGCGCTTATGCATACACATAAGCGCTAAAGCAAGTGCATTAGCGCTCTAGGCTTACCTAGAGCGCTAATGCACATGCATTAGCACTTATGCAAGTGTATTAGCACATAATGCATGTACATTAGCGCTCTAGGTAAGCCTAGAGCACTAATGTGTAAGCATTAGCGCTAATGCACATATGCATTAGCGCTAATGCATGTGCATAAGCGTTAATGCATGTGTATTAGCGTTAATGCATGTATATAAGCGCTTATGCATACACATAAGCGCTAATGTAAGTGCATTAGCGCTAATGCATGAGCATTAGCGCATTATGCACTTGCATTAGTGCCTGCATAAGCGCATATGTATACAGATTAGCGCTTATGCAAGTGCATTAGCGCTCTAGGCTTACCTAGAGCGCTAATGCACATGCATTAGCACGTATGCAAGTGCATTAGCGCATTATGCATGTGCATTAGCGCTCTAGGTAAGCCTACAGCACTAATGTGTAAGCATTAGCGCTTATGCATATGCATTAGTACTAATGCATGTGCATTAGCGCTTATGCATACACATAAGCGCTAATGCAAGTGCATTAGCGCTCTCGGTAATCCTAGAGCACTAATGTGTAAGCATTAGCGCTAATGCATGTGCATAAGCGCTTATGCATACAAATAAGCGCAAGTGCATTAGTGCTCTAGGTAAGCCTAGAGCGCTAATGTACATGCATTAGCGCATTATGCATGTGCATTAGCGATCTAGGTAAGCCTAGAGCACTAATGTGTAAGCATTAGCGCTTATGCACATGCATTAGCGCTAATGCATACACATAAGTGCTAATGCAAGTGCATTAGCGCTCTAGGCTTACCTAGAGCGCTAATGCACATGCATTAGCGCTCTAGGTAAGCCTAGAGCACTAATGTGTATGAATAAGCGCTTATACACATGCATTAGCGCTAATGCATGTGCATAAGCGCTTATGCATACACATAAGCGCTAATGCAAGTGCATTAGCGCTCTAGGCTTACCTAGAGCGCTAATGCACATGCATTAGCGCTTATGCAAGTGCATTAGCGCATAATGCATGTGCATTAGCGCTAATGCATGTCCATTAACGCTAATGCATGTGCATAAGCGCTTATGCATACACATAGACGCTAATGTAAGTGCATTAGCGCTAATGCATGAGCATTAGTGCATTACGCACTTGCATTAGTGCTTATGCAAGCGCATTTGCACACAAGCAGGCACTAATGCATGTGTGTGCATATATTTGTGTGTGTGTGTGCGCGCGCACTAGCGCGTGGACGTGCATTCAACTATGTAAAAGAGGATGAATCCAATTAAAACATACATATGACAAAACTTAACAAGCCTACCTCTTGATTAGAGTTTTGGGGAAGTCGGTAATCGCGTGGGTAGCGCTCCAATAAGCTACTTGCAACCTTGGAAAAACACCAAAAATACATGCAAACATTAGGTTAAACATAAATGACTTGAAAGTGATTGAAAGTGATTGAAAGTGATTGAACGTAATTGAAACATAACAAAAAGCGTGCTAAATGACTAAACGTAAACATAAATGACTAGAGCCTAGAGCGCTATGGTAAGCCTAGAGCGCTATGGTAAGCCTAGAGCGCTAATGCATGTGCATTAGCACTTATGGTAAACTTAGGACGCTAATGTGTAAGCCTAGAGTGCTTATGGTAAGCCTAGAGCACTAATGCATGTGCATTAGCGGTTATGGTAAGCCTAGAGCGCTAATGTGTAAGCCTTAAGCGTTAATGCATGTGCTAGAGTGCTTATTGTAAGCCTAGAGCGCTAAGGCATGTGCATTAGCGCTTATGGTAAACCTAGGATGCTAATGTATAAGCGTAGAGCACTTATGGTAAGCCTAGAGCACTAAGGTATGTGCATTAGCGCTAATGCATATGCATAAGTGCATATGTATACAGATTAACGCTTATGCAAGTGCATTAGCGCTCTAGGCTTACCTAGAGCGCTAATGCACATGCATTAGCACGTATGCAAGTGCATTAGCGCATTATGCATGTGCATTAGCGCTCTAGGTAAGCCTACAGCACTAATGTGTAAGCATTAGCGCTTATGCACATGCATTAGTGCTTATGCATGTGCATTAGCGCTTATGCATACACATAAGTGCTAATGCAAGTGCATTAGCGCATTATACATGTGCATTAGTGCTCTCGGTAAGCCTAGAGCACTAATGTGTAAGCATTAGCGCTAATGCATGTGTATTAGCGTAAATGCATGTGCATAAGCGCTTATGCATACACATAAGCGCTAATGCAAGTGCATTAGCGCTCTAGGCTTACCTAGAGCGCTAATGTACATGCATTAGCACTTATGCAAGTGCATTAGCGCATTATGCATGTGCATTAGCGATCTAGGTAAGCCTACAGCACTAATGTGTAAGCATTAGTGCTAATGCATGTGCATAAGCGCTAATGCATACACATAAGTGCTAATGCAAGTGCATTAGCGCTCTAGACTTACCTAGAGCGCTAATGCACATGCATTAGCACTTATGCAAGTGCATTAGCGCTCTAGGTAAGCCTAGAGCACTAATGTGTATGAATAAGCGCTTATGCACATGCATTAGCGCTAATGCATGTGCATAAGCGCTTATGCATACACATAAGCGCTAATGCAAGTGCATTAGCGCTCTAGGCTTACCTAGAGCGCTAATGCACATGCATTAGCGCTTATGCAAGTGCATTAGCGCATAATGCATGTGCATTAGCGCTCTAGGTAAGCCTAGAGCACTAATGTGTAAGCATTAGTGCTTATGCACATGCATTAGCGCTAATGCATGTGCATTAACGCTAATGCATGTGCATAAGCACTTATGCATACACATAGACGCTAATGTAAGTGCATTAGCGCTAATGCATGAGCATTAGTGCATTACGCACTTGCATTAGGCTTATGCAAGTGCATTTGCACACAAGCAGGCGCTAATGCATGTGTGTGCATATATTTGTGTGTGTGTGTGCGCGCGCACTAGCGCGTGGACGCGCATTCAACTATGTAAAAGAGGATGAATCCAATTAAACATACATATGACAAAACTTAACAAGCCTACCTCTTGATTAGAGTTTTGGGGAAGTCGGTAATCGCGTGGGTAGCGCTCCAATAAGCTCCTTGCAACCTTGGAAAAACACCAAAAATACATGCAAACATTAGGTTAAACATAAATGACTTGAAAGTGATTGAACGTAATTGAAACATAACAAAAAGCGTGCTAAATGACTAAACATAAACATAAATGACTAGAGCCTAGAGCGCTATGGTAAGCCTAGAGCGCTAATGCATGTGCATTAGCGCTTATGGTTAACCTAGGACGCTAATGTGTAAGCCTAGAGTGCTTATGGTAAGCCTAGAGCACTAATGCATGTGCATTAGCGGTTATGGTAAGCCTAGAGCGCTAATGTGTAAGCCTAAAGCGTTAATGCATGTGCTAGAGTGCTTATTGTAAGCCTAGAGCGCTAAGGCATGTGCATTAGCGCTTATGGTAAACCTAGGACGCTAATGTGTAAGCGTAGAGCACTTATGGTAAGCCTAGAGCGCTAAGGTATGTGCATTAGCACTCTAGGTTTACCTAGAGCGCTAATGCATATGCATAAGCGCATATGTATATAGATTAGCGCTTATGCAAGTGCATTAGCGCTCTAGGCTTACCTAGAGCGCTAATGCAAGTGCATTAGCGCTCTAGGCTTACCTAGAGCGCTAATGCACTTGCATTAGCACGTATGCAAGTGCATTAGCGCATTATGCATGTGCATTAGCGCTCTAGGTAAGCCTACAGTACTAATGTGTAAGCATTAGCGCTTATGCACATGCATTAGTGCTAATGCATGTGCATTAGTGCTTATGCATACACATAAGCGCTAATGCAAGTGCATTAGCGCATTATGCATGTGCATTAGTGCTCTCGGTAAGCCTAGAGCACTAATGTGTAAGCATTAGCGCAAATGCATGTGCATAAGCGCAAATGCATACACATAAGCGCTAATGCAAGTGCATTAGCGCTCTAGGCTTACTTAGAGCGCTAATGTACATGCATTAGCACTTATGCAAGTGCATTAGCGATCGAGGTAAGCCTAGAGCACTAATGTGTAAGCATTAGCGCTTATGCACATGCATTAGCGCTTATGCACATGCATTAGCGCTTATGCACATGCATTAGCGCTAATGCTTACACATTAGTGCTCTAGGCTAAGTGCTAATGCAAGTGCATTAGCGCTCTAGGTAAGCCTAGAGCACTAATGTGCTTATGCACATGCATTAGCGCTAATGCATGTGCATAAGCGCTTATGCATACACATAAGCGCTAATGCAAGTGCATTAGCGCTCTAGGCTTACCTAGAGTGCTAATGCACATGCATTAGCGCATAATGCATATGCATTAGCGCTCTAGGTAAGCCTAGAGCACTAATGTGTAAGCATTAGTGCTTATGCACATGCATTGGTGCTAATGCATGTGCATTAACGCTAATGCATGTGCATAAGCGCTTATGCATACACATAGACGCTAATGTAAGTGCATTAGCGCTAATGCATGAGCATTAGTGTATTACGCACTTGCATTAGTGCTTATGCAAGCGCATTTGCACACAAGCAGGCGCTAATGCATGTGTATGCATATATTTGTGTGTGTGTGTGCGCGCGCACTAGCGCGTGGACGCGCATTCAACTATGTAAAAGAGGATGAATCCAATTAAACATGCATATGACAAAACTTAACAAGCCTACCTCTTGATTAGAGTTTTGGGAAAGTCGGTAATCGCGTGGGTAGCGCTCCAATAAGCTCCTTGCAACCTTGGAAAAACACCAAAAATACATGCAAACATTAGGTTAAACATAAATGACTTGAAAGTGATTGAAAGTGATTGAACGTAATTGAAACATAACAAAAAGCGTGCTAAATGACTAAACATAAACATAAATGACTAGAGCCTAGAGCGCTATGGTAAGCCTAGAGCGCTAATGCATGTGCATTAGCGCTTATGGTTAACCTAGGACGCTAATGTGTAAGCCTAGAGTGCTTATGGTAAGCCTAGAGCACTAATGCATGTGCATTAGCGGTTATGGTAAGCCTAGAGCGCTAATGTGTGAGCCTAAAGCGTTAATGCATGTGCTAGAGTGCTTATTGTAAGCCTAGAGCGCTAAGGCATGTGCATTAGCGCTTATGGTAAACCTAGGATGCTAATGTGTAAGCGTAGAGCACTTATGGTAAGCCTAGAGCGCTAAGGTATGTGCATTAGCGCTAATGCAAGTGCATTAGCACTCTAGGTTTACCTAGAGCGCTAATGCATATGCATAAGCGCATATGTATACAGATTAACGCTTATGCAAGTGCATTAGCGCTCTAGGCTTACCTAGAGCGCTAATGCACATGCATTAGCACGTATGCAAGTGCATTAGCGCATTATGCATGTGCATTAGTGCTCTAGGTAAGCCTACAGCACTAATGTGTAAGCATTAGCGCTTATGCACATGCATTAGTGCTAATGCATGTGCATTAGCGCTTATGCATACACATAAGTGCTAATGCAAGTGCATTAGCGCATTATGCATGTGCATTAGTGCTCTCGGTAAGCGTAGAGCACTAATGTGTAAGCATTAGTGCTAATGCATGTGCATAAGCGCTAATGCAAGTGCATTAGCACTCTAGGCTTACCTAGAGCGCTAATGTACATGCATTAGCACTTATGCAAGTGCATTAGCGCATTATGCATGTGCATTAGCGATCTAGGTAAGCCTAGAGTGCTAATGTGTAAGCATTAGTGGTTATGCACATGCATTAGCGCTAATGCATGTGCATAAGCGCTAATGCATACACATAAGTGCTAATGCAAGTGCATTAGCGCTCTAGGCTTACCTAGAGCGCTAATGCACATGCATTAGCACTTATGCAAGTGCATTAGCGCTCTAGGTAAGCCTAGAGCACTAATGTGTATGAATAAGCGCTTATGCACATGCATTAGCGCTAATGCATGTGCATAAGCGCTTATGCATACACATAAGCGCTAATGCACTTGCATTAGCGCTCTAGGCTTACCTAGAGCGCTAATGCACATGCATTAGCGCATAATGCATGTGCATTAGCGCTCTAGGTAAGCCTAGAGCACTAATGTGTAAGCATTAGTGCTTATGCACATGCATTAGCGCTAATGCATGTGCATTAACGCTAATGCATGTGCATAAGCGCTTATGCATACACATAGACGCTAATGTAAGTGCATTAGCGCTAATGCATGAGCATTAGTGCATTACGCACTTGCATTAGTGCTTATGCAAGCGCATTTGCACACAAGCAGGCGCTAATGCATGTGTGTGCATATATTTGTGTGTGTGTGTGCGCGCGCACTAGCGCGTGGACGCGCATTCAACTATGTAAAAGAGGATGAATCCAATTAAACATGCATATGACAAAACTTAACAAGCCTACCTCTTGATTAGAGTTTTGGGGAAGTCGGTAATCGCGTGGGTAGCGCTCCAATAAGCTCCTTGCAACCTTGGAAAAACACCAAAAATACATGCAAACATTAGGTTAAACATAAATGACTTGAAAGTGATTGAAAGTGATTGAACGTAATTGAAACATAACAAAAAGCGTGCTAAATGACTAAACATAAACATAAATGACTAGAGCCTAGAGCGCTATGGTAAGCCTAGAGCGCTAATGCATGTGCATTAGCGCTTATGGTAAACCTAGGACGCTAATGTGTAAGCCTAGAGTGCTTATGGTAAGCCTAGAGCACTAATGCATGTGCATTAGCGGTTATGGTAAGCCTAGAGCGCTAATGTGTGAGCCTAAAGCGTTAATGCATGTGCTAGAGTGCTTATTGTAAGCCTAGAGCGCTAAGGCATGTGCATTAGCGCTTATGGTAAACCTAGGACGCTAATGGTAAGCGTAGAGCACTTATGGTAAGCCTAGAGCGCTAAGGTATGTGCATTAGCGCTAATGCAAGTGCATTAGCACTCTAGGTTTACCTAGAGCGCTAATGCATATGCATAAGCGCATATGTATATAGATTAGCGCTTATGCAAGTGCATTAGCGCTCTAGACGCCTAGAGCGCTAATGCACTTGCATTAGCACGTATGCAAGTGCATTAGCACATTATGCATGTGCATTAGCGCTCTAGGTAAGCCTACAGCACTAATGTGTAAGCATTAGCGCTTATGCACATGCATTAGTGCTAATGCATGTGCATTAGCGCTTATGCATACAAATAAGCGCTAATGCAAGTGCATTAGCGCATTATGCATGTGCATTAGTGCTCTCGGTAAGCCTAGAGCACTAATGTGTAAGCATTAGCGCTAATGCATGTGTATTAACGCAAATGCATGTGCATAAGCGCTTATGCATACACATAAGCGCTAATGCAAGTGCATTAGCGCTCTAGGCTTACCTAGAGTGCTAATGTACATGCATTAGCACTTATGCAAGTGCATTAGCGCATTATGCATGTGCATTAGCGATCTAGGTAAGCCTAGAGCACTAATGTGTAAGCATTAGCGCTTATGCACATGCATTAGCGCTAATGCATGTGCATAAGCGCTAATGCTTACACACTAGTGCTCTAGGCTAAGTGCTAATGCAAGTGCATTAGCGTATTATGCATGTGCATTAGCGATCTAGGTAAGCCTAGAGCACTAATGTGTAAGCATTAGCGCTTATGCACATGCATTAGCGCTAATGCATACACATAAGTGCTAATGCAAGTGCATTAGCGCTCTAGGCTTACCTAGAGCGCTAATGCACATGCATTAGCACTTATGCAAAGTGCATTAGCGCTCTAGGTAAGCGTAGAGCACTAATGTGCTTATGCACATGCATTAGCGCTAATGCATGTGCATAAGCGCTTCTGCATACACATAAGCGCTAATGCAAGTGCATTAGCGCTCTAGGCTTACCTAGAGTGCTAATGCACATGCATTAGCGCTAATGCATGTGCATTAACGCTAATGCATGTGTATAAGCGCTTATGCATACACATAGACGCTAATGTAAGTGCATTAGCGCTAATGCATGAGCATTAGTGCATTACGCACTTGCATTAGTGCTTATGCAAGCGTATTTGCACACAAGCAGGCGCTAATGCATGTGTGTGCATATATTTGTGTGTGTGTGTGCGCGCGCACGAGCGCGTGGACGCGCATTCAACTATGTAAAAGAGGATGAATCCAATTAAACATACATATGACAAAACTTAACAAGCCTACCTCTTGATTAGAGTTTTGGGGAAGTCGGTAATCGCGTGGGTAGCGCTCCAATAAGCTCCTTGCAACCTTGGAAAAACACCAAAAATACATGCAAACATTAGGTTAAACATAAATGACTTGAAAGTGATTGAAAGTGATTGAAAGTGATTGAACGTAATTGAAACATAACAAAAAGCGTGTTAAATGACTAAACATAAACATAAATGACTAGAGCCTAGAGCGCTATGGTAAGCCTAGAGCGCTAATGCATGTGCATTAGCGCTTATGGTAAACCTAGGACGCTAATGTGTAAGCCTAGAGTGCTTATGGTAAGCCTAGAGCACTAATGCATCTAGGCTTACCTAGAGCGCTAATGCACATGCATTAGCACTTATGCAAGTGCATTAGCGCTCTAGGTAAGCCTCGAGCACTAATGTATAAGCATTAGCGCTTATGCACATGCATTAGCGATGCTAATGCATGTGCATAAGCGCTTATGCATACACCTAAGCGTTAATGTAAGTGCATTAGCGCTAATGCATGAGCATTAGCGCATTACGCACTTGCATTAGTGCTTATGCAAGCGCATTTGCACATAAGCAGGCGCTAATGCATGTGTGTGCATATATTTGTGTGTGTGTGTGTGCGTGCGCACTAGCGCGTGGACGCGCATTCAACTATGTAAAAGAGGATGAATCCAATTAAATATACATATGACAAAACTTAACAAGCCTACCTCTTGATTAGGGTTTTGGGAAAGTCGGTAATCGCGTGGGTAGCGCTCCAATAAGCTCCTTGCAACCTTGGAAAAACACCAAAAACACATGTAAACATTAGGTTAATCAATGTGTGTGTGTGTGCAAAGAAGAGGAGAAGAATAGGGGGAAAGGGGAGAGGGGAGAGGGGAGTGTGAAGAGGGGATTAGTGTGTGTGTGTGTGTGTATTTGTGTGCATGTGTGTGTGCATGTGTGTGTGTGTGTGTGTGTGAAAGAAGAGAAGAATAGGGAGAAAGGAGATAGGGGAGAGGGGAAGGGAAGGGAGGATGAGTGTGTGTGTGTGTGTGTGTGTGTGTGTGCATGTGTGTGTATGTGTGTGGGGAGAGGAAAGAGCAAAGGCGTGTTTCTTACCTTGAGGCTTTCTTTGTAGAGTGCAAAGAAAGCCTCAAACTCGCGGGTTTTTTTTTCATGAGCAGCGTGCCAATAAGTGCACCGATAAGTGTACCGATAAGTGTTTTTCGGCGTTTTTATTGGTGCAAATTTCGGCGTATTTTGCGACGTGCATATCGGCGTGTATATCGGCGTACATATCGGCACCCCCAACTTTTTGCAATATCGGCGCGCCGGTATAACATCAATCTCTTGTAGTGTAAGAGTTAGCACGTGAACCTCGATGGATTTGGAGGAGAAATCGTTGTGCCCATGCACACGATGCAAGTACCAAGTTGCTCGCAAACGGAGAATTTGTTACGAGCATGTCAAAGATGGGGTGTTTTTCTAGTAGAGTGCCTTGAACCTTTGCTTAGTGGGAAAAATTTATGTGCAAGCGTAAATGAGGCGCTCGAACTCCAACCTAAGAGGCAGCCACGAGCGCGAGGCGATACCGTACAAGTCGATCCTATTGTTGAGCACATCCAAGACGATGATCTTTTTGAGACAGACATGGATGATATGATAGATGCGTTCTACATTACAGATCATATCAAAGAGGCCGAACCTGATCGCCTCATAGAGCCTGTGCATGATGTCCCTTCCCATCAGCAAGAGCCTCATAGCGAGCATACGTCCAAGGAAGAGGTAGAATTGAAGAGACTTGCTTGACTACCACTTTATCATGGTGCACATATTTCTGTGTTACGTATATGTCTCTCCATATTGAACCTACAATCTATTTTTGGGTGGTCTGATACAAGCGTATCCAAACTTTTTGCATAAGTACTGATTTCATTTAAATGATAGTCCATACTAGTTTTTTGATATGAAATTAAGCTAATATATATATGTGGATTGAACAGGTTACTGAAGGACCAAATGTTACCAGAATACAATGAGATGCCACATAATCGTGCACAAGAAAAGTTGATATTGCATGATACTGGAATGGACTATAAATCTTACCATGCATGTCCCAATGATTGTATTCTATTTTGACACGAGTATAGAGATGCAGTAGAATGTCCGATATGTGGCAAATCACGATATAGACAAGATGTCCAAGGGGAGCGTGTTCCTGCAAAAGTGTTGAGGCATTTTTCCATAATCCCTCGCATCCAAACAATGTTCAAGTGTAGGCGTATTGCCTCTCTGATGTCGGTATAAAAACAACACATCAAATGATAATGTTATGCATGTTCCCGCGGATTCTTCTGCATGGAAGCACATCAAAGCGAGATGAGAGGGTTTCAAGAACGAACCTCAAAACATTTGATTTGGACTAGCAGTGGATGGTGTTAATCCATTTGGTCTTTGTAGTTCATCGTGGAGTACATGGCCTATATGTCTTGTGAACTATAATCCATTTGGTCTTTGTAGTTCATCGTGGAGTACATGGCCTATATGTCTTGTGAACTATAATCTACCCCCTTGGTTAGCAATAAAGAAGGGGCACATTCTATTGTCTTTGATCGTTCTAGGAAAGTACAAGGTGAAGAATATGGATGTGTATCTACGACCTGTAGTTGAAGAATTTGAAGACAGGTGGACTAGTATATGAGTGCATGATATGTCCAAGAGATTTGGACAAAGAGATGCAACTATATGAGGAATCTTGATGTGGACCATGCATGATTGGCTAGGATACGGAGAGGCATCAGGTAAGTTAAGATCTAGATGATTGATCAAGTAAGTTAAGGTAAGGTAAGTTTATATGTTTAATGATTGCATGTATTGTTTGCGGGGTTCACTTGCTCTCGACAACATGTGTGTCCCATGTGTGGTCCTAGATTAGTGTAAGTTAAGATCTAGATGATTGATCAGGTAAGTTAAGGTAAGGTAAGTTTATATGTTTAATGATTGCATGTATTATTTGCGGGGTTCACTTACTCTGGACAACATGTGTGTCCCATGTGTGGTCCTAGATTAGATGCATGCTACTCCAAGCCACTGCGAAAGATAGTGTATGAGGGTCATCGACAATATTTGCCTGAAGTCTATCCAATGTGGGAGGGGTTCTTAGGAAAACCTCCTTCCATGTTGCGTGTCAGTGATTGGAAACACACATGGGATATGGATCCATGCACCAGCTGGGATGAAACAACTCTCTATCTTCCATGTTCTACCATATTGGGGGGATCTACTAATAAACCATCTGATTGATCCCATGCACATTTTTAAGAACATGGCCGTAGTATTGTGGAAGACAATCACAGGAGATAAGGAAACAAAAAGTCAAAGAGACGATTTACAAGCGCAGGGGAGGATGCATAATTTGTGGGCACAAAGTAGACCCAATCACAAGGTGTTCTTACCTAAAGCACCCTAATTCTTAACCAAAAATGAAGAGAAATAGGTAAAGACATGTATCCAGGACTTTCGTAGTCCAATAGGATGCATGCACTACCTGAAGGGGGCTTTCACAAAGGATGATGAGCTTTTGGGATTGAAGTCACATGATTGGCACAAATTTCTACAATTTGTGTTGCCCGTTAGCAATCAAGGATTGTCTCTCAGATGACATTCGAAACACAATATAGAAGATCAGTGCCCTTGTACATTGGATATCACAAAAAGAGATAGCAAGAGACATATTAGAGAGTGTATGACTAAATAGCCTTGAAGCCATTGCCATGGTCAAGAAGTTCCTTCCATCAAGTGTATTGACCATGGTCAAGAAGTTCCTTCCATCAAGTGTATTGACCATTCAAATGCATCTTTTGGTTCATGTTGTTGATGAGGTGCAAGTTGCTGGCACAGTGCATAGTCGATGGATGTTTTTTCTAGAGCATTTCATGAAGACTTTAAAGGGATTTGTTTGTCAAAGAGAATGCCCAGAGGGGGTATGGCAATGGGGTTCTTAGTTCAAGAGTCCCTAGTCCACATCACCGAGTTCCTTGTTACAGTGGATCCAGATATGCCATGACTATGGAGTCAAGATGAAGATGATCGAATGCTTGGTGAAGAGCCCCAAAGAAAGGGAAAGGTGAGAACGATGGATGTATCCATGCATGACAAGATAAATAAGTTTTGTATATTGAACTCCCAAGTTATGCAAAAATGGATTGCAAATCATGATGAAGAAAGGAAGAAAAGGGATGAAGCTCGTCAAAGATTTTGACGAAATCGTACAACGAGAATGCTTCCATACCCAGCTGATCTTGCTCATCTACCAGAGTTCCCTATTGGCAGATGGCTAGACCAAGCTATTCAACAAGCTAAAAACAACAGAGAGATAATTAGTGATGAGGAGCAGGAACTTGCTTATGGATGTGATCGCCATGTAACATTCTTTCCACATCAATAATTTCTTGATGGTTTCTTTGCCATTATTATTTAGCTTACAATGGATGTTTTCTTGTAGTGTCACAAGTATGGTCACGTGGACGTCACTTTTGAGTGGAGCATGTAGACAAGAAACGAACAACCTTTGATTGTGGTGTGAAAGCTAGCTTTGAACAAGAGACTAGTTCAAGCACTAGTGACCAAAATACTCAAAATAGCAAGCTTGAGTACTTTGGAACTATCCGAGATATAATCAAGGTTGGGTTTAGAAAATTTGACATGTCCATATTTGATGTGCGGTGGTCCAAGGTGGTGACTCAAGGACAACAAGCAACCATACGAAGACACAAGAGTGGATTAATTCAAGTGGACTAGGTATGGACTGACCAAAGGGACACTTTTGTATTACCTGAACATTGTGAGCAAATTGTCTTTAAGGTTGACCCAAGAGAACCAAGGTGGCTATTTGTAATCGAAGTTGCTCCTCGTAAAAGACAAATCTTTGAAGGCGTGAAAATAGAGGAAGAAATATTTGATGAACCTACAATCCCACATGATGGGAGTGGACTAGTTCAAGGACACGATGGCATGAATGTTGAAGAGCAACCGTATGAGAACCACAAGAAGAAGCTTAACCATTTGAAGAAGTACATGAAGGAACCTTAATTGATTTACAAGAACCTTTGATTGGAGTACGTCTGCCTCATCTAAATTTTATATTAACATTAAACTTAACCCTGAATATGCTACAACACATAGTGTAAATCACATAGTGTTAAGGGATGCAGAAGAAGCATGCAGACTATGCATGGAAGGGAAGAACCACATTGATCTATGGATTGATGGGAGCATTTATCCAAGAGATCCACTAACTGGAAGGTACCCTGCTTTTTACCTCTGTTCATGACCTTATAAGGTTTATAGGGGATGGTGCTAATAGTCTATTAGGATATTGTTTAAGACTTTCCCAATCTAGTAATGAACATGTGAATCATCTTCTTTACTTAAACACACTTTTAATGAATTTTCAAACCCAAGTTACAGAGCTTCAAAACAAAATTAAAATACTTGAAGAATCCAATGAAAAATTAAATGCCCTAAGAAAACTCCCATTGGTTTCAGAGAAAGAATTAGGCATTAGAAACATATTCATAATCTCTCAGGCACCTGTGGGGGAAGGAAGAGAAGAATGAAATTATTAAGAGAGTACATTTCAGAGGTTTCTGGCCTAGATATGCATAAATGTGAAGAAAGGGTTCAACTTCTAAATGAGAAAATGAACAGTTCAGACATTATTATGTCAAGCCAAGCCACCTCCATTGTCTAGATCATAAAAAGCCTTGCAATTTGATTCATAGGTGTCTTGCCTTCATTTTGTTCTTATATTTGAAGGTTGATTTCACTCAAGGCGACAAAGTAGGAGATGACCAAGAAGAGTTACCTCCTTCCTCTTCAGTCAATGTTGCTACACTCATAAATATAGAGACTGAAGAGGTAGAAGATCTTGAAGAGCCAATAGATGAAGAGAAAGAGAAGGAGGTTAGTGCACAGTTAGATTTCTCAATTTTCAAGGTAGAAACTGTCATTGCACATGAAGAGCCAATAGATGAAGAGAAAGAGAAGGAGGTTAGTGCACAGTTAGATTTCTCAATTTTCAAGGTAGAAACTGTCATTGCACATGAAGATAGCTTTGAGGTTGCAGACATAGATGAGAACTCCATGATAGTTACAACATTACCTTCATTTCACATTAATGGCAAAAGATATATTTTTCTCTCCCATATTATCCAAAAATTATTTAACTTAAGGGAAGACTACTGTCTAGCTATTGTTGCAGAGGGTTATGTTTATGCCAAGGACTTTGTTGATATTTAGGAGGAGCCCAATGAGGAATTTCTTGCTTTGGATATAGAGACCTATAATGAATCCTTCATTGATTCCAAAGATGCCCTAGCCCTATGTGTTAAAAGCTACAGAGGAAGCTCCTACACTGAAGGATGATGAATTTGAAAACAGGTTTGTTGAACTTGATGTAGAGAACTTTGGAAGCGAGTTTTTGTAGGAGAAGACCACAGGGAAGAGGACTGTCAGAGAGCAAGATTCTATTGACTTGTACAGAGAGAGAATTTTGATTGAGGATGAAAATGAGAACGTTTTGTCTTTAAATATTATGCTAGAATCTATTATATCCTTTCAGCCTTGTTTCCTATTTTTAAACAAATCATTTTCTATTTTTTTATCAGATTGCAATTGTGAACAAAGATAATTTTCTTAGAAGAGCTTCAAGTTCAAGGGGACTTACTGATGATCCAAAGAGAAATGATAGTTCCCTTACCCATTTTTTGCCCATGTTGGATAAAGAGGTTTTCTCTATATTTCATGCAGTCTGCTCAGAGAATGCAGAACTTCCAATATTTACTCTCAAGGTTCTTGGGATATTGTCCTATTCAGGTCAATGTAAGAAAATAATGCTTCTAGAGAGGACAGGATTTTTGGCTATGCCCCTAGGTTCAACATATTGAGTGACTTCTTATGCTACTTAGATTATTTACTTTCAGATGAAAAGATAGATGTGAAGTCTCTTAGAGGTTACTCAAGGAAAAAGTATTTGAAATATAGAGGTGATATGCGTGAGCAAAACACTGCAAAGAGACTCAAGAGATGAAGCTTTTAGGAAATCTGGCAAAAATTTTGTATATAATGTTTGCTCTTTTGGTCAAGTATAATAGTATTTTTGTTGTGACTACCAAGACGTACATATCCTTATTGAAAAATGTCTATAAGTGTTTCCTCTTCAGGAATGTTGTCTCCATTGGTTGGCTCTATGTCAATTTCATCATCTTCAATATTGTCTTCATTTGCGCTAAAACTCTTTGAATGAGTATAAAGGAGTTGAAATATGTAAAATAAGCTCAAGGAGTTGAATGAGTATAAAGGAGTTGAAATATGTAAAATAAGCTCAAGAGGAGAAGGTTTAAAACAAAAACGAAAAAAACCATCTTATATATGAAAGCTCGAACTCCAATGGATAGATTCTAACGGCTAGTGCCATATGGCAACTTCTTATTCATCACACGTGTGGCCAACGATCATATTTTTATAGTATATATATTTTCTTCGGTCATTTTTGCATGCTATAAATTTTCTAATCTCCAATATCCCGCATGTTATATCACCTAAATCCCTTCTTTTTTGCTTGATGTGGATATCTTTTTCCCTCATACTCCGCACGGCGCGAATTAACACTGCCGGTCCAAGACCTTTGCAATTGTATCGTGTGGTGTGGGCCATCAATTTTGTCTTGTCCGCACGGTGCAATTCTACAAAGGGGGTCCAGGACCAATGGTGCATTTTCACATGGTGTGGGCCACCCATTCCATCAAAGTCTGCACTGTGCGATTTTACAAAGGCACTCCAAAAGTCATAGAGGTAATTCGCTCCGTGTGGGCCACCTTAATGATTATGTTAGAATTCTCCTCTTTACATTTGCTACTTTCTCCTCCCAATCCTGCACGGTGCTAGAATACAAAGCATCTTTCTCTTCCCGTGCTATTGCTACTCTCTGCTCCCAGTCTCGCACGGTGCGAGATTACAAGGTAGGTTCTTAAACAAGGCTACCATATTGCACCATGTGGGCTCCTTAGTTTTTCAACCCTTTATCCTTATTCAGTGTTTGGGCTTTTTTTCTCAAGGCTCATTTGCATAGTACGGAATGACAAGGACAAAGAAGACTGTGAAGAAGAGTGGTGCAGGGCCTGGTCTTGCAAGAAAAGCCGCAAGAGCCAAACAATCCTCAGTACTTAGTGAGAAGAATGAGAAATCAAAGAGTAAGTCAAGGATCCATTACCAGATTAATGCTCTAAACGAGATAAGGAAAGCTCAGAAAACTACTGAGCTCTACATCAAGTGGACACCCTTTATTAGGGTTGTCAGCCTTCAGGGATATTTCTAAGAGGCTATGCAGCAGGATTATGAGAAGCGAAGTCTTTGAGTTTGTTAGATGGTAGTTCACTGCTCTTGCATGCCTTCAAGAAGCAGTTGAGGATTTCCTCGTAGATTTTTTCAATGATAGTTGTATAGCTAGTGCATTTGCTCATAGAGTCACCCTTATGATTAAGGATTTTGGGTTGGTCAGTAGGCTGAGGTATATGTTTGACAAAGCCTTGGAGCATATAAGTATTCAAGACAAGAAGGCATTTGACATCCTCAATGTAGCTCCAACAATGAAGCCAAAGTCAAGTGTCAAGATTGAGGATGTCACACATTTGTACAAGACAATGAAAGCAAATGAGAATGTCACATTTGTTCAAGACAAGGAAAGCAAATGAGAAACACCAAGAGAAGCAAAGGAAGGAGAAGCAAAGGAAGTGTCAAGATTGAGGATGTCACACATTTGTACAAGACAATGAAAGCAAATGAGAATGTCACATTTGTTCAAGACAAGGAAAGCAAATGAGAAACACCAAGAGAAGCAAAGGAAGGAGAAGCAAAGAAAGTGTCAAGATTGAGGATGTCACACATTTGTACAAGACAAGGAAAGCAAATGAGAAACACCAAGAGAAGCAAAGGAGGGAGGAGTAAGAACAATTATCTGAGGACCAAATGCTAACAAGAAAGATCAACAGGCTGAATGTCTTAAATATAGAAAAGTACACAACTGTCTTAGGTCAAATTATTATGAATGTTTCCCTTGTCTCTGACAAGGAGTACTACCTCACAATCTCACCTAAGGATAAGACCGTGCTTGCTAACAAAAATATTGAGATATCAGATTCCATTAGGTATGTTTTCTTTATTTTCCTTTTGGTCCTCTTGATTCTCTCCTTGATCTTTTGCTTGGTCTTCTTGATTTTCTTTGGTCTTCTTGATTCTTCCCTAAGCCTTCTTTATTTTGCAGGATATTGATATCAACACTTCCAGTTGAGATTTCTTCAATGACTTTTGTGTTGTACCCTCTTGTCTCCTTCAGTATTCTCAAGGATGCAGAGGATGTCCTTGACAAGTTTTTGGCTGATTTTGACTTCCTTGAGTGCAACATTATATTCCTGCCCTATGTTGAGGGCTATGTTTTGAAATCCTTGCAAATTTGGTTGGTATCCTTTAGTTTTAATTCACATAATGAAGTAAGGTTCTATTTGCTCTTCTTCAAGGGTCATTGGAGCTTGGTAGTTATTCATTTTCTTGAAAGATATGCCATGTTAATGAACACTCTCAATGGCTTTCATGGACAAAGCAAACTATATATATACTGCAAGTTTTTTATACTTTTGGTTTACATGTCTCCATGATTTCACTACTAGAGAATGAGCCTTTATCGATGGTGATTTACCGACGCTTGTCCGGCCATCAGTATAAGCGTCGATATAAATGTCTATATAAGCATCTATATAAGCGTCTATAAAACCGCCGATAAGTGTGTCTATAAAAGCGTCGATATAAGCATCGATATAAACGTCGAAAATTACCTTTTTTTGTATAATAGAATTTTGAGCATTCTTTGTCTATGAGAGGCTCCCCCTATGTGTAGAAACTCTCCTATTAGTATTTGTAGTCATAGATCCATAGTTAGAACTTAATTCTATGCTGATTGGTTATTTTGAGTCTTGGTTCATTGTTTTATTAGACACTAATATAGCCTCGGTAAAAATTTTGGGATTGTGGATGAATGTGTTTGACATATTGAAAGTAAAGATTAGTACTTAGCATATTTTTCAATATTAATACACTTGTGTCAAACCTTTTAGTCCTCAAACGCGTTTTTTTATGTCCTTAACTATCACCTTTTGGTCCTCAAACTCGCCCCTTCGCAATCCAACACTCATTTTTACTTATCCAAACACTCATTTGTATCTCCTCAATCAGTGTGCGATTCTAGTAAAGCAATTAATCAATGAAGTTTAGAATATGAACTTGCAACGTGAATTATTCAACACCACAAATTGCTAGAAGGAAAGATCCTAACGTCCCACTGCCATAATGAATCCTTGCTTCAAAAAGAACTTTGTTGTCTTCCTTTTTGCTCTCTTCCTTGCTTTCATCCTGCATTGCAAGTCACACGTACTTTTCATAGGTTTTCAAACCTCATAGCCTAGTCATTTGTTTCATTTTCACATGTATGTGAGAGTTACCCTCCACACAATGCACACACAATGAATCCTTGCTTCAAAAATCACTTCGTTGTCTTTCGTTTTGCTCTCTTGCTTGCTTTCATCCCCCATTGCAAGTCACATGCACTTTCATAGGTTTTCAAACCTCGTAGGCTAGTCTTTTTCATGCGTATATGAGAGTTACCAGGAGAAATATTCAAAACTTCTTGTGTTTTCTTGAACTCCACGTGGATCTATACAACACTTGTGTGTGCATAGAGATCCTTCCATGCAAGATGAGCAAGCTTCATGCTATAGCAGCCTGTATCTTCACACTCTCTCTCTCTCTCTCTCTCTCTCTCTCTCTCTCTCTCTCTCTCTCTCTCTCTCTCTCTCTCTACACACACACACACTCTTACACTCGCTCTCGTCACATACTTTTCATAGACCTCGTAGGCTAGTCGTTTTCACACGAATTTGAGAGTTACCCTCCACACACACACACAGATTTGAAGTAAGTTTGTCATAAAGTTAATTGCTTGCATTACTTAACACGTATTAATTAATTAATATGGTAAAATAATGTTTGAAGACATGTTGAAAAGATATTCATTACTACCAAGTGTACAGAAATGCCTTCCTTATAATATGACTAGAAAAGGTTGTTTTTTTGTGGCGTGAAATTTTTTGGGACACCTATATTTTGTGAGGCATTTGCGGTTGTTGTGGCACTTGCTCTTTTAGGAGAACTCCTTTGAAGTGACTTTGTTCACCCTCGGCAAGGCTAATATCATGACGGCCTAGTTTCATAGGTGTGTAAATCCCTGTGGCTTTTGCATGAATGGATTTTATGCCTCTAATTGGCCAATATTTGGAATGGGTAATACTGTCTTGTGGTATTTAGGTGTGTCTAGAATGGTTGTGTGGGCAGGACCCACACTCTTTGGTTATAACTACATTTGTAAGCAGAAGGCCCTTACATTTCATCCATTTAAAAAAGTTTTGAGCAATATTAATCGTGTCCTTGGTGAGTATCTAGTGCATGATTAAAAATTACATCCCAAGATCGCTAACTAGAACTCAATTTATTTGGTATGATCATAAAATTTTATATAATTTTTGCATGCCTTTACTTGTGTTGATCCACTCATGCATAACATGCATTCCATTCCCTAAATGCAAACAAAAGAGTAGCTATTCATTCACTTTTACCGATTTCAGTTTCTCCCGAAACATGTGGTCAATTATCACTTCATGAGGGAGAAGTTCTTGGCAAGCAACATTATATGTCATCATAGAGGAGTAGACAATTGCCATTTTCATCAAGGCCTTGTGAGCTAAGAAGTTTCACAGATTTTGAACTATGCATGAGATGGAGTTAAGCTTGATGGGAAGTGAGGAGATGTCAAGCTCAACATGAGCTCACACTCACGCAAGGCCTAGGTGATGATTTTGACATTGACTCACAATGGCACATTGTTACACAATGGATCTCAGCCAATTATTCTCTACAAGTGGACTACACTACTAGTCCACGTATCAAGTTATGATATACTTATCATGGTAGCTCATCTCACAACTGGTTCAGACTATAGACTACTTTTACATAGTACTCTAGGACATGTATTTTTATTGACTAGAGAAGAAGAAGAAGATCATACCCCCACATGGAAGCCTAACGGTTGCGGCTCGCACACCCTGACTTTAAAAAAGCATTTTTTTGTTGAATTCAGAAATTTGCTTGCTAACTGGCTACTACCACCTGCTCTTCAATGAGTTTAAAAAATAATAAAGAGTTGACGTGTCCCTCTTAAGTGCAAGGCCACACTAATATCTCGATTTTCCACGTAGCCATCACTTAATTTCTCTGTTTTCCAAGCATTACCGGATCTTGTAGATGCAATTCAATAGCCAATGTAATTACAAGCTGAAGCCATAATAATGCTCAGCACACTTATATATATTCTCTTGTACATAAATAAAGAAGATACTTACCAATGATATGATTAATATTGCTCAAAACTTTTTTGAATGAATGAAATGTAAGGGCCTTATGCCTACAAATGTAGTCTTAGCCAGAGAGTGTGGGGAGGCATGAAAGCCTTTTGCGTATAAGCGAAATACCCCAAGAGGGTATCACCCATTCCAAATATTGGCCAATTAGAGGCATGAAATCCATTTGTGGAAGGAGTACTCCTAGGAAAAGAGCAAGTGCCACAACCACCACGAACAATCCATGGAGGATAGGTGTCCCAAAAAAGTGCCACCCCATACCCCCAAATGGAAGCCTAACAACTGCACCAGTGTGCTCACATGCCCTCAAGCGCCCCCCCTCCCAACTTTAAGAAAGTGAAATTTTCTCTTTTTTTTAAATTCAGATATTTCCTTACTAGGCTACCAGATGAATGAGTTTAAAAAAATAATAAAGAGTTGACGTGTCCCTCTTAACTGTAAGATTTCACGCAAGGCCATGCAAATATCCATGCAGCCAATACCTCATTTCTCTGTTTTCCAAGCATTACTGGATCTGTGTGAGCCAGCTTTGCACAAATTTGAACAAGCTCTTGGCTAAGTCGAACCTACCTTTTCCCGAACCCTGCTTGAGAGTAGACCAACTTCAGGCCACAAAAAAGCAACCTTCTCTAGTCATATTGTCCTGTACACTTGGAAGTTGATAGTAATGACTACCTTTTCAACATGTCTTCAAACATTATTTTACCATGCTAGCTAATTATACGTGGTATGCAACACATGAAATTAACAACCTACAAAAATTTTGTTTTATACTTGATGACTATGTATATAATTACTTTTCACTAGTGCTCAAAAGAGGTATTGACTTAGCCTAAGTGTTTCCTTTGTGTTGTAAGCAAACTAACTGCTTCACAAATAAGGCAAAATATTGCCTTGGTTTTATTATCTTAGTGAGGTAACCTTTAAACTATAGCGACCCTCATTGGTGGAGAACTCTATGACTATTTCAATCTTCCTTTGCTTCTACTAAAATCTCAATCTAAATTGGTGTACACATTCATGGTGGTGGAGGATTTAACTTATGGTTTTTGATGACATTATCATTACCTTCGTCTTGCTCATTATGGTTAAAGGATCTTGAGCCCAACAAAATAGAGAGATGAAGCACCAAATGATCATGCATTCTAAGGGTTTCATGGAGCTTTCATTGTGTGCTATCACATTCATGAAATGAAAGCTCTTTTCATGGTGAAATAGACCTAGATTGTGCACTCTAGTCATCAAGTGAAGGAATTTGGGTTTAAGAAGCAATTGTCAAAGTATTGTAAGTGTCTTAAATGTGTAACTAAGTATTTGCTCTGCTTAGAACCCAATATACTTGTAAGGTGCCTTCCATAAATTTGGATTTCTAAATAGAGAGCTCAAGAGAGATGTCCGAGGTAGTGCAACTCGAGAAGCCACTTTTGTCCTTAAAGATGGGCCTTTGAGAAGCAATGTAGGCTCCAATTAACTTCTCCACAAGTGGAAGTTCCTTGCTTGAATAGCCCTGATCTCCAATATCCTACACATTCAATAAAAAACATACTTTGTAAAGTTGCATCTAGTAAAGCTAACTCAGATTAACAAAAGCATAATCATTCTAGAAGTAGACCTAAAATATAGCATTGGTTCACCACCATTAATTATCCCTACAATTAATTAGTACCATACCATTAAGCTTTGTATTATTTGTTGTGATGATTATAGCTTATTCCATTGATTTGGTTTTTAATATTGATAAGCTGCAAAATATAAGGGGATAGTGTATAATCACTTGGCATGTATTGTAAGTGGTAGGTGACTCATCCTGTAAGATAGAATTGTGAAGAACTCCTCCTTCTCCTCCTCCTCTTCTCAGGAAAAAGGTCGGAAAAGATTGCATCAAGCCTTGTGTGTCAATGCAGCTGCCATTTTCACAAAAAAAGACACTAGTTAATTTCCAACAGGTTTTAGAAAATTTTCCCACATTTAATAACATCCAAAATTCCCACTCTCTCTCTCTCTCTCTCTCTTAGTGTCCCATTTTGACATCGTATGGTCGAGACGGGGCCTTACCCTGGCGTTTTTTGCACCACGTGAACGTAGTAAAAAAACGCCAGGGTAAGGTCCCGTATCGACCATACGATGTCAGATGGGGATGAAACTGGACACGAGCCTCCATGGTGATAGGATCCACATGCATGCCAAGTTTCATCCCATTTTGACACTGTATGGTTGAGACGGGGCCTTACCCTGGCGTTTTTTCCACCACGTGCACATAGTTAAAATCACCACAGTAAGAGTTTGTCTCGACCATTCGGTGTCGGATGGGGATGAAACTTGACACAAGCCTCAATGGTGATAGGATCCACATGCATGCCAAGTCTCATCCCATTTTGACAATGTATGGTTGAGACAGGGCCTTACCCTGGCGTTTTTTCCACCACGTGCACGTAGTTAAAATACGCCAGGGTAAGAGTTTGTCACGACCATACCGTGTCAAAATATAGAAAATGAACAAAATAAAATGAAATTTACAAAAAAGATGGCATTGCACAAATACTATGAGAATGGAAACAATTGGACAATAGCATGAACAAAAGATCATATTACAATACCAAGGTCATGGAGTAGAATAATGAGACACAACTGCTACAAAAGTACAAAAGGAGATGTAGTATAAAATAACATATAGGGGGATACAAACTACCGTCTCACTTCTTGCTGTGAACTCGACGAAGATCAAGTTTCACAGCAAGAACGAGGTGGGAGTACATAATGGCTTCCTTCTTCCACTCATACTGAGAGAAAACAATGGCTCTAGCACGGATGGCAACCTGTGCATAATATCTACTATACACAACTACACTATGCCTCTGAAACTCGAAGCCAAAGTCATCCTACGTATCCTCTGTGAGTGTGCACTTTGACCTAGTGCATCATAGAACGTAGTAGTCAACATGCTCCTCATTCCTATTTGGTGCAATGATAGTAAAAAACATCGCCCTGCTGAAGATAATCTGTCAAAGAGTCATAATCTGTACTATGCTGTCCCTAGCCGCCGATAGCAAGAATGGCTGCTGATGGCTCAATCTGTCGTACCTGTAGGGGAGTCAAAACCTGCTCAAACCATGCATCAGCCCACTCTGTATTTTGGCATGAGTGCCAAACACCATCAAGAAAACCCTCACAAAAACATGCGTATTTTCTAGTGAATATCGTGGGATCACTGTATGATGAGCTCCTGATGCTATGCAATTTGAGTGTGTCATCAACAGTACCACAATCCAATCCACTAGTATCAATGTCAGCCCCATCAATACACCAAAAAAAACGTCATACATTCCTACCATGACGTGTAGGGAATGAGGATGCAGCACTAGTGGACATATGATCTGTACACCAATCTACCACTTGTCGAGCATCTCAAAAACGCTCACTATCATGTCGAAGCTAGTGATGCCTAAGAGCCCGTTGGATACAAGCACCTGGACCATCATGTTCACCCTTCCCATGCCCGGTCTCGAAGAAGCTCCATAGAACCTGCACTCCTGTATGACAATGCCACCTGTAGAGCCCAAAAAACTAACGAGCACTTTTAAACTGTGCTCCACATCCATCTGACCATATCCATCACTGTGTGCAAGTGATGCCATGCTCGCACATCCAACTGTCATGATGATGAAAACAACGTTGCACAAAATGTGCACTGTGAGAGCGATCATCATTAATGTAGAAGTGATACTCGCGAATGATCACTCTCTCCTCTAGAGTGCTCTGTACACCATCCTCATCCAACTCTGTACACCATCACTCTCTCCTCTAGAGTGCTCTGTACACCATCCTCATCCAACTGGGCATGTCGATAGCTAATATGAACCATAATGGCAACCTAGTGGGGGACAACAAACACAAATGTTAGACTTAGAAAAATACAATAAGCACACAAAAAAATCACATACAATAAGCAAACAAAAAAATCACATACAATAAGCAAACAAAAAAATCACATTCAATAGACAAGAGGATTGGGTTGTAAAAAAACCTACTCAGAGAAGTAATACTCTGACTGTATCTCCTGTTGTGGTGCAAAGGTATAATTCTCCGCAAAGTCCACCACTGAGACAACTGTACCAATCGAAAAGTGCATGATGCTAGCACGAAACTACCTATCCTGCCATTTTTCTCCATGTGCATGTTGTACATACGGGTAGATGGCTGCGTGAAATGTGGTAATAAAATCTAGACGTGGTGAACTGATGATCGACTAATTGCAACCTCCTAGAGTCACCATGCATAACATACTCATACTGACGCCATCTAACCATCTCCTGATGTGAAGAATCTACCTCATGGATCTATAATAGATGAAGGCTTCCGCACTCCTCACATGTCCCCTAAACACAAGCCATCCTATGATACATGTCCCCATCCTCACGCCATGCACAAAGCAAGGAGTGCACAAAATTACGAGGACTAGTAGGGTGTATGCTACCACTATGCCCAATAGACCTCTGAATGCAGAATACAATATCTGGAAGGAAACATGATATTTGCAACGTGTGTCCCGCTACTGGGAGTACCTCACAAACCAAGGTTTGCAAGCCTCAAATGATTGCTGGCTAATAATAATGGTGGGGTGCAAATGCCTGAACTCTAGGTACAGCTATGTCTGTGTCATCTCTAGGAAGCATGCATGGTGCTCCACATAGACTCCATGCTGAACACGTCGATGCAACACCTTTTTGTACTCAGGTGATACGCGAGAATGCTCCTCCCAAAATGTCTCAATCATGGCCCTCAACTCTGGCTGTAAAAGGCGCGTGTGTCGAGGAGCACGACCCCAAAGGCTACCCTCCTCTCCAAGGTCCAATCTGCGCCATCTACTAGACCCCAAACGAAGAGCTTTGCGTTGCATTTTAAGAATGCGAGATGTAGCACGCAATAAACCTGCCATATTAAATAATGTGACATTGAAGTGACCATACTTTGACAATAAACTATAAGTGAATGTGTAACATCAATATTTGAATATCTACAAATGTGTATAAGTGGAAATCCTAAGCACATACGCATTTGTATAGCAAACTATTCCATTTAACATTACATTATTCAATGGGACATTAAAACTCCATATTAAATTTGAGCACTTTCACTAAAAATAAAATAAAATACACATACCATGAGAATCGCTCCTTGAAACCACGAGAAGAATCGTGCGACAAGCTCCTACACAATCTTTGTGTGCCGTGTGCTTGATAGAGCTATAAGAAGCTCTCAAGCTAGGTAGAACATGCGTAGTAGCCCTCCTCAAATGAGGACTAGATATCTGTAATGCCGATGTACAACGCTCCATGCTAGAGTGCTGAAGCAAACTATCAAGCACGCGTGACTGAGAGGGCACATCAAGGTCGTCGAAAAATCTGCTGACAATCATATTGGCACGTTTTCGTGCACCCGACTTGGAAAGAGACTTTCCATGTGAAGACGGTCCAAGAATGGGGCATGATGGTGGAGTGCCAAACTCATGGTGAATAGGAGAGGTAGCCAGGAGTGGAGTGGTAGCTACGACTTGAGATTTCAAAGAAGTAGCTACAAAGGCTGAAGAGCCACCAACATCATGGGATGTAAACAATGTTGGCACAATAGGAGAAGGCAAATGCGATGTAATAGGAGTAGATGAAGGTGGTAGGATGTATGTAGGAGATAGAGGAGGTATGGGACCATGAAGAACTAAGGGAGAGTGGCATGCGGGGGGTGAAGCAGGTGGCACGGAGTCACTAGGAGGTGGGGTGGAATCAATAGGAGGTGCAAGAGATGATGCCTCCAAATCTGCTTTTTGCTTTGCTCTATACCGTGCTTGGCGTGGAATCAATAGGAGGTGCAAGAGATGATGCCTCCAAATCTGCTTTTTTCTTTGCTCTATACAATGCTTGACACATAGACAAAAGGCTTGAGTTGGCATTGTCACCTCATATGATGATGTGTCATCTCCCTTGTACACATAGACTAAAGTGTTGACTTGGCAATGCCACCTCAATTGATGACGTGTCAAATCCATGTGACACATAGGCAAAAGTGTGGCTAGGATATGCCACCTCAGATGGTGACGTGTCATCTCCCCATGAAACATGGGCAAAAGTGTTGAGTTGGCATTTCCACCAAGGCATGCATGGGCTTATGTGGAGTGTCACATTGATGAGGTGGAAAAGCCATGTAGGCAGCCCTAATTGTGGTTTTACACATAAACCGGACATAAGTGCTTTGAAGAGGAAATTATGCAAAACTAGGTCTTCCTTTGGTCAAATTGAACCAATTTTTTTTTGTTGGATAGACAATGTCATGATCCTTAACATATATAATGATGGTGTACAATAGACATTGAACCTAATTATTAGAATTTTTTTACTTAACTATTGCCCAGTCTCTAGGACTCTGCATACATTTTCTAATGAACGAGGTGATCAAACAACAATGCCAAAAAAGAAATTGATTATAGATTAACATTATATATACTAATAGCTACAAATTGACTATTTCAATCTTAGTAGTTCATGTTTGAATTGAGAGAAATGAGGCACAACAATTGTGTGGTTATTTTAATCAAATTATTTCATTTATTAATTATAGAAAATAGTTAATCAATCCAAAAAAATCCTAATAAATCAAGTTAAGTTCTTCTCACTATACTCAATTGATGTACAAAATTACAAATGGATTGGAGAATCCTAAGCCAAGTATAATGGGCACAAGAGGAAGCAACATAATATCAACATGTAGCGTTACTTCAGCGTACTGTCTACATTATATTCCATATAATATGCATCAAAACTTATCTTTTTTTCACGAAAATTATATCATTTGATTACCTAATATGTATAGAATGTGACCAATTCATCTTTGCGCACTACTTTAATAAGAACCATGATAAAGGGAGGTTCTAAGTTAGAGAAAAACCTATTTTTTGACCTGTTTCAAGGGCGCCCAAGGGCACAAAGTGGGTCACCTCTATCTTGCTACCACCCTACAAGAGAATTGCTACCACCCTACAAGAGAATGGGCCATAATCGGGGGTAGTATTTTATCAAAAAACTCCCGCTCTCGGTAGGTAATACCCCCCACAATAACCCTTAATAAAATCCTTGGTAATTTTAAAATTTAAAATTATCGGAGGACTGTTACTGGAGGTATTACAAAGGATTACATTGGGGGCGTGTAAAATTAATACAAAACCAGATCTGATAGGCACGCCTCTGGCCCTCGCACCGGTGCACTTTAAACTTGTCACTACCCTCCTGACCTCCCTGGAAATGCTGGAATTGCAAAGAAGCAAAGAGGGTGCTACACTAGCACACATGCACACCAAAAACCCCAGAAAACATAGTGTTTACACGCACATAGCCACTATACATAATATCAAGTACGCGCACACTGCGCAGAGTCCACTGTAGAAGAAAAAGAGAGAGCTCACACAGAGCTCACGACCAAGATAAAGAGTCCACACATGACTACACATAGACACCAAATGACACAGAAGCCGACAATAGGCTATATGAAGAGAGAAAAAGAGATTCTCACAAGGTATCTAGAGCTATCAATAGGCGGAACATTGGGTGGGATTGCGCATGGGCTCACATAGAGCGCACTTGTGCCGATGCTCCCACTTCCTTCGCCCTCTTTCTCACTTTCCCTGCCTCTACTAAAGTGCGGCCACACAGGCTAATGCACAATGAATCACTACTCTCTCTCTTATCGCCTTCTGCTTAATCAGGGTTGCCTTTTCTTTGCTTGCTTATGGTTGCAACCTAGCTCACACAGAGCTCCTTCAGTGGCACACCATGCTCCCCTTGACAATACCACTCAGACTTCTCTTATACTCTAGTTGTGGCACATGCTTTCAAGATGCCCTAACTCTTCTTTTCCTCAGAGCAGTTCGATGCTGGCTCGGATTGACCTTAACCTTGCGCATAACCTGCAATCACTGCTCTCCAATGGACATCATCTCGAGAAGGCAGTTTGTGAGCACTTGCCACACCCTTGACATGTACCACTAGAGGAGTGCCAAGCTCATTGTTGGCCTACAGTAAACACTGTCCTACAATCTCGGTATGGATTTATTTTCCCTATTGGCACTAGCAGAAATTCCCCCCTGCTATGTACCTTCCTTCCTTCCTTACTTTGCATGATACTCCACTGACAAGAGCAGTAGTATAGTCCCTTGGTTCACGACCCTTTATGCTTTGTACTGCTTTGATGGAGTTTCACACGTGGCCTCCTTGCTTGATGGAGAATATTGCCAGTTCTCTTTCCTCACTACTCACTGTGGTGCACACAGCAGCAGTAAAAGGGCAGTAGCTACGTCATCCATCTCACTCTCTCTCTCTCTCTCGTACAAAATGGCACACACAACGGCCCCTTTCTCTCATCAACTCACGGGCATGGTCTACTCTCACAGTAACTTGCAAAAGATGGTGATTCCTTGCATTGTCACAGCAAAAGGGCAGTAGCTACGTCATCCATCTCACTCTCTCTCTCTCTCTCTCTCTCGTACAGAATGGCACACACAACTGCCCCCTTTCTTTCATCAACTCACGGGCATGGTCTACTCTCACAGTAACTTGCAAAAGATGGTGATTCCTTGCACTGTCGATTGTGCAAAATTTCTCTCTCTTCCCCTCTTGAATTGGGGTAGTATACAAGGCAGCCCACTATCTTCTCTTGCAGCTCACGGGTAAGACACGGCCAGCACAAGAGCAAAGGTCTCTCTTTCTCTTGTAGCTTGAGGGCACGCAACCCTGCCCCTTCTCCCACAAGATTTACGGCTACAACCTACCCAACTAGTGTGTTTCAAATCTGCAAACAACAACCAGCTCTATCACTGCTCATGCTCTTGGTAGCTCACAAGGCAAGCTCTCCCTCTCCCTATGCTCACATGCAGCCTGCTTATGCAAAAAATAAATGGCGATTTTTAGCTCTCAGTTGTAGCTGACGCAACAACTTCTCCTCCCCCATCGTGTTGTTATCAGACACGGCCCCCTTCTTCCATACATGCGCGCCTGCCTACTCTCTCATGTGCATGCCAATTAAGGCCTCTGACACGGTCTTCTTCTCAGCGTTTTTAATTACGTACCTATGAAGTTTTTCTAAAATATGGAACGGTTCCTGTGCTTGCATGCCGAAGCCCATCACATTTTGCATACATGACTACCTAGAGCATGTGAACACTTTACAAGCAACCTCCTTTGCACAAGATCTTTGCTTTGGGTACCAGGCCTAGGTGAGGCCACCAAAGCATCTATGTAATGACATGGGTCTCCTCCACTTCTACTTCTGAGATCTTGCATAACCCAAGATGGAATATCCCAGTTATTCATCCACGAAGGTTCCTGTGTAACTTTATGCTTAAAATCTAGGTACCTTGGGCTTGGCTGCCTATCTCAAAAACTTATTTGCGGGTTCAAAGGCCCATCTCCACGCATTGTCATCTATCCATTTCTGTAAGTACCCAAGAGGACTATCACCTCATGGAATAAAACTGACGGTGGCAGGTCCTAGATCAGCCTTACTACCTTCTCTAAATGCTCTGCTTGTCCCGAAAAGAATCCAACATGGAAATGTATCACTTGGGATTGGGACTTACACCATACTTAATGGTCATATTCACTATAAGTGCTTGGCCCTCTTTGACTAGTCCTCAGTGATGACTGCCCACATATAAAGCACTCAATCACAAGCCACAGCATCCTGGAGACATGCCCTCCTACTGTGTTTCTTTCACGTCCCATGGCCTGCTTTAACACAACAACAAATTAGCCATTTTCTAGCGCTTTTATCATTATTTTTCAGCACTTTTGAGAATGCATGACAAATTAGACAAAAACTTATAATTTTTGGAAAAAAAATGGCGGGATGCTCGAAATTTCAGCGGTTCTAGTCAAAACGCTGAAAATAGCAGCGTTTTTATAAACGTTGGAGTTTCTAGCGGTTTGACCAAGAATGACCAGAAATGCTGCTGTTTCCATCGCTTATACATACGCTGGAAACTCCAGCATTATAAAAATCTTTGTAGCGCTGGAATTAGCAGCGTTTTGCAAAACGCTGGAAATTCCAGCGTTCCGAAATTTACTAAGCGATGGTATTTCTAGCGTTTGTAAGCAGCAAGTGGAGGTTGGCGCATAACAATTTGGTTTAGGGCAGCGCCTTCATGATCATGAATACCAAGTGTGGGGGCTGTCCCAAAGGCGCCACAAGTGCTTGACGGGACTGTCCTCTCAAAAATTTCTCTCCGGAGTACACTGGCTACAGGATAAGCACAAGAAGGTTAGGCCAAGCAAGCATCGAATAACTTTGAAGGAGGCAAAGTAAGAGGGCATCTTCCCCTGCGGCGATGTTCACTTGTGTGCTTTATGTGGGCATTCACCGAGGTCTAGCAGAGGATGGCCAAGCATGCTCTTTTTGGTGAATTATGGGCATTTAGAAAAAGGCAGTAAGACTGACCTATGACCTGCCGTCTTCTGATTATTCCGTCATGTGGCACACCCTCATGGATGCTTCCTAGGAATAAGTATATGTCGGCATCGGGGAAGCAAGGTTATTGTAGCGGGCCACCCTCTCCTCTTCCCGTGAACTGCTTCATCCAAATTCCCCTTTGAAGGGCAGGTTTGCTTAGTAATTTTTTTATCAACGGATAGAAAGTGTTTATGTTAGAAAAGTAAGAATATTGACCATGGGATAAGTGTTTAAGTTCTCTAAGTTCTGGCTTATAACTTCTTCTGATGTTAAATGGTTAGTCACGAGTTGTGGGTTCAAGCCTATAGAGAGTACATAGATAAGAGAAGTATATTATGAGGTTGAAGCCTATAGAGAGTACAAGCCTATAGAGAGTACATAGATAAGAGAAGTATATTATGAGGGTTCAAGCCTATAGAGAGTACATAGATAAGAGAAGGGTCAATGAAGCTACTCTCATATATTTTGAGTCACGAGTTGTGGGTTCAAGCCTATAGAGAGTACATAGATAAGAGAAGTATATTATGAGGGTTAAGTCTCAAAGGGATTGGGTCAAGAGTTGCTATGATTATGAATTAATGCGCTTGTTTAAGTACATCATGTTAAGGAAATAGCTTGCATAATCTAAGTGGAACTAGAAGGATTGGAGGCTTGGCATGTTTTCTGCATTTTGCTGAATCAAGAAGGATTGGCTCTAGGGTGGATTAGCTCAAGTCAAAGACCATGCTAAGGACTATCTCATCAGATTTTAATAGAGTCTAATTCCATACTTAAGGAGTGTCCTATGCATTAAGAGATGGCTATGCCCAAAGAGAGGGTTTAGTTTGCAATTCATGTGCACAAAGCTTCTTGCTAGATTCATCAGGTAGCCAAGCCGTATAGGAGTAGTTAGGATCATAAAGGTGTATTAAAGTTGATAGGAGTTTGAAGAAGTACGGTATTAGGGTATTCACATCAAGGAGGAAGCAGGCGTAGTGACAGTCTTAGCCTAATCTCAGTTAGGTAGGCATGCCTCATCCTTTGTAAGGAGTTGTTACAAGAGCAGTCCCCCCTTTTTTTTAGCCCATCAGTTCAAATCAAAATACGTCCCAAGAAAGGCACTATGTGAATAAAGAAAGAAGGTATATCGTAGATAGTCTATTCCTGTCAATGATAATTTTGGTCTTGTCTAGTGATTTAAAGGAAGAAGAGTGATTGCTTTCTAGTTAACCAGGCCCAGGGTCAATGTATGGTTGAGTGTAAATGTATGGTTTAGTGTCTAGTCATTTCCTTTGTATTTATAAACCATTGTGATTGACATCAATTGTAGTATCCGAAATGTTTTGAATTTCCAAATTATGAAAAGAGGATGAAAAGTAGCCTCAGTAATCAAAAGTTGTTTCTAGTTCCATCTTTTATTGCTTAAATTCAAAGGGAGGTTTAAATTCCCCTTTCCCGCTAAAGCGGAATTCTTTTTTTTTGGTTCCAAAGCTCTTAAAACAAAGGAGACTCTGGCCAAAATTTTCAAAATTTTTTATGGCGAGAATGACCTCTTGTGGATTCTCGTTGTTCTATGGCCTTAAGGCTAGTTATAGAGGACAGGGGATAAACAGTTGAAAAATTAAATTGATAAACTCTGGGTAGGAAAGCGGATGTCACAGGGGCTAGAATCATTCCCGGGGAGTTGCCCTCCGGGTCATGATTGCACCAATTCGCCGATGATTTAGGTTGTAAGAATGTAACAGGGCTGTAGATCTTAGTGAGTGGAGCAAGGTCTCGTTCTTGAGGGTAGTCTCGAGATCGCGGAGTCATGCATGGAGATTAGTTCCTCGTCTTAGGGGACCGCCTAACGGTCGTGCCTTGCACCGCAAGGAAAAAGGCATCGGGGATCGATGGATTTATAGAGAGAAAGCCGCGACACAGTTACATTTTTATTTAAAACTATAAACCCTGAAAAAGAGATGAGTATCTATGTAATATTTTTATAGAGGAAGTGAAGGCCCCAATATTGAAGATGAGAGAGGAAAACAGAAATAAGGATATAGAAGATTACATACTGCAGATATCAAGCAATAGAAAATTTTGACCTCAAAAGTAGTTTCATTACGTTTCTCTTGTGGGCTGAAGTATCTCTATGCATGAGAGAAGATAGAGCATCGTGAGAGAGTTGCGCCTCCTCAGACCTACGCCTCCTAAGTTACAACCGTTTGAGTTTTAAAAAAATATTTGGAAAATAAAAAAATAGTTTATTCTATAGTAGCCACGTATCATTTCTTATGAAGCCCCTTCCTCTTTACTATATTTAAGTTGCGCCTTTTGGCCTGCCGAGGGAGGTCTTAGTGTTAGATTTTTTTTGGGTTTTTTGAGATGTCTATTTTTTATTGGCTGGCGGGAGTTTTCTTATTTGGTAGTACACGTTGGGGATCTCCCTCTTATCTCTCTCTTTCTCAACACTTGGAAAAGGGGGCACAACCCATGCCTCTCCTCCGTGTTTCTATTTGTAGGCCTGGCACGTGCTTGATCTCTCTCTCTCTCTCTCTCTGCCTTGTAATTAGATGGAGGCAAAAGTAGGGATTAGGCCCGATACGAAGGGCTTCTTATGAGGTTTTATAGAGGAGGCAAGCTAGGTGAGGTTGTAAAAATTGATTGTTTTTGTGTGTGTAGATCACTCTACATCTACACCCATTTGTGTTATTATCATGCTAGTCTCGTGGTCTTGCCCAATGCCATCAAAACCAAGACATGATCTATCATCTATTATAATCATATAATTTTGTTTTGAATTGTCATTTTTGCTTGTTTAAATAGAGTCACAACATTGGATCATTTCAAATTATTACAGCTGTAGTATCTTATTTTAATGTGCATTCCTTGTGTAGCCAACGAAAAGATTTATGTATGTTGTCATTTTGGTTTTGCAACCTAGCCATCAAAACCAAGGCTTTGAATGGGGAGCACTTCTATAGGTGTAAGGATGGGGATTGGCTTCTAGAGTCTGCTTATGCCATCCTAGTAGATTTTTACGACCCTAGCAAAGTGGTCGGGAACTGCTCGTGGGTCAAGACACCAGGCGTCCCCCGCTACGTTGGAACTTGGTTTCTCTTCAATACTAAAGGAGACCATGTAGAATCCGGAGATCTCGCTAGCTTGGTGGCTGGTAATCATTAATTATGCATGTTGATATTATGACATTTGATGCTACTTTGATGTCATTGTGTTTTAATACTAATATGATGACACTTACCCTGTCATCAGGTTTATTATGCTCGTGTATTGTGTGTGTGTTTGTGCGTGCGTGCATGTGCGTGCTTTATTTATCCCCCAAAATTTCAAGGTTTTCTCTCCTAGAAAATTTATTTTAAAAGGTAAATTTCAAAATTTGAAGGTGGGATTACACTAAACCTAGGTTTTTTTTTGAAGTTAATGTCTCTGTCTCTCTTACACACGTGTCGCTGGAAAAGCAACGCGATAATGGTACACCTGCTCTTTAAAGGTGCCACAGTGCCGGTGCTTTTTCTTAACATGCCTCTCACTGCCATGAAGAAGGAGAGGAATACTGGGCTGAAGTTGGATCCGAAGAATTGGCCCAGATTGCAACATGACACCACCATTCGCGGCAGAAAGTGGTGTTGCGGGGGCCAGTTATCTGCTGCAACAAATAGAGTTCTGTACTATGATAATGAGGGGGTCCTCTTGGTGGGTCCACTCCCCTCCAATTTGATTGGAGAAAAGAGACACCCCACGGAGAAGCCCTTTTTCTTGAGAGCAGGGCTACTACGGGCGGCTTTGGCTCCGGCTCCAGCTCCAGCTCCGACTCCGGCTTCTGCTGTTTGGGGGCATCCAGTCTGGACTGCGCATTTGCAATATGCAAGATGGCAGAGCTGCCAATGCATAGTGCCAAACTTGAGCTTTTATCAAAGCAGCATATGTGTAACCATGCCTCTGTTTGGAGAGGCTTCTGTGATCGATTCCTGTCCTGTTTCAAATCACATCCTTATGGTCGAATCATCATCCTTGATGAAAGCAAGCTATGCCTCCAGTCCATTGTCAGGATAGATCATCCCTCACAGGAAGAAATTATGCGCTTACTCCATGGGCATCCGCTTGTGACATGCATCCGATGTGAGGACCTGTCTAATCGCTTTTTGAACGGAGACGGGGTTTACAGGGGCACTTACAACATGCACCGCCTTCTGCGCTGCGTTGTGCTGCTGGGCTACACTTGCAGTGATTGGATCCTGTTCAATTCTTCATCCGGCCCTGCTTTTGGGATGAATGGTTTCTTCAAGATCAGAAGATCAGATCAATCAGGAGTTGGGGAATTTGTCATGCTGCCGCAAGTACACCCTTGATCTTGTAGCTATTACGCCTGTTACGATTTGGTTTTGGTAAAAATCCTCTGTTTAATGATGGTGTGTGTATCTTGAAAAAATGCATATGTTTAGCAAGATGTCACCTTGTGACCCGCTCTGAAGAAAAAAGGGAAGAATGTTTTTGTCGATGCTGTAGATAGATGCATTACCCTTGCACACTGCAAAATCTTTCACGGGTTAATACCTTCTCACATATAATTTGTGAAGTCTCACAAGGTTGTATGCATGTATACATGTGTGTGTGTGTGTGTGTGTGAGAGAGAGAGAGAGAGAGAGAGAGAGAGAGAGAGAGAGAGAGAAACAAGGTGATGGAATGCCCTCAATTATGTATTTCAATACTGCTTTGTAATTATTCTTTGATATGAACTATGTTATTCCAATGAAAGTATCTCCAATGATCGGACTCGCTATAGGAACAATATTTTTTTTCTCATTCAAGGACCCTCCTCCGGCTATAGGATTGCAACGGGAGCTCCAGCTGGAGGCAGGGACTTGATAGGCTCGCATGTGGAGAGAGAGAGAGAGAGAGAGAGAGAGAGAGAGAGAGAGAGAGAGAGAGAGAGAGAGAGAGAGCATCCTTGCCATCGTGCAGAGGAGCTTTCCCTTGGGTCTAGCCTACCTTGACCATCATCCTCTTTCATTTACCATGTATTTTTCATGGTCTCATTTGCTTTGCTACATTATGCTGTGAAACTCATGACACAACTCATGTTCATGAATGTGTGGCTTAAATCTCCCATCATGTGACATGGGAGAGCTTATGACCGTAGTAATCACAACCTTAGTCTACACTTAACTGCACTTAATGATGTTTAAGAGACAAACAGATATGTGTCAATGCAATGCAGCTATATTAGATGAATGAATGATGTTACAATGAGATCCGAATGGATCTGTACTGCTGAATATGCTGCCTATATGCTGTAAATGCGGGCTGAACTGCTGTCCACTCTTTCCCTTGTCTCCTGGAGGGAAATGCTGAAGGGAGGCTTAGGGAACAGATGCTGTATGCTGAAGGGATGATGAAACGCAGACCTGTAGGGCTGAATTGGCTGCGTTTTGTTGATGATGATGGCTGATGATGATGTGTTTGCTGTTGATGCTGCTGAGGATGATGCGTTAACTGATGATGATGCTCCCAAGGCTTCCTGGAGGAGATGCGTTGGAGCACAAGGGATTGAATGCTGCTATGCTCAACCTGGATGGCTGAATGGAGATGCTCTTCTATTTATATGCATGAGGGATGCTGGTCGGCCATCATTAATGCAGTCGGCCAGATGCTGTATGTCCACGACTGAGCATAAATACCATAAATGCCAGTCGGCTGGTCATAAATACCTGAAAAATGCCTGTAAAATGCTGATTAAATGCCTGATGACTACTGATGATGCTAATGAAGCCATAATGATGCCATGTCACTGTAAACCTGACTGGTGTGCACGTGACACATCATTTTGATGAAAGGAGCATACCAATGCACTCCACTCATAAAGGGCTTCAATCTCACACCATTTTGATGAAAGGAGCATACCAATGCACTCCACTCATAAAGGGCTTCAATCTCACACCATTTTGCCATGTCTCTTAAATAGTGTAAAACTGTGTAGGCTTACATTAAATGATCTCAAAACTCACATTCTAGTGGAAATAAATACATCAAGGCATAGGGCTTCACTTCCAATAGCCCTTATTGGGCTTCGCTTCCCAATAGCCCTAATGTAATTTTCAAGAACCTTTTTTTTTTGCAAAAAAGGCAGCAGATTTATATTTCGAAATGGGTCTAGCCCTCAAAACATTACAAACCCAAGTGTTCGTGGGCGGAGCCCTTAGTATATATCTATCCAGAAGTCTACCGGGCCAAGCCCATTTTACAAGATAAAAACTAATCCTACTGTGCATTATTGGGTTGGGTGAGTTTGATCATCTGCAAGGCCTCAGCCAGGTGTGTCCGCAGCTGGAACTCTTTGTTTTCCTGCTCTGCAATTTCAGCTTGAATGTCCTCCCACCAAGTCCTGTGAAAAACCTTATTTTCATTCATTATGGCCCTCGTCAGGTGCCCATTTTCCAGCATTGAATCTTCTTCAGCATGCTGCCCTATCCATGTTGTATGAGCTCTTCTCTGGAGCGCCTCTTTCTTGCAGCCGGTCTCAGACTGTAGCTGCAGTGGAGGGGGGACCCTTAAAAACAGCCGCGTTACGGTCCTTCCATATATACCAAAGGGAAACCCTCTGATGATATTCCAGAGTGAGGTGGGGACCCATAGACTCCCCCACCAGCCAAGTTTTCCAATCTATCTCCCTCTTCACCAAGGGGTGTAGGATCTGGCAATCACCGGTGCATTCGCAGGACAACTGAAGAAGAGGTGAGTGAGAGTTTCACACTATCTCTTACATCTTTGGCACGGGTCTTCTGCAATTCCTAGCTTCCTGGCTTTTTCTCCCGTCCATACGCCTTGATATATAATGAGCGACATCAAGCATGATACCTCGGGAGGGATATCCAAACTCCAATGGTTTTGGAATTTGAACTTCCGCTGTCTTCTGTCCAGAAGCAGACCCCATTTGTCGTTAAGTCTGCAGTGGATGGGAGGGGAGGGGGAGACCCTCCGGATGTGAGTGAGGGAGGACCCCCCTTCCCATCTGAAGGCCTTCCAGTTGAGATCACCATTGAACCCAACTCTCAAACTCTCCTTCTCCTGCCACAGAGAGATTTGGGCTAGAATGAGATTGCTATCCTGGGCAGAGAAGCTAGCTCTGATGCAATCCATTGAGAGCCACTGCAAGGTTGGGTCCGGTACTCGTATTTGAGCGATACATTCCATACATAGGTACCTGTACGTACCGAACCATCAGTACCGAACAATCAGATCGATTTTTTGTTCGTCCTTTCATCCTTCCTCTTACTTACGTAGAAAACGTACAATACGTATGATAATCAAGTGATTGGAGTGCAATGTATTTTTTCTTGACTCTTTTCAATTCTAAATAATTTAAGTTTATCAAATTCTATATACACATGCATAATTTCTTTACCATAAAAAGTTATTGTCGTACTTTACGTACTTTTGCTCAGAGAACGTACCGTACTGCGTACCATACTCGTACCGCATTGTACATATCGTACGTATGGACTTACCTTGAGCCACTGCTGCCCAGAGATCTTTCCATCTTTTAAATCCCTTCATGTGCAGCTTGAGGGCCCTTTCTTCCTCCTCTGCATTGATCTGCTTGATTGAGACCAAAGGCCACCATGGCATGCTGCTTCCTTCGATTGGAGGAGACACCCTAGATTTTCCTTTATTCTGTTCCAAGCTCCCTAGAGAGAGTTTATCAGCTGTGAACCCTTTGGTTTGAAGGAGTGTTTACTGTACAGTAAGGTGGGTAGTGGAAGCCCCTTCCACCTCTTGTCTATTTCTAGGGTAAACTTAGGGAGGTGTCTGCATAGCAAGCGAGCCCATTCCTTCTCTGGACATTGGATGCTTTTCACAATCCATTTGGCAGCGAGCCGGTCGGCCATTTCTCTAAGGTCATGAATGCACCACCCTTATCTTTAGGTAGGGTGCAAACTTCCCACTTGACCTTGGGGAGCGCTTAAAGCTTTACCTTCCCAATCCCCTGACCACAGGAATTTCCTGCACATGGCTTCCAGTTGTTTGATGGCCGAGTCTGGGGGCCTCCAACAGAAAGGTAGAGCTACCGGTCCTGCACATGGCTTCCAGTTGTTTGATGGCTGAGTTTGGCAACAGAAAAGGTAGAACAGAGCTACCGGAGTGATAAAATGGTTTACTGTCACGTGACACATTCATATGTGGTCACATGGACATTAATCCCGCAGCAGAAAGCCATCAAATAATTCAGCCACGTCACCATTTCGCATTTTCATGTAATATCCAATTATGAGGTCGTGCATGAATGGCCGACTAGCAGACTGGAAAAATATATAAGTTCAGCGTGGGCTTCATTTGATGCAACCTGTTGGCACAAGATGCATCAAATGAAGCCCACGCTGAACTTATATATTTTTCCAGTCTGCTAGTCGGCCATTCATGCACGTAATTACATGAAAATGCGAAATTGTGACGTGGCTGAATTATTTGATGGCTTTCTGCTGCGGGATTAATGTCCATGTGACCACATATGAATGTGTCACGTGACATTTACCACCCTTTTCTCTTCCCGGCAGGGATGTCTGCATACCTGTCCATCTCTTCAGCTTTTCTTCTAGTCTGCACAAGAGCCGCTGCCACCTCTGCTTCATGCCGACATTGAAGCCCATCGGTATACCAAGCAATCGGAAGATTCTTCCTTCCTCTATGAGGGTGCACCCTTGCTCCATCATCCATTGGGTGGAGGTTTCTGGAGAGCCCTTATTCCTATTTTGCTGTGGTTTATCTTGGAGCGGGAGGCGTTGCAGAATGTCTCCAGGCATTCCCAGAAGGTTATGAGGGATTTCTCCTCATTCTTTACCACTGCATTCGTATCATTAGCGAACTGTTGCATACACATCTCCTCTCTCCCTCCCAGGGAGGGCAATACCTGCAATCTTCCCTTGGTTAATCTCATGCTTAACCAGAGTGTTAAGCCCATCCACTGAGATGGCAAACAGTGCAGCTAAGGGGCAGCTGAGATGTATGCCCGATCAAGCCTTGTCTTCCTGCAGAGTTCTGCCAAACTGTAATTCTGCCATGTAAAGTCTCCGCTCTCTCCACCATCAAATACGACCAGATTTTGCTTAAGGGAGGACCAGGCTGCTTTCTCTGACACTCTTATGACACTGCCCTTTTGGAGGAATCTGTCTGGGCCATGTCCTCTACCATGTTAAAATCCCCAATTAAAATTACTGGCCCCTCCAGTTGGTGTAGAGATTCCCACAGCTGGGTTCTCTCCTGAACAGAACCGCCTGCATAGATCGAGATGAGGGAGTAGGGGAAAGGGTCATCCATCCTCCAGCTTTCTTCTCCATCCAGTAGCACTTCTGCAATGGGGAATGATGATTTTTTTTTATACCCCCAGCACTGCTCCTCCTTTTCCTCTTGAATGAGTGGTTGAGAACCATATGTGCTTGTCTGAAATCAAACACGACCAGTTTTTGCTGAAGGGAGGACCAGGCTGCTTTCTCTGACACTCTTATGACACTGCCCTTTTGGAGGAATCTGTCTTCCATGTCCTCTACCATGTTAAAATCCCCAATTAAAATTACTGGCCCCTCCAGTTGGTGTAGAGATTCCCACAGCTGGGTTCTCTCCTGAACAGAACCGCCTGCATAGATCGAGATGAGGGAGTAGGGGAAAGGGTCATCCATCCTCCAGCTTTCTTCTCCATCCAGTAGCACTTCTGCAATGGGGAATGATGATTTTTTTTAAAACCCCCAGCACTGCTCCTCCTTTTCCTCTTCAATGAGTGGTTGAGAACCATATGTGCTTGTCTGAAATTCTTTCAAGCCTTTGGAACAGGTCATCACCTGTCACTTTAACCTCCTGCAGGCAAATGTAGTCCAAGGAGGAGAGTTGAGGATGTAACCAGGACTTTACGGCTTCCACCTTAAGGGGGTCTGTGAGACCCTTGTTGTTCATGGAGAGGATTTTCATCGGTTTCTTGTTGTTTTGCGCCCCTGGCTTGTGGGGCAACCTCTCCACTTCAGTATGAGGGCGCTTGTTGTCATTCTGGGTATCCATCGGGGTCGTCTAGGGAGTCTGCTCTTGAGCAATCTCCTTGCCCTTGGTGGAGATCTGTGGTGACTCGCTAAGGCATGCATCAAGATTATTGATCTGAATCTCCAGGGTGGCTTTTTCCTGCTGTGACAGGTCTGAGGGTTCACTGGGGGCTCGGGTTCTTGATCTTGGGACGTCGAAGATTCTCCTTGCTCATTTGTTTCTTCTTCAAGCCCAGCAAGCAGGGCATATCTATTCGCCTTCTGCACTCTTTTCTTGGCCTGCGGTGGTTTTCTGGGATTGGGTCGCTGTTCTGCACCTTACCTTGGGAGCCTCAGGTTGAGGCTCTGCATGCACCTCCGCTTGGGGGGTTTTTTCCGCTGCTTGGCCTGTTTTGTGCGCCCTGCTTGGTAGTTCCTTCAGTTGGTGAGCCCACAGTGGAAGCATGCAATCGGGAGATGCTTGTAAACCACCGGTTGCATGAAAGACGAGCCATCATCTAACCCGATGTTGATCTTCTCTGGCATCTCTCCTTCCAGATCTACCTCTACGAGGATCTGCGGGTGTCAACGGGGGTTAAAAGACTGAGCAGGGCGAACGCCTAAGGCCTTACGAAGAGGGCTCACAATACTCTTCAGAAAGGGCTGATACTGCAGGGGGAGGCTGGGGAGTTCTATCCAGACAGGGTAGAGGGTTTTGCAGGGGTGAAGTCCGGCGACCACCTGAAGAGGTAAAGGGGGGAGTTGGCGTATCATCCACTAGAAATATGTAGTGTTTTTTTGGCAGCACCTGGGTGAGGAAGACCTCGACCCAAAGGGGGTCCCAATAGTTTCTCATCCAGGCCTTCAGAATCTCCATGGGAGGACGGGGGCCAAAGAGGAGCCCAACAACAGCGTGGGAGCTGAAGTCCTCTTCTGTTTTCCTAATAAGAGATGCAGGTAAAATCACAGAGGGGGAAGGGTTTACCTTGGAGACGATTGCTATCGCCATTCGCAGCAGTAGGTTTGCTTTGGTCGAGGAGAAGGATTTCCCATGGCAATTTGCTAAGGAATTTCCACATGCATGTCTGCTCCCTGGAGGTCAGGTCACCTTTCTTTGGACCCCTCGTGCTGTCTGAGAAGATCTTCTAGGAATTGGAGTCTTCGCTCCTTTTCCACAGAGAAGGGTTGATACAGGGGAGGCAGGGAGGACGGCGTTGCAAACAGGATTAAAGTGTGGGAGGGGCCCTTTCCCCACGCGCTGGAGGGGGACGGGGCTTTGACAAGCAAGACGGACTCCGTACTAACACTCCAAGTTGTATTAATTCCACAGAGAGGGGAGGAGAGCAGCGTGTCGAAAGGAGAGCTGATAGGGGGGGGGGGGAGAGTGAGTGAGGATGGGACATTAGGGCGCATGGGCCGAGGAGCTCAGTGTTGATGGGCAAGGGCAGAGTGCGCACGCAGAGGTAGGGTTAGGGTTTGGGGCACGTGCAGGATGTGACCCATTCATCTTCGCTGATAATGCAAAACTTTTGTTTTTTTACAAGAAAAATGCCATGCATAGCCTTCCAAGGATAATTTTCACACTACTCTCCTCATCCCGGAGAACAATGTGAATCTGTGTTTTGAGGATTAGTGCAAATATGTGATTTTTCCCTTTTTGAATTCACTGATACTTCACAAGGACCTGTAAAACACATGTCTTGCACCAAGAGCTATTCCACTCTGGGTTTTTAACCTTTTCTAGTCAACACCCTCAGGCTTTCTTGAAACATTTGCTGTGCAACAAGAACTCGACCGTGGGTAACTTTGTCAGAATAGGATAGTTCAAGTCCTTGGACCCACCTAGTGATGATTGAATTCTGTCCAACATAAGACTAGAACAGTGTTGCAAAAGTTATGGTGACTAGTGCTAATTTGTCCATTTTTGACCTATTTTGAGAACTAGGATCTTGAACGGTCGCATGCATACCTTACCCAGACATGACCCCTGTTTTAGATAGCCCTCCACTTGCTTCACACCAACCTCATGATGAATAGTGAAAGTTATGGGGATTAGTGAGAATCTGTAATTTTTACATTTTGACCCATTTGGAGTTTAACTAGTCTCCTTATTTAAAATGGCTCGTCTCCTACGTGGCTAAGGTAGAGATTTGCTCTACATGTAGATGCTGAGCTAAAATAATAGCACATTAATAGATTGGCTCTCTTCAGGCCAAAATTCATAAGTTTCCTGCTGCCAAACTGCTTGTATAGGTGCATCCTCTCTGCCCCCTCTCACCCTGCCAGATGCCTATGCACAATGGTCAAAGCACAAGCATCTAGAGCTGCATGCCCATGGAAATCAATGCAAAGGTGTGCATGTAAAAGGACTGCATATTCTTTTAAAGACTCCTTTGGAATGCTGGAAGAATAGGCTTGTGGAGGTATGGAAACCTTATGAATTGGGGCAAGCTAATCCATGTTTGTGTCCATGGTCCATCTTAAGGCTTAAGCTGCTGCATAGTAAATCTGCAAAGGGTAAATCTCATCAATGGGCAAGCCAATGAGGAAAAATCAGCAATGGTGACGATGGAGGGAAAATTCAGCATTATATCAAGGTTGAAAATGCTTAAAAGAGAGTAAATTCCAACAAGGGAATCATATTTAATTAACATCATGAAAATTAAACACACACAGACAATTAGGATGCGGAGGAGACCAGAGACTTCTTGAGAAACCCCTATATGGTCTACACAAATGATGTTTGTTGATACATTTAGGTTCTCACCACCAAAGGCATGAGAATAAAATCACCAATGCCAGATGGATCACGCTTTGGGCTGTACCGGCCCCTATAGACCCCATTTCCATCCAAACCTTCGGCTGCCAGCCCACACTTGACGCCCGTGATGACCGGAGACCTAGTGAGATAGTCTTCGATGGCTTGTTGGGCACATCATCATCTCTCAAGATTGAGTCGATGTGTAGCAGCCTTGGCTTCATCCGTTTGTCGTCAAGGAAGATATCTGTACAAGGCCTGTCACCATCGGGCTTGTATGCCACATATTCCCTTGCCGTGCACACTCCATTCTCCTCCACAAACTTAAGGCAATCAAAAGGATCGCCACCACTACACCCTTTTCCTTTATGGAAACCGAGGAGCTCTTCCATCCTCGTCCAAATTCTTGTTGGCAACTTTGGACACCCTCTTTCACAGTGGTCCAACACATATTGAACTGACAAAGCTTTCGGTTTTCCCCCTTTTGCAATCTTATGTACTGCAGCAACACAAGCCAAGCTTGCAGCGACCCAACAACTTCCACATGTGCCTTGGTTAAAAACAGGTTGCGGAAAAACATCTTGTCCCCTCCAATCTACCACTTGATGATGTGGTAATGGCGGATCAACTGAAGTGCCTTTGGTACCATATGAAGTTTTGCCCGAAGAGAGAAGTCGTTTTTTGCAAAAAAAATTAGCCAATTCTCTTTCCTCAGTTTCAGTCCTTTGCAATCCTTCATGACCTAGTAGAGCACAAAAGTTATCCAAACATTAGAAGCACTTTGCTTGCTCGTATTGAAGCCCATAAAAACGGCACATTAGGTTATCAAATGCACCACAAAATTCCGGAAGACAATTAAGCCTAGGTGTCAGACAACCACATGTACATGTACGCTTTGTATGCAGAAAAATAATGTAGTAAAAATTGTGCTAACAACAACTTGAAACCTTACTGTCTCATCTGTATGTGTTGATCCTTGAAGACGAAGTTTTCCAGAAGTAGAGGGAGCAAATGCATTAATCCCACCTCTAGAAATATTTTTTCTTTGCCAATAAGCTGATCCTGGTTTGTTGCCAAGCCGACCTTGATAGACCTGGTGATTAGAGTGTGTGTGTGTGTGTAAGGGAGAGGGATAGAGGCAGTCTGGCAGAGTTGAATTGAAGAAATGTTGAATACCTTTGGAGGTAAATGGTTTGACAGCAAAGCATTCGTTCGTCGTAATATGAACTGTATTTTTGCGTTGCAAGAGAACAAGCAGTCAGCAACCTGTTTCTCTCAAAAAGTAAAAGCTTTTCAATCGAAGTGCAGCACACATGCTACCGGGTTAACTTTCTCGCTACAACCCTCAATTGATGAGTTGTAGGGCAAGGGAGTACACCACCATAGCTGTTTTTCCTGCAACAAAACCACACGATGGCTGCAAATGAGCCTACTCTTCCCAAATTCCCACGCTTCCCTCTTCTCAATGAGGAAAATGCACCAAAATTTGACACTTGGCACATTTTTAAGCCTTTTCCACATGCAATCTTCCAGGCTAAAAATCTCCTGACTGGTTCACATTCTCACAACAGTCCTTTGTCAGCTTTTGGTCCCCTTGACATTCCGCACAAACTGACACAAACACTTTTCAATTCCGACACTGCCAAAAATAGCAGTTCCCTAGATTTTAGGGATGATGTCATCTGCATTCCTTCTGGTCTCCTGACCATCTTTGACCACTATGGTCACTTCAAAATTTGCTTAGAATTCAAGATACATTCACATTTCGGTGGCGGCCACTTACTAGTGTAAACCGGCCTATGCCCTCATTCAGTGGCCATGTCCTGGACACTGTCATTCATCTTTCAGTGCAGTTCTCAGGCTTAGCCAACCACTGGTCCAAAGTCCCACTGGCTGACCCATTCTGACATTGCAATGGCCCAAGCCCTTCCAAGAGATCCCGGGGGAAAACAACAGCAACCAAAGAGAAAGAAAGAAAAATAAATATATTTATAAAGAAATGTAAATAAAGAAAACAACTGCAAAAAGTTTCACCTCCTGGTGACACTAATAATAACCTCCTCAGAGGGATGAACAAAATTCAAATACATCCATATTTGATAGACGCGTACACAGTAGCGGTGCAGGCGCCTCTCAATCTCAAATTTTTCTCTTTTAAGCTGCCTGGCCTTGGCGATTTGCCTTTTTGTAGCTTTTTCCATTCAATGGAAAAATTTAAATCATGCAGGGCAATTAAAACGTATTTCTCTTCCCCTGCAACACAACAGAGGTGTCGAATGAAGAAATCATAAAAGACAAACAAAATATACTGGACTATTGCACACTTATATTTACTCCAAAAAGACCTTTTTCATTATAAATTTTCAAAAAGTTACATGATGCCACAAGAGGCGCAGTAAGCAAAAAAGTTCTACATATGAGGGTAAGGGCATGTAGATGACAGGAATGGGCACACTCAGTGAGGACATAATAGTTACGGGCACATCTACTACACGGTCAATGTCAATGTTTCATTTTTCACATTATCTCCAAAAATATGATCAGATATTGCATCTGGCCTATGAGCTGCACCATGAGAATTTGTCGTAACATCTTCCTTCTCCACTTTAGCACCTACAGCAGTTGCAATGATGACATCTGTGGTATGCACCTGATCGGACACTAAATTTCCCACATTCTCTACCATAGTTGTTTTTGTATGGCGTACGAACGTACTCGTATGGTACGGTGTCGTACTCGTATGGTACGGTGTCGTACGAAATCATACATACAGGTACTTTTTTGTGGTATGCTGATTTTATTTGCTCAAATGTAAGTTCCTAGAAGAGTCCAGGAACATGCCCAAATTCATATAATAAATCTGGCTGCTGCTGCAGGTTCTATTTGTTGAACTGTACAGACTTTCACCCTTCAATGTTTTGTTTCCAAGCCCCCCCACCCAAAACAAATTAATGAATACAATTTAATAAAAAATTGGGAGGGCATAACCCCCGAACCAGCGCTACTCGCCATGTTTTAATTTGTTACTCACAACAAAGCCGTTTAGTGAAAATGATTTAGAATTTGAGATAATTTGAGACACTTTTCAAAGATTTGGAGAGAGAGAGAGAGCTCAGAGCTTGGCTTTCCTTTACAGGCTTTAATAGCAGAAGTCGAGCGCTTGTAGGGAGCGTCCATCTGTGGCGTTTCAGAAGAGGAAAGCTTGCAATGGTGTGCAAGTGTGAAGGACGGAGAGGGCGATCAGAAGAGGAAAGCTTGCAATCAGAAGAGGAAAGCTTGCAATGGTGTGCAAGTGTGAAGGACGGAGAGGGCGGGTACCTGTGTCCTTCTTGGAAAAGATTGCAAGCTTTCCTCTTCTGATCGCCCTCTCCGTCCTTCACACTTGCACACCATTGATAGCCATGGCGTTGGCTGTTTTCAAGTACATGGCTTCAATGAGTGGTGTCAAGCAAACGAAGAGAATGAAGGAGATCACCAAAGGGAGTCCTGGAATGTTGCTGCTCTTTTGAGGTAACACTGAAACCCTAACTCTTTCTTGTAGGAAAAGCTAACAGGAAATCTCTATAGCAGACCTACATTATTGTTTTGAAGAACCAACACATGCGGCCGTGTAAAGAAAGCATTCAGGAATTGCGATGGCATCTATATAAGACATGTTGTAATTTGGTCTGTTGCAGTGGTAACCTGGTTGTGTCAAGGCAACCTCTACTTCCAAAAGTGCTATCAGTGTCTGATTCAGTAGAGTCTCCTTGCCCGGGTACTGTCAATGGGGAAAAAACAGCAGACCTTCTGCGCCATCTTAATGCTCGCAGCCGTGGTGCTCTTCAAGAGAGGCTTTATCCCCTCTCATAAAAACCATACCCATACCTCCAGCTTCAAGTTCTGCGGTGGATGATGACACATCAGAGGAGCTTCCCCCTGGTATTGAGCCACTTGTTTTGTGGCAGCCAGAAGATGATGACAAAATGGATCAAAAATACACCCCTATTGTTGTTGACCCACTTTTGGTCAGGTTCTTACGTCCTCATCAAAGGTATTTACTAATTATAATTTATATTCTTCAATGATCGAGGAGCTTCGACATGAGGAGAGGTTCTATATTGTGTTTTCGTGTTCTCAATCTGCTAAATTTTGTCTAGATGCTTTCAATTGAGGAGTGTCTGATATGAGGAATGCCATTAAAAAAAGTTCTCCAAGAGCCATTGACCTTGTGTCCTTTCATAGAGAAGGCTAGGGATTAGTGGCTGTGTTGGTAAGGGAGCTCCCCTTATAGAGCAAGCAGCTAGTTTCCCATCTTTTCTTGCATAATATTTTTCAATCTGTCAACTATCTTTCTTGGGAAAAGCAGAGACTTAGCAGCATGTTTAACATACCTATGTATGTACAGTGTTTACTTTTTCCTATTGTTTGTCTATACAATTCTTGAATAAGTGCATACCAATTATGAAGCAGACAATGCCAAAACTGTCTTAACAGTTCTCAACTCCATTTAATCTCCAGTTTTTGTATTGAGAGAGAGAGAGAGAGAGAGAGAGAGAGACTTAGTCTTTGTGGTCTGAGGGCCACTATGTATATGTTTTCCATGCAAGTCATGCGACCTTTATTTTGTATTCCATTTCAGAAATTTAACCAACCAACCATTACGAGAGAGAGAGAGAGAGAGAGAGAGAGTCTTAGTTTGTGGTCTGAGGGCCACTATGTATATGTTTTCCATGCAGGTCATGCAACCTTTGTTTTGTATTCCGTTTTAGAAATTTAACCAACCAACCATTACGCGAGAGAGAGAGAGAGAGAGAGAGAGAGAGAGAGAGAGAGAGGTCTGCAATAATTTCATGGCTTTGCCATGCTGCCAAAGCTAGAGGCTTTCCTCATTAGCTATCAGATTTGCTAAACTATATGTTTGTTGTACTTAATTTGTTCTTCTCTCATAATGCCACCATTTAGGTGTTTCATCATTTGTGGTTCACATCCGAATGTGAAGCTGCATTCTAAATGTGTTCTGATTAAGGTTTAAAAATGGTTACCTTTCTTGCTGGACAGTAGCCTGTTGGACACAATCTCTTCATTCAGTTTTCCTTTGTGCGTAATGCAGGGAGGGTGTGCAGTTTATGTTTGAATGTGTCACTGGTTAACGTGAGTTTTCAAAGTCTAACACAAGTCTTGCTGGCTGCATACTTGCTCTTTTGGGGTAATTAATTGCTCTTTTGTGTTCAAGTTGAGGTCATGCACCATACAATTGTACTTGCTTACTTTGGTAGCGGTCATTCATACAGGTTGGGAAAGATATTGCACTCAATCACACTGCTTTGGACTTTGCTAAAGCAAGGCTTTGATGGTTCTCCCATGGCAAAAAAGGTTTTGATAGTTACACCAAGTCTCGTTAGCAACTGGGAAACAGAAATTCAAAAGTGGCTTGCAGGACAAGTGAAAGTTATGGCTTTGTGTGAGCCTACATGGGGAGAAGTCATCTCTGCCATAGCTGGATTTTTGGCTCCTGGCAGTGTATATCAGATATGCTCTTTAAGCCCTTACTTTGTAAGACGTGTAATGTCTCCCTAATACGGCCTATGACAGGTCTACAACATCAAATGCATAGACCCTGATAACTGGTAACTAGCACAAGTTAGCAAAAGAGGAAAGTTTAATGTTGTGTTGTGCACTTGGGTATCGGAGATTTTTACAGGAGAAATCTGGATGGTAAAAAATAAAACTTGTTTTAGCTTGAAAAGTAGTGATTATTATTATTATTATTTGCACAATAAAACATGGCTCATTATATTCCAACATGAATCAAGATACAATTGCATCCACAAGTGTTATAGCTCAATAGGCTACCACAGTCCTAAAGCAATCAAAAAACTGGAGGTACAAAACTGAGTGTAAATCACACTAAGGAAACAAAATAAAAAACAAAGGTGGGGTTAATGGCACGAATAACCAATCATTAGGAACATAGGACCATCTCGGTGAACCATCCAAGAGGGAGAAGAAAACCTAATATCTACACAAGAACTCAAGTCTCCTACTCTCTGTAGCCTTGGATAAACCTTGTAGGTTGCATCTAATCCCAAGCACCCCTCAAGACATGGACTGTATCTCTTCAAACATCCATAAGACCTTGCATTATGGAAGGCGTCTCTCCAATAACTTGAGAGTATATTGCTCAAAACGGACCAAACCTCATTTCTAATGTGTGAATCCTCCTAAATCACTAGTAAAGAACTTTCATTACAAGTACCATTGTGTATGTGGAAGATAACTTTCAACATATTTGTTCCAGTTAATCCGGGCTTCTACAATTGAACAAAAAATAGACATCGTTGAACTTTAATCCGGGCTTCTACAATTGAACAAAAAAATAGACATTGTTGAACTGAATCTCTTCATACCTCCCTCGTCCTCCTCAAGGTAGGTTGCTGTATCATCTGCATTCTCTTGATCTAGCAACTCCTCTCCAATAGGTAATGTCAAACCTCTAATACTTGTTCGACAGCCCTTATGAAAGGACATAGGCTCTACGAAGAATAAAAACAAATAAGGTGCAAGAGGACAACCCTCGTCGATAGATCTTTATAACTACAAATGACTCCCAGATGTGATGCCCAATGATCAATCTATTGTGAGCAAACCTATAGAGAGTAGAAACTTCTTTGATCCACTCCATTTGAAAACCCAATCTCCTAAGGGTCCCCTCTGGAAAAAGCACCAATGCACTCGAGAAGAGGCGTTGTCTAGTAGCCTGAAAGAAAATAAAGGCAATGTCTAAGATTCTACGATATTGGACAAAGCGCGTGTGCGAGTCATGGATGAGGTGATAGATCTGATAAGAAGGATTTAATATGTTGCTGATGACTTTTGCCAATGCCTTGTAGACAATTGACATCAAAATGATAGATCTCCACTATCTCAAGTCCTTTCTATCACCTACTTTTGGAAAGAGGCAGATCAAGCTAGTTGAAGCATCCACCCAGATGAAAAATTCCTTCCAAAGGATACAAGAAGGGATCTCCTCAAACAATCCCAAAAAGCAACAAAGAAAATCTTAGAGAGTCCATCCACACTTTGTGCCTCTTGGCTCTTGAAAGCTTCAAGAATCTCTTGCTTAGAAAAGGGAGTCATCGAAGCTCTACTCATTTCCTGAGTAACCAGACTTGGAATGCTGTCCCACACAATCTCCATATCCCTTAAAGCTCGAGGAGTAGTAGTGAAAAGCGAAGAGAAATACTCAGTAGCAATATCCATCGCCTCATCTAGGCCCCTCCCAAGGGTACCATCACTATCTCATAAGCATTTGACATGATCACCCATTGCCCTCTGCCCATGGGCTTTGAAAAACTTTGTTCATTCTATAGCCCTTTCAGGCCTAGAATGACACAAATAGTGATAATGAAACTCCAATCTTTCTTCCAAAACCAAGTTAAGAGCCGTTTTGGCTCTCAAATCATGCATCTAAGAATTGGGGGAGAAATGTTGTTGCTGTAAGCAGTGAATAGGTGGAGAAATTATGTAGCAGAGTTGGTGGGAAATGATCAAGGAGAAATAGAAATGTTCAAGAGAATGGAATAATTTAAAGGTGAAATTGCAAGTAGCTAGTAGTGTGTGGATCATTAGAGCCTTATTATGTGTCATTTTATACCTATACCATGCTTCAATCCTCCCATTGTCTGCCTTTTCTAATCAAGTGCTAACACATGCTTAATAATGGGAGTGTTGGGGCTTTAGAAGAGCCATCAATTCTTACTTATGTTAATTAGGGGTCCGCACCTGATTGCATTGCCCTTTTCTTATCTTCATTACCAAAGGCCATTAGTGGTCTTCGCCCCTTCTTCCTTGTAACAGCCCTCCTCTCCGAGCACCTGCTCATGTACGATAGCATTCTTTGTGTTGTAATGGTTATACAGTTCTCTGATGGCAGCGTATCCTGGAGATATTTTTTTGGATCATGTGCGAGGGCTCTTTTTTCGATTCTTTTGTGTTGCAATAATCATGGGTGGCTGGCTTCTTGCGCACCTGGAGTGAGCAGCAGATCTTCTTTACAATGAGGTCTGGCCCATTGGGAATACATGACTCCACGATGGCCCACCGATCTACCCCCTTTGATTGTACATAACTTGTTGGGCATCAGCCCTTTCTAGTGTGGTTGGGCGCACTTGTATCTCTTGGTGCTGTAAGCACACGTATGTATTGGGATTTCTAGTAATATAATCAGCTCTGTTTCTTTGGTAAAAAAATAATCATGGGTGGCTTGTAAGAGGTGCTCTAATAGTTTGCACCCACAATGCTTGTGTTTTTTCCTCCAAAAAAAGTAGCTTCAACATAGCATTGCCATCTGGTTCCATACATGTCTTCAAAAGACAATTTGACTTTGCCACATGTCATCCGGGTCTAGAAACTCTTCGCATAATACTTGCAGGCTTGGAAGGGTTTCCATAAAGGCTGATGATACTAGCTTGAACTTGAGAAAGTAAGAGTTTTCGTTTTTGACAATGACATGAAAATTTTTAGCTTTACACAGTTTCTATGCAACTAGCCGAAATTTTCTATGTTGACTTACCTATTAGTGTCATATTGAGAAGGAAACTGCAATACCAGCTGCAATTTACTTGCTTGGTAAAAAAACATTCAAATCTGTCTAATATTGTCTATGCAGGTGTTAATTTTATCATATGAAACTTTCAGAATGCATGCAAAGAAGCTGCAGCAAGCAGGCAGGCAGTTGCGATTTGCTTGTATTTGACGAAGCTCACAGACTGAAGAACGATCAGACATGCACCAACAAAGTATCAGATTTATTATGTTCAGTATAACTTACCAAAGTTTTCTCAAAATTAAGTGTAGACTTTCTTAATCACCCTACAATCCCCTGCTGGTATCTTATTGCAACTTTTGAAGCAGGCTTTAGCGGGTCTTCAATGTCAAAGACGTGTGCTGTTATTTGGTACACCCATGGAGGTGAATTTTGGCTTTCATCTTCTCAAGGAGATTGAATCAGTACATGTACACTAACTATAAACTGTGTACAGAATGATATGGAAGAATTTTTTGCAATGGTCAATTTTACAAATCCAGGGATTCTTGGCGATGCAGCTACATTTCGACAATACTTCGAGGTTGTTACTTAAACATGGCCATTGGCACACCCAACGTGTACGCTCATTATGTTCAAGCATTAGGAAGGAGATCAGCTCACTTTGAGTTTTATACAGGCTCCGATTCTCAATGGGCGTGAACCAAGTGCAAGTGAAATGGACAGGGTCAAGGGGGCAGAGCAATCTGTTGAGCTTAGCGAAAAAGTTAACCCGGTAGCATGTGTGCTGCACTTCGATTGAAAAGCTTTTACTTTTTGAGAGAAACAGGTTGCTGACTGCTTGTTCTCTTGCAACGCAAAAACACAGTTCATATTACGACGAACAAATGCTTTGCTGTCAAACCATTTACCTCCAAAGGTATTCAACATTTCTTCAATTCAACTCTGCTAGACTGCCTTTATCCCTCTCCCTTACACACACACACACACTCTAATCACCAGGTCTATCAAGTTCGGCTTGGCAACAAACCAGGATCAGCTTATTGGCAAAGAAAAAATATTTCTAGAGGTGGGATTAATGCATTTGCTCCCTCTACTTCTGGAAAACTTCGTCTTCAAGGATCAACACATACAGATGAGACAATAAGGTTTCAAGTTGTTGTTAGCACATTTTTACTACATTATTTTTCTGCATACAAAGCGTACATGTACATGTGGTTGTCTGACACCTAGGCTTAATTGTCTTCCGGAATTTTGTGGTGCATTTGATAACCTAATGTGCCGTTTTTATGGGCTTCAATACGAGCAAGCAAAGTGCTTCTAATGTTTGGAGTGCTCTACTAGGTCATGAAGGATTGCAAAGGACTGAAACTGAGGAAAGAGAATTGGCCAATTTTTTGCAAAAAACGACTTCTCTCTTCGGGCAAAACTTCATATGGTACCAAAGGCACTTCAGTTGATCCGCCATTACCACATCATCAAGTGGTAGATTGGAGGGGACAAGATGTTTTTCCGCAGCCTGTTTTTAACCAAGGCACATGTGGAAGTTGTTGGGTCGCTGCGAGCTTGGCTTGTGTTGCTGCAGTACATAAGATTGCAAAAGGGGGAAAACCGGAAGCTTTGTCAGTTCAATATGTGTTGGACCACTGTGAAAGAGGGTGTCCAAAGTTGCCAACAAGAATTTGGACGAGGATGGAAGAGCTCCTCGGTTTCCATAAAGGAAAAGGGTGTAGTGGTGGCGATCCTTTTGATTGCCTTAAGTTTGTGGAGGAGAATGGAGTGTGCACGGCAAGGGAATATGTGGCATACAAGCCCGATGGTGATAGGCCTTGTATAGATATCTTCCTTGACGACAAACGGATGAAGCCAAGGCTGCTACACATCGACTCAATCTTGAGAGATGATGATGTGCCCCAACAAGCCATCGAAGACCATCTCACTAGGTCTCCGGTCATCACGGGCGTCAAGTGTGGGCTGGCAGCCGAAGGTTTGGATGGAGATGGGGTCTATAGGGGCCGGTACAGCCCAAACCTCCAACATTGCGTTGTTCTTGCTGGATACACAAGAGACAACTGGATTGTCTTGAACTCATATGGCTGGAGATATGGTTCTAGAGGCTTTTGCTTTGTTCCAAAGCGTGATCCATCTGGCATTGGTGATTTTATTCTCATGCCTTTGGTGGTGAGAACCTAAATGTATCAACAAACATCATTTGTGTAGATGCTGGACATTGTGGCCTTGGACCATATAAAAGGCTTACTTGGTGCCTGAAGTTTCTTTGTTATATGTGCTTAAGACTGTCGAGAAAACAAAGTGGTGTGCCTATTATCGGTGGGGTTTCTCAAGAAGTCTCTGGTCTCCTCCGCATCCTAATTGTCTGTGTGTGTTTAATTTTCATGATGTTAATTAAATATGATTCCCTTGTTGAAATTTACTCTCTTTTAAGCATTTTCAACCTTGATATAATGCTGAATTTTCCCTCCATCAGCGTCACCATTGCTGATTCTGAAGGCCTGGATGAGAAACTATTGGGACCCCCTTCGGGTCGAGGTCTTCCTCACCCAGGTGCTGCCCAAAAAACACTACATATTTCTAGTGGATGATACGCCAACTCCCCCCTTTACCTCTTCAGGTGGTCGCCGGACTTCACCCCTGCAAAACCCTCTACCCTGTCTGGATAGAACTCCCCAGCCTCCCCCTGCAGTATCAGCCCTTTCTGAAGAGTATTGTGAGCCCTCTTCGTAAGGCCTTAGGCGTTCGCCCTGCTCAGTCTTTTAACCCCCGTTGACACCCGCAGATCCTCGTAGAGGTAGATCTGGAAGGAGAGATGCCAGAGAAGATCAACATCGGGTTAGATGATGGTGTTGGGTTTTACGCTGTGTATGCACCCGAGGAGTGCTAGTGATCATCAGTAGATTACTGGGGCACTTTTTACTTCAGTTAGTGGAGGTTTTTTTCCCCAGTTTAGCTCAGTTTCACTTATATGCAGTTTATAAGTGTTTTGGTCCACCCGGCACATTTTATAGCTGGACATGTGAACACTTATCTTTAGGGTCACTATTATGTGGCTATTGTACTTCACTTTTTTTTTATCAAGCAATAGATTGAAGTCGTGTTCTCTCTCTCTCTTGGTTTCCACGCCTGCTTGAAGCTTCTGTAAACCCTAACCCTAACACTTCATTACCTTCATTTGGTATCAGAGCATTGAAGCCTTGCCCTGCCCTGCCCGTACACTGCCAGTACATCATTGCTGCTGCTGCCCGTACACCTGTGCGCCGTACACTACTGTTGCAGCCCGTACATCTGTGCGCTGTACACTACTGTTGCAGCCCGTACATCTGTGTGCCGTACTACTGCTTCCGTACAGTAAGCGCAGCCTTCAAGTACTGTACCTGCCCGTATAGTAAGCGCCGCCTTCAGTACCCCGTACTGTACCTGCATATAGTCGTCAGCAGCTGACGTGTACCTGCTCGCCCAGCACCGTACAGCACTGCCTGCTCCGTACACAGACAGCGCTTCTGTTCACACCTGCGTAGACAAGCCGTACAGCTGTCAGTACAGGCGACCTGCAGTATTTGGTGTTCTATACCTGTTCAGTACGAGTTTTCAGTACTGTACCTGTTTCGTTTGTACCTGCAATGCCCAATACGACTTCCAGACTTGCAAAGTACCTGTTCGCATTGTTCAATACAGTGCTTCGTAAGAGTACATTCACTGTACTTCAACTGTACCTGCAGTCTATTCGCATTGAAGTTAACTTGTACCTGCTAACATCACACTGTGGTAAGCATTGCAAGTTTTGAATATTGGGCATTTTTTTTTTCTCTGTGAAAATATACACGCACAACAGGCAGATTTTCTAGCAAAGAACTATACAGGTTTTTTTGCACAGTTTGGGTGCAGCAAATTTGGGCATTTTTGGGGCATTTTGGCATTGTGTACGCCATTTGCTGCTCTACTCAGTCATTGGTGCTTTGAACTGCACATTCAGAGGATTGAGAGTGCAGGCATATTTGGGTGAACTGTATTCAGTGGAGTACAGTTATTTTCAGGGTTTCTGCTATTGGGTTTTTTGATAAACAGGTACAACATTGTGCGTAAGCATAATGGCAAATCAACAGCAAAGTGATGTATTCACATATTTGTCTAAGGAAGACAAATTGGATGGCACGAACTACTCCTTGTGGAGTTTTATGCTGAAAAATGTGCTTGTGGCAAAAGGTCTTTGGGATTTTGTTAGTGGTGATTTTAAGCTTTATTTCTTTCCTTGTTCCCATGCATCACAAGACGAAGTGTAGCAGCACACATGCGCCGTAGCCAAGCTCCATGAGCACAAAGCATGTGTAGCTGCGTACACGGCCGTGGGCTAACGGTCTCCAACGCGCATTTTACCTCCATGCGTACAAGTAAAAGTTCTTTTCATACGTTTTGTCTGATTTATCTTGCTTTTTTGTAGCTAAAAGCAAGTTTCACAAGGACCAAAAAAGCACACTTGAAAAGCTAAGAGCTTTTTAAGCTTCAATAAAGCATACTGCTTTTTCTCAAAGTCCCTATATAAGGGAAGCCAAAAGTCATCATTTTCCACAACCCAAACATACAAGCAAGGTTGTATATTTCAGCAAGCACAGCGTTGCTTGAGTGCACAAGTGGAAAACTTCACCAAGGGATTTTACGTCGTCTAGCCAGCATAAAAGCAAGCAGTTCTACGAGAGGTGTACGTTCCAGCCCCAGCACATAAGCAAATTTGAGCACGCAACTGATCGCCTATGGCTAGCACTTGTCAACCATCCCTTGTGTTCACCACGGAGGCACCGGTGATCGATGACATTAATGTACCGTCTGGAGCCGCGCTCGGCAATGATGACACTTATATGGATGATAGTTTAGACGACACGCAGTACAAGCATGACCGAGCTTTTACGGCTCTGGAAATGCATCAAGCAGCACTCGAGAAAAACTTCACCACGATGAACCAGAATATCACAGCACTGATGGACCTTATTTGGGCTTTCATGGACAAGCAGGTTCAAGACACAGCACATGCATGCAACTGTCATGGCAAGGCCAACAGTTACTCCGGTGGTAGCAGAATATACGGCTCTTCACCTGAAGAACGTGACAATTCCGGAGTACAAAGGTGAGGAACGAGACCGCAACAAGGACGCGGTGAACACCTATTTATTTAAGTGGGGAGATATTCATCGCCTACAAGGTACCCCAGACCATGCCAGGGCTACAAAAACAAGTCTATCACTTAAAGGCAAGGCCTATAAGTGGTGGATGGCTTTTTCACTCATTGCTCGTCCTAAGGCATGGAACGAGTTTCACGAGGTTTTTTTCAAAGAAATCTTGCCAGACAATGAACAGGCAAAGAATTGGAAGACGTGGGATCATTACAGTATGACTGACATGTCTCTCACACAGTACATCTCTTCGTATAGAGAGATTATTCTCAAGTTGGACAATCTGGACGACTTTCATAAGATGAGAGGTTTTATACGCGGCCTTGATGCAGAATATAGTCTCCACGTGAGGACACAAGACCCCAAGAATTTTGAAGAGGCGGTTAAGCACGCTCAGGGCACGCCATCTATTGCAAAGAGCACCTGGCGGAGTCGTTCTCCACAGCGTTTCAACGAAAATAAGCGAAGAACCTCGCCACATAAGCACGAGGCCAAGATGCCTAAACAAGCACGAGATACTCGAAGAGGGCCTCTCTCTTATGCTGAATTTGAACGTGCCAAGAAGAATAATTTGTGCTTTGTGTGTATGTCTGATCAACACACAAAGAAAGATTGTCCTTTTTTGCAAGGCAAGCAGGCGGAGACTGCTAAGAGTAAGGATTAGGACATCCTTTATATTCCAGTCATGAATATTTTTGGGTCATACATTGTAGATAGCCAGTGTGCCTCTTTTATGTAATAGGGAGTTTTCTTTATTTACTAGAAGCAGATTTAATTCAATAAGTATTTTTGTCTCACTATTTGTTTTACAGTTGGGTTACTCATTTTGGTAAACAAGATGATGTGAAGTCTAATCAGTGATCGAACAGAGGAAGCAGTTGGCTATTATACCTAACAATGATTGTGAGAATATTTAATGGTATGGGACATTAAATACTCTTATCAGTTGTTGTAATCATTGTTAGCTGTTGGGAATATTTAATGGTATGGGACATTAAATACTCTTAACATCTATCGTAATCCTTGTTGATAATATTTAATGGTATGGGACATTAAATACTCTCAACCCTGGTTACAGTGGTGGAATGGGACACCACGATTTGGGTATAACAGTACACTTCTTTTCATTGGTTTGGAAGGTTAGCAAAAGAGCTAAAATTCACGAGCTAAGTGCTCAACTTCACGAGAAAGTGTTAAGTTAGAGGTAGTGATTGATCGTAAAAGTATCAAATCGTATACTACCCAGATACATTGTAAGAATCGAACGGCTACAAGAGCTGAGATTCTTGAAGTTTACGAGAAAGTGTGGAGCCAAGTTTTGAAGGGATCCCTCACATTTACATGATGTTACAAGTGCAGAGTTATCCTCCCCACACGGCTCTACCCTCTTGTAGGATGAGCTTATATGGTGGCTACTACTTCACAAGAGGTGAGTAGGAGAGCCAATGGACTGAGACATCAGGCATGCCCACCTTTGTGAAGAGAGTGTCACATGATAGTCCATACGCTGTTGATCCAGGCATTACTAACGTATGCTCTGGGAAGGCGATAGTTTTTGGCAAGGATTACGTCATGATGTTCTGGCCAGAGTTGCATCATGATGTTCAAGAGTACGTACTAGAGTGCCAACAGAGTTAACAGAAGAAGCTAAAGCACCTTGAGGAAGGTGGCCTGTGGTAAACATTCGAGATTACACAAAGTATGTGAGAACGAATCTTTATGAATGTTATAGTAAGATTACCACTTATGAGTCCGAGAGACTATCTTACCAAAATGTGTCAATTTATTCCCATAGGAAACGACGGTTACGACATCGCCGTTATAGACGGTTAGGCGACCAAAACTTGCAAGATTGTTTATAAAACATATTTATAAACTTTATGGTCTATACGTATCGTTCAGGCAGTTAGCAGTCGGGTTATTCTTTTGGCTTGATCACCCAAAAATGATAATAAACAACTAGTAACTGATGTAAGCTCAGGAGAGTTGCAAGAAGTACATAGATTAGCATCACTGTCTCGTTATTAGTAGGAGGAGAAAGAGGTTGTCTTATGGTCTGAGAGCATTCAGATAATTTGAAGACTGGACTAGTGGCTCAGTTGTCACCTAGGTTTTGGTAAACACAAGGGTGTTAGTCAAGTGGATAGAAAGATCTGAAGAAGGTTCCACTTAGGAAGAAAGTCTCTGCGCTTAAGAAGTAATTCCCTACCTTTGTTTTCGAGGACGAAAACATTTTTCCAAGGGGGGGTAATGTGAGGACACGGGCCCTGCCATGCAGTTAAGTGGGCGTCCTTAGTGTGAAAGGGCCATGGGCCAGCCAGGAGCTATATAAGGTCATGGTTGGGTGGTTAATTGCATGGCTCACATCCACTAGTCTCACAGGGCGAAACTTTGCACGCATGTCCATCCCATCCCCACAGACACGCGTGCAAAGTTTCAACCCCATTGAACATCGAATGTGGGATGGGGTGCGCCTAAATTGTCGCTTTTTACTTCAGAAACGCAGGGATTCCCTACGTAAAAAGTGACGATTTGGACGAACCCCATCCCATATTCGGTGTCGGATGGGGGCGAAACTTTGCACGCATGTCCATTCCATCCCCATAGACACGCGTGCAAAGTCACCCCCATCGGACATGGAATGTGGGATGGGGTGCGCCTAAATCATCGCTTTTTACTTCACAAACGCAGGGATTCCCTACGTAGAAAGTGACGATTTGGGCGAACCCCATCCCATATTCGGTGTCGGATGGGGGCGAAACTTTGCACGCATGTCCATCCCATCCCCATAGACTCGCGTGCAAAGTTTCACCCGCATCGGACATCGAATGTGGGATGGCGTGCGCCTAAATCGTCGCTTTTTACTTCACAAACGCGGGGCGAACCCCATCCCACATTCGGTGTCGGATGGGGGCGAAACTTTGCACGCATGTCCATCCCATCCCCATAGACATGCGTGCAAAGAACGACGATTTGGGCGAACCCCAACCCACATTCGGTGTCGGATGGGGGCGAAACTTTGCACCCATGTCCATCCCATCCCCATAGAAACGTGTGCAAAGTTTCACCCCCATTGCACATCGAATGTGGGATGGGGTGCGCCTAAATCGTCGCTTTTTACTTCACAAACGTGGGGATTCCCTATGTAAAAAACGACGATGTGGGCGAACCCCATTCCACATTCGGTGTCAGATGGGAGCGAAACTTTGCACGCGTGTCCATCCCATCCCCATAGACACGCGTGCAAAGTTTCACCCCCATCGGACATCGAATGTGGGATGGGGTGCGCCTAAATCGTCGCTTTTTACTTCACAAACGCGGGGATTCCCTACGTAAAAAGTGACGATTTGGGCGAACCCCATCCCATATTCGATGTCGGATGGGGGTGAAACTTTGCATGCGTGTCCATCCCATCCCCATAGACACCCGTGCAAAGTTTCACCCCCATCGGACATCGAATGTGGGATGGGGTGCGCCTAAATCGTCGCTTTTTACTTCACAAAGGCGAAGATTCCCTACGTAAAAAACAAAGATTTGGACGAACCCCATCCCACATTCGGTGTCGGATGGGAGTGAAACTTTGCACGCGTGTCCATCCCATCCCCATAGACACACTTGCAAAGTTTCACCCCCATCGGACATCGAATGTGGGATGGGGTGCGCCTAAATCGTCGCTTTTTACTTCACAAACGCGAAGATTCCCTACATAAAAAGTGACGATGTGGGCGAACCCCATCCCACATTCGGAGTGGGATGGGGGCGAAACTTTGCACGTGTGTCCATCTCATCCCCATAGACACACGTGCAAAGTTTCACCTCCATCGCACACGAATGTGGGATGGGGTACGCCTAAATGGTCGCTTTTTACTTCACAAACGCGAAGATTCCCTACGTAAAAAACGACGATTTGGGCAAACATCATCTCACTTTCGGGGCAAAATATAGAGAATGAACAAAATAAAATGAAAATTTACAAAAAAGATGGCATTGCACAAATACTATGAGAATGGAAACAATTGGACAATAGCATGAACAAAAGATCATATTATAATACCAAGGTCATGGAGTACAATAATGAGACACAACTGGCATGCTAGTCGAACAAGGCAAGTTTCTATCCTCGGACACTCATCAGTTAGGAGTTACAACCTGATTAGGCAAGATGGGCTAAAAAAAAGGGGGGACTGCTCTTGTAACAACTCCTTACAAAGGATGAGGCATGCCTACCTAACTGAGATCAGGCTAAGACTCTCACTACGCCTGCTTCCTCATAATAACAATGTATGCATATTTGGGCATGTGAATATGTCCTGAGTGTGAATCATAATAACAATGGCATCGTGGCGCTTGTTGCAGAAGGGTCAATGAAGGTGCATTTTGTGTGGATTTTTAGGTTTTGAGTCTCATTCTGTTGAGAAGAAGAGGTATTTATCTCGCACACTATTGTGCACAGCTTGTGTCTAGCCTAGAGGATAATAATTGATAGAACTCGATGATGAGAGGATATTGATGTTGACTATGGCATTTACATGACTGAAACGCCTTTGCTTATAAGTACTGAATGTCATGGTGCAAAGTTTCAACGCATACTTATTACTGAATGGCATGATTGTATAATTTATGATTTTTTATGCCTTTTTATAGTCATTTGTCTGCTGTTGATATTATGACATTTGATGCTACTTTGATGTCATTGTGTTTTAATACTAATATGATGACACTTACCCACTTTTGGTGTCATCAGGTTTATTATGCTCGTGTATTGTGTGTGTTTGTGCGCGCGTGCATGTGCGTGCTTTATTTATCCCCCAAAATTTCAAGGTTTTCTCTCCTAGAAAATTTATTTTAAAAGGTAAATTTCAAAATTTGAAGGTGGGATTACACTAAACCTAGGTGCCACAGTGCCAGTGCTTTTTCTTAACATGCCTCTCAGTGCCATGAAGAAGGAGAGGAATACTGGGCTGAAGTTGGATCCGAAGAATTGGCCCGGATTGCAGCATGACACCACCATTCGCGGCGGCAGAAAGTGGTGTTGCGGGGGCCAGTTATCTGCTGCAACAAATAGAGTTCTGTACTATGATAATGAGGGGGTCCTCTTGGTGGGTCCGCTCCCCTTCGAATTTGATTGGAGAAAAGAGACACCCCATGGAGAAGCCCTTTTTCTTGAGAGCAGGGCTACTACGGGCGGCTCCAGCTCCAGCTCCAGCTCCAGCTCCAGCTCCGGCTCCGGCTCCGGCTCCGGCTGCTGCTGTTTGGGGGCATCCAGTCTGGACTGCGCATTTGCAATATGCAAGATGGCAGAGCTGCCAATGCATAGTGCCAAACTTGAGCTTTTATCAAAGCAGCATATGTGTAACCATGCCTCTATTTGGAGAGGCTTCTGTGATCGATTCCTGTCCTGTTTCAAATCACATCCTTATGGTCGAATCATCATCCTTGATGAAAGCAAGCTATGCCTCCGGTCGATTATCAGGATAGATCATCCCTCGAAGGAAGAAATTATGCGCTTACTCCATGGGCATCCGCTTGTGACGCATCCGGTGTGAAGACCTGTCTAATCGCTTTTTGAACAGAGACGGAGTTTACTTGCTATCCTGGGCAGAGAAGCTAGCTCTGATGCAATCCATTGAGAGCCACTGCAAGGTTGGGTCCGGTACTCGTATTTGAGCGATACATTCCATACATATGTACCTGTACGTACCGAACCATCTATACCGAACAATCAGATCGATTTTTTGTTAGTCCTTTCATCCTTCCTCTTACTTACGTAGAAAACGTACAATACGTATGATAATCAAGTGATTGGAGTGCAATGTATTTTTCTTGACTCTTTTCAATTCTAAATAATTTAAGTTTATCAAATTCTATATACACATGCATAATTTCTTTACTATAAAAAGTTATTGTCGTACTTTACGTACTTCTGCTCAGAGAACGTACTGTACTGCATACCATACTCGTACCGCATTGTACATATCGTACGTATGGACTTACCTTGAGCCACTGCTGCCCAGAGATCTTTCCATCTTTTAAATCCCTTCATGTGCAGCCTGAGGGCCCTTTCTTCCTCCTCTGCATTGATCTGCTTGATTGAGACCAAAGGCCACCATGGCATGCTGCTTCCTTCGATTGGAGGAGACACCCTAGATTTTCCTTTATTCTGTTCCAAGCTCCCTAGAGAGAGTTTATCAGCTGTGAACCCTTTGGTTTGAAGGAGTGTTTACTGTACAGTAAGGTGGGTAGTGGAAGCCCCTTCCACCTCTTGTCTATTTCTAGGGTAAACTTAGGGAGGTGTCTGCATAGCAAGCGAGCCCATTCCTTCTCTGGACATTGGATGCTTTTCACAATCCATTTGGCAGCGAGCCGGTCGGCCATTTCTCTAAGGTCATGAATGCACCACCCTTATCTTTAGGTAGGGTGCAAACTTCCCACTTGACCTTGGGGAGCGCTTAAAGCTTTACCTTCCCAATCCCCTGACCACAGGAATTTCCTGCACATGGCTTCATTTACCACCATTTTCTCTTCCCGGCAGGGATGTCTGCATACCTGTCCATCTCTTCAGCTTTTCTTCTAGTCTGCACAAGAGCCGCTGCCACCTCTGCTTCATGCCGACATTGAAGCCCATCGGTATACCAAGCAATCGGAAGATTCTTCCTTCCTCTATGAGGGTGCACCCTTGCTCCATCATCCATTGGGTGGAGGTTTCTGGAGAGCCCTTATTCCTATTTTGCTGTGGTTTATCTTGGAGCGGGAGGCGTTGCAGAATGTCTCCAGGCATTCCCAGAAGGTTATGAGGGATTTCTCCTCATTCTTTACCACTGCATTCGTATCATTAGCGAACTGCTGCATACACATCTCCTCTCTCCCTCCCAGGGAGGGCAATACCTGCAATCTTCCCTTGGCTAATCTCATGCTTAACCAGAGTGTTAAGCCCATCCACTGAGATGGCAAACAGTGGAGCTAAGGGGCAGCTGAGATGTATGCCCGATCAAGCCTTGCCTTCCTGCAGAGTTCTACCAAACTGTAATTCTGCCATGTAAAGTCTCCGCTCTCTCCACCATCAAATACGACCAGATTTTGCTTAAGGGAGGACCAGGCTGCTTTCTCTGACACTCTTATGACACTGCCCTTTTGGAGGAATCTGTCTTCCATGTCCTCTACCATGTTAAAATCCCCAATTAAAATTACTGGCCCCTCCAGTTGGTGTAGAGATTCCCACAGCTGGGTTCTCTCCTGAACAGAACCGCCTGCATAGATCGAGATGAGGGAGTAGGGGAAAGGGTCATCCATCCTCCAGCTTTCTTCTCCATCCAGTAGCACTTCTGCAATGGGGAATGATGATTTTTTTTATACCCCCAGCACTGCTCCTCCTTTTCCTCTTGAATGAGTGGTTGAGAACCATACATGCTTGTCTGAAATCAAACACGACCAGTTTTTGCTGAAGGGAGGACCAGGCTGCTTTCTCTGACACTCTTATGACACTGCCCTTTTGGAGGAATCTGTCTTCCATGTCCTCTACCATGTTAAAATCCCCAATTAAAATTACTGGCCCCTCCAGTTGGTGTAGAGATTCCCACAGCTGGGTTCTCTCCTGAACAGAACCGCCTGCATAGATCGAGATGAGGGAGTAGGGGAAAGGGTCATCCATCCTCCAGCTTTCTTCTCCATCCAGTAGCACTTCTGCAATGGGGAATGATGATTTTTTTTAAAACCCCCAGCACTGCTCCTCCTTTTCCTCTTGAATGAATGGTTGAGAACCATATGTGCTTGTCTGAAATTCTTTCAAGCCTTTGGAACAGGTCATCACCTGTCACTTTAACCTCCTGCAGGCAAATGTAGTCCAAGGAGGAGAGTTGAGGATGTAACCAAGACTTAACGGCTTCCACCTTAAGGGGGTCTGTGAGACCCTTGTTGTTCATGGAGAGGATTTTCATCGGTTTCTTGTTGTTTTGCGCCCCTGGCTTGTGGGGCAACCTCTCCACTTCAGTATGAGGGCACTTGTTGTCATTCTGGGTATCCATCGGGGTCGTCTAGGGAGTCTGCTCTTGAGCAATCTCCTTGCCCTTGGTGGAGATCTGTGGTGACTCGCTAAGGCATGCATCAAGATTATTGATCTGAATCTCCAGGGTGGCTTTTTCCTGCTGTGACAGGTCTGAGGGTTCACTGGGGGCTCGGGTTCTTGATCTTGGGACGTCGAAGATTCTCCTTGCTCATTTGTTTCTTCTTCAAGCCCAGCAAGCAGGGCATATCTGTTCGCCTTCTGCCCTCTTTTCTTGGCCTGCGGTGGTTTTCTGGGATTGGGTCGCTGTTCTGCACCTTACCTTGGGAGCCTCAGGTTGAGGCTCTGCATGCACCTCCGCTTGGGGGGTTTTTTCCGCTGCTTGGCCTGTTTTGTGCGCCCTGCTTGGTAGTGCCTTCAGTTGGTGAGCCCACAGTGGAAGCATGCAATCGGGAGATGCTTGTAAACCACCGGTTGCATGAAAGACGAGCCATCATCTAACCCGATGTTGATCTTCTCTGGCATCTCTCCTTCCAAATCTACCTCTACGAGGATCTGCGGGTGTCAACGGCGGGGGTTAAAAGACTGAGCAAGGCGAACGCCTAAGGCCTTACGAAGAGGGCTCACAATACTCTTCAGAAAGGGCTGATATTGCAGGGGGAGGCTGGGGAGTTCTATCCAGACACGGTAGAGGGTTTTGCAGGGGTGAAGTCCGGTGACCACCTGAAGAGGTAAAGGGGGAGTTGCGTATCATCCACTAGAAATATGTAGTGTTTTTTGGGCAGCACCTGGGTGATGAAGACCTCGACCCGAAGGGGGTCCCAATAGTTTCTCATCGAGGCCTTCAGAATCTCCATGGGAGGACGGGGGCCAAAGAGGAGCCCAACAACAGCGCGGGAGCTGAAGTCCTCTTCTGTTTTCCTAATAAGAGATGCAGGTAAAATCACAGAGGGGGAAGGGTTTACCTTGGAGACGACTGCTATCGCCATTCGCAGCAGTAGGTTTGCTTTGGTCGAGGAGAAGGACCTCGGTATCGGCACCCCTATTTCCCATGGCAGTTTGCTGAGGAATTTCCATATGCATGTCTGCTCCCTGGAGGTCAGGTCACCTTTCTTTGGACCCCTCGTGCTATCTGAGAAGATCTTCTAGGAATTGGAGTCTTCGCTCCTTTTCCACAGAGAAGGGCTGATACAGGGGAGGCAGGGAGGACGGCGTTGCGAACAGGATTAAAGTGTGGGAGGGGCCCTTTCCCCACGCGCTGGAGGGGGACGGGGATTTGACAAGCAAGACGGACTCCGTACTCCCACACCAAGTTGTATTAATTCCACAGAGAGGGGAGGAGAGCAGCGTGTCGAAAGGAGAGCTGATAGGGAGGGGGGGAGAGTGAGTGAGGATGGGACATTAGGGCGCATGGGCCGAGGAGCTCAGTGTTGATGGGCAAGGGCAGAGTGCGCACGCAGAGGTAGGGTTAGGATTTGGGGCACGTGTAGGATGTGACCCATTCATCTTCGCTGATAATGCAAAACTTTTGTTTTTTTACAAGAAAAATGCCATGCATAGCCTTCCAAGGATAATTTTCACACTACTCTCCTCATCCCGGAGAACAATGTGAATCTGTGTTTTGAGGATTAGTGCAAATATGTGATTTTTCCCTTTTTGAATTCACTGATACTTCACAAGGACCTGTAAAACACATGTCTTGCACCAAGAGCTATTCCACTCTGGGTTTTTAACCTTTTCTAGTCAACACCCTCAGGCTTTCTTGAAACATTTGCTGTGCAACAAGAACTCGACTGTGGGTAACTTTGTCAGAATAGGATAGTTCAAGTCCTTGGACCCACCTAGTGATGATTGAATTCTGTCCAACATAAGACCAGTGTTGCAAAAGTTATGGTGACTAGTGCTAATTTGTCCATTTTTGACCTATTTTGAGAACTAGGATCTTGAATGGTCGCATGCATACCTTACCCAGACATGACCCCTGTTTTAGATAGCCCTCCACTTGCTTCACACCAACCTCATGATGAATAGTGAAAGTTATGGGGATTAGTGAGAATCTGTAATTTTTACATTTTGACCCATTTGGAGTTTAACTAGTCTCCTTATTTAAAATGGCTCGTCTCCTACGTGGCTAAGGTAGAGATTTGCTCTACGTGTAGATGCTGAGCTAAAATAATAGCACATTAATAGATTGGCTCTCTTCAGGCCAAAATTCATAAGTTTCCTGCTGCCAAACTGCTTGTATAGGTGCATCCTCTCTGCCCCCTCTCACCCTGCCAGATGCCTATGCACAATGGTCAAAGCACAAGCATCTACCTAGAGCTACATGCCCATGGAAATCAATGCAAAGGTGTGCATGTAAAAGGACTGCATTTTCTTTTAAAGACTCCTTTGGAATGCTGGAAGAAATTGGTTATCCACAAGGCGACATAATAGGCTTGTGGAGGTATGGAAACCTTATGAATTGGGGCAAGCTAATCCATGTTTGTGTCCATGGTCCATCTTAAGGCTTAAGCTGCTGCATAGTAAATCTGCAAAGGGTAAATCTCATCAATGGGCAAGCCAATGAGGAAAAATCAGCAATGGTGACGCTGATGGAGGGAAAATTCAGCATTATATCAAGGTTGAAAATGCTTAAAAGAGAGTAAATTTCAACAAGGGAATCATATTTAATTAACATCATGAAAATTAAACACACACAGACAATTAGGATGCGGAGGAGACCAGAGACTTCTTGAGAAACCCCATCGATAATAGGCACACCACTTTGTTTTCTCGACAGTCTTAAGCACATATAACAAAGAAACTTCAGGCACCAAGTAAGCCTTTTATATGGTCCAAGGCCACAATGTCCAGCATCTACACAAATGATGTTTGTTGATACATTTAGGTTCTCACCACCAAAGGCATGAGAATAAAATCACCAATGCCAGATGGATCACGCTTTGGAACAAAGCAAAAGCCTCTAGAACCATATCTCCAGCCATATGAGTTCAAGACAATCCAGTTGTCTCTTGTGTATCCAGCAAGAACAACGCAATGTTGGAGGTTTGGGCTGTACCGGCCCCTATAGACCCCATCTCCATCCAAACCTTCGGCTGCCAGCCCACACTTGACGCCCGTGATGACCGGAGACCTAGTGAGATAGTCTTCGATGGCTTGTTGGGGCACATCATCATCTCTCAAGATTGAGTCGATGTGTAGCAGCCTTGGCTTCATCCGTTTGTCGTCAAGGAAGATATCTGTACAAGGCCTATCACCATCGGGCTTGTATGCCACATATTCCCTTGCCGTGCACACTCCATTCTCCTCCACAAACTTAAGGCAATCAAAAGGATCGCCACCACTACACCCTTTTCCTTTATGGAAACCGAGGAGCTCTTCCATCCTCGTCCAAATTCTTGTTGGCAACTTTGGACACCCTCTTTCACAGTGGTCCAACACATATTGAACTGACAAAGCTTCCGGTTTTCCCCCTTTTGCAATCTTATGTACTGCAGCAACACAAGCCAAGCTCGCAGCGACCCAACAACTTCCACATGTGCCTTGGTTAAAAACAGGCTGCGGAAAAACATCTTGTCCCCTCCAATCTACCACTTGATGATGTGGTAATGGCGGATCAACTGAAGTGCCTTTGGTACCATATGAAGTTTTGCCCGAAGAGAGAAGTCGTTTTTTGCAAAAAAATTGGCCAATTCTCTTTCCTCAGTTTCAGTCCTTTGCAATCCTTCATGACCTAGTAGAGCACAAAAGTTATCCAAACATTAGAAGCACTTTGCTTGCTCGTATTGAAGCCCATAAAAACGGCACATTAGGTTATCAAATGCACCACAAAATTCCGGAAGACAATTAAGCCTAGGTGTCAGACAACCACATGTACATGTACGCTTTGTATGCAGAAAAATAATGTAGTAAAAATGTGCTAACAACAACTTGAAACCTTACTGTCTCATCTGTATGTGTTGATCCTTGAAGACGAAGTTTTCCAGAAGTAGAGGGAGCAAATGCATTAATCCCACCTCTAGAAATATTTTTTCTTTGCCAATAAGCTGATCCTGGTTTGTTGCCAAGCCGAACTTGATAGACCTGGTGATTAGAGTGTGTGTGTGTGTGTGTAAGGGAGAGGGATAGAGGCAGTCTGGCAGAGTTGAATTGAAGAAATGTTGAATACCTTTGGAGGTAAATGGTTTGACAGCAAAGCATTTGTTCATCATAATATGAACTGTGTTTTTGCGTTGCAAGAGAACAAGCAGTCAGCAACCTGTTTCTCTCAAAAAGTAAAAGCTTTTCAATCGAAGTGCAACACACATGCTACCGGGTTAACTTTTTCGCTAAGCTCAACAAATCGCTCTGCCCCCTTGACCCTGTCCATTTCACTTGCACTTGGTTCACGCCCATTGAGAATCGGAGCCTGTATAAAACTCAAAGTGAGCTGATCTCCTTCCTAATGCTTGAACATAATGAGCGTACAAGTTGGGTGTGCCAATGGCCATGTTTAAGTAACAACCTCGAAGTATTGTCGAAATGTAGCTGCATCGCCAAGAATCCCTGGATTTGTAAAATTGACCATTGCAAAAAATTCTTCCATATCATTCTGTACACAGTTTATAGTTAGTGTACATGTACTGATTCAATCTCCTTGAGAAGATAAAAGCCAAAATTCACCTGCATGGGTGTACCAGATAACAGCACACGTCTTTGACATTGAAGACCCGCTAAAGCCTGCTTCAAAAGTTGCAATAAGATACCAGCAGGGGATTGTAGGGTGATTAAGAAAGTCTACACTTAATTTTGAGAAAACTTTGGTAAGTTATACTGAACATAATAAATCTGATACTTTGTTGGTGCATGTCTGATCGTTCTTCAGTCTGTGAGCTTCATCAAATACAAGCAAATCGCAACTGCCTACCTGTTGCAGCTTCTTTGCATGCATTCTGAAAGTTTCATATGATAAAATTAACACCTACATAGACAATATTAGACAGATTTGAATGTTTTTTTACCAAGCAAGTAAATTGCAGCTGGTATTGCAGTTTCCTTCTCAATATGACACTAATAGGTAAGTCAACAAATTACTGAAAAAGCACACAAAATTTCGGCTAGTTGCATAGAAACTGTGTAAAGCTAAAAATTTTCATGTCATTGTCAAAAACGAAAACTCTTACTTTCTCAAGTTCAAGCTAGTATCATCAACCTTTATGGAAACCCTTCCAAGCCAGGCAGGAGTCACACTTTTTGGTCACCGGCATATGGCTCCCAGGGGAACCAGGGTGGAGTATGCATCTCAGTCAGTGAGCAGCTTCTATCCGAGGTTGTGGATTCTGGCACTCTGGTTCAGGGTGGAGCACAGTGGATCATCCTTCGGGTTGGGGAAGACCGCATTGGCTTCCTCAACTTCTACGTCCCTAATGGGGCGACCGGGAGAGCTGAGTTCTGGAGCACCATTAGGCAGTCCCTTCCCATGGCAGACCATTGGTGCCTAGGGGGGGATTGCAACATGCTGGAGGATGCAGAGGACAGGATGGGGGGCAGCCAGGAGACCATTCATGGGCCGGAGCTCGCTGCCTGGGAGGAGCTAGTGCTGCAGGTGAGAGGTCAGGATCCGTGGACTCTCTCGGAGTTTGGCAGGATGCAGGGGAGTTTATCTTTCTCGCGCTCGGATAGACGGGCCACAGGAGTTAACCTTTCCCGCATCGACAGGTTTTACATTGATGAGTGGGCTTGCGATAGAGGTGGCACTGTGGGTATACTTGCAGGCTCTTCTTTTTCAGACCACTTTCCAGTGCTTCTCCAGATCGAGGACCCTACAAGAGGAGAGCGAGGCCAGAGCGTCCGGATTCCAGATTGTCTCATAAAGGAGCCCGAGATTGCGACCAGAGTTGAGCAGGTCTGGCGGGAGCTTCAGTTCAAGAGAGGATCGGCAGACAGCGATCTTGACAGGGGTTTGCAGGAGATCAGTAGGATGCTCAGACAAGCTGCCCTGGACCGTCTGGAGGCTTTCAGAGAGCAGGAGAGGAGCTTGCGGAGGAGTCTAGCTTCCCTTCAGAGACTTCAGGAGAGGGATCCTACGAGCCCTTGGATTTCAAAGCAGATGGAGTCAACTCGCACAGAGATCAGATCCATCGAGGAGAGGAGGGTGGAGTTCCGATTCCATGCTCGGGCATCTTTTTGGACACAGGCTGGAGACAGAGTGACTCGGGATTTCTTTGAGGTGACAGGGCCTCGCTTCAGACGAGAGGGTCTCAAGCGTCTTCGGCAGGCTGATGGCCAGGTAGTGGTGGATCCCCCCAGGGTTCGGGCGATCGCCACAGATTTTTACAAGGATCTGCTCTCTGTTAAGCCAGCAGATGACAGGGTGAGAGAGGCTCGGGAGGCAGTTTGGAGCTTCACGAGACCGGTTGTGCCGGCCCATTTGCAGCACTCCCTTCTCTCCCCCTTCTCGGATGCGGAACTGGAGGCGGCTCTTCAGGCACTTCCTCGAGGCAAATGCCCAGGAGAGGACGGTCTCTCAGTGGCTTTCTTCCAGAGGTATTGGGGTCTCTTGCATAGGGGTTTCACATTGGCATTCCAAGAGATCATGGAGTCGGGAGACATGCCGGACAGCATGGCAGAGGGGTTGATTCACTTGATCCCCAAAGAGGGAGGAGACAGACTGGAGATTAGACAGTGGAGACCGATCACCTTGCTAGGCACGGCCTACAAGGTCCTAGCTAAGGCGATCAGCAGGCGGCTTCAGCCTCACCTTCCGGACATCATCCACTCCACGCAGACAGGCTTCATCCAGGATAGGAGCATCCTCGATAACATCTTCTCTTTCTGGGAGGCTACGGCTTTGGCTAGATTTCGGCAGGAGGATCTGGCAGTGCTCCTTCTCGACTTCGAGAAGGCATATGATCGGGTGGACTGGGCCTTCTTGGAAGGCACTATGGAGAGGATGGGCTTCCCCCCTTAGTGGATCCGTGGGGTCTCTGCACTCTACACATCGGCTCATAGCCAGGTGCTGATACAGGGCGTGTGCGGAGAGAGGTTCCAGCTCTCGCGCTCGGTGCGGCAGGGGTGCCCCTTGGCACCCTTTCTTTTTCTTTTTGTGGCGGAGGCCATGAGCACTTTCTTGATGGCACAGGATACAGGTTTGCGGGGCCTCCAGCTCCCCATCCGCACCTCGGAGGAGCTCCTAGACTCGGAGTTTGCGGATGACACTGCTGTCTATCTTCAGGGAGGGGAGGAGAACCTCCGCCGCTTCGCCTCAGCCATGGACAGGTTTTGCAGAGCTTCGGGCGCTTTGATCAACTGGCACAAGTCGTGTGGGTTGTGGGTCAGTTCTGTGCCCCCCCGACTTGGAGGCCAGTTGATGGGTTTCAGTGGCTGGCCCCCGGCACTACAGTGCGCTATTTGGGATGCTATGTGGGCATTGACACATCTCCGGAGCAGCAGATAGCCCCCCTTTCTGAGCATTCGGAAGAAGCTTCTGTATTGGAGTACCGCTCGTTTATCTCTCTCTGGCTGGCTGAGTGGTTGTGGCCAACCAGGTTCTGCTTGCTACCATGTGGTACATCACTTCTTGCTGGGCCTTCTCTCAGGCGTGCATTGGCCAGGTGCAGAGGCTCATCAGGAACTTTCTTTGGTCCGGTGGCGACGGGCGGCCCGCCAGGGCCAAGGTGGCATGGGCTGTGATCACTCAGCCGAGGGAGAGAGGCGGCCTGGGCATAGTTGATCTTATTTGTCAGAGCCGAGCTTTGCTTGGCAAGTTGGTGGTTCGTGGCCTCCTACCAGGCGCTGAGCCGTGGAAGGAGTTTCTTGTTTCCAGGATTCTCAGCCGCACCTCTTCTCTTAGCGGCCCCTGGACCCCCAGCATCAGGTGGATCTTTACAGAGCAGCGATCCAGAGGAGTGGGCCTTGGTTTTGAGGAGCGTTTTGCAGCTAGCCTTCTGAGGGCCTTGGAGCATCTGAGGCCGTCACTCTTCCTCCAGACTCCCTCGGGCACCGATGAGGAGCGCCTGAGGCAGCCATTGATCTGGAACCCCTTGATCCGACTTCCCAGTGGTCATATGGTTGGATCGCGATCTCATGTGTCGTGGGGCCCGTTGAGCTCCGGCCCAGCCTAGTCCTTAGACAACTGGATATGTTTTCAGCAGCTGCCTCTAGAGGTTCAGGAGAGGAGACTCAGCGGGATGAGGGGCAGAGAGTTGATGAGGCAGGACATTGAAGCGGCCATCCCCCGGGAGTGGCGGACTCCAGTACAGGACCCTCCACCTCCACAGTGGATGGGCGTCTTTACTCGGCATGAGATCCTTCTAGCGGTCTGCGGCTCAGCAGAGAGAGTCGCCCCACTCACCTTCGAGGTGGGAGAGGGAGGCCAGCTTCAGAGGACCCGACTGGATTTGGATGAGTTCCAGGGTTGTATCTTTCAGAGGGTGCGGGTGGTCGGCTTTCATCAGAGACAATGGCATGTAGACCCCTCACCGGCCTCGATAGGGGAGGACTATTCTTGGAGATTATGGGCTTGGGACAGCAGGCCTCTTATTCGCCTTCAGTGGGATCCAGGCGAGTGGCTTTGGCGAGATCCCTATTCAGCCCCTACCAACCCAGGCACCCCCTTTTTTCAGTACACAGTGAGGCTGGGGCGGCGGATCCAGAGGCACAAGATAGAGGGCACCCCGGCGGCGGCCGAGCATTGGCGGCGACAGGGGCTCTCCCCCGCCTTCCTTAGGGACTTCTGGCAGCGCCTTTGGGACAGCTTCCGGCCCCGGAAGGTGACGCTTTTTCTCTGGCTTACAGCGCATAGAGGACTGGCTGGGGGGGGCTTGGCTAGCTTTTGGCAGACACCCAGCGTCCTGCCCTCGGTGCGGCCATGCACAGGAGTCGCAGCGGCACTGCTTATGGGATTGCCCACAGGCACAGCAGGTCTGGCAGCGCGCTCTCAGGATGGTTTTTGCAGGCTCGCCAGGTGAGATGATGGTGACGTGGGGTGCGGTGTCTTGGGCCACGGACAGCGGCCCGTCCCCTGGATACGAGGACGTCCCTGGCAGTGTGACCATCCAGGTCTCTAACAGGGCGATGGCGGTGGTTCCGACGCCAGACTTCTCTTCGGCAGTCTCCCAGGAGGGGGACGGGCACAGATGGGAGATGATCAACAGCATGACGGCTTGGCACATATGGAGAGCCCGATATGCAGGGAGGCCATAGACCGCCAGGTGATTCCACCGGCGGAGGTCATACAAGCTCTCTGGGTGGACATCATTCACACCTTGAGAGGACACTGGGGGAAACTTCAGGGCGACTCGGATCGCATGAGAGATCGCCGCAAGGCGTTCCTCCGCACTTGGCAGCCTGGCCCTTTCCTCACCGCGAGGGGCGAGGATGTCACTTGGCACTACAGGCCTCCAGTTTGGCTCTTCTCACCTCCCGCATGTACTACTAGGTAGCCCCCCCCCAGAGAGCGGCCAGCCACCACGAGGGTGGAGCTCCGGTGTTCACTGTATATATTATCCCTCCTTGTGAGGTGAGCTTTGTAGCCTTATGGCGTCTTCTCATTAACTAATAGAAGGATCGTTTTTCCCAAAAAAAAAAAAAAAAGAAAGAAAGAAAGAAAGAAAGAAAGAGTTAGGGTTTCAGTGTTACCTCAAAAGAGCAGTAACATTCCAGGACTCCCTTTGGTGATCTCCTTCATTCTCTTCGTTTGCTTGACACCGCTCATTGAAGCCATGTACTTGAAAACAGCCAACGCCATGGCTATGTCTTTTCCAAGAAGGACACAGGTACCCGCCCTCTCCGTCCTTCACACTTGCACACCATTGCAAGCTTTCCTCTTCTGAAACGCCACAGATGGACGCTCCCTACAAGCGCTCGACTTCTGCTCTTAAAGCCTGTAAAGGAAAGCCAAGCTCTGAGCTCTCTCTCTCTCTCCAAATCTTTGAAAAGTGTCTCAAATTATCTCAAATTCTAAATCATTTTCACTAAACGGCTTTGTTGTGAGTAACAAATTAATACGTGGCGAGTAGCACGGGTTCGGGGGTTATGCCCTCCCAATTTTTTATTAAATTGTATTTATTAATTTGTTTTGGGTGGGGGGGCTTGGAAACAAAAAATTGAAGGGTGAAAAAAAAAGGGGGGGCGCCTCTTTTTTTTTGGGTACTTTTTCCCCCTCTCTCTCTCGTTCTGTCTGCGCAACCCCTGCGTTGCAATCTCTGATTTGTTTCCCCTCTCTCTCTCTCCTCACTTAGTCTCTTCTCTCTCTCCCTCTTCTTTTACCCTGATCTCTCTCTCTCTCTCTCTCTGCTAAGAGGCACCAGGATACATAATGAGCTACAGAAAAGGGGTTCAGTTAACAAGAATTACTCAGATGCTTTAGTTAACTATGTATGCAAAGTGTGGTGAGCTTCAGAAAGCAAAAGCGTGAGAGAAAGAGAGAGAGATTAGGGTTTCTCTCTCTCTCTCTCTCTCTCTCTCAGATCTGCTGCTGCACTACAGGTGGCCGGTGCAATGTATGCAAAGTGTGGTGAGCTTCAGAAAGCACGAGCATTACTTGACATGTATAACAGCAGCTATATTACATTAATAGTAGCAGGCTATGCTTGAAAAGGAAAGTGCCAGAAGGCTCTAGACTGTTTCGAACAAATGCAGTGAAAGGGTATCCTTCCAAATGAAGTGACATATGCTTGCATCTTCAAAGCCTGTGCTGCGATTGGAGCCATTGGCAGGGGCTGTGGCGAGAATGCTAGGCAGGGGCTGCCAGAGAGAGGGAGCGGGCTACTCGGGGTGCAGGTCCATTGAGAAGGTGAAGAAAGCAGGGTACAGAGAGAGAGAAAGCTAGAGGAGAGAGAGAGAGAGAGAGAGAAAGCTAGAGAGAGAGAGAGAGAGACCACCATTTCTCCCATTATGCATCTTGGGTGAGTAGCGTGGCCCCGCGGGTTCGGGGGTTCACTTTAGCCTATAACTTGTTCAAGTTGGGGAAAATCCTTCTGAATTTCTTGTGAGAGGGAAATAAAACCCTTTCAAAATTTATAAATTTTAGTTATATTTTTTAAGTTTACATAAAAAAATACCCCTCAAAAATGGCAATTTCCTTCTCATTTAGGAGTGAAAAGGATATACTTCCTTTTCCCTAAAATTGTTTTCCCGAACCCTGTGCAGCAGCAACAACAGCGCGGGTGTATTACAAGGACTATGTGTTTTTTGAATCAGGTATGCAACATTGATTGTTTGCTTGCTTTTTCTCTGTTTGTTTCTTGTCTTGTACACAGTTATTTTTATTCGAGTTAATAGAGGGTGAACCCATTCATAAGGAGTTGTTGTGCCTGTTGAGCACAGTACCGAACCGTCCTCAAAGAGTACTTCCTTGAAGAGTCGTTCCATGAAGAGTACTTCAAAGAGTAGTTCTTTAAAGAGTTCAAGGTCTTCCCCAAAGGTGGTTCGATCAACCACAAAGAGGTCATCCTCAATTAGTCCAGGCCTATCCCCAAAGATTAAAAGGTCTTCCCCTTTGGCTCCACGTTCCATCCTGAGGAGCGCCTCACCAAAGAGTCCAAAGCCACCCCAAAAAGTAAAAAGTCTACCTTACAGGCAACTAAAAAGCCAACACAAGCACTCCCAACATTGGTTGTGCCAGCTCCAACACAATCTAAACCATCACTAAGCAAGTTAGGAGGTGAAGACGATGGCATACCCTTATCCCATTTTGCAAAGACTAAGAAGTCTAGTGCCAAACAGAAACTTAATTTTAGTGGTACGTCAACTAAGTCTGCACATTTATGTACCGAGAGTGTCCAATTTTTTTTGTAGCCTTTGGGCGATTTGGATTTTTAATGAATTTCATTTCTATTCACCAAGCCTACTCCACTCTTGGAGCATGGTGGTTGTTTGTGTATGTCGGCTATCGTCTTTATTAATTCATTTTTCACTACAATGCCATGTGCTAGACCTAAATCGAGTGACTTTTTCTTCTTCTATCTGTAATGTAGAGAACATAGTTGTCATATGGTACGTGTATGGTACGGTACGATACGATACGGTACAATGTATTTACCGTACTTTATAATTCATATCATACGGTACGATAAATACGATGTGTTTTTCTAAGTACTAAAAAAACACTTGGTGAGATAAACCATTAAAAACAAGCACAAACTATCATGTAGAAATCGATGCGCTGCGCACGATAGAATGAGAGAAATCTCTAGAGCTGTGACTGAAACTCAACACTCATCTTTGTATGAATGTACACTCCTATGTGTGTGAATGTGTGTGTGGGGGGGAGCAATGAGCATACATTGATACCAAGTTCTACACCCACTATTGGACACGATATTATGCATGATGTCATACAGTCATAGTATCTACTCGCTAGTCATACAATCATAGTATCTTCTTTCTAGTTCATACTATGCATGATGGCGATTGGGGGAGGTTGGTGCTAATAGTTATAGTCTTGTAGATGACTGCCATAATTTTATAGGGCACGTTCCTCGACTCTTCTACTAGTTCTGTACAGTTCAACAAATAGAACCTGCAGCAGCAGCCAAATTTATTATATGAATTTGGGCATGTTCCTGGACTCTTCTAGGAACTTACATTTGAGCAAATAAAATCAGCATACCACAAAAAAGTACCTGTATGTATGATTTCGTACGACACCGTACCATACGAGTACGTTCGTGCGCCATACAAAAACAACTATGGTAGAGAATGTGGGAGATTTAGTGTCCGATCAGGTGCATACCACAGATGTCATCATTGCAACTGCTGTAGGTGCTAAAGTGGAGAAGGAAGATGTTACGACAAATTCTCATGGTGCAGCTCATAGGCCAGATGCAATATCTGATCATATTTTTGGAGATAATGTGAAAAATGAAACATTGACATTGACCATGTAGTAGATGTGCCCGTAACTATTATGTCCTCACTGAGTGTGCCCATTCCTGTCATCTACATGCCCTTACCCTCATATGTAGAACTTTTTTGCTTACTGCGCCTCTTGTGGCATCATGTAACTTTTTGAAAATTTATAATGAAAAAGGTCTTTTTGGAGTAAATATAAGTGTGCAATAGTCCAGTATATTTTGTTTGTCTTTTATGATTTCTTCATTCGATACCTGTGTTGTGTTGCAGGTGAAGAGAAATACGTTTTAATTGCCCTGCATGATTTAAATTTTTCCATTGAATGGAAAAAGCTACAAAAAGGCAAATCGCCAAGGCCAGGCAGCTTAAAAGAGAAAAATTTGAGATTGAGAGGCGCCTGCACCGCTACTGTGTACGCGTCTATCAAATATGGGTGTACTTGAATTTTGTTCATCCCTCTGAGGAGGTTATTATTAGTGAGTGGTATCCTCTAGCTGACCCAATATGGGTGCCAAAGCTTCTGGCAGACGATAAGTGGGCTCTCATACTTGATTTGAATGGCCTACTGGTTTGTGTTGTAGAGGGTTAGTATGGCGAACAGCCTCCTGCATATGCAAAGAAAATGGTAACGTACAATATCAATGTTGAGCGAACATTGTTTTGTCACAAAGACAGCCACAGATTTTTGGATTGGTGCCTCCAATATTTCTATGTTTTTATATGGAGCACCAGCATGCAGCGTAAAGTGAATGGAATACTAGATATTGTATTCAAAGAGTAGCAGTCAAGGCTAGCAGGTGTTTTTACACAGTACCATTGCAATGGCTAGCCTTGGAAGATTATGAATAAGCGTGTGTTCTTCAAGAACATGAAGCTCTTTTGGATGCACATTCCGGATTTCGGGCCCAAAAACACTATTATCATTGATGATAGTTGATACAAAGTGTACTAGAACAATGAAGGAACTTGGCTTATTACTCCCAAGTTAGAGCATCAGACTGTTGAGCAGCGACAACAATTCCTGGGAGGCACTTTGACTGACTGGCTATTTCTATGGTTGCAATCAAAGGATCATGTAGCATATACAGCTGAAAACATGTTTGATACCGGCCCTGACTTATTTTATGATGCAGTCATCGGCAAGGTGCAATTAGATACAAGACAAAAGGATGAAGCCACGTTGAGGGCAGCGATCCGTCAGCAACAAAGGGAGGCTGACCTAGAAGCTAAAAGGCATGAGAGGGAAAGGCTGGACAGGGAAAGATTAGAGAAGAAGATGCAGAAAGAAGAGGCTAAGCAGAAGCAGGAACCAGTGAAGCATAAATACGTGCACCGTGGGCACGGCAAATAGGCTTGGCAGTAGAATGTCCTTCCTATGTATTTTTTTATGATGTAACTTTATGGAGTTAGCAGCAGCCAGCAGACTTTTTGTAAAATTCAAAACTATCTAAAGTCATTTGATATTGTGATGTCATGATGGGATCACCTTTTCAATGTCCAAAACTGTTCTGACTTTCATTTAAGATGTTAAGAATCAACTTTTGTACTATTCGATTCTTTTGTGACCAAAACGGGGTTCTTATGTGTTGTGTCACCCTACACTTACAAGGCATGTGGGACATACCTATTCTAGTGTTGGCATACTCTGTATTCTTATAAACATTCTAAGAATGCAATTCTAGCATATTGAGTGTGTTGGTGAACACTTGAGTAAGCTAATTAGCATAAACAATATGCTAGTTAGCATACCCTGGTATGCTAGATTGCAGACCTGATATTCTGTGCTGGTTTAGAGTCTGATTAAGCTAGTTAGCATACATAGTATGCTAGTTAGCACCACTAGAGCATACCCAATATACTTATAGGCATAACTATTATACTAACTAGCATACCAAGAGTTAGCATAATCAGTATGGTAGTTAGGATACAAGGTATGCTTGTAAATTGACTTGCCAACAAAGTTGAGAACTTGAATATGCTAAGGCTGGTTTCTTGAACATGGCTGTAAAGATATATTTAACCAGCATACAAGGTAGTTATCATGATTGGCTACGATAAACGCCATAGCCATATACACACACAAGAGACACAAAACTGACATTGTGAGAGAACTGCATTACCTGTAGCAAAAAGTATATTGAAAATCCTTAGGTTACAGCTTAAAAACTGAAGGGCATGCTAATATAGATTGCTTCATAGCTTTCTGAGGTGATTGTGTACAGTTGCCTTCTCTTTGGGATGTGCTGCATAGGTATTTTGATACATCATACTAGATGCGAAAGTAGGTTGAAGAATCTGGATTTACCGCAAATGTGTCGCCAACACATAACTGGGAATGCTAACTAGCATACACACTGTGTTAAACAACATACTCATTATGCTAGCTATCATACTAGAAATGCTAACTAGCAAACATATGTGTTAACTAGCATGTTAACCAGCATACCCAGTATGCTAGTTAGAATACAGGGAATGCTAACTAGCATACATATTGTGTTAACCAACATACTCATTATGCTAGTTAGCATACTATAAATGCTAACTAGCAGACAGATTGTGTTAACAAGCATACAGTGTGTTAACTAGCATACCTAGTGTACTAGTTAGCTAGGTATGCTAGTTAGCATACTGGGAATGCTTACTAGCATACACATTGTGTTAAACATCATACTCATTATGCTAGTTAGCATACTAGTAATGCTAACTAGCAGACACAGTGTGTTAACCAGCATACCTAGTATGCTGGTTACTATACTGTGAATGCTAATAAGTAGCATACATACTGTGTTACACAGCATACTCATTATGCTAGTTAGCACACTAGAAATGTTAACTAGCATACACATTATGTTTAACAACATACTCATTATGCTAGCTAGCATATTAGAAGTGCTAACTAGCAGACACATTGTGTTTACCAGCATACTAGGTATGCTAACTAGCCTACTCAGTGCAAACTAGCATATGAGGTATGCTAAACTGAATAGCATGTGTGCTAACTAGGTATGTTAATTAGCATGGTGGGTATGCTAAGTAGCATACAAAGTGTGTACAAGCATACCTAGCATGGTAAAGTTCTATCATACACAGTGTGTTAACAAGCATCCTCTGTGTACTAACTAGTATGCTAACAAGCATACTAGGTATGCACTAACTAGCATAGACTGTGTGCTGACTTGCTCATATAGTATGCTGACCTAGTCACACAGTATGCTGACCAGCATGCACAGTATGCACTAACTAGCATAGACTGTGTGCTGACCTACTCACACAGTATGCTGACCAGCATGCACAGTGTGGATATCATTATTAGACGATAGAACAGTATGGTAGTTATCAGACTATATAAATTATGATGCACTAGAGATGTAATGCATGGAATACCAAAGTTATGGCATATCAATTGGATTGATCACCTGAGACTCATCCAGGAGGTGCACAGGGTGTTTTATGTAGCAGACAAAAATTAATTATTCTAACTCTATGTTTAACTCTAAAGAGAGCTAAATATCACTAAAAATTACATATTCTAATGTATTTTTTGATGCAATAGAAGTAAACAAAGCCTAATACACTCTATATGCAAGCCTTAGGAACATTAAAAACCACATTAATAACAATAAAAACAATGATTTAAGCTAAAATTAAGCAAAAGCCATTCTTTACAAAACAAAAAAGAGAGCTATTTCTCATAAAATCACACATCACCATCAAAACCACATCTTTTTCATGGTAAGCCACTAATCAAGACACTGGGCAATGAATAATTCGTAGATTAGAGGAAAACGATAGAAAAAGCCAAGGTATGATTCTCCAGTAGCCAACAAAAATGTTATGGCTCACCCAAACCCCCCTTGAAACACATCCAACAAGAGATTACCTCATGAACCGCAACTTTCATGAGGATCTTTCCAATGGCCAAGCTCGTAACCCTTGAGGTCTCCAAGCTTTACAACTCTTTGAGAAGAAATTTCACCGCGCCTCCTGCGAGTGTTATCACACCGCCACATTGCACTACGTGTACTCGTCCCATTTTCCTCCCCATGCTCTTCCAACAAACATCCTTCTTGTTGGGGGATACGCGAGTCTCCTCTCTCCAAAATGTGTACACCAATTCCTTAATTTCGTCTGTGTGATAGGGCTATGACGGTGTTGCTTGTGACATGCAGCCAATGAAAGCAATCCACCATTGTTGGGGGATACGCGAGTCTCCTCTCTCCAAAATGTGTACACCAATTCCTTAATTTCGTATGTGATAGGGCTATGATGGTGTTGCTTGTGACATGCAGCCAATGAAAGCAATCCACCATTGATATCAGGCTTCATCCGTGATTTCGCTTTGAACAAGGAGCGATGGCCAACACTGCATTCTTAAAAAACAACTCTTCGTTAGAACCTGGCTGCTTGACAGTAGCCAATGTGTTGTGGACATTGGAGATGACTGAGCTCTATACAACAACCTCCTCCACTAAAGAATGATCATGGATTGCCTGAACAACCGGATATTCAGCAACTAGATTCCAGATCTCCCGTTTCACTTCTGTACCAAAACCTTCTATCCTACTCTTGAAAGCTATTACAATCTCGGAGGAGATTTTCTTTTTCTCCTCATCATTGAGGGCATGATGTCCTCGCTCACCCTGCATCTATTTCTGCCCCCTCTGTTTTCTCTTTCTTTCTCTCCCATATTTCCTGATCACAGAAAGAGCTGGATCTTGGGAGTTATGATTCATCACCTGTAATGGCTCCCTTCTGCAAGTTTCTCTTGAGGAATGCAAACATACATAAAACATTAATTACTTAAAATCACTTAAATGTCATATATGCCTGCATCATAAGTTAACATTAGCAATTTACTTACCAACATTGAACACGTCTGCATATCCAACATTGGAGCTAGTGGAAATGTTGTTGTCTGGTTCTTCATAGCTCTATGGAGATGGGAGGAGAAGGGAAAACACAGATAGGAGGGCAGGTTAGTGCCAGCTAGAGAGAGAGAGAGAGAGAGAGAGAGAGAGCTCAGCTTGGACAGCGCAGTCGCGGTTCAGAATGCCTGCTAGATGCACAGAGAGAGGAGCTCAGCGTGCCTGCTGCGAGAGAGACTGCGAGTTTGAGAGAGAGAGAGTATAGGAGCTCAGCATGCCTGTGAGTTTGAGAGAGAGAGAGAGAGAGAGAGAGAGAGAGAGAGAGACCGCCGTCCATGACCCCACGACTCCAGTAACTGAAAAAGAGGCCTCATTTGATCGGATAATAATTTTTTATGGACATTTTAAATTGAAAATGGACATTGTCCTGGGTTATCAACATATGCTAAAGCACTACTACCTAGCATTGTCTTGGACATTATTTTCAGTGCCATGTTAGCATGCTTACACCCCTAAGCTAAGAAGTAATACCTTAGCATTCACCTAGGTCTCTCACACCTAAGAGAGCTTAATAGTAAAACATCATGGACTCAAGAGAGACACATTTAAGATGGATCCCCAACTTGGGCTAGAAGGTAATGAATATCCCCCTCCCCTTGCTCTCATTACATAGAAAGTAAGGCTCATCCCATATGCCACATGTCAAACATAGGTGAGTCCTCTCAATTACAACCAATAGGGAGTGGGCAAGCTCCCATCCCCTCAACACCATTAACTTTTGCGCATAAAAGAGTGGAAACTGTGTGTCTATATGCACAAACATAATGAGATACAAGGGTGAATCTAGGTGGTTATTAATAGCTTGAGCTTGAAAGTAAAAGCTATGTAGCGATGCACAAGCTTCTCCACTTCCCTATCTCACTTTCATCAAGTTTGATTACAAAATTTGCCACCCCTTTTGCTTTGACATGTGAGAGATTGTAGAACTTTATCATTACCTTTTGCATAGTCTCAAGGTCAAAGAAGACATTGTTATAGTCATCATATGACATATCCCTCTTCTTTCCTTGATATGTGCTTTGGTGCATTGGCTCCCTCACCGTCTTCATTATGTGTTCATTAATATGTTGTCAGTCTCTCCTTACATGCAGTGGCTGAGGGAGTATACTACCCATGAGTTTATTTTGCATCATCTTCCCTCGCATAGCCTTGTAATGTTATGAGTATACCTAAAGACTCATTCCTACATCATCCATAGTTTTTTGTACCTCCTCTGATGCAAGTACATTTTCCCTCAAGAAATTCTGAACACATTTTCTCCTGAATTTTTTAAAAGTTTTCTCCTCCAAGAAACCTCATGTGGCTAATACAGGTACAACATCGCTAGAACACTATGCCACAACATGTAAGTCTCTGTTTCTCTTGTTTTTATTGAAGATAAGACCTACAAAAAATTGAATCTTACATAAGAGACAACAAAACGAAGGAATGAAAATAGTTATGTAAGCTATATGTTAAAGAAAAGGACACTCCACCTTGCTGCTTGGATTCTTTTGATGCAACCTTCGCTTCCACACTTTAAACTCTCTATATTTTTTAGTGTTATCTCCCTCATGGGAATACCTAGCAATGTTCACCTTGTTTTTACCCTAGCTAGTCATTTTTGAAGATTATCAATCCTATTGGAGCTCTCTTTAAGCTCCTCCCTTAGTTGAGTGACCTCTCCACGCTATTGCACATTGTTAGCGGATCGCCACGAGCGACGGATGTCTAATAGCATAGCTATACACACTAACATACTCAATGTCAATGCAAGGAAGCAACCTGATTAGTGCACGGAGGCTATGTAGAGTGTCAATCTATGGCATACACACACACACACACACACACACTAGCAATGGAAGAATCTAGCTCTCTAATATACTAATCACACACTAATCAGGACTTTTGTTGATTGTGTCTTGAAGTACACAAATGTAAACTTTATTGTACCTTGTTGATGAAACCTTCTTGATGAAAAAGATTGATCAAACTTGTTTCCACCGAATTTGTGTGAGGCTTGAATGGAAGGTTGTTCTACCTTGTCGAAGAATGTGAAAAATTATAGCCTCTTAGAAGGTTTCCGTCTACTGCTTGATAGCAATTACATACCCCTTTGGCAAAGTATCTCATCCACAATTTGATTCGTCTTGAATTGGGCTTGGATCAAAGATAGGACTGATGGTCATGAAGAAATTTGATGGTTCCATCAGAGTTGATACATCCTTTATAGGTTCAAGGATTGCTTCTTCTTTAGTGAACTTAGGAGAACCTTGTTTAGGGACCCATCTTTGACCTCTATTTGATGTTGGTTTTGAAGAGGTTTGGGGTTCTTTTGCAGCACGCTGTTCCTTTGGGACCCACTTGTATTCTTGCTTGATAGTTATGGCTTGATTTAAGTGAGTACCTTGTGCATCCTTTGGTACCAGGCTCTGTCTTCTTGCCTGTATTTGTGATATGGTAGCCGCGTAGCTTGGTTTGTGAAATAAAGTAGCTTGTATTGGCCTCCATTGCCATGTAGTTTTTGGTGCTTGAGGCTTATCTGCATTGGTTAGATCACTTTTTGTTCTGGTTTTTGCCAAGGCTTTAGTAGCCAAAGTTGTGATTGTCCTTCATAATAGCCCTGCACTGTGAGGAGATCTTGGGGAATAATCCACTCTTTGTAGGCTTTAGAATTTCTTCTTCTTGCTTGAATTTGCACTAAGTTGCTGCTTACATTAGTAGTCATTTGAGCTAGCCTTTCCTTGGGGAGCCAAGTCTTCCCAATGGTGTTATATATTGTATTTTGGTCACTAGTGTTCCTTCTTTGTCGTCTTTGCTTTGAGGTTTTATGTTTCTTCCTTGCACCTTGAGTGGGCTGCCTTCTTCTTTGATGTATGAAAGGAACTTTGTACATCATAAACTCTGGTTATGCCTTCTTCTTTGATGTATAAAAGGAACTTTGTACATCGTAAACTCTGGTTTTGGTAACCAAAGTGACCGATTGCCTTGGAAGTAACCCTATGCTTCCAAAGACTTATGAGTAGATAGCCATCCACTTGATGCCTAACTTGTAGTCACATGGCGCTCTACCCAGCTATGTGTATCTCCCTCACTTAATTTGTGTACCTGTACCATATGTTTTGGCACAAAAGCTTGGTGTTTTCTCCTTTGTTGAGCTCTTGCTGAGGGGTATTTTGGTTGATACACCTTTTGTGTCCCCTTTGTTGATGAAGAGAAAGTGTGCTCCTTAGTGAGCTGATTTGGACGATAGTCATTGATTGCTGTTGAGGTTGAGGTCTCTGGTGTTGATGAAGAGAAAGTGTGCTCCTTAGTGAGCTGATTTGGACGATAGTCGTTGATTGCTGTTGAGGTTGAGGTCTTTGGTGTTGGTGAAGGTGATTCTTCCTTGGATTTTCCTTTATCCATGTATGTGGTAGTTGTTTTTGTAGGTCTCTTTGGTAGAGATTTTATGTCCTCTGGGGATGTTGTTGGTACACCCTCATAAAGCTATACAACTACCACCATATTTTTTTCTACATTGAAGAACTTCATGTGCCGAAAGGTCCACCCTATTGTACAATTCCGTTTTGCCATCCATGCTCGACTGAGAACTATTTCTTTGTGTAGATTCCCACGAGCCATGACAAAAAACTTTCCTACCTCGGGGTGATCTTCTATCTCCCAGGAGATTTCAATGACTCCTAAGCAGTCACCAAATACATGTGCAGATTTTTGTACATACTACAAACTTGGTTGTTGGATTGAGATTAGGCTTACCTAGCAAACACCAAGTTTGATGAGACATCATATTTTTCTCTGCACTCATGTCAATGAGAGCTAACCTTTTCAGTTGAGATCCATCTTTGTGTTGTATCCTCATGGCAATCCTCGTCCTCACAGGGGGAACATATGAATCTCCTTGTTCACTTGTTGCATGTGCTGCCTTTGGCAGTTTGGTTGGTGCTGGCTCCTGTGGAGTTTGTGGCTTGAAGCTTGATGAAGTAGCACCTTCTTCCTCTTCTAGGTTTATCTTCAGATTTGGCATTGGTTGCATAGGTCTTTGCGGGATTGGTTGTGGTTGCTCTCGACTCCTTGATGATTCTGCACTTGCTGGTGAGCTAGCACTTGATTCCTTTTGTAAATCATTCTTTAATGTTGACCCATTGTTTGCAAGTTCTTTTTTGCTTTGGGATTCTTCTTTATTTAGTGCAGGCTCTCCACCATTGCTGAAATGGTGAATGTGACACCATGTGCTTGATTGATTAGCTTCCTTCTTTGAAGGTACAGGTTCACTTGGCTTGGATGTAAGTGGAAGCTTGGCTTGCACACTAAGGCTATCTTCTTGTATATGAGCACTCGGCACTTGTTTCGACACCTCTTGAGACTTCTGTAGATTGATAGATACCTTTGCTAATTGTCTCACCAAAACAAGATCTTTTTGTAGGTGTTTTGGAGTCATGACATAGAATTGTCCTTCCAAAGGCTGTGAATTTATGTAAATGGATGAATGAACCATTCCTAGGCACTCCTCTGATGATTTACCACAAGCTTGAATGGTCTTCTCAGCCTTATCTAAGGTTGGTTGCCCGGAGAGTACCCATGTTGAGTAGGACATGAAGGTCTTATCTACCTCAAGGTCTACTAGAGCTAAACTTGGTAGTTTAACACCAGATTTACCCACATTATCAAATTTGATCCATTTAGAGGTAGTGGTCTTACTTGTTGGTATGTTGGTTGTAGCACGAGTCTGCATTTATGGTCTTGATATTTCTATGTCCTTCTTTGCCATGTCTGCTTTTTGATCCACTGGGGTTTCTTTGTTATGTGTGGTAGCCTCTTCTCCATTCATACCTTCTATGCCATCCTTGACTATTTGTCCCTCTCTTGCATCTTGATGACATCTTGTCTTGGAGTTTGCTTGTGGACTCTGCTCTTGCATAGTTGTCAATTGCATCAAGGTGTCTCTCATGTGATCTAGCTTTGCATTGTCGACTTGGAGCTCCATTACTTGAGACTTCAAGAGATTTGTTGTGCTTTGTGGTAGGATCTGTCTCTTTTGAGGTGATCTTGGTGGGGATTTTGATGATTCCTTGGGAGATGATTGTGTTGATGGTGCAGGAGACTTCTTCTGCTGAGCATCTGCAGCTATTAAGCCTTCTTTGGCACTTCCAAGTGGCATCTTTTTGCTTGGCGTAAGCATCGGGCAGTCCTTTAGGAGGTGGGCTATTCCATAACCTGTGCATTTGCGGCTCTGCTGAAATTTCTCATCCTTGAGTGTATCATTCGGTGGTCCATGATATGGCTGATACTCATTACCATCTATATCTCTGTATGCATATGTGAGGTCCTTCACATGTAGATACTTGAAGACTCTTGGTTTGTCAGGCTTCTTTCCTTGAGGGGAGGGGAAAATAGCAATTGGAATTGGCCTCCTTGATTGTCTTCATACAAGCATTGAATGCTTGATACGGTGGTTACTGACTTCAGCTGGAAGCCTCCTTCTATCCTGTATTCTGACAGAGGCTTCATTGGAACGTACTGGCTTTGCAGACTTGTAGAATGTACTGCCGCCTGGGTCATATGTGGTGTTGAAACTTGCTCCCTCACTTCACTGAATTTAGGTTTGTACCCCTCTTGTGCATGCTTTGGTGATGATTTCCCAAGGGGTTTCGTGGGGCAGAGAAAATGAAAGTGGGGGCTCCCCCCTTCCCAAGCAGTTCTCCAGGTGGAAGTCGCTGAGTCTCGCCGCGCCTGATGACTCCATGCTTGTTGTGAATAGATATTGCATGTTTGTGTTCAGTAACGGTGGCAAACTAGGCTTGAGGTGCTCACTGTGTGGTTTTATGTATGCATTAGGAGTGATCCCATGTGCTTTTGGTGTGCCTATGTGAGCCTCATTTGGCAAGTGTTGTGTCCTCTCTAGTGAGTGATTTGATGCTGATGCATGGTGTGAACTGATGCACTCTATTACTGATGCTTGCCTTGGCATATTAGTGCTTTGATTGTAATTTTGTGCATTGATGGGTGGTTGTGTAAGATCTTGCAAATGTGGTGCTCTCTCAATCATACTTTGTGAAAGGGGTGATTGTGGTGTGGCACCATTGTTAGCGGCTAATTGCATATCCCTATGTGATGCACTAGTGGTTGAGGGGGCTACATGTCCCTGATGAGTGTAGTGTATGTTAGGGGTAGAGTTAGAGATACTTACAAGCTGTATAGCTCTTCCATTGTTGGGTGATTGATGATAGTAGCTTGAGCCTTCAATTGTTGGTACCCCTGGACCATGAGGGAGCATTCTTTGTTCTTGCATAGGCAGCTCTTGGTTGTTCATTACCTGGCCTTCACACTTCACTGAATCTTTTATAACTTGCATGGGTTGTGAAGTTATCATGGGATCAAAGCCTGGTGGGTGGCTTAGAGTCGGCTTTAAAGCTTGTTGGGCATTGACACTCTTGGCGAATTGAATATTGCCTAGTGTTGGGTAAATGGCCTTCTGTGGTGGCCGGCCGCCCATTGACTACTAACATTATATGTATTCTTTTACACTCATTATGAATACAACCCGTGCTAACCCTATCCTGTGTGTGCTTCTCCTTCCTTGCACTCCATAGCTTGCTCGCCCACGTCGTGGCCGCGCTCCCGCACCCTTCATTCTGGTATCAGAGCCGCACTTAGTGTTCCCGACATCTCCCGTGCGTGACCGCATTCTATGGTGAGGAGATAAGCTTACTGTGTGAGAAGAAATTGAAAAACGTTTTTGCATAGAGTGGAGATTTGAAATCGTTTTTCATTGTTTAGCTATAGGAGAGTGATTAGCTAGCTTCTGGGTGATAGTGGGTAGCAGAAGAAGTGCTTCTTTGCTTCATACACACACACACACACACACACACATACACAAAAACGTTTTTGTGCAGGAGAGCCTTCTGTGCAAATTTGTGAGCAAGAGAGAGAGAGAGTGTGTGTTTATCAGGTATCTAGCATGCTTGCTTTGCAGGAGAGTGAGAGAAATGAGCCATTTCTTCATCTACACACACGCACACACATTTTTGTGCAGGCAACAGAAAAGCCATTAATTTGTTTTTAATTAATTATTAATTAATTAGTTAAGAGCCCGTTCCCACGGCATCTCCTCCCGGCTTCGTTTTCGAGCTCACGGCTACTCCGAACGAGCATTTTCTTCACCGATTCGCCCACATTGAGCCTCGACATCGCGTCTACGAGCTTCAAGTACGTCATCGGCTTCTCGACCACGTTCCGTTCATCGGCCCTGTTCGTGAGCTACCTCGCTCTCGGGCACATCGTCTTCGTCCAGGTACGACCCACATCGGGTCTCGGCTACACATACTCTTGTTTTCTGCTCTTACAAGTTGCAGGACGAGCTTAGCCATACGACGGCTACGCTCTATTTTGGCATACACAGAGCAGATTTATGTATGTTATATTGTGGGTCCATTGGTTGTGAGTCACGCTAGCGGACGTGACCGCCGCTGCGGTCTTTCAGGTTCTCTGGACACTCAGGATGTATGACATTGTGGTTAGCTCTCAGTCAGCTGCATAGCTTATTTTGTGAGTGACGTGAGGTTTTCTAGCTGGGGGATACCCATGTCCGGGATCCTTTTGGTGATATAGGTGGAAGTCCCTCAAGCATCCCATTCGGCATCATAGGATGTATTGGACTGTGGATAGTCTGTGGATTGCATCTTCTGCTCGCTTACGCCGTTGAGGCATTGTTGTCACTTATGCGTAGTGGTTTGACCACTTTCAGAGACAGATCAGTTCTCTTGTGATCGTCGCTCGCAGACAGTTTGTCAGTGCAGTGGGAGATTAGCCTTTTGAGCTATTTTGGGTTTGGTTTTGTGGTTTTTGAGCCGTTTTACAGGGGAAACTCTGTCGGATTTTTCCTAGAGTTCAGTAGTGCTATACGCACATGGCTCTATTGCTTGTTAGCACACTTGTTTTGGGTTTTTACAGCCATTTTAATGCCGAAATACTATCGAAATTCTACCAGATTTTGGTCCAATTTATGCCATAGTTGCAGTTTACTCTCTACATCATTTTAGCAGTCAGTTTTGGTCACTTTTGCTTGGGCTTACAGTGCCATCGTACAAAGGATACTCTGCCAGATTTCTCTTGGAGGTTTCACGCTTTGTCTAGCTCTTATGGCGTCGTCTACGAAGGACAGCAATGTTTTCGACATCAAAAAGTTTGATGGTTCGAACTTCGCGCTATGGAAAGAGCAGATTCAAGATATCCTTGTACAGAAGAAGCAAAAGGCTCATATTGTTTTTGCTACTAGACAAGCAGCTTTAACTGAACACTTTCAGATTAATGATTTTGAATGGACCGAGCTTGATGCTATGGCAAGATCGACGATTCGCCTACACCTTGCTGAGTCAGTTTATTTCACAGTGCTTGACTGTGCTACAACGCATGCTACATGGTTGAAATTGTGCAATACTTATGAGCAAAACACTCCCAGTAACAAAGTGTTCCTTATGCGTAAGCTCTTCAATCTCAGGATGAAAGAGAATGGCAATGTTGCACACCGTATCAATGACTTCGAGTCCACGTTTGCTCACATGCGTGCTCAGCGTATGAACCTTGATGATGAGTTGAAAGCTATCTTTTTGCTTTGCTCATTACCAGCTTCATGGGATACATTTTGCACGGCAGTTAGCAATTCTGCACCCAATGGGAATCTTGTGTACAATATCACTGGAGCTCTTCTCAGTGAGGAATCAAGACGCAAGACGATGGGTAGCTCGCATCATGGTGAAGCTCACTATGTGCAGAAAGAGGGCAAACAAAGACGAGGTCGTAGTAAGCAGCGTGATTCTGACAAGGATGGCAAGAGAGATGGTCAATCTCGTGGTCGTTCTCAGTCTCGTGGCAAAAAGGACATTCGGTGTCATTTCTGTGACAAGTATGGTCACTTGAAGAAGGATTGCTATGCATGGAAAAGAGAGAAGGCAAAATGCAAAGAAAAAGTCAGTGGCAGTGCTCATGTTCATGCGTTAGAGGATAAGCCAAAGAGTTCCGTGAAGATTGAAGAAATCAATGTTGTTACTCATGACAATTATTCACAAGACATTCTTGTGCTTAATCAATCGTCAGAGACATTTTATGATGCCCAAGAAAGTTTATGCCTTGAGAGTAATATTTCAGCAGAGATTCTTGTCAGTGGTGAGGTTTCACATGCCTGGATCTTGGACTCTAGTGCGTCTCTTCATGTAACTCTGCATAGAGAATGGTTCTCTCATTATGAGGAGACAGGTGGCATAGTCACTTTGGGAGATTCTTATGCATGTGATATTGTTGGCATTGGTGACATTCCTATGGTGCTTTCCAATGGCATGACATTTGTCATTGAAAATGTTCGTCACATGCCCTGTTTGACAAGAAACTTGATCTCTATTCCGCAGTTGGATGACCTTGGCTACAAGGTTACTTTCTCTCAAAGTTCTTGGAAGATCAGTAAAGGCAACATGCTTGTTGCACATCGTTCTAAAGTTGGCTCCCTCTATCCTTTGTATGTGTCAAAGAAAGATACTGTATTATCTGTAACCGAGCAGCCGTTTGTTTCATTGTGGCATAGCCGGTTGGGACACATGTCTAGAAAAGCAATGGAGACTCTTTCTCGTTCGGGTTATTTGCCTGATTTATGCTTTTCAGATTTTATGTTTTGTGAGCATTGCATGTACAGAAAACAAATGCGTACGTCAAGAAATATCTCTTTTGACAAAGAAAGACAGCCTTTAGAGCTGATACACAGTGACGTATGTGGCCCCATGCCGACGAGGTCTCTTGGTGGTGCACAGTATTTTGTCACTTTCATCGATGATGCTACAAGTAAAAGTTTGGGTGTATGGCCTAAGGTCTAAGGATCAGACATTTTCCTATTTTTAGTGATTCTTGTCGAGTGTGGAAAACCAATCTGGCAAGAAAGTTAAAGCTTTGAGGTCAGATAATGGTGGTGAGTACATCTCCAAAGAGTTTGCAGACTTTTGCGCAGGAAAGGGTATAAAAAGGGAGTTCATTGTTCCATATACACCTGCCCAAAACGGTGTTGCAGAGCGTATGAATCGTACGATTCAGGAAAGGGTAATGTCTATGCTGTCACAATCTGGTTTACCTCAATCATTTTGGGTTGAAGCCTTGATCACAGCTGTTTATTTGATCAATCAAACACCGAATGCTACATTGCATTTCAAAGTGCCTGAGGAGTTATGGACGGGACATCCAGTCTCTTATCACAGACTCGAGACTTTTGGCTGTGAGGCTTATGCACATGTGCCTAAGGAGCTTCGTGCTAAGCTTGATCCAAAGTCTCGAAAATGCATCTTTATTAGCTATGGACAAGATGGTCAATTTGGCTACCGTTTATGGGATCCACAAAGTCAAACAGTGATTCATAGCAGTGATGTTGTTTTCAACGAGACTAGAATGCATAAACAGCCAGAGAAGGAGGTTGAATTTCGTAAAGTCACATTTAGTGATGTCTCGCCTCCTATGCCTAACATTCCGTAAGTTAATGCTCCACTTGATAGAGCTACTGAACAGCCTAGCACTAGTAGTTAGCCAAGAAGATCAGAGAGGATCTCACATCCGCCAGATCGCTATGTACCTGGCGTTGATTTTGTGTTGCTGACAGACAGTGGGTGAGCCGTCTTGTTTTACAAAGAGGCTATGCTAGCGGGTGATAAGTCTCAGTGGGAGCTTATGATAAAGAGTGAAATATCTAGCATTGAAAAGAACAAAACTTGGGAACTTGTTCCATTGCCAAAAGATCAGAAAGTGTTACCATGCAAATGGGTCTTCAAGAAGAAGTTTACATCCCCTGATGCTACGCCTAAGTACAAGGCAAGATTGGTAGCTAAAGGCTTTAAGCAAGAGCATGGCATAGGTTTCGATGAAATCTTTTCGCCTGTTGTCAAGATGACGACTTTACGTGTCATGCTTGGTCTTGTGGCTACAAAGAATCTTGAGCTAAAGCAGATGGATGTAAAAACATCTTTCTTACACGGTGATCTTGATGAAGAGATCTACATGGCTCAACTAGAAGGGTTTGAGAAGACTGGCAAGGAACATTTGGTGTGCAGATTACGCAAAAGTCTCTATGGCTTAAAGCAGGCACCCAGGAAATGGTACCATAAGTTTGATACTTTTATGCATTCTCAAGGGTTTAACAGAAGTAAGGAGGATCCATGTCTCTATGTGAAAAAGCCAAGAGACGGACAACTCATTATGCTTATTCTTTATGTTGATGACATGCTTATTACTGGTCATTCAAAGAAGGACATTGCTGATCTTAAGCAGAAGCTATCAAGTCAGTTTGACATGAAAGATTTTGGTGATGCTCATGATGCTGGATCAAAATGAGAGTGGTAATCCTCGATTTTGATCGCAAAGCGATGCATACAATCCTTATAGATTTTAGAACCATAACTATTTTCCTTGTGAAACCTAATCGTAATGTCAAAGTTCAATTCAATGCCGTAGGGCACTGAGTGACTAGATGACGTGGTGGCCATGCTTGCGTCTGATTGGGTTTCATAAGCCAATTTTTGTACTAGATTGCTCACGTGAGGGTGTGATCTAGCTGTGGTCTCTTGAGTCTTACACCTTAGCTGCATAGGGTTTTACTAGCAAAAGGTGCCTTTTTGGCTGTTTTTGGCTGTTTTTGGTCAATTTTGGCCCGTTCAAAAAAATTTGACTTTGCCCAAAAATTTTTAGAACCCGTTTTGAAGGTACTAGAACAATACTGCACAAAGAAATAGTGCACTTTTTGCTCTCCAACCTCTTTTCCCTTCCCCTTTCTTTTATTTTCTTCTCCCTTCCCTCACAAGAGTGCTAGGTACTGACTCAAGAATTCAAAAAATAAAAAATTAATTTTTTGGGCAAAAATGCTTAAACACGCGTGTCTAATGTTGGACACGCATGTCTAATTTTGGACACGCATCAGGTAAGTTAAGATCTAGATGATTGATTAAGTAAGTTAAGGTAAGGTAAGTTTATATGTTTAATGATTGCATGTATTGTCTGCAGGGTTCACTTACTCTCGACAACATGTGTGTCCCATGTGTGGTCCTAGATTAGTGTAACTTAAGATCTAGACGATTGATCAGGTAAGTTAAGGTAAGGTAAGTTTATATGTTTAATGATTGCATGTATTATTTGCGGGGTTCACTTACTCTGGACAACATGTGTGTCACATGTGTGGTCCTAGATTAGATGCATGCTACTCCAAGCCACTGCGAAAGATAGTGTATGAGGGTCATTGACAATATTTGCCTAAAGTCTATCCAATGCAGGAGGGGTTCTTAGGAAAACCTCCTTCCATGTTGCGTGTCAGTGATTGGAAACACACATGGGATATGGATCCATCTAATGCACCAGCTGGGATGAAACAACTCTCTATCTTCCATGTTCTACCATATTGGGGGGATCTACTAATAAACCATTTGATTAATCCCATGCACATTTTTAAGAACATGGCCGTAGTATTGTGGAAGACAATCACAGGAGATAAGGAAACAAAAAGTCAAAGAGACGATTTACAAGCGCAGGGGAGGATGCATAATTTGTGGGCACAAAGTAGACCTAATCGCAAGGTGTTCTTACCTAAAGCACCCTAATTCTTAACCAAAAATGAAGAGAAATAGGTAAAGACATGTATCCAGGACTTTTGTAGTCCAATAGGATGCATGCACTACCTAAAGGGGGCTTTCACAAAGGATGATGAGCTTTTGGGATTGAAGTCACATGATTGGCACAAATTTCTACAATTTGTGTTGCCCGTAGCAATCAAGGATTGTCTCTCAGATGACATTCAAAACACAATATAGAAGATCAGTGCCCTTGTACATTGGATATCACAAAAAGAGATAGCAAGAGACATATTGGAGAGTGTATGACTAAATAGCCTTGAAGCCGTTGCCATGGTCAAGAAGTTCCTTCCATCAAGTGTATTGACCATTCAAATGCATCTTTTGGTTCATGTTGTTGATGAGGTGCAAGTTGCTGGCACAGTGCATAGTCGATGGATGTTTTTTCTAGAGCATTTCATGAAGACTTTAAAGGGATTTGTTTGTCAAAGAGAACGCCCAGAGGGGGTATGGCAATGGGGTTCTTAGTTCAAGAGTCCCTAGTCCACATCACCGAGTTCCTTGTTACAGTGGATCCAGATATGCCACGACTATGGAGTCAAGATGAAGATGATTGAATGCTTGGTGAAGAGCCCCAAAGAAAGGGAAAGGTGAGAACGATGGATGTATCCATGCATGACAAGATAAATAAGTTTTGTATATTGAACTCCCAAGTTATGCAAAAATGGATTGCAAATCATGATGAAGAAAGGAAGAAAAGGGATGAAGCTCGTTATCTCAAAGATTTTGACGAAATCGTACAACGAGAATGCTTCCATACCCAGCTGATCTTGCTCATCTACCAGAGTTCCCTATTGGCAGATGGCTAGACCAAGCTATTCAACAAGCTAAAAACAACGGAGAGATAATTAGTGATGAGGAGCAGGAACTTGCTTATGGATGTGATTGCCATGTAACATTCTTTCCACATCAATAATTTCTTGATGGTTTCTTTGCTCATCTACCAGAGTTCCCTATTGGCAGATGGCTAGACCAAGCTATTCAACAAGCTAAAAACAACGGAGAGATAATTAGTGATGAGGAGCAGGAACTTGCTTATGGATGTGATCGCCATGTAACATTCTTTCCACATCAATAATTTCTTGATGGTTTCTTTGCCATTATTATTTAGCTTACAATGGATGTTTTCTTGTAGTGTCACAAGTTTGGAGCACTATGGTCACGTGGATGTCACTTTTGAGTGGAGCATGTAGACAAGAAACGAACAACCTTTGATTGTGGTGTGAAAGCTAGCTTTGAACAAGAGACCAGGTCAAGCACTAGTGACCAAAATACTCAAAATAGCAAGCTTGAGTACTTTGGAACTATCCAAGATATAATCAAGGTTGGGTTTAGAAAATTTAACATGTTCATATTTGATGTGCGGTGGTCCAAGGTGGTGACTCAAGGACAACAAGCAACCATACGAAGAGACAAGAGTGGATTAATTCAAGTGGACTAGGTATGGACTGACCAAAGGGACACTTTTGTATTACCTGAACATTGTGAGCAAATTGTCTTTAAGGTTGACCCAAGAGAACTAAGGTGGCTATTTGTAATCGAAGTTGCTCCTCGTAAAAGACAAATCTTTGAAGGCGTGAAAATAGAGGAAGAAATATTTGATGAACCTACAATCCCAAATGATGGGAGTGGACTAGTTCAAGGACACGATGGCATGAATGTTGAAGAGAAATCGTATGAGAACCACAAGAAGCTTAACCATTTGAAGAAGTACATGAAGGAACCTTGATTGATTTACAAGAACCTTTGATTGGAGTACGTCTACCTCATCTAAATTTTATATTAACATTAAACTTAACCCTGAATATGCTACAACACATAGTGTAAATCACAGAGTGTTAAGGGATGCAGAAGAAGCATGCAGACTCTTGTGTCATAGCAACCAGCCCAATCTGAGTCCGAAAAAGCATGTAAATCTGGCGGCAACAATCCCCCCTTGGGATAAAACAACCCAAGATGTATGGTGCCACTCAAGTAGCGAAAGATGCGTTTAACTGCCTTCCAATGCTGAGACCCTGGGCTATGCATAAACCTGCTCACCTGTGAGACTGCAAACTGAATGTTCGGCCTCGTAATGCATACATAAATGAGGCAACCAACAGCTGTCTGATAGAGTGTGACATCAAAGTGATCTCCAGCATCATGAAGACTCAACTTCAAACCTGTCTCCATTGGAGTAGCAATAGGCTTGCAGTCTTCAAGGCCAAATCTTCGCAACAATGTCTCAATATACTTTGTCTGACATAAAGCAATACCTCCATCACACTGCTTAAATTGTATCCCCAAATAATGATGCAAATGCCCCAAATTTGACATCTCAAAAGAGGCATTCAAATCAGCCTTAAAATCAGCAATATGACTCTCATTTGGTCCTGTGAGCAGCATGTCATCGACATAGAGAGCAATGATTAGATGTACATCATCCACATGTTTAATATACAAAGTGCTTTCTATTGGACTATTCTGAAAACCATGTGCAGTCAAATATGCATGTATCTTTTCATACCAAGCTCGTGGAGCTTGCTTTCAACCATATAAAGCCTTTTTCAACCTGCACACTTTGTTTTCCTGCCCTCTTTGAACAAAACCACGAGGCTGCGATACATACACCTCCTCATGCAAATCTCCATTTAAGAACGCAGTCTTTATGTCCAGCTGATGTACATTCCAACCATTATGAGCTGCCAATGCACAAATGCTACGAATGGTAGTCATACGACAAGTGGGAGCAAAGGTCTCATCAAAATCAATGCCCTTTTCTTGAGCATAACCCTTTGCAACAAGTCTAGCCTTATAGCGATCAACACTGCCATCTGGCTTTCGTTTCAACTTAAAAACCCACTTACACCCAATGGCCTTTTTACCAATATGCAAATCACACAAAGACCATGTACCATTCTTCATTATAGCATCATATTCACTTTGCATTGCAGCCAACCAATTTTCTGAATTTTGTGCCGCATCAAATGAAAGAGGTTCTTCCTCTTCACACATACTAGACACAGCTAGAGCATAACAATCTGATGTATAAGAGGCATGCTGAAAACCTGAACGAGTACGACTAGTCATAGGTGCATCAATCTTACTATATCTATCACGCAAGGTTTGCACCAGCCATTTAGGCATACCTCTAGCCTGCTCATTTTCAGCCCTATCTTCATGAATTACATCCTGTAAATCTACATCAGAAATAGGCTGATCTATGATGTCGTTTGAAATCTGCATAGGCTGAATATTTGCCTCATTAGGACTTACATTTGAATTCCCACCTGTAAAGAGAGGCAACAACGTATCAAATACATCTCGTGAGCTCACGCCTGTCTCTTTGGTACATGATAACAAGGGCTGCACAGCATCTTCCACAAAAACAACATCTCGACTAATCAAGATACGCTTTGACTGCGGATGATACAATCTGTAACCCTTGCTTTCAGCACTGTAACCAACAAAAATGCATTTGACAGCCTTATCATCCAATTTTTTGCGTTGTTGCATAGGCACTAAAGCATAGGCCAAGCAACCAAAGACACGCAAGTGACCAATAGAAGGCTTCCTGCCATGCCAAGCTTCGTATGGAGTAATAGACTGCAAGGCCTTAGTGGGACACCTGTTGAGTACATATGCAGCACACATGACAGCCTCAAACCAAAACGCATGTGGCAAAGCTTGGCTCTTGACCATACATCGTGCCATCTCCATAAGTGACCTGTTCTTCCTCTCAGCAACACCATTTTGCTGAGGGGTATACGGCACTGTACATTGGTGTTTTATCCCACGACTAGCCAGAAATGCATCAAACTCTTTAGACATGTACTCCCCCCCTCGATCAGAACGGAGGGTGCCCACAGTACAATTGGATACATTTTCAACCATAAGCATAAACTGTTTGAAGCACAAAAACACTTCGGACTTTGCCTTCAGTGGATATACCCATGCATGCCTTGAGTAATCATCAATGAAAGTCACGAAGTACAAGTGTTTACCAAATGACGGAGTTTGCATAGGCCCATATACATCACTATGTACAAGCTGCAATTTGCGAGTGGCCCGCATAGAACCATCCTTTGGAAACGCAGAACGCTGCATTTTGTCCAAAATACAGCCTTCACAAACATGTTTCAATGGTGCCTCAAGAGGGGGCAATGAAGCAACCATATCAAATTTCTGCAAACGCAGCAAACTAGCAAAGTTTAGATGACCAAAACGAGCATGCCATAGTTTTGCATCTGAAACTGCCTTTTCATTAGAAATTGCATTTGTTGAATCTTCCACACACTTGTCATAAGAATTGAGCCTATACAGCCCACGAAACAAGGATCCAGATACAATAATCATATCACCAGAAGTCAAATCATGAACAGTACATCTGTCATCCACAAATTTGACTACAAATCCAAGTCTAGCAAGCGCAGAGACAGACAATAGATTCTTCTTTATCCCTGGCACATACAAAGCATCTGAAAGTGTGAAAGCGCTGCCATTTGCAGCAGTAAGCATAATTTTACCAATGCCCTTCACTGGGTAAGAAGCATTATTGGCACATGTGACAGTATTCCCATTAGGGACAGCCTCAAGAGAAGTGAATATATCACGATGCGAGGTAATGTGCTTTGTAGCAGTCAAAATACCATACATGAGAGTCAACAGAAACTGCCAAACATGCATCATGTATAGATGGGTCATACTGGCAATACACGCTAAACGCCCATTCTGTATCCTGCACAACATTTGCAGAATCTGCATTTGTAGAAGCATCCGCTATTGTGGCTGCATTTGACTCTTTCTTCTTTGCCTCTTTAGCCTTTAGCTTAGGGCAATTCTTAATGACATGATCATTTGTCTTACAATAGTTGCACCTGGTCTTTTTCTTGCCTTTATCAAGAGCCTTCTCATAATTATTGTTGCTACCTGTGGAAGGAGAAGAAGCTACAGACCTACTAATAGGAGAAGAAACAGTGGAAGGGGCTACCTTACCACTTCTTCTCTGCTGTGCAGCAATAAATGCTTGAACTGCACGCTGCTTGGCCCTGTTTTGCCTGGACTGCACTTCTTGCAAGAGCTTGTTGACTAAAGTATCATACTTGACAGCATTAGGTCTGTCCTCATTAAGAAGTCTCCACGTGGAAGCAAAAGTCTGATATGTCTCAGGTAAAGCATCAAGAACAGTCTGCACAAGAGAATGATCAAGAATAATCTCACCTGCAGAAATCAACTGTTCTTTGAGATCTTTAATCTCAGCAAGAAAAACATTCATGTCATCATCTTCTTGCATAATCTTCAATTCTAGCTCTTTACGCAGGTAAGCGATTTTTGCCTCATTAACCTGCATACAAACTAGCTAGAATATCCCAAGCCTGTTTTGCTGTTTTAGCTGAACGAATATGTGGGGTGATGTTACGTTTGACAGAACGTGCAATCAAGGCATGAGCCTGCGCATCTTTACCATCCCAACGAGCTTGTTCAGTAGTGGGTAAAACAGCAGCAACAGTAGAGCTGCTAGAACCTGTAACATCCTCAACAGATCCTACATCCACAGAACCTGGACGTACATCCGTACCTTGCACAATGTTCCACACTCCTTTTGCAACCAAAACATGCTGCATCATGTATGCCCAAAGTGGGTAGTTGCTGTCTCCATCCAGTTTGTCTTCAGCAGACAACATGCGAAATACATCATTGCTGTTATCAGCCATGGCCACTAACTGAAACTGATGCAAAAGCTACGTGTAATGAAGCAAAGACTGAATAGAAGACAACTTGTGCTATGTAGCACGGTCCACAATAGAACACGTATGCCTGTTTTGCAGAAAACTGCACTGTCGAAATTTCTGCAGAAAATGACGAAAACACCTGTGCAGAACTTGAAATGCAAAAACGGAGCCCGAAACGACCTCAGATGCAAATTCTGAGAACGCAAAGCCCTACAGGATTATTTGCAGAGTATAGGGACCTGCAAGCGCTCGTGAAAACTCACCTCAATCGGAGAACGCGAGTCGAAGGGTGCTGGCAGCGTAGCCCTGGGAGCCGATGCCTGCTCTGATACCAATTGTTGGAATTAGGGTTGCAGGAAAGCACACAAAGCTTGGAGAAGAAGAAGCAAGAATGCACATAACACACAATGTATTAGATTGTGTCAATGTACAAAAGATAAGTTAGCCCTAGAGTGATGGGCGTATATACAAGCCGAGGGAAAAAACCTCCTAAAGAGGGAAAAAGTGCCCCGGCGGTCCTAAGTGTGTTCACACACATCACTACCTATATATATGACAACACAGACTATGCATGGAAGGGAAGAACCACATTGATCTATGGATTGATGGGAGCATTTATCCAAGAGATCCACTAACTGGAAGGTACCCTGCTTTTACCTCTGTTCATGACCTTATAAGGTTTATAGGGGATGGTGCTGATAGTCTATTAGGATATTGTTTAAGACTTTTCCAATCTAGTAATGAACATGTGAATCATCTTCTTTACTTAAACACACTTTTAATGAATTTTCAAACCCAAGTTACAGAGCTTCAAAACAAAATTAAAATACTTGAAGAATCCAATGAAAAATTAAATGCCCTTAAGAAAACTCCCATTGGTTTCAGAGAAAGAATTAGGCATCGGAAACATATTCATAATCTCTCAAGCACCTGTGGGGGAAGGAAGAGAAGAATGAAATTATTAAGAGAGTACATTTCAAAGGTTTCTGGCCTAGATATGCATAAATGTGAAGAAAGGGTTCAACTTCTAAATGAGAAAATGAACAGTTCAGACATTATTATGTCAAGCTAGGCCACCTCCATTGTCTAGATCATAAAAAGCCTTGCAATTTGATTCATAGGTGTCTTGCCTTAATTTTGTTCTTATATTTGAAGGTTGATTTCACTCAGGGCGACAAAGCAGGAGATGACCAAGAAGAGTTACCTCCTTCCTCTTCAGTCAATGTTGCTACACTCATAGATATAGAGACTGAAGAGGTAGAAGATCTTGAAGAGCCAATAGATGAAGAGAAAGAGAAGGAGGTTAGTGCACAGTTAGATTTCTCAATTTTCAAGGTAGAAACTATCATTGCACATGAAGATAGCTTTGAGGTTGCAGACATAGATGAGAACTCCATGATAGTTACAACATTACCTTCATTTCACATTAATGGCAAAAGATATATTTTTCTCTCCCATATTATCCAAAAATTATTTAACTTAAGGGAAGACTACTATCTAGCTATTGTTGCAGAGGGTTGTGTTTATGCCAAGGACTTTGTTGATATTTAGGAGGAACCCAATGAGGAATTTCTTGCTTTGGATATAGAGACCTATCAATGAATCCTTCATTGATTCCAAAGATGCCCTAGCCCTATGTGTTAAAAGCTGCAGAGGAAGCTCCTACACTGAAGGATGATGAATTTGAAAACAGGCTTGTTGAACTTGATGTAGAGAACTTTGGAAGCGAGTTTTTGCAAGAGAAGACCACAGGGAAGAGGACTGTCAGAGAGCAAGATTCTATTGACTTGTACAGAGAGAGAATTTTGATTGAGGATGAAAATGAGAACGTTTTGTTCTTTAAATCTTATGCTAGAATCTATTATATCCTTTCAACCTTGTTTCCTATTTTTAAACAAATCAATTTCTATTTTTTTATCAGATTGCAATTGTGAACAAAGATAATTTTCTTAGAAGAGCTTCAAGTTCAAGGGGACTTACTGATGATCCAAAGAGAAATGATAGTTCCCTTACCCATTTTTTGCCCATGTAAGATAAAGAGGTTTTCTCTATATTTCATGCAGTCTGCTCAGAGAATGCAGAACTTCCAATATTTACTCTCAAGGTTCTTGGGATATTGTCCTATTCAGGTTAATGTAAGAAAATAATGCTTCTAGAGAGGACAGGATTTTTGGCTATGCCCCTAGGTTCAACATATTGAGTGACTTCTTATGCTACTTAGATTATTTACTTTCAGATGAAAAGATAGATGTGAAGTCTCTTAGAGGTTACTCAAGGAACAAGTATTTGAAATATAGAGGTAATATGCGTGAGCAAAACACTGCAAGAGACTCAAGAGATGAAGCTTTTAGGAAATCTGGCAAAAATTTTGTATATAATGTTTGCTCTTTTGGTCAAGTATAATAGTATTTTTGTTGTGACTACCAAGACGTACATATCCTTATTGAAAAATGTCTATAAGTGTTTCCTCTTCAAGAATGTTGTCTCCATTGGTTGGTTATATGTCAATTTCATCATCTTCATTTGCACTAAATCTCTTTGAATGAGTATAAAGGAGTTGAAATATGTAAAATAAGCTCAAGGAGTTGAATGAGTATAAAGGAGTTGAAATATGTAAAATAAGCTCAAGAGGAGAAGGTTTAAAACAAAAACAAAAAAAACCATCTTATATATGAAAGCTCGAACTCCAATGGATAGATTCTAACGGCTAGTGCCATGTGGCAACTTCTTATTCATCACACGTGTGGCCAACGATCATATTTTTATAGTATATATATTTTCTTCGGTCATTTTTGCATGCTATGAATTTTCTAATCTCCAATATCCCGCATGTTATATCCCCTAAATCCCTTCTTTTTTGCTTGATGTGGATTTCTTTTTCCCTCATACTCCGCACGGCGCGAATTAACACTGTCGATCCAAGACCTTTGCAATTGTATCGTGTGGTGTGGGCCATCAATTTTGTCTTGTCCGCACGGTGCAATTCTACAAAGGGGGTCCAGGACCAATGGTGCATTTTCACATGGTGTGGGCCACCCATTCCATCAAAGTCTGCACTGTGCGATTTTACAAAGGCACTCCAAAAGTCATAGAGGTAATTCGCTCCGTGTGGGCCATCTTAATGATTATGTTAGAATTCTCCTCTTTACATTTGCTACTTTCTCCTCCCAATCCCGCACGGTGCTAGAATACAAAGCATCTTTCTCTTCCCGTGCTATTGCTACTCTCTGCTCCCAGTCCCGCATGGTGCGAGATTACAAGACCGTATTGCACCATGTGGGCTCCTTAGTTTTTCAACCCTTTATCCTTATTCAATGTTTGGGCTTTTTTTCTCAAGGCTCATTTGCATAGTAAGGAATGACAAGGACAAAGAAGACTGTGAAGAAGAGTGGTGCAGGGCCTGGTCTTGCAAGAAAAGCCGCAAGAGCCAAACAATCCACAGTACTTAGTGAGAAGAATGAGAAATCAAAGAGTAAGTCAAGGATCCATTACCAGATTAATGCTCTAAACGAGATAAGGAAAGCTCAGAAAACTACTGAGCTCTACATCAAGTGGACACCCTTTATTAGGGTTGTCAGCCTTCAGGGATATTTCTAAGAGGCTATGTAGGATTATGAGAAGCGAAGTCTTTGAGTTTGTTAGATGGTAGTTCACTACTCTTGCATGCATGAAGCAGTTGAGGACTTCCTCGTAGATTTTTTCAATGATAGTTGTATAGCTAGTGCATTTGCTCATAGAGTCACCCTTATGATTAAGGATTTTGGGTTGGTCAGTAGGCTGAGGTATATGTTTGACAAAGCCTTGGAGCATATAAGTATTCAAGACAAGAAGGCATTTGACATCCTCAATGTAGCTCCAACAATGAAGCCAAAGTCAAGTGTCAAGATTGAGGATGTCACACATTTGTACAAGACAATGAAAGCAAATGAGAATGTCACATTTGTACAAGACAATGAAAGCAAATGAGAATGTCACATTTGTACAAGACAAGGAAAGCAAATGAGAAACACCAAGAGAAGCAAAGGAAGGAGAAGCAAAGAAAGTGTCAAGATTGAGGATGTCACACATTTGTACAAGACAAGGAAAGCAAATGAGAAACACCAAGAGAAGCAAAGGAGGGAGGAGTAAGAACAATTATCTGAGGACCAAATGCTAACAAGAAAGATCAACAGGCTGAACGTCTTAAATATAGAAAAGTACACAGCTGTCTTAGGTCAAATTATTATGAATGTTTCCCTTGTCTCTGACAAGGAGCACTACCTCACAATCTCACCTAAGGATAGGACCGTGCTTGCTAACAAAAATATTGAGATATCAGATTCCATTGTGAACACTTCTATTAGGTATGTTTTCTTTATTTTCCTTTTGGTCCTCTTGATTCTCTCCTTGATCTTTTGCTTGGTCTTCTTGATTTTCTTTGGTCTTCTTGATTCTCCCCTAAGCCTTCTTTATTTTGCAGGATATCGATATCAACACTTCCAGTTGAGATTTCTTCAATGATTTTTGTGTTGTACCCTCTTGTCTCCTTCAGTATTCTCAAGGATGCAGAGGATGTCCTTAACAAGTTTTTGGCTGATTTTGACTTCCTTGAGTGCAACATTATATTCCTGCCCTATGTTGAGGGCTATGTTTTGAAATCCTTGCAAATTTGGTTGGTATCCTTTAGTTTTAATTCACATAATGAAGTAAGGTTCTATTTGCTCTTCTTCAAGGGTCATTGGAGCTTGGTAGTTATTCATTTTCTTGAAAGATATGCCATGTTAATGAACACTCTCAATGGCTTTCATGGACAAAGCAAACTATATATATACTGCAAGTTTTTTATACTTTTGGTTTACATGTCTCCATGATTTCACTACTAGAGAATGAGCCTTTACCGATGGTGATTTACCGATGCTTGTCCCGCCATCAGTATAAGCATCGATATAAACGTCTATATAAGCATCTATATAAGCGTCTATAAAACCGCCGATAAGTGTGTCTATAAAAGCATCGGTATAAGCGTCTATATAAATGTGGAAAATTACCTTTTTTTGTATAATAGAATTTTGAGCATTCTTTGTCTATGAGAGGCTCCCCCTATGTGTAGAAACTCTCCTATTAGTATTTGTAGTCATAGATCCATAGTTAGAACTTAATTCTATGCTGATTGGTTATTTTGAGTCTTGGTTCATTGTTTTATCAGACACTAATATAGCCTCGGTAAAAATTTTGGGATTGTGGATGAATGTGTTTGACATATTGAAAGTAAAGATTAGTACTTAGCATATTTTTCAATATTAATACACTTGTGTCAAACCTTTTAGTCCTTAAACGCGTTTTTTTATGTCCTTAACTATCACCTTTTGGTCCTCAAACTCGCCCCTTCGCAATCCAACACTCATTTTTACTTATCCAAACACTCATTTGTACTTATCCAAACACTCATTTGTATCTCCTCAATCAGTGTGCGATTCTAGTAAAGCAATTAATCAATGAAGTTTAGAATATGAACTTGCAACGTGAATTATTCAACACCACAAATTGCTAGAAGGAAAGATCCCAACGTCCCACTGCCATAATGAATCCTTGCTTCAAAAAGAACTTTGTTGTCTTCCTTTTGCTCTCTTCCTTGCTTTCATCCTGCATTGCAAGTCACACGTACTTTTCATAGGTTTTCAAACCTCATAGCCTAGTCATTTGTTTCATTTTCACATGTATGTGAGAGTTACCCTCCACACAATGCACACACAATGAATCCTTGCTTCAAAAATCACTTCGTTGTCTTTCTTTTTGCTCTCTTGCTTGCTTTCATCCCCCATTGCAAGTCACATGCACTTTCATAGGTTTTCAAACCTCGTAGGCTAGTCTTTTTCATGCGTATATGAGAGTTACCAAGAGAAATATTCAAAACTTCTTGTGTTTTCTTGAACTCCACGTGGATCTATACAACACTTGTGTGTGCATAGAGCTCCTTGCATGCAAGATGAGCAAGCTTCATGCTATAGCAGCCTGTATCTTCACACTCTCTCTCTCTCTCTCTCTCTTTCTCTCTCTCTCTCTCTCTCTCTCTCTCTCTCTCTCTCTTGGACTCCACGTGGATCTATACAACACTTGTGTGTGCATAGAGCTCCTTGCATGCAAGATGAGCAAGCTTCATGCTATAGCAGCCTGTATCTTCACTCTCTCTCTCTCTCTCTCTCTCTCTTACTACACACACACACACTCTTACACTCGCTCTCGTCACATACTTTTCATAGACCTCGTAGGCTAGTCCTTTTCACACGAATTTGAGAGTTACCCTCCACACACACACACAGATTTGAAGTAAGTTTGTCATAAAGTTAATTGCTTGCATTACTTAACACGTATTAATTAATTAATATGGTAAAATAATGTTTGAAGACATGTTGAAAAGATATTCATTATTACTACCAAGTGTACAAAAATGCCTTCCTTATAATATGACTAGAAAAGGTTGTTTTTTTGTGGCGTGAAATTTTTTGAGACACCTATATTTTGTGAGGCATTTGCGGTTGTTGTGGCACTTGCTCTTTTAGGAGAACTCCTTTGAAGTGACTTTGTTCACCCTCGGCAAGGCTAATATCATGACGGCCTATTTTCATAGGTGTGTAAATCCCTGTGGCTTTTGCATGAATGGATTTTATGCCTCTAATTGGCCAATATTTGGAATGGGTAATACCGTCTTGTGGTATTTAGGTGTGTCTAGAATGGTTGTGTGGGCAGGACCCACACTCTTTGGTTATAACTACATTTGTAAGCAGAAGGCCCTTACATTTCATCCATTTAAAAAAGTTTTGAGCAATATTAATCGTGTCCTTGGTGAGTATCTAGTGCATGATTAAAAATTACATCCCAAGATCGCTAACTAGAACTCAATTTATTTGGTATGATCATAAAATTTTATATAATTTTTGCATGCCTTTACTTGTGTTGATCCACTCATGCATAACATGCATTCCATTCCCTAAATGCAAACAAAAGAGTAGCTATTCATTCACTTTTACCGATTTCAGTTTCTCCCGAAACATGTGGTCAATTATCACTTCATGAGGGAGAAGTTCTTGGCAAGCAACATTATATGTCATCAAGAGGAGTAGACAATTGCCATTTTCATCAAGGCCTTGTGAGCCAAGAAGTTTCACGGATTTTGAACTATGCATGAGATGGAGTTAAGCTTGATGGGAAGTGAGGAGATGTCAAGCTCAACATGAGCTCACACTCACGCAAGGCCTAGGTGATGATTTTGACATTGACTCACAATGGCACATTGTTACACAATGGATCTCAGCCAATTATTCTCTACAAGTGGACTACACTACTAGTCCACGTATCAAGTTATGATATACTTATCATGGTAGCTCATCTCACAACTGGTTCAGACTATAGACTACTTTTACATAGTACTCTAGGACATGTATTTTTATTGACTAGAGAAGAAGAAGAAGATCATACCCCCACATGGAAGCCTAACGGTTGCACCAAGAGGCTCGCACACCCTGACTTTAAAAAAGCATTTTTTTGTTGAATTCAGAAATTTGCTTGCTAACTGGCTACCACCTGCTCTTCAATGAGTTTAAAAAATAATAAAGAGTTGACGTGTCCCTCTTAAGTGCAAGGCCACACTAATATCTCAATTTTCCATGTAGCTAGTAGCTAATCATCACTTAATTTCTCTGTTTTCCAAGCATTACCGGATCTTGTAGATGCAATTAAATAGCCAATGTAATTACAAGCTGAAGCCATAATAATGCTCAGCACACTTATATATATTCTCTTGTACATAAATAAAGAAGATACTTACCAATGATACGATTAATATTGCTCAAAACTTTTTTGAATGAACGAAATGTAAGGGCCTTATGCCTACAAATGTAGTCTTAGCCAGAGAGTGTGGGGAGGCATGAAAGCCTTTTGCATAAAAGCGAAATACCCCAAGAGGGTATCACCCATTCCAAATATTGGCCAATTAGAGGCATGAAATCCATTTGTGGAAGGAGTACTCCTAGGAAAAGAGCAAGTGCCACAACCACCATGAACAACCCATGGAGGATAGGTGTCCCAAAAAAGTGCCACCCCCATACCCCCAAATGGAAGCCTAACAACAACTGCACCAGTGTGCTCACATGCCCTCAAGCGCCCCCCCTCCCAACTTTAAGAAAGTGAAATTTTCTCTTTTTTTTAAATTCAGATATTTCCTTACTAGGCTACCAGATGAATGAGTTTAAAAAAATAATAAAGAGTTGACGTGTCCCTCTTAAGTGTAAGATTTCACGCAAGGCCATGCAAATATCCATGCAGCCAATACCTCATTTCTCTGTTTTCCAAGCATTACCGGATCTGTGTGAGCCGGCTTTGCACAAATTTGAACAAGCTCTTGGCTAAGTCGAACCTACCTTTTCCCGAAACCTGCTTGAGAGTAGACCAACTTCAGGCCACAAAAAAGCAACCTTCTCTAGTCATATTGTCCTATACACTTGGAAGTTGATAGTAATGACTACCTTTTCAACATGTCTTCAAACATTATTCTACCATGCTAACTAATTATACGTGGTATGCAACACATGAAATTAACAACCTACAAAAATTTTGTTTTATACTTGATGACTATGTATATAATTACTTTTCACTAGTGCTCAAAAGAGGTATTGACTTAGCCTAAGTGTTTCCTTTGTGTTGTAAGCAAACTAACCGCTTCACAAATAAGGCAAAATATTGCCTTGGTTTTATTATCTTAGTGAGGTAACTTTTAAACTATAGCGACCCTCATTGGTGGAGAACTCTGTGACTATTTCAATCTTCCTTTGCTTCTACTAAAATCTCAATCTAAATTGGTGTACACATCCATGGTGGTGGACGATTTAACTTATGGTTTTTTATGACATTATCATTACCTTCGTCTTGCTCATTATGGTTAAAGGATCTTGAGCCCAACAAAATAGAGAGATGAAGCACCAAATGATCATGCATTCTAAGGGTTTCATGGAGCTTTCATTGTGTGCTATCACATTCATGAAATGAAAGCTCTTTTCATGGTGAAATAGACCTAGATTGTGCACTCTAGTCATCAAGTGAAGGAATTTGGGTTTAAGAAGCAATTGTCAAAGTATTGTAAGTGTCTTAAATGTGTAACTAAGTATTTGCTCTGCTTAGAACCCAATATACTTGTAAGGTGCCTTCCATAAATTTAGATTTCTAAATAGAGAGCTCAAGAGAGATGTCCGAGGTAGTGCAACTCAAGAAGCCACTTTTGTCCTTAAAGATGGGCCTTTGAGAAGCAATGTCGGCTCCAATTAACTTCTCCACAAGTGGAAGTTCCTTGCTTGAATGGCCCTGATCTCCAATATCCTACACATTCAATAAAAAACATACTTTGTAAAGTTGCATCTAGTAAAGCTAACTCAGATTAACAAAAGCATAATCATTCTAGAAGTAGACCTAAAATATAGCATTGGTTCACCACCATTAATTATCCCTACAATTAATTAGTACCATACCATTAAGCTTTGTATTATTTGTTGTGATGATTATAGCTTATATCAATAGACTTTCATTGATGATTATAGCTTATTCCATTGATTTGGTTTTTAATATTGATAAGTTGCAAAATATAAGGGGATAGTGTATAATCACTTGGCATGTATTGTAAGTGGTAGGTGACTCGTCCTGTAAGATAGAATTGTGAAGAACTCCTCCTTCTCCTCCTCCTCTTCTCAGGAAAAAGGTCGGAAAAGATTGCATCAAGCCTTGTGTGTCAATGCAGCTGCCATTTTCACAAAAAAAGACACTAGTTAATTTCCAACAAGTTTTAGAAATTTTCCCACATTTAATAACATCCAAAATTCCCACTTCTAGATTATGACAATGGCATGAGCTTGATTTGCAGGGAAGGCACCACGTGCATACCTAGCAGCTGGGTGCAGTGGGGGGCGAGACTGCATCGCTGGCCCCACTAAGGCCCTTGGTCCGGCGGGGAGCAGTCGCAGTCCGCAAATAGCATCGTGGCCACGACTGGTTTTGGGTAACCCCACTATGAAATCCATAGAGATACTTTCCCACTTGCCTTGTGGGATCTCCAATGGTTGCAACAAGCCACCTGCCCTGAGGCGCTCTGCCTTGTTGACTTGACATTTTTGGCATCTTAGTACGTACTCTTGAACATCATTGTGCAACCCTGGCCAATAAAACTGTCGCCTAACGAGAGCATAGGCCTTTCTGATGCCTGGGTGACCCGCGCTTGGACTATCGTGACACTCAAATAAAATATGGCGCCTGGTGTCTGAGTCCGATGGTACACAAACTCTCCCCTTGTGGAGTAGGTAACCATCCTTGATGGAAAAATTCTTCCATCGCATAAGCTCATCCTTCGAGAGGGTAGAGTCCTGTGGGGAGTTATGCTCTGCACTTGCAGACATACTAGAGTGTAAGGGATCCCTTCTTGATATTGCACTCCACACTTTGTCATATGACTGATCGTGTGCACACTTACCGCGTAATGACTCCAAGAATTCACTCTTTATTTCCGTGAAAGCAAGTGAATTGACTTGAGGCATCTAGCTAAGAGCATCAGCTACGATATTGTAAGACCCATAGATGTGAGCCATGTAACAAGGGTGCTTGATCGGTATGTGCTAATGAAAAAGATAGTGACGATGACATCCTGCTTCCAGCGTAGTGTGCTCTTTCGGTGAAGCCCTGCTTCTAGCGTAGCGTGCTCCTTCCCTCCTGGGAGAGCCTTCCCTACGCTCTGATACCAATGTAAGACCCATAGATGTGAGCCATGCTAGTAACCACCCAACCTTGTCCTTTTATAGCCCCTGGCCCTTTCACATTAGGACGCCCACCTAGCATACATGGCCGGGCCTTGCCCTAGGACCCGTGTCCTCACAGTGATATACAGGCAGTGAGAGATTCCTTGATCGAGGAGGGGTATTCAGAGCAGCAGATAGAGGCTTTTCTTTGACATATACCCCCTACAAATAGAGCACAGTACGAGCGTATATCTGACGATACTAGAGCTACATGGGATAGTATCATTGACGAGTCCATTAGGCATCACCAGACTGGGTCGATGTCCTCTGACATATATTTTGCAGATCCAGCACTTAAGGAGGTGATCCGAGGTACAGAGGCAGATACTAGAGAGCAGTTTAGACAACGCATGTATATGGAGTCTCGGATTTGGGAGATGGGGCAGCGTGCTAGGAGCACTTTGGCAGATCAGGAGCTGGCTTACGCTAGGGTCAGAAATTTGGAGAGATTTGGGAGACCTGTCAGTGAGCAGGGGGAGTCGTCACACCAGGCACAGAGACGCTTTGTAGCAAAGGAGGAGACAACAGCACATCAGCTTTTTGGGGCTTCTTCTCAGGATCCAGCAGCACCTACCCAGCGCACTATTGCGGAGAGGGTTATCTAGGACCCAGAGGGGACCTTACTATGAGCTAGATTCTGATTCTGATTCTGATTCTGATTCTGATTAGATGATTTCATATGGATTTTTGTATCACATTTATATTTATGTTGGAGATCACATCCTTGTATCACATTTATGTTTTGTTTCACATCCCTATGTATCGCATGTTTATGATCTATGTAGATGTTGTTTGTGTGTTCATTATGGTGATGCTTATGGTCTTGTTTTTCTAATGTTATGGTCATTTTAATAGTGTTTATTTGTGTGTTCATTATGGTGATGCCAATGGTCTTGTTATACTTATATTATGGTCTTGATTTGGTTATGGTCATTATGATTATGGCTATGGTTATTGTAATGGTTTAAGTTTTGGTGATTTATATTTTGTTTGAGATCCATATGTGTCGCATGTTTATGATCTATGTAGATGTTGTTTGTGCGTTCATTATGGTGATGCTTATGATCTTGTTGTGCTAATGTTATGGTCATTTTAATGGTATTTATTGTATGTTCATTAATGTGATGCCAATGGACTTGTTATGCTAATATTATGGTCATTTTATGGTTATGTTCATTATGGTTATGGCTACTATCATGTGCATGCTCTCTCTCTCTCTCTCTCTCTCTCTCTCTCTCTCTCTCTCTCTCTCTCTCTCTCTCTCTCTCTCTCTCTCAGTGTCCCATTTTGACATCGTATGGTCAAGACGGGGCCTTACCCTGGCGTTTTTTGCACCACGTGAACGTAGTAAAAAAACGCCAGGGTAAGGCCTCGTATCGACCATACAATGTCAGATGGGGATGAAACTGGACAAGAGCCTCCATGGTGATAGGATCCACATGCATGCCAAGTTTCATCCCATTTTGACACCGTATGGTTGAGACGGGGCCTTACCCTGGCATTTTTTCCACCACGTGCACATAGTTAAAATCACCACGGTAAGAGTTTGTCTCGACCATTCGGTGTCGGATGGGGATGAAACTTGACACAAGCCTCAATGGTGATAGGATCCACATGCATGCCAAGTATCATCCCATTTTGACAATGTATGGTCGAGACAGGGCCTTACCCTGGCGTTTTTTCCACCACGTGCACGTAGTTAAAATACGCCAGGGTAAGAGCTTGTCACAACCATACCGTGTCCGATGGACATGAAACTTGACACGAGCCTCAATGGTGATAGGATCCACACGCATGCCAAGTTTAATCCCATTTTGACAATGTATGGTCGAGACAGGGTCTTACCCTGGCGTTTTTTCCACCACGTGCATGTAGTTAAAATACGCGAGGGTAAGAGTTTGTCTCGACCATTCAGTGTCAGATGGGGGCAAAACTTTGAATACATGTCCATACTATTCCCATAAATACACCTGCAAAGTTTCACCCCCATCGGACATCGAATGTGGGATGGGGTGCGCCTAAATCAACGCTTTTTACTTCACAAATGCGGGGATTGAATCCCCTACGTAAAAAGTGACGATTTGGGCGAACCCTATCCCACATTCGATGTCAGATGGGGATAAAACTTTGCACGTGTGTCCAACCCATCCCCATAAACTTGCGTGCAAAGTTTCACCCCCGAATGTGGGATAGGGTGCACCTAAATTGTCGCTTTTTACTTCACAAACGCAGGGATTCCCTACGTAAAAAATGACGATTTGGGCGAACCCCATCCCACATTCGGTGTCGGATGGGGGAAAAACTTTGCACGCATGCCCATCCTATCCCCATAGACACGCGTGAAAAGTTTCACCCCCATCGGACATCGAATGTGGGATGGGGTGCGCCTAAATCGTCGCTTTTTACTTCACAAACGCGGGGATTCCCTATGTAAAAAACGACGCTTTGGGCAAACCCCATCCCACATTCGGTGTCGGATGGGGGTGAAACTTTTCATGCATGTCCATACCATCCCCATAGACACGCGTGAAAAGTTTCACCCCCATCAGACATCGAATGTGGGATGGCGTGCGCCTAAATCGTCGCTTTTTACTTCACAAACGCGGGGATTCCCTACGTAAAAAACAATGATTTGGGCGAACCCCATCCCACATTCGGTGTTAGATGGGGGCGAAACGTTGCATGCGTGTCCATCCCATCCCCATAGACACGCGTGCAAAGTTTCACCCCCATCGGACATTGAATGTGGGATGGGGTGTGCCTAAATCGTCGCTTTTTACTTCACAAACGCGAAGATTCCCTACATAAAAAACGACAATTTGGGCAAAACCCATCCCACATTCGGTGTCGGATGGGGGCGAAACTTTGCACGCCTCTCCATCCCATCCCCATAGAGACAGGCGTGCAAAGTTTCACCCCCATCGGACATCGAACGTGGGATGGGGTGTGCCTAAATCGTCGCTTTTTACTTCACAAACGCGGGGATTCCCTATGTAAGAAACCGCGATGTGGGCGAACCCCATCCCACATTCGGTGTCAGATGGGGGCAAAACTTTGCACACGTGTCCATCCCATCCCATCCCCATAGACACGCGTGCAAAGTTTCACCCCCATCGGACATCGAATGTGGGATGGGGTGCGCCTAAATCGTCGCTTTTTACTTCACAAACGCGGGGGTTCCCTACGTAAAAAGTGACGATTTGGGCAAACCCCATCCCATATTTGGTGTCGGATTGGGGCGAAACTTTGCACGTGTGTCCATCCCATCCTTATAGACATGCGTGCAAAGTTTCACCCCCATCCGACCTTGAATGTGGGATGGGGTGCGCCTAAATCGTTGCTTTTTACTTCACAAACGCGAAGATTCCCTACGTAAAAAACGATGATTTGGACGAACCCCATCCCACATTCGGTGTCGGATGGGGGCGTGTGAGGACACGGGTCGTGCCATGCAATTAAGTGGGCGTCCTTAGTGTGAAAGGGCCATAGGCCAGCCAGGGGCTATATAAGGACATGGTTGGGTGGTTAATCGCATGGCTCACATCCAGTATTCTCACATTGGTATCAAAGCAAGAATGTCTCTCACGAAGGGGAGGGACTCACGTACGCTAATGCTCATGCCATCTTCTCTGCGCATGAGAGGTCTCATAGCTTTTTTCAAGCACTCTAGTGCTTTCTTCTAGCACTGAGTGCCGTGCGGGAAACCCAGCTTGTGGCCATGGAGGGAGGAGATGGATGTTCACGGAAACGCTGCAGACTGGCACCAAATAGGAGTGCCACAACAGTTGCTACGGTTTTCGTTTATGCAGTTCGTCTAGAAAACGACCGCCCAGGCCGGATCGAGCGCTTCTTCCCTCTCGTGTTGCCGCCATCGCTGCTGTTGAGTTTTTTTTTAAGCTTTATTTTTAAAGCTTAAAGCTTTTAAGCTTTATTTCTTTCCTTGTTCCCATGCATCACAAGACGAAGTGCAGCAACACACATGTGCCGTAGCCAAGCTCCATGAGCACAAAGCATGTGTAGCTGCGTACACGGCCGTGGGCCAACGGTCTCCAACGCGCATTTTACCTCCATGCGTACAGGTAATAGTTCCTTTCATACGTTTTGTCTGATTTATCTTGTTTTTTTGTAGCTAAAAGCAAGTTTCACAAGGACCAAAAAAGCACACTTGAAAAGCTAAGAGCTTTTTAAGCTTCAATAAAGCATACTGCTTTTTCTCAAAGTCCCTATATAAGGGAAGCCAAAAGTCATTATTTTCCACAACCCAAACATACAAGCAAGGTTGTATATTTCAGCAAGCACAGCGTTGCTTGAGTGCACAAGTGGAAAACTTCACCAAGGGATTTTATGTCGTCTAGCCAGCATAAAAGCAAGCAGTTCTACGAGAGGTGTACGTTCCAGCCCCAACACACAAGCAAATTTGAGCACGCAACTGATCACCTATGGCTAACACTTGTCAACCATCCCTTGTGTTCACCACGGAGGCACCGGTGATCGATGACATTAATGTACCATTTGGAGCCGCGCTCGGCAATGATGACACTTATATGGATGATAGTTTAGATGACACGCAGTACAAGCATGAACAAGCTTTTATGGCTCAGGAAATGCATCAAGCGGCACTCGAGAAAAACTTCACTACGATGAACCAGAATATTACAGCACTGACGAACCTTATTCGGGCTTTCATGGACAAGCAGGTTCAAGATACAGCACATGCATGCAACTGTCATGGCAAGGCCAACAGTTACTCCGGTGGTAGTAGAATATACGGCTCTTCACCTGAAGAACGTGACAATTTCGGAGTACAAAGGTGAGGAACGAGACCGCAACAAGGACGCAGTGAACACCTTTTTATTTAAGTGGGGAGATATTCATCGCCTACGAGGTACCCCATACCATGCCAGGGCTACAAAAACAAGTCTATCACTTAAAGGCAAGGCCTATAAGTGGTGGATGGCTTTTTCACTCATTGCTCGTCCCAAGACATGGAATGAGTTTCAGGAGGTTTTTTTCAAAGAAATCTTGCCAGACAATGAACATGCAAAGAATTGGAAGGCGTGGGCTCATTACAGTATGACTGACATGTCTCTCACACAGTACATCTCTTCGTATAGAGAGATTATTCTCAAGTTGGACAATCTGGACGACTTTCATAAGATGAGAGGTTTTATACGCAGCCTTGATGCAGAATATAGTCTCCACGTGAGGACACAAGACCCCAAGAATTTTGAAGAGGCGGTTAAGCACGCTCAAAATTTTGATGATGATCAAGATAAACAGGGCACACCATCTATTGCAAAGAGCACCTGGCGGAGTCGTTCTCCATAGTGTTTCAACGAAAATAAGCGAAGAACCTCGCCACATAAGCACGAGGCCAAGATGCCTAAATAAGCACGAGATGCTCGAAGAGGGCCTCTCTCTTATGCCGAATTTGAACGTGCCAAGAAGAATAATTTGTGCTTTGTGTGTATGTCTGATCAACACACAAAGAAAGATTGTCCTTTTTTGCAAGGCAAGCAGGCAGAGACTGCTAAGAGTAAGGATTAGGACATCCTTTATATTCCAGTCATGAATATTTTTGGGTCATACATTGTAGATAGCCAGTGTGCCTCTTTTATGTAATAGGGAGTTTTCTTTATTTACTAGAAGAAGATTTAATTCAATAAGTATTTTTGTCTCACTATTTTTTACAGTTGGGTTACTCATTTTGGTAAACAAGATGATGTGAAGTCTAATCAGTGATCGAACAGGGGAAGCAGTTGGCTATTATACCTAACAAGATTGTGAGAATATTTAATGGTATGGGACATTAAATACTCTTATCAGTTGTTGTAATCATTGTTAGCTGTTGGGAATATTTAATGGTATGGGACATTAAATACTCTTAACATCTATCGTAATCCTTGTTGATAATATTTAATGGTATGGGACATTAAATACTCAGTGGTGGAATGGGACACCACGATTTGGGTATAACAGTACACTTCTTTTCATTGGTTTGGAAGGTTAGCAAAAGAGCTAAAATTCACGAGCTAAGAGTTAAACTTCACGAGAAAGTGTTAAAGTTAGAGGTAGTGATTGATCGTAAAAGTATCAAATCGTATACTACCCAGATACATTGTAAGAATCGAATGGCTACAAGAGCTGAGATTCTTGAAGTTTACGAGAAAGTGTGGAGCCAAGTTTTGAAGGGATCCCTCACATTTACATGATGTTGCAAGTGCAGAGTTATCCTCCCCACAGGGCTCTACCCTCTTGTAGGATGAGCTTATAAGGTGGCTACTACTTCACAAGAGGCGAGTAGGAGAGCCAATGGACTGAGACATCAGGCATGCCCACCTTTGTGAAGAGAGTGTCACATGATAGTCCATACGCTGTTGATCCAGGCATTACTAACGTATGCTCTGGGAAGGTGATAGTTTTCGGCAAGGATTACGTCATGATGTTCTGGCCAGAGTTGCATCATGATGTTCAAGAGTACGTACTAGAGTGCCTACAGAGTTAACAGAAGAAGCTAAAGCACCTTGAGGAAGGTGGCCTGTGTGGTAAACATTCGAGATTACACAAAGTATGTGAGAACGAATCTTTATGAATGTTATAGTAAGATTACCACTTATGAGTCCGGGAGACTATCTTACCAAGATGTGTCAATTTATTCCCATAGGAAACGACGGTTACGACACCGCCGTTATAGACGGTTAGGCGACCAAAACTTGCAAGATTGTTTATAAAACAATCATATTTATAAACTTTATGGTCTATACGTATCGTTCAAGCAGTTAGCAGTCGGGTTATTATTTTGGCTTGATCACCCAAAATTGATAATAAACAACTAGTAACTGCTAAATTCTAATGTAAGCTCAGGAGAGTTGCAAGAAGTACATAGATTAGCATCACTATCTCGTTACTTTAGCAAGAGGAGAAAGAGGTTGTCTTATGGTCTGAGAGCATTCAGATAATTTGAAGACTGGACTAGTGGCTCAGTTGTCACCTAGGTTTTGGTAAACACAAGGGTGTTAGTCAAGTGGATAGAAAGATCTGAAGAAGGTTCCACTTAGGGAGAAAGTCTCTACGCTTAAGAAGTAATTCCCTACCTTTGTTTTCGAGGACGAAAACATTTTTCCAAGGGGGGGTAATGTGAGGACACGGGTCCTGCCATGCAGTTAAGTGGGCGTCCTTAGTGTGAAAGGGCCATGGGCCAGCCAGGGGCTATATAAGGTCATGGTTGGGTGGTTAATCGCATGGCTCACATCCACTAGTCTCACAGGGCGAAACTTTGCACGCATGTCCATCCCATCCCCACAGACACGCGTGCAAAGTTTCAACCCCATCGAACATCGAATGTGGGATGGGGTGCGCCTAAATTGTCACTTTTTACTTCAGAAACGCGGGGATTCCCTACGTAAAAAGTGATGATTTGGACGAACCCCATGCCATATTCGGTGTCGGATGGGGGTGAAATTTTGCACGCATGTCCATCCCATCCCCATAGACACGCGTGCAAAGTCTCACCCCCCATCGGACATGGAATGTGGGATGGGGTGCGCCTAAATCATCGCTTTTTACTTCACAAGCGCAGGGATTCCCTACGTAAAAAGTGACGATTTGGGCAAACCCCCTCCCATCTTCGGTGTCGGATGGGGGCGAAACTTTGCACGCATGTCCATCCCATCCCCATAGACTCGCGTGCAAAGTTTCACCCGCATCGGACGTCGAATGTGGGATGGGGTGCACCTAAATCATCGCTTTTTACTTCACAAACGTGGGGATTCCCTACGTAAAAAACGTCGACTTGGGCGAACCCCATCCCACATTCGGTGTCGGATGGGGGCGAAACTTTGCACGCATGTCCATCCCATCCCCATAGACATGCGTGCAAAGAACGACGATTTGGGCGAACCCCAACCCACATTCGGTGTCGCATGGGGGCGAAACTTTGCACCCATGTCCATCCCATCCCCATAGAAACGTGTGCAAAGTTTCACCCCCATCGCACATCGACGAATGTGGGATGGGGTGCGCCTAAATCGTCGCTTTTTACTTCACAAACGTGGGGATTCCCTATGAAAAAAACGACGATGTGGGCGAACCCCATTCCACATTCGGTGTCAGATGGGAGCGAAACTTTGCACGCGTGTCCATCCCATCCCCATAGACACGCGTGCAAAGTTTCACCCCCATCGGACATCGAATGTGGGATGGGGTGCGCCTAAATCGTCGCTTTTTACTTCACAAACGCGGGGATTCCCTATGTAAAAAGTGACGATTTGGGCGAACCCCATCCCATATTCGATGTCGGATGGGGGTGAAACTTTGCATGCGTGTCCATCCCATCCCCATAGACACGCGTGCAAAGTTTCACCCCCATCGGACATCGAATGTGGGATGGGGTGCGCCTAAATCGTCGCTTTTTACTTCACAAAGACGAAGATTCCCTACGTAAAAAACAAAGATTTGGACGAACCCCATCCCACATTCGGTGTTGTATGGGAGTGAAACTTTGCACGCGTGTCCATCCCATCCCCATAGACACACGTGCAAAGTTTCACCCCCATGGGACATCGAATGTGGGATGGGGTGCGCCTAAATCGTCGCTTTTTACTTCACAAACGCGAAGATTCCCTACGTAAAAAGTGACGATGTGGGCAAACCCCATCCCACATTCGGAGTGGGATGGGGGCAAAACTTTGCACGCGTGTCCATCTCATCCCCATAGACACACGTGCAAAGTTTCACCCCCATCGGACATCGAATGTGGGATGGGGTACGCCTAAATGGTCGCTTTTTACTTCACAAACGCGAAGATTCCCTACGTAAAAAATGACGATTTGGGCGAACATCATCTCACTTTTGGGGCAAAATATAGAAAATGAACAAAATAAAATGAAATTTACAAAAAAGATGGTATTGCACAAATACTATGAGAATGGAAACAATTGGACAATAGCATGAACAAAAGGTCATATTACAATACCAAGGTCATGGAGTACAATAATGAGACACAACTGCTACAAAAGTACAAAAGGAGATGTAGTATAAAATAACATATAGGGGGATACAAACTACTGTCTCACTTCTTGCTGTGAACTCAACGAAGATCAAGTTTCATAACAAGAACGAGCATAATGGCTTCCTTCTTCCACTCATACTGAGAGAAAACAATGGCTCTAGCACGGGTGGCAACCTGTGCATATAATATCTACCATACACAACTACACTATGCCTCTAAAACCCGAAGCCAAAGTCATCCTACGTATCCTCTGTGAGTGTGCACTTTGATCTAGTGCATCGTAGAACGTAGTAGTCAACATGCTCCTCATTCCTATTTGGTGCAATGATAGTAAAAAAACATCGCCCTGCTGAAGATAATCTGTCAAAGAGTCATAATCTGTACTATGCTGTCCCTAGCCGATAGCAAGGATGGCTGCTCTGCTGATGGCTCAATCTGTCGTACCTGTAGGGGAGTCAAAACCTGCTCAAACCATGCATCAGCCCACTCTGTATTTTGACATGAGTGCCAAAACACCATCAAGAAAACCCTCACAAAAACATGCATATTTTCTAGTGAATATCGTAGGATCACTGTATGATGAGCTCCTGATGCTATGCAATTGGAGTGTGTCATCAACAGTACCACAATCCAATCCACTAGTATCAATGTCAGCCCCATCAATACACCAAAAAAAACGTCGTACATTCCTACCATGACGTGTAGGGAATGAGGATGCAGCACTAGTGGTATGATCTGTACACCAATCTACCACTTGTCAAGCATCTCAAAAACGCTCACTATCATGTCGAAGCTGGTGATGCCTAAGAGCCCGTTGGATACAAGCACCTAGACCATCATGTTCACCCTTCCCATGCCCAGTCTCGAAGAAGCTCCATAGAACCTGCACTCCTGTATGACAATGCCACCTGTAGAGCCCAAAAAACTGACGAGCACTTTTAAACTGTGCTCCACATCCATCTGACCATATCCATCACTGTGTGCAAGTGATGCCATGCTCGCACATCCAACTATCATGATGATGAAAACAACGTTGCACAAAATGTGCAATGTGAGAGCGATCATCACTAATGTAGAAGTGATACTTGCGAATGATCACTCTCTCCTCTAGAGTGCTCTGTACACCATCCTCATCCAACTGGGCATGTCGATAGCTAATATGAACCATAATGGAAACCTAGTGGGGGACAACAAACACAAATGTTAGACTTAGAAAAATACAATAAGCACACAAAAAAATCACATACAATAAGCAAACAAAAAAATCACATTCAATAGACAAGAGGATTGGGTTGTAAAAAAACCTACTCAGAGAAGTAATACTCTGACTGTATCTCCTGTTGTGGTGCAAAGGTATAATTCTCCGCAAAGTCCACCACTGAGACAACTGTACCAATCGAAAAGTGCATGATGCTAGCACGAAACTACCTATCCTGCCATTTTTCTCCATGTGCATGTTGTACATACGGGTAGATGGTTGCGTGAAATGTGGTAATAAAATCTAGACGTGGTGACTGATGATCGACTAATTGCAACCTCCTAGAGTCACCATGCATAACATACTCCTCACATGTCCCCTAAACACAAGCCATCCTATGATACATGTCCCCATCCTCACGCCATGCACAAAGCAAGGAGTGCACAAAATTACGAGGACTAGTAGGGTGTATGCTACCACTATGCCCAATAGACCTCTGAATGCAGAATACAATATCTGGAAGGAAACATGATATTTGCAACAACGTGTGTCCCGCTACTGGGAGTACCTCACAAACCAAGGTTTGCAAGCCTCAAATGATTGCTGGCTAATAATAATGGTGGGGTGCACATGCTTGAACTCTAGGTACAGCTATGTCTGTGTCATCTCTAGGAAGCATGCATGGTGCTCCACATAGACTCCATGCTGAACACGTCGACGCAACACCTTTTTGTACTCAGGTGATATGCGAGAATGCTCCTCCCAAAATGTCTCAATCATGGCCCTCAACTCTGGCTGTAAAAGGCGCGTGTGTCGAGGAGCACGACCCTAAAGGCTACCCTCCTCTCCAAGGTCCAATCTGCGCCGTCTACTAGACCCCAAACGAAGAGCTTTGCGTTGCATTTTAAGAATGTCAGATGTAGCACGCAATAAACCTGCCATATTAAATAATGTGACATTGAAGTGACCATACTTTGACAATAAACTATAAGTGAATGTGTAACATCAATATTTGAATATCTACAAATGTGTATAAGTGGAAAGTCCTAAGCACATACGCATTTGTATAGCAAACTATTCCATTTAACATTACATTATTCAATGGGACATTAAAACTCCATATTAAATTTGAGCACTTTCACTAAAAATAAAATAAAATACACATACCATGAGAATCGCTCCCTGAAACCGCGGCAAGCCGCGACAAGCTCCTACACAATCTTTGTGTGCCGTGTGCTTGATAGAGCTATAAGAAGCTCTCAAGCTATGTAGAACATGCATAGTAGCCCTCCTCAAATGAGGACTAGATATCTGTAATGCCGATGTACAACGCTCCATGCTAGAGTGCTGAAGCAAACTATCAAGCACGCGTGACTGAGAGGGCACATCAAGATCGTCGAAAAATCTGCTGACAATCATATTGGCACGTTTTCGTGCACCCAACTTGGAAAGCGACTTTCCATGTGAAGACGCTCCAAGAATGGGGCATGATGGTGGAGTGCCAAACTCATGGTGAATAGGAGAGGTAGCCAGGAGTGGAGTGGTAGCTACGACTTGAGATTTCAAAGAAGTAGCTACAAAGGCTGAAGAGCCACCAACATCATGGGATGTAAACAATGTTGGCACAATAGGAGAAGGCAAATGCGATATAATAGGAGTAGATGAAGGTGGTAGGATGTATGTAGGAGATAGAGGAGGTATGGGACCATGAAGAACTAAGGGAGAGTGGCATGCGGGGGGTGAAGCAGGTGGCACGGAGTCACTAGGAGGTGGGGTGGAATCAATAGGAGGTGCAAGAGATGATGCCTCCAAATCTGGTTTTTGCTTTGCTCTATACCGTGCTTGGCGTGGAATCAATAGGAGGTGCAAGAGATGATGCCTCCAAATCTGCTTTTTTCTTTGCTCTATACAATGCTTGACACATAGACAAAAGGCTTGAGTTGGCATTGTCACCTCATATGATGATGTGTCATCTCCCTTGTACACATAGACTAAAGTGTTGACTTGGCAATGCCACCTCAATTGATGACGTGTCAAATCCATGTGACACATAGGCAAAAGTGTGGCTAGGATATGCCACCTCAGATGGTGATGTGTCATCTCCCCATGAAACATGGGCAAAAGTGTTGAGTTGGCATTTCCACCAAGGCATGCATGGGCTTATGTGGAGTGTCACATTGATGAGGTGGAAAAGCCATGTAGGCAGTCCTAATTGTGGTTTTACACATAAACCGGACATAAGTGCTTTGAAGAGGAAATTATGCAAAACTAGGTCTTCCTTTGGTCAAATTGAGCCAAAATTTTTTTGTTGGATAGACAATGTCATGATCCTTAACATATATAATGATGGTGTACAATAGACATTGAACCTAATTATTAGAATTTTTTAACTTAACTATTGCCCAGTCTCTAGGACTCTGCATACATTTTCTAATGAACGAGGTGATCAAACAACAATGCCAAAAAAGAAATTGATTATAGATTAACATTATATATACTAATAGCTACAAATTGACTATTTCAATCTTAGTAGTTCATGTTTGAATTGAGAGAAATGAGGCACAACAATTGTGTGGTTATTTTAATCAAATTATTTCATTTATTAATTATAGAAAATAGTTAATCAATCCAAAAAAATCCTAATAAATCAAGTTAAGTTCTTCTCACTATACTCAATTGATGTACAAAATTACAAATGGATTGGAGAATCCTAAGCCAAGTATAATGGGCACAAGAGGAAGCAACATAATATCAACATGTAGCGTTACTTCAGCGTACTGTCTACATTATATTCCATATAATATGCATCAAAACTTATCTTTTTTTCACGAAAATTATATCATTTGATTACCTAATATGTATAGAATGTGACCAATTCATCTTTGTGCACTACTTTAATAAGAACCATGATAAAGGGAGGTTCTAAGTTAGAAAAAACCCTGTTTTTTGACCTGTTTCAAGGGCGCCCAAGGGCACAAAGTGGGTCACCTCTATCTTGCTACCACCCTACAAGAGAATGGGCCATAACCGAGGGTAGTATTTTATCAAAAAACTCCCGCTCTCGGTAGGTAATACCCCCCACAATAACCCTTAATAAAATCCTTGGTAATTTTAAAATTTAAAATTATCAGAGGACTGTTACTGGAGGTATTACAAAGGATTACATTGGGGGCATGTAAAATTAATACAAAACCAGATCTGATAGGCACGCCTCTGGCCCTCGCACCGGTGCACTTTAAACCTACCCTCCTGACCTCCCTGGAAATGTTGGAATTGCAAAGAAGCAAAGAGGGTGCTACACTAGCACACATGCACACCAAAAACCCCAGAAAACTTAGTGTTTACATGCACATAGCCACTATACATAATATCAAGTACGCGCACACTGCGCAGAGTCCACTGTAGAAGAAAAAGAGAGAGTTCACACAGAGCTCACGACGACCAAGATAAAGAGTCCACACAGGACTACACATAGACACCAAATGACACAGAAGCCGACAATAGGCTATATGAAGAGAGAAAAAGAGATTCTCACAAGGTATCTAGAGCTATCAATAGGCGGAACATTGGGTGGGATTGCGCATGGGCTCACACAGAGCGCACTTGTGCCGATGCTCCCACTTCCTTCGCCCTCTTTCTCACTTTCCCTGCCTCTACTAAAGTGCGGCCACACAGGCTACTAATGCACAATGAATCACTACTCTCTCTCTTATCGCCTTCTGCTTAATCAGGGTTGCCTTTTCTTTGCTTGCTTATGGTTGCAACCTAGCTCACACAGAGCTCCTTCAGTGGCACACCATGCTCCCCTTGACAAGACCACTCAAACTTCTCTTATACGCTAGTTGTGGCACATGCTTTCAAGATGCCCTAACTCTTCTTTTCCTCAGAGTAGTTCGATGCGGGCTCGGATTGACCTTAACCTTGCGCATAACCTGCAATCACTGCTCTCCAATGGACATCATCTCGAGAAGGCAGTTTGTGAGCACTTGCCACACCCTTGACATGTACCACTAGAGGAATGCCAAGCTCATTGTTGGCCTACAGTAAACACTATCCTACAATCTCGGTATGGATTTATTTTCCCTATTGGCACTAGCAGAAATTTCCCCCTGCTATGTACCTTACTTCCTTCCTTACTTTGCATGATACTCCACTAACAAGAGCAGTAGTATAGTCCCTTGGTTCACGACCCTTTATGCTTTGTACTGCTTTGGTGGAGTTTCACACGTGGCCTCCTTGCTTGATGGAGAATATTGTTAGTTCTCTTCCCTCACTACTCACTGGTGCACACAGCAGTAGTAAAAGGGCAGTAGCTACGTCATCCATCTCACCTCTCTCTCTCTCTCGTACAAAATGGCACACACAACTGCCCCTTTCTCTCATCAACTCACGGGCGTGGTCTACTCTCACAGTAACTTGCAAAAGGGCAGTAGCTACGTCATCCATCTCACTCTCTCTCTCTCTCGTACAAAATGGCACACACAACTACCCCTTTCTTTCATCAACTCACGGGCATGGTCTACTCTCACAGTAACTTGCAAAAGATGGTGATTCCTTGCACTGTCGATTGTGCAAAATTTCTCTCTCTTCCCCTCTTGAATTGGGGTAGTATACAAGGCAGCCCTCTATCTTCTCTTGCAGCTCACGGGTAAGACACGGCCAGCACAAGAGCAAAGGTCTCTCTTTCTCTTGTAGCTTGAGGGCGCGCAACCCTGCCCCTTCTCCCACAAGATTTACGGCTACAGCCTACCCAACTAGTGTGTTTCAAATCTGCAAACAACAGCCAGCTCTATCACTGCTCATGCTCTTGGTAGCTCACAAGGCAAGCTCTCCCTCTCCCTATGCTCACATGCAGCCTGCTTATGCAAAAAATAAATGGCGATTTTTAGCTCTCAGTTGTAGCTGACGCAACAACTTCTCCTCCCCCATCGTTGTTATCAGACACGGCCCCCTTCTTCCATACATGCGCGCCTGCCTACTCTCTCATGTGCATGCCAATTAAGGCCTCTGACACGGTCTTCTTCTTAGCGTTTTTAATTACGTACCTATGAAGTTTTTCTAAAATATGGAACGGTTCCTGTGCTTGCATGCCGAAGCCCATCACATTTTGCATACATGACTACCTAGAGCATGTGAACACTTTACAAGCAACCTCCTTTGCACAAGATCTTTGCTTTGGGTACCAGGCCTAGGTGAGGCCACCAAAGCATCTATGTAATGACATGGGTCTCCTCCACTTCTACTTCTGAGATCTTGCATAACCCAAGATGGAATATCCCAATTTTTAGCTCTCAGCCGTAGCTGATGCAACAACTTCTCCTCCCCCATCGTTGTTATCAGACACGGCCCCCTTGTTCCATACATGCGTGCCCGCCTCCTCTCTCATGTGCATGCCAATTAAGGCCTCTGACACGGCCTTCTTCTCAGCATTTTTAATTACGTACCTATGAAGTTTTTTTAAAATATGGAACGGTTTCTGTGCTTGCATGCCGAAGCCCATCACATTTTGCATACATGACTACCTAGAGCATGTGAACACTTTACAAGCAACCTCATTTACACAAGATCTTTGCTTTGGTTACCAGGCCTAGGTGAGGCCACCAAAGCATCTCTGTAATGACATGGGTCTCCTCCACTTCTACTTCTGAGATCTTGCATAACCCAAGATGGAATATCCCAGTTATTCATCCACGAAGGTTCCTGTGTAACTTTATGCTTAAAATCTAGGTACCTTGGGCTTGGCTGCCTATCTCAAAAACTTATTTGCGGGTTCAAAAGCCCATCTCCACGCATTGTCATCTGTCCATTTCTGTAAGTACCCAAGAGGACTATCACCTCATGGAATAAAACTGACGGTGGCAGGTCCTAGATCAGCCTTACTACCTTCTCTAAATGCTCTGCTTGTCCCGAAAAGAATCCAACATGGAAATGTATCACTTGGGATTGGGACCCACACCATACTTAATGGTCATATTCACTATAAGTGCTTGGCCCTCTTTGACTAGTCCTCAGTGATGACTGCCCACATATAAAGCACTCAATCACAAGCCACAGCATCCTGGAGACATGCCCTCCTACTGTGTTTCTTTCACGTCCCATGGCCTGCTTTAACACAACAACAAATTAGCCATTTTCTAGCGCTTTTATCATTATTTTTTTCAGCACTTTTGAGAATGCAGGACAAAATAGACAAAAACTTGTAATTTTTGGGAAAAAATGGCGGGATGCTCGAAATTTCAGCGGTTCTAGTCAAAACGCTGAAAATAGCAGCGTTTTTATAACGCTGCAAATTGCAGCGTTCTGTAAACGTTGGAGTTTCTAGCGGTTTGACCAAGAATGACCAGAAATGCTGCTATTTCCATCGCTTATACATACGCTGGAAACTCCAGCATTATAAAAATCTTTGTAGCGCTGGAATTAGCAGCGTTTTGCAAAACGCTGGAAATTCCAGCGTGCCGAAATTTACTAAGCGATGGTATTTCTAGCGTTTGTAAGCAGCAAGTGGAGGTTGGCGCATAACAACTTGGTTTAGGGCAGCGCCTTCATGATCATGAATACCAAGGGTGGGGGCTGTCCCAAAGGCGCCACAAGTGCTTGACGGGACTGTCCTCTCAAAAATTTCTCTCCGGAGTACACTGGCTACAGGATAAGCACAAGAAGGTTAGGCCAAGCAAGCATCGAATAACTTTGAAGGAGGCAAAGTAAGAGGGCATCTTCCACTGCAGCGATGTTCACTTGTGTGCTTTATGTGGGCATTCACCGAGGTCTAGCAGAGGATGGCCAAGCATGCTCTTTTTGGTGAATTATGGGCATTTAGAAAAAGGCAGTAAGACTGACCTATGACCTGCCGTCTTCTGATTATTCCGTCATGTGGCACACCCTCATGGATGCTTCCTAGGAATAAGTATATGTCGGCATCGGGGAAGCAAGGTTATTGTAGCGGGCCACCCTCTCCTCTTCCCGTGAACTGCTTCATCCAAATTCCCCTTTGAAGGGCAGGTTTGCTTAGTAATTTTTTTTATCAACGGATAGAAAGTGTTTATGTTAGAAAAGTAAGAATATTGACCATGGGATAAGTGTTTAGGTTCTCTAAGTTCTGGCTTACAACTTCTTCTGATGTTAAATGGTTAGTCAACGGGATTCGTTCAACGTTCCATAGCTAAGCCTTATTTGTGAGTCTAGTTAAACTAATGATTGCAATTTCCGGCTTCGATCGGAATAGAGAGCAAGTTGATTAGTGTTCGGAGAGTTAAGAAGTAGGGTCAATGAAGCTACTCTCATATATTTTGAGTCACGAGTTGTGGGTTCAAGCCTATAGAGAGTACATAGATAAGAGAAGTATATTATGAGGGTTAAGTCTCAAAGGGATTGGGTCAAGAGTACATCATGTTAAGGAAATAGCTTGCATAATCTAAGTGGAACTAGAAGGATTGGAGGCTTGGCATGTTTTCTGCATTTTGCTGAATCAAGAAGGATTGGCTCTAGGGTGGATTAGCTCAAGTCAAAGACCATGCTAAGGACTATCTCATCAGATTTTAATAGAGTTAGAAACTTGCCTTGTTCGACTAGCACTTGAATGAGTAATTTAGTAGGAGTTTGAACAAGTCTAGTCTTAATGAAAGTTGTTTCGTTTAACGATATTAGGAAGCTTACCTTGTTACATCGTACATTGTTCACGACGAGAAGATGAGGTCCCTTCTTGGCTTGACGTAGTAGAGGGGGCTTAGAGTGAAGTTCATAGTGTCACCCTATAATCTGCTCGAAGGTGGTCCTCTTACTAGTAAATTTTGCACTAGCTGAAGACGTAAGAGGGCTTATCCTTAAGCGGATCCACCAAGGTGCAAGTCTATGAGTTAGCCGTCATGATTAGGGCATAAAGAGAGCTTACGTGGGTACTTTTTTCTAGGAAATGTTAAGTAGGAGGTGTAGAGCGGTGCTCCGTGAATGTCACTAGAAATATGAGTTAATGACATGCTAGTTCAAATCAAAATACGTCCCAAGAAAGGCACCATGTGAATAAAGAAAGAAGGTATATCGTAGATAGTCTATTCCTGTCAATGATAATTTTGGTCTTGTCTAGTGATTTAAAGGAAGAAGAGTGATTGCTTTCTAGTTAACCAGGCCCAGGGTCAATGTATGGTTGAGTGTAAATGTATGGTTTAGAGTCTAGTCATTTCCTTTGTATTTATAAACCATTGTGATTGACATCAATTGTAGTAGCCGAAATGTTTTGAATTTCCAAATTATGAAAAGAGGATGAAAAGTAGCCTCAGTAATCAAAAGTTGTTTCTAGTTCCATCTTTTATTGCTTAAATTCAAAGGGAGGTTTACATTCCCCTTTCCCGCTAAAGCAGAGTTCTTTTTTATTGGTTCCAGAGCTCTTAAAACAAAGGAGACTCTGGCCAAAATTTTCAAAATTTTTTATGGCGAGAATGACCTCTTGTGGATTCTCGTTGTTCTATGGCCTTAAGGCTAGTTATAGAGGATAGGGGATAAACAGTTGAAAAATTAAATTGATAAACTCTGGGTAGGAAAGCGGATGTCACAGGGGCTAGAATCATTCTCGGGGAGTTGCCCTCCGGGTCATGATTGCACCAATTCGCCGATGATTTAGGTTGTAAGAATGTAACAGGGCTGTAGATCTTATTGAGTGGAGCAAGGTCTCGTTCTTGAGGGTAGTCTCGAGATCGCAGAGTCATGCATGGAGATTAGTTCCTCGTCTTAGGGGACCGCCTAACGGTCGTGCCTTGCACCGCAAGGAAAACGGCGTTGGGGATCGATGGATTTATAGAGAGAAAGCTGCCACACAGTTACATTTTTATTTAAAGCTATAAACCCTGAAAAAGAGATGAGTATCTATGTAATATTTTTATAGAGGAAGTGAAGGCCCCAATATTGAAGATGAGAGAGGAAAACAGAAATAAGGATATAGAAGATTACATACTGCAGATATCAAGCAATAGAAAATTTTGACCTCAAAAGTAGTTTCATTACATTTCTCTTGTGGGCTGAAGTATCTCTATGCATGAGAGAAGATAGAGCATCGTGAGAGAGTTGCGCCTCCTCAGACCTACGCCTCCTAAGTTACAACCGTTTGAGTTTTAAAAAAATATTTGGAAAATAAAAAAATAGTTTATTCTATAGTAGCCACGTATCATTTCTTATGAAGCCCCTTCCTCTTTACTATATTTAAGTTGCGCCTTTTGGCCTGCCGAGGGAGGTCTTAGTGTTAGATTTTTTTTGGGTTTTTTGAGATGTCTATTTTTTATTGGCTGGCGGGAGTTTTCTTATTTGGTAGTACACGTTGGGGATCTCCCTCTTATCTCTCTCTTTCTCAACACCTGGAAAAGAGGGCACAACCCATGCCTCGCCTCCGTGTTTCTATTTGTAGGCCTGGCGCGTGCTTGATCTCTCTCTCTCTCTCTCTCTCTCTCTCTCTCTCTGCCTTGTAATTAGATGGAGGCAAAAGTAGCGATTAGGCCCGATACGAAGGGCTTCTTATGAGGTTCTATAGAGGAGGCAAGCTAGGTGAGGTTGTAAAAATTGATTGTTTTTGTGTGTGTAGATCACTCTACATCCACACCCATTTGTGTTATTATCATGCTAGTCTCGTGGTCTTGCCCAATGCCATCAAAACCAAGACATGATCTATCATCTATTATAATCATATAATTTTGTTTTGAATTGTCATTTTTGCTTGTTTAAATAGAGTCACAACATTGGATCATTTCAAATTATTACAGCTGTAGTATCTTATTTTAATGTGCATTCCTTGTGTAGCCAACGAAAAGATTTATGTATGTTGTCATTTTGGTTTTGCAACCTTGCCATCAAAACCAAGGCTTTGAATGGGGAGCACTTCTATAGGTGTAAGGATGGGGATTGGCTTCTAGAGTCTGCTTATGCCATCCTAGTAGATTTTTATGACCCTGGCAAAGTGGTCGGGAACTGCTCGTGGGTCAAGACACCAGGCGTCCCCCGCTACGCTGGAACTTGGTTTCTCTTCAATACTAAAGGAGACCATGTAGAATCCGGAGATCTCGCTAGCTTGGTGGCTGGTAATCATTAATTATGCATGAGCCATGCTTATTCAATTTTCTTCTAGATTCAATGATAATGATGGTAGGTTAATGTTGACGATTGTGCCGTTAGTCAATAGAATTATGATGCTTTTGCTGTGTATAGGATGAGGATCACATTAGTGGTAGCCTTGTATGCATATTTGGGCATGTGAATATGTCCTGAGTATGAATCATAATAACAATGGCATCGTGGCGCTTGCAGAAGGGTCAATGAAGGTGCATTTTGTGTGGATTTTTAGGTTTTGAGTCTCATTCTGTTGAGAAGAAGAGGTATTTATCTCGCACACTATTGTGCACAGCTTGTGTCTAGCCTAGAGGATGATAATTGATAGAACTCGATGATGAGAGGATATTGATGTTGACTATGGCATTTACATGACTGAAACGCCTTTGCTTATAAGTACTGAATGTCATGGTGCAAAGTTTCAACGCATACTTATTACTGAATGGCATGATTGTATAATTTATGATTTTTTATGCCTTTTTATAGTCATTTGTCTGCTGTTGATATTATGACATTTGATGCTGCTTTGATGTCATTGTGTTTTAATACTAATATGATGACACTTACCCACTTTTGGTGTCATCAGGTTTATTATGCTCGTGTATTGTGTGTGTGTTTGTGCGCGCGTGCATGTGCGTGCTTTATTTATCCCCCAAAATTTCAAGGTTTTCTCTCCTAGAAAATTTATTTTAAAAGGTAAATTTCAAAATTTGAAGGTGGGATTACACTAAACCTAGGTTTTTTTTTTTTGACGTTAATGTCTCTCTCTCTCTTACACACGTGTCGCTGGAAAAGCAACGCACACCTGCTCTTTAAAGGTGCCACAGTGCCAGTGCTTTTTCTTAACATGCCTCTCAGTGCCATGAAGAAGGAGAGGAATACTGGGCTGAAGTTGGATCCGAAGAATTGGCCCGGATTGCAGCATGACACCACCATTCGCGGCGGCAGAAAGTGGTGTTGCGGGGGCCAGTTATCTGCTGCAACAAATAGAGTTCTGTACTATGATAATGAGGGGGTCCTCTTGGTGGGTCCGCTCCCCTTCGAATTTGATTGGAGAAAAGAGACACCCCATGGAGAAGCCCTTTTTCTTGAGAGCAGGGCTACTACGGGCGGCTCCAGCTCCAGCTCCGGCTCCGGCTGTTGCTGTTTGGGGGCATCCAGTCTGGACTGCGCATTTGCAATATGCAAGATGGCAGAGCTGCCAATGCATAGTGCCAAACTTGAGCTTTTATCAAAGCAGCATGTGTAACCATGCCTCTGTTTGGAGAGGCTTCTGTGATCGATTCCTGTCCTGTTTCAAATCACATCCTTATGGTCGAATCATCATCCTTGATGAAAGCAAGCTATGCCTCTAGTCCATTATCAGGATAGATCATCCCTCACAGGAAGAAATTATGCGCTTACTCCATGGGCATCCGCTTGTGACATGCATCCGGTGTGAGGACCTGTCTAATCGCTTTTTGAACGGAGACGGGGTTTACAGGGGCACTTACAACATGCACCGCCTTCTGCGCTGCGTTGTGCTGCTGGGCTACACTTGCAGTGATTGGATCCTGTTCAATTCTTCATCCGGACCTGCTTTTGGGATGAATGGTTTCTTCAAGATCAGAAGATCAGATCAATCAGGAGTTGGGGAATTTGTCATGCTGCCGCAAGTACACCCTTGATCTTGTAGCTACTATTATGCCTGTTACGATTTGGTTTTGGTAAAAATCCTCTGTTTAATGATGGTGTGTGTATCTTGAAAAAATGCATATGTTTAGCAAGATGTCACCTTGTGACCCGCTCTGAGGAAAAAAGGGAAGAATGTTTTTGTCGATGCTGTAGATAGATGCATTACCCTTGCACACTGCAAAATCTTTCACGGGTTAATACCTTCTCACATATAATTTGTGAAGTCTCACAAGGTTGTATGCATGTATACATGTGTGTGTGTGTGTGTGTGTGAGAGAGAGAGAGAGAGAGAGAGAGAGAGAGAGAGAGAAACAAGGTGATGGAATGCCCTCAATTATGTATTTCAATACTGCTTTGTAATTATTCTTTGATATGAACTATGTTATTCCAATGAAAGTGTCTCCAATGATCGGACTCGCTATAGGAACGATATTTTTTTTTCTCATTCAAGGACCCTCCTCCGGCTATAGGACTGCAATGGGAGCTCCAGCTGGAGGCAGGGACTTGACAGGCTCGCATGTGGAGAGAGAGAGAGAGAGAGAGAGAGAGAGAGAGAGAGAGAGAGAGAGAGAGAGAGCATCCTTGCCATCGTGCAGAGGAGCTTTCCCTTGGGTCCAGCCTACCTTGACCATCTGAAATGAGACCCAAGCAGGGGTCACCCCTTCCTGGACTCACTTCTCCAATTAGTACTTTAATATACACTCTTAAAAGACAATAGCACAAGACAAACATATTTGGGTTTGATACTTTGTTTTTCATTGTGCATTGCTTATTGGAAATCTGCTGTCCACAAAGAGGAGCCTTCCATTACATCCCGACGTGATTCTACCTTACATGGGAGGCATAGCCATGCCTATGAAGGTAACATTACTTCTAGAGATGATCGTTACAAGCCTCATTCTTCATCTTTGCAGGTTTCTCATGGGCTTAGAGAGCACCGACATCCCCGTACTACTACTTTACCTGTTGAACTCTCCCGTGAAGAGCCATTTCTTCATGCTCCCATCTCCACACCCTCTCCGGATCATGCTTATGCTGCAAGAGATAGTGGTGGGGCTACACACATGCATGCAGGTACAGCACATGGTTCACGTCCACCTATGCCACCTATGTATGCAGGAGCATCTATGGATGCCAGGGCTGATCCACATGAACGTGGAATCAAGAGGAAGCATGCGGATTATGAGCATCATGTTCATAAGCA